>NC_088793.1:40555221-41180221 GCF_011386835.1 Chrysemys picta bellii | reverse complement strand
TCTGGGACTCTCTCCCATCACAGGATCCCAGAGCTTCTGCCAAGTGTTGACGGCAGCAAAAAGGACTGGGTTCAATTTTCTAGTGGTTTCCTTAATGACTTAACTTATACTGGCTCGAGCCCCCACCCAGAAACTTTGGAAACTCTATCTACCATCCTGGGTGCCCTGATGGGCAGTATTCCCCACTCACAAATACTGAGTCCAGGGATTTAAATGCCCCAAACGGTCATGAAATATAAATGAGGCCTGGCTCATTCTGTTAATTCCCCTTGCTCTCCCACAGATGCCAGCCCAGAGCGCCCTTGCCATTGGAGCCCCTGCCCATCTGCATTTCTTAAGCCGCTCTGGGCTGCTCATCTCCCATTTCAGCAACAGGCGACATTAGTGAGCTTCCTTCTCTCTAAGGCTCTAGGCCACAGGGTTTACACTGGCACTACCTCTTGAGGTTAATCCATCTCTAAAAGAAGTTCATTTGATCCATAGATCTTATATAAGCTACACTGAGGCACAGCTATTGCCTTCCCAATGCTAGCTATATCACCAAAGGCCATATTCAATAAGAACTAAAAATCAATTCATTTCGAAGCTTGTATGACCTTGCAGGGGACCAAACAGATTTTTTTATTGAATCTGGTCCTAAATAAGCTGTGGTCATTGAATAGTAATTAAAATATTATGTAACATAATTTGGTATTTCAAAGCTAGGATAGGGCATTCTGCAATGCAATGGTGTGAAATTCCATGTTATAACACGCTATTTGTGTTGTTTTCCCCCTTCATCCATATGTGAATGGATGACAGAGACATGGGAATGAAATTCTTTCATATATGCAGCAGACATTAGCCTGTGGCTTTTATGTTATATACCTCATGCAGTGTGTAAATATTTTGTGCTTTTAAAATTGTGCATTCAAGAGGTTTTCATGCTGAGGCTAGACTTTGTATCCTTGCCAAAGTGTATGTATTCATGCTGTCTGTCATGACTGCAGATGGAAACCAAAGTAAGGTTTTTCAACAGACTGATACTGTTTATTCACATTATTGTACTTCAGATTTTTTAAAATAGAAAAATACATCTTTGTTCGGTTTTTTAAATCTGAATTGGTGGAAACTGTAAAAAGAAAAATTGTTGTGCTCTTTGCTGCTTCTTTATTAGGTGTAAAGATGGCATTCAAAAGAAATATTTCTCTACTTGTTTTTGTTACAGTGGAAATAAATATCAGGTTCTACTTCCAGATGCTGCACCAAGGCCACAAGGATCAGTTGAGGAGTTTTAAACTAACCCCTCAACACTTTACAGGAGTAAGCTGGCTGCATCCTCTTACAGAATGATACAGTGGCTGTTCTCCCCAAAACATCCAGGAAGCACTAGGCCCTTATGAGGCCTATACTTCCTGTAGCTCTTGCTGGAGCATTGTAACTCCATACTCATCACCGCTGTACCAGAATAGAATAATCTGGCTCCAATGCTTTGGGTCTGTGTCTGGTACTTCTGATGACAAATTTTGTATTTAGCAGTGACATGTTGAATTAGTTTCCCATATCTGAAAAAGAACTCTATGTAAGTTTGAATGCTTGTCTCTCTCACCCACAGCAGTTGGTCCAATAAAAGATACTAACTCACCCACCCTGTCTCTCTATAAATCCAGTGTCAGTCATATATTTTGGATATCATTGGGCAGAAAAGTGGGTTACCAAACCATATGCCCTGTGAGGGAAAAGATCCAGGAGAACAAAAGATGCACACATGTATATCAAACAAGCCAGACCATAACCCTAAAAATACTGACCCAGATCCTCAGCTGGTGTAAATCTGTGGAACTCCACAGAACTTACCTCGACCATTGTGTTTAACCTCTTACTCACATTTTCTCCAGTAAGAGTGACAGCCATTCCAAATACATTCCTCTCATTATTTTGGTCACATTTTCATCCCTGTCCAAAAAAGTCTGGAAAAAATATTGACTCCAAAGGGTTAGAAACTCTGATTCAAAAGCTGCTTTTTCCAAATGTTCTCACTGTGCTTGATTCTGATATCGTACCTATAGTTTTCTTTTAGCAAAGAAAAAGAAAGTGTCACCATAGGAGCTCATCATTTATCAACAATTAACACTCCATGTTCTTTCTGTTCATGACATAGTCCAACTGTCCCCGGAGCATCCCTGATTTTGTCTTCTGATGTGAACCTGGAACTTGCAAAAATGTGCTAAGTGTTGTTGTGTGATATATTGCTTTAGTTTAAGTAAATACATTATCCAGATGTTTTTGAACAGAAGAATGATTTATTATCAGATGTAAAAAAACATTGTCAGACATACCCCACCCTGCTGTAACCACATGATCTTTGAAACCAACCTCATGGCCAAATTCATGGTCCTTAGTTGAGTCAAAATACCATGGAAGTAAAAAGGAGTGTTTGTTGATTAGGGCTGCAAAATTTAGCACTCAAGCCAAGTGGTAAATTTGAACTAATAATATATGTGAAACAACTCTGTGATATTTAATCTACCTTATTTTTAAAGTAAAACTGTACATGATTTAAAACAGTTGCACAACAAAATGGTACAGCCAACAACAGGCATCTAGTTTTTATTGCAAATTAACTCAACTCCAGTAACTCTCCTAAAGGCTTTATGACAACAGGACGCTGGAAGGTGTATGCCCATATTCACTGCACTGCAAAAGGGAATTAGACTGGTAAATGCTGTGAAAGATGCCAAATTAAATTTACAAAATTTTAAAATAACTCCCTGAATGTATAGTTCTGGACGCCTTTTTCAAATCATTGTTGCATTTAAGAGATTTGTAGAACCTCAGGATTTGGCTCAGTCTTTTTAATTTTAAATATTCCCCTGCCAAGACAAAACAAACCATGGGTGTTGCATAAAATTCTCTTTTGTATTTTGCTCTAGAGGGGAAAGATAACAATATAAGTTCCAAAGTGGTGACACTAAACATCACATTTGGATAGGGAAAAAATTCAAGGTACGTTTGTAAAAGTATTGCGAGAGGAACTAACAGAGATGTCAAGATACTGTAGTTTAGCCTGTTGTGTATCTAAAACCCCAACAATAAGTGATTTGTAGCTTATTTGTTCTTTTGACATTGTGGTGGAAAACATTAATCTCATCCTATAGATGGTAGGAATAGTAAATCAAAACTGATTTGTGGATAGGACATTAAACTGGTTAGGAAGGTAAGAAAGTATACTCGTCTTTTCTCATAGATTTTTTTTTCACTGGAGAATTATTAACCAGTTGGAATACTTAAAAAGAGCAAATATCTACTCTTTTCTATTTCTCATACAACAAAAATGGATGAACTTTGTTTGAAAGGTTTTCTAAAATATGAGTAATTGTTCTGGATCAAGGGGTCAAAATATAAAATAAGCATCTACATGCTACATCCAAACTTTGGGTTCTGAAATACCCAAATCTACTTTTAATACGTTTTCAGTAGCGGAGAGCTGATATTGCTATTGTACCAGGACTGGGAAATTTTACACCCCAAAAAGCATGAAACTGCAGTTATTAGAGCTCAATTCTATCATACTACATTTGGTGTCATTACAATGAAAAGATAACACATGCATGCCTAGCATCCTGGTAGTTAACTGAAAAGGCCTATAAAATCACTTAGGCCATGTTTCTGCAAATGTGGGATAGTTCCCTACAGTCAATTTTCCTAGCATCTTGTCTAATCTAGTTTTAAAAGACTTTTTTTTGCAATTTTATCCCTCTGTGTAGGAAGAACTCATACTGGCATAAATATTAGAAGTTTTAACCAAAAACTTGTTGGCATCTGAAAGACACCTAAAGCTGTTTGTTCTAGAATAACAGCACTGCAGAAGTAAAATTATCCTAGGCATCCTGACAGTAGAAAAGTAGAAAAGGCAGTAGAAAAGGTTCCAGTGTCACCTTGTTTATTACCCAAAGAATGTCACATCTTAGGAAGAGGCCTACTGTGATGTGGTTCCTATCCCCACAGCATAGAAGGGGTTAGTCATGCTGTGCCCCAGAAGCAACAATGGAGGTGAATCCACAGAGTGGCCCAGAGAATTGCAGGGAACAACCAAACTTGGTCCAGCAGGCTCAGATAAAAGGGAGCTGCAGAGCAGAGTAGGGTCAGTGGCTGTTGGAAGCCCAGGGAGTAAGGACTGTGTTCCTGGAGGGCTGAGGGAACTGTGATCACCTTGGACAGAGCAGTGGCTGGCTGCTGGGACTGTGCAGTTAAGTGCCTTCAGGTGAGGAGGAAGAAGGTGCTGGGACCATGGGGAAGTGGCCCAGGGAAATAGAGGAGCAGCAGGAGGCTGCTATTTACAGGGTCCCTGGGCAGGGGCCTGGAGAAGTGAATGGGCCTGGGTCCCCCCCACTCACCACTGCGGAAATGGCTGGACTGTTGGACAGAGGTATCCCACCTCTGGAAGGGGAAACATAGATGATGACCTAGCTGGAGGGCTGAATGACAAAAAGGGGGGTGTGGTTCTGGGAGCTGAGAGAGGAGCCATAGGCAGGAGCAGAGATAGAGAGGGCATGCAGATTGCAGATTAGGGTGTTGGCCTTGAGCTAAACCCCAGAACAACCAGGAGGAGATGCCAGTCTGGTGAGGAGGGCTGCACCTGTGACACCAACCACAAAGAGCATGTTCAGATTTCAAATTTACATTATACGTTATGGGTCAGCTCCTTGTCTGTCATAAATCTATTTACACCAGCAGAGCATCTGGCCTTATATTTTTAAACATATTTCAGTCTATTTATCATGAGAAGAGCTTCTTCTCTTTTGAACTTCGGATTTCTAGGCTGAATAAATGTCAAGTTTTCTTGTAATGCATATGTATATTAGTAACTCAAAGCTAGGTTGGTGTTCATGATTAGACATCCTGTCACATTCTCTTCTCATTTACAATCGTATGACTCTAGAGTTATTCTACTGATTTCTCTAGAGTTCCTCTGGATGTACACTTGTGCAGTTCTTTAAGTTAAAGATGCATGAGCTGTCAGAGGCCTGTATCCCAAAAAAGGGAAAAAGATTACTAAGCAAGAGATTTAGACCGAGCTGGATGAGCGACCGACTCAAAGGGGCGATTAGGAAAAAACAGAAAGCGTACAAAGAGTGGAAGAGGGGAGGGATCAGTAAGGAAACTTACCTTAGTGAAGTCAGAGAATGTAGAGATAGAGTGAGAAAGGCTAAAAGCCGTGTAGAGTTGGACCTAGCGAGGGGAATTAAAAGCAATAGTAAGAGATTTTACAGCCATATAAATAGGAAGAAAGCAAAGAAAGAAGAAGTGGGGCCGCTGAAGACTATAGCCGGAGAGGAGATTAAAGATAATCTAGGCATGGCGCAATATCTCAACGAATATTTTGCATCGGTGTTTAATGAGGCCAATGAAGGTATTAGGGATACTAGCACCGTGACAGAGGGGCATACAGGATGGGGGATTACCATATCCGAGGTAGAAACAAAACTTGAACACTTTAATGGGGCTAAGTCGGGAGGACCGGACGATCTTCATCCAAGAATATTGAAGGAATTGGCGCGGGAAATAGCAGGCCCATTAGCGATAATATTTAATGAATCTGTAAACTCGGGGATGATTCTGTTAGACTGGAGAATAGCTAATGTGGTTCCTATTGTCAAGAAAGGGAAAAAAAGTGATCCGGGTAACTACAGGCCTGTTAGTTTAACATCTGTAGTGTGCAAGGTGCTGGAGAAAATTTTGAAAGAGAAACTAGTTGAGGACCTTGAGGTTAATGGCAATTGCGATAAATTACAACATGGTTTTACGAAGGGCAGATCGTGCCAAACGAATCTGATCTCCTTCTTCGAGAAAGTAACGGACTTATTAGATAAGGGAAATGCGGTGGACCTAATATACCTGGATTTCAGTAAAGCGTTTGATACTGTACCCCATGAGGAATTATTGGTTAAACTGGAAAAGATGGGGATCGATATGAAAATCCAGAGGTGGATAAGAAATTGGTTAAGGGGGAGAATGCAGCGGGTCGTATTGAAGGGTGAACTGTCAGGTTGGAGGGAGGTTACCAGTGGAGTTCCTCAGGGTTCGGTTTTGGGACCCATTTTATTTAATCTATTTATAACTGACCTCGGAACGTATTGCAGGAGTGGACTGATAAAGTTTGCGGATGATACGAAGGTGGGAGGCGTTGCCAATTCGGAGGAGGATAGGGATATTCTGCAGGGAGACTTGAATGAGCTTGTGAATTTGAGTATCAGAAATAGGATGAAATTTAATAGTGAAAAGTGTAAGGTGATGCATTTAGGGATGACTAACAACAATTTTAGTTACAAGCTGGGGACGCATTGGTTAGAAGTAACGGAAGAGGAGAAGGACCTAGGGGTCCTTGTAGACCGCAGGATGACTATGAGTCGACAATGTGACGTGGCGGTGAAAAAAGCCAATGCGGTCTTGGGATGCATTAGGCGAGGTATATCTAGTAGGGATAAGGAGGTGCTGCTTCTGTTGTATAAGGCGCTGGTGAGACCTCATTTGGAGTACTGTGTGCAGTTCTGGTCTCCCATGTTTAAAAAAGATGAACTCAAACTGGAACGGGTGTAGAGAAGGGCCACTAGGATGATCAGAGGAATGGAAAACCTGTCGTATGAAAGGAGACTAGAGGAGCTCGGGTTGTTTAGTCTGACAAAACGAAGGCTGAGGGGGGATATGATTGCTCTCTTTAAATATATCAGAGGGATAAATACAAGGGAGGGAGAGGAATTATTCCAGCTTAGTACTAATGTGGACACGAGAACGAATGGATATAAACTGGCCGTGGGGAAGTTCAGGCTTGAAATTAGACGAAGGTTTCTGACCGTCAGAGGGGTGAAATATTGGAACGGCCTTCCGAGGGAAACGGTGGGGGCGACGGACCTGTCTGGTTTTAAGATTAAGTTAGATAAGTTTATGGAGGGAATGGTTTAATAGTAAAACATATTAGCAAAGGAATACCAAGCAATGGCAGGTAAATAGTATAATGGCTAACAAGGGTCAGGCTGGAGACTCTTGCCTACATGCTCGGGGTCTTACTGATCGCCATATTTGGGGTCGGGAAGGAATTTTCCTCCAGGGTAGATTGGCTGAGGCCCTGGAGGTTTTTCGCCTTCCTCCGCAGCATGGGGCAGGGATCGCTAGCAGGAGGGTTCTCTGCCAATTGAAGTCACTAAAACACAGGATTTGGGGACTTCAACAGCAGAGTCAAGGGAAGGGGTAGGGACGGTTTTGTGGCCTGCAGCATGCAGGGGGTCAGACCAGATGATCATAATGGTCCCTTCTGACCTTAAAGTCTATGAGTCTATGAGTTCTGACAACAGAATTTGACCTAGTGTTAGGCTTTTTCCTCCAGCGCTTAAATGAATAATCATATGTAATATATTTCTTTATTAAGTATGCATACCATGTACTAGACTGAATAAACCTATTACTTATCAATGTCCATCATTATGAAAATCTTTCCTGTACTGTAGAGAACTTCCTGGGGGTGCTAGTTCAGAGCAAAGCAGAGAGCAATTTCATTTGGCTCATATTTAATTGCCTGGCTTACTCATCTAAGCCAAGCTGCGTAGGTATATTAAGCACCTGAACCTGTTTAAATAAAAGATTGTTGACAAATCAATCTAATGCTTCCTATCTGACATTTACATTTGCCTGATAAATTGTTAGCTAAAATTTTATTAGTAGAAAAAGGACTGAGAGTCATTAATGATCATGTTAAATTAATCCCTTAGACTCTGATCCTGCACCTAACCTCACACAGGTGAACCTCTGTGCACATGTGGAGCCCTGCTGAAGTCAATGGGCCTCTGAGTAAGTGTGGAGGGCTGCCTGCATGCAGGCAATTATAGAAATGGGCTATATGTACTCATCCACCCTTTTGAGTACATAGAGCTTATCATCTCCTAAATATATCACCGTTGCTACTCAGTGCTTCTCTAGTGTGTCGTTGCTTTGTTCCTTGGTATGATCCAAGTTTTGGTGATGCATTCACTGATCTCACTATGTTACTTGCCAAATGTAATCAGTTTTGGAAGACTACCACCTCAGCCCTGTTTTATACACACAGGAAGATGACTGAATGGATGTTCATTTTTGTTAGGTGGCAGAGTTTCTACCTTAATCTAGCTGAGCTCATTTTTTTTCTTTCAATTTAATAGATTTTTAAATGGATTTTAGGAAATTATGCATAGATTTGCTACACGTGCTCTTTCCAAAAGTCTCTGTGGAGAGTAGAAGGGCCATGTTCAGTAATATGTAGCTGTCATATGCAATTCCTCATCCCCCCTCTCTCCCCTGCATCAAGGCTTTTGTGAAATCTTGCTGGTTTTATCTCAACAGTAGCTTCAACAATTTGTCCCTTTCTGTTTATCTCTATCACAAAAATCACAGTTCATGTTGTGGACATCTTGTGCCTTGACTTCAGAAACCTCCTCCTCACTGGTCTTAAATTCTTGTATTGCACATCTCAGGCTTACTCAACATGCTGCCACAAAAATAATTACCTTCCTCTGTTTCTCTGACAATATCACATACTCCTCTTCTTGAGCTCCTGCATTGGCTTCCAACCTCCCTATACTTTTTCTTGTCACCCACCCTGTAGCCCGGTTCTTGTGGCAACTTAACATAGGGCAATATGTGATTGCCATTGCAGTATAGTTCGGGTTCCTAGAGCTTTGCCTCAGTTTTAGAGCTGACAAGTTTCTGCTTTGTTGCAGGGCTGATATGGTTCATGGATTACCGGGGAGGGGAGGGAAAATGGCTTTTATGTCACACAAAACTGGCATTTCATACTGGATTCAGTTTTCTGTTATCTAATTTGGCCAGTGTCTGACATTGCAGCTGGAAGTGAATTAATGAAGTAATGTTACCTCACCTAGTCAACCATTCACTGACTTCTGTTGGACAATTATTCAGAGAGTCCCTTGGGACTTAATTTGAAACTTTCTTGGAGTACTCATATGAGTAAGACAATCAAGATTTGGCTCAATATCTAATTGTAGACTAGTGGCACCAAAGACATAGGGAAAGATTAGTTGCAAGGGAGTATGGAATTAAGAATTTATTTGGGTGAATTATAAGGAGAACACTGCAGTGTTCTTGAAACTAATCCAATTGATTCCCATTTCTTTTGATCTTTTCTGTTTTCCCTGTATCAGGAAAGTCAGAGGCATAAAAATGTTTCAGGTTCAGCTCATTCCAATTCATTACTGCATTTATCTGTATTCTACAGAGTCCCAAGCAGGGAAGTTAATCTTTTATTTATCTGAGGAACATTTTATATGTATTATACAGTAGCAGCCTTTTCTAACACTACGATATTGAAAATTCTATCAGTGGTGCCATTATAAACCTATTAATAAGGCTTTTTAAAATGTTGAAAAAATATGTTGTGGGCTCAGACTTTATACACAATGGCAATTGATTTTTTGTCTTCATATTTTTGAGGGAGTAATTAAACCAAGAAAGATTTGAGAAGTAGGGCTGCAAAAAAAAAGATTTCCTGAAAATAGTACAGCAGATCAGAACTACTGAAGAATAGACATCTACAGATTGCTCGAACATGGGAATCTGCAGAAGAGGTTAATAATCTCTGCAAATACACCTAGTTCCATATTATGTTGAGCTAAAGGTGCCTTTGAACTTTATAGACCATTAATAGCACATTTCAGTTCTTGTTCAATATTTCAAAACCAGGAGTGGGAGTAAGATCTTCAACCAAAATTTCATGCTCCATCTTTGTGCTCACAATCTTCATAGGGGATGACCCAGCCTTGAAAGAGCAATATCATTCTGAAAGGTATGCTTTAGCTCAGGGTTTCTCAACCTTTTCCGCTGACACACCCTTATTTGATGTGGAAAAAAAATTCACATCCCCTTGCATTTACTATAATAGTAAGAATAAAAAATGTATCAATGATAAGCCTATAAAATGTATTTGGGCCTCTTTGAGAGGTTTTGAGAGAATACTTGACCCTTAAGGGTGTGGAGAGTGAGAAAGTGAGATTTTCTTAGCTTTCTTAGCTTTCGATTATAATAAAATTGTCAACACTCATGACCCCCACCCTCCCATTGCCTTTTGTGAATGCCCCTCACATTGGCAGTTGTGACCGGGGAAACACTGCTCTAGGTCAACCAAAAGTTAGTGGCTTGAGGTGGGGACCACTTAGTGAAATTCTATGGCCTGTGTGATGCTGGAGGGCAGACTAGATGATCACAGTGGTCCCTTCTGATCTTAGAATCTATGAAAAAAAGGAAATTAAAAATGTTTTGAAAAGATTTTAGAGACAAACCTGCACCAATCCACATTTTGAAGAAGTGAGGAGACTAAATATTTGATTTAGTCGTAGAGAATGATCTATAAGGCTTGGTAAACTGGGCCCATTCAAACAAACTCTTTTAATACAGCCAAATGCAGAGTTATACGCATAGGAGCAAGGAACGCAGGCTATACGTACAGGATGAGGGACTGCATTACTGGAAAGCAGTGACTTTGTGAAAGAGTTGGGAGGAGGGCAGCAGCTTTAAGGCTGCCTCCTCCCTCACAGTAGACAGACACTGAAAAGAAAAGGCTTGTCTCCTGGACCCGCTAGATTGGAAGGCTAATTGGGAAGGGTGTTCATCTGAAGGGAGCTGGCAAAAGCCTTGGAACTGACTAAGCTAAAGCAAGGCCTGAGACACAAACACCAGCTCCACAGAGAGGGCTGAGGGCTGTTAGAAGGAAGGTAACATTGACTACTCTAAGGCAGAGTAGCTAGCAGGACAATCCTGCTGCAGGAATTGCTGAGACTGGCTTTTAGGTAATACCTCTGTTGGCCCCAGGAGAAGCTGTGAGGAACCACCAAAGTCAAGTGGCGGGGAGGGGGAGAAGCAGAGCCTTGCCTACAGATCTCATGAAGATGCCATTGAGCAAGGTAAAGGTAGGAGAAGCCCAGGGAAAATGTGAAGGGATTGAAGGAACAGTCCTTAGCTGCCTAAACAGGGCCCCCTGGCTGGAACCCAGAGGAGAGGGCGGCCCTGGGTTCCCCGTCCTTTCCCCAGACCAAGAGGGAAAGCAGAGTTGTCAAGAATAAAAGAAGCCAAGAGCAGCAAATGTCAGACAGGGAGACAAGCTTGAAGACCATTAGATTTTGAGTTTTCTGTTTGCTGGATTTTTCTGTTAATCCCTTGAAGGGGGAATGGAATGAGTGGTGACCTGGCCGAAGGGCTAGGCCATGTACAGTGATAGACCACTGTGACACCAACAGGACTACAGGGAGTGCTAGACCAGAAAGCCCTGCGACACTGCACTCAGGCATAGGAATGTGCTCTAGAGATGAGAGGCATGATGGCCAGTTACAAAAAGGGAGTGAATTTAGCCCATTGATTGCATAACTAAGGCCCAGATCATCAAGAATATTTAGGTGCCTAAGTCCCATTTAGTTCATAGGACTTAGGCACCTAAATATCTTTTGAGGTTCTAGGCCTAACTCCCCATCCGCTCTAAGTAAAATATTTAAATCATCGGAGTCACTAAGCACCCGCAACCCTCACTGAAGTGATTGAAAAGTGAGTAGGAGCTATGATCTTCTACAGATGCACCTCAGTGGACTCCCTTCCAACCTTGTTCTGTGTGTAAATTAAGCCAGAACCACAGAGTAAATTTAAATGCTCTCAGGATGTAGATAAGACCATTATAACAAGCTCGGGCACCGGCCAATGTGCTAGAAATAACCTCTAACACTTTTGAAACCAGCCCAATTACTTTTTTAGGGTGATTTGTGATACTTTGCATTAAGGATTCTTGTAAAACATTTTTTCTTAAATAGGCTTTATGTGATTTACAAGTTCTATTGGTATGTGACTTTTATTCTTTTTTGTGTGAAGAATAAGCAGCATTTGAATATCATATGTTTCAAACTTAAATGTGATTTTTGTTGTTGTTGCTTGTATGCTATTACATTAGCAGTTTGAAATTAAAAGCTTAAACCTTATAAGCTCGATGTAACTCCAGTGCTTAGGACCTCTAGACTGGCATTTTATATAATTCCTACAGGTTTAGGAAATACAAATCTTTGGTAACAATGCATATGTGACTTCAATAAAACAGATATACCAAAATGAAACAACTTTTAAACCTGAAAATATGAAGAGGCTAAATACTGGCTTCTTAGCTCTCCTGAAAAATTACTATCTGCTACTAGAATCAAGCCTGGACCAGAGCAGAAGATATTGGCCTACATGCCCAAATTGGAGCTCATTTTAAGGGGATACTTTGAAGAAAAGTTTCTTTCACTATATCACAGTTCATAGTTTTGCTTCTTACCAGAGCTGCTTCCAAGGCAGAATTAGTCCTGTTCCCTTTGCACGTGTGTTTGAGATGATATGGAAGAAAAACTGAAAATAAACTTAAAAAACACAACAGTAGGTACTACTGTGATACAAATACATAAAAATTAAGAATTTTAATTTACAAATCAGTAAGGAGGAATAAGTCAGTGTAACTTACATTAAAAGAGCATTGGAAGAAAAAGGATGAAAAATAAACCGAAATCTCACAGTGTGGTACACTCATTATAGCTAATATGCATCACGGAATAGATGTAGTTTGAGAAATCTTTTCAACAAAGGTTTTCAAAGCCCTGCACTATAGTGGAGTTTGCCAAATCTAATCATTTATTGCAATCAGTTTTATGTTACAACAGTTCAGAGGATTGCAGATACGGATGTCAAATGTACTGTGCTGCCTGTTTGACTATGAGTGACCTGTGTTTCTATGAAAGGACTGAATAGGTCCATACGATTTATAAGATGCCTTGCATTGTTGATATTACTAATGGAAAAAACTAAGTGATATTCTGTTTTATGTTAAAATGTCTCCCAAAGTGAAAGACAAGAGCTTTGTTCCTTACTCCTTCAGGGTTTTGTCAATACTCCTGTACTATTTCCCTTTAAATTAGCAGGTGCAGGGCCTGCACAAAATACAGTCTAGGGGCTCGGCATCAGGAGGATTACTGTAATTGAAACTGATGTAACTTAGTGTAGAATTTGGCCTCTCCTTCTTTCAATAACTCTCGGCCTGATTTTCAGAAATGCTGGGCACCCTCAATAGAAGGTCCTGGGAGCTGTGGTTCGTAGCACCTCTGAAAACCAGTTCTTCTGTTCTCCAGGGGAACAAATTTTTGAGACTGGGCTCTGCAACCTAGCAGAGAAAGGTATAACAAGATCCAATGGCTGGAAGCTGAAGCTAGACAAATTCAGACTGAATATAATTAATTTTTAGCAGTGAGGGTTAATTAGCCACTGGAATAATTTACCAAGGGTCGGGGTGGACTTTCCATCACTAGCAATTTTTAAATCAAGATACACTCTAGTTCAAACAAGAATTATTTTGGGGATGTTCTATGGTCTGTGTTATATAGGAGATCAGACTAGAAGACCACAGTAGTCCCTTCTGGCCTTCGCATCTATGAATCTTTTCAAATGGTTTTGTGCCTTATTTTAATCTGCACATGCATTTGTTTTCTTCTGAATTATCTTTTCTATTGTACCTGGTAAGATGGAGAAAATTTGAGGCCAATTTTACCAGTGAAATTTGTATTATTCTGCTATACTTGGCGCAAATGAATTTTTAAATTAAAGTACAAATCCTGCTAAACTTTTGGTCCCAGACCATCAGTATTGTTGAAGCAACATGCTCAGCCCACTGTGTGTTAATGTTGCATTAATGTTCTCATCATGAAAAGGCATCAGGCCCACATTGGCTGGAAAGATTTTCAGTTATGATTTGCGGGCCTAAGTGCTGGAATTAAATAAACTGAACAGTATGGAAAGATCCTTAGAGCACTGAGGATCCCTGAGAGTAAAAGGGAAAAACAATGACAAACTAGTTATAATTCTGAAAAGAATGGGGAATTTTGGTCTTGCAAATATGAAAATATTTATAGGGACTGCAATAAATCCTAGATTTAAAATGAACAGTTTTTCACAGTGAGGATTTAATAAGACCTCAGCAATATGTAAAGATCCAGAAGATGAAAGGAAAATACTGCTAACCTGGTAACAGGCAAACTATAGTCATGAAATTCTCTCTACTGTGATGCATTTTCTTTGAGTGGAAATTGTGTTTCTTGCCAAAATGCCACATAACATTGGCCCAGGATATCTAATAGATTTCCTAACGCTCCAGGCTGAAGACTGGTTGACCGCTTTGCTCCTCTGGCCCAAGGGAATTCTTTACAATAAGGGTAATTCTCATCTGTGCAGGAGACAGAACTTTGTCGGGAGTTGGGCTGAGACTGTGGACTGAACTCCCCCAGGAATTGAGGACCATCACAGACATCACCACTGTCTACTTCAAGAGCAAGGTGCAGTCCTTTGACCTGGCCTTCTCTAACAGAAATACAAACCAAGATTTATTTTTTTTTAAAAAGCTGAAATTCTGTCAAAACAAGACACTCTATTGCATTCATCTTGGGAAGAGGATGAAAGAACAAACACATGACAGATACTACACTGGGTCGCCCAGAGGATTCAGGGGTCCTGGGGCAAAGTGGGGGAGCTTGTATTCACCGGGCGGTGCTCGAAGTCTGCGGCGGCAGCATTTCGTCTGCAAGGGGCGGCATCTTCGGCAGCACTGAAGGACCCGCTGCTGAAATGCTGCCGAAGACCCGAAGCGACCGAAGGGCCCCCAGCCACTGAAATGCCACCGAAGACCCGGACCGCCGCCGGGTGAGGAAAGGGATTCTCAGCCAGGGCTCGCGGGGCCCCTGCGGGGCCCGGGGCCTGGGGCAAATTGCCCCACTTCCCCCCCCCCTCAGGCAGCTCTGATACTACATGATGAGCACAGTATAAGAACTTGAAATAGAAAAATAATAGTATAGGCTACAGTCCTCTTCTCTGACTTTGACAAATGCAATCTTGCCCTGCTCATGTCCATTCAACTACCACTGCAAAGATCATTTCTGCACTCTCTTGTTTTCAGAACGGCACCCCTCTCTTTGCAGCCATCCACTGGCTCTTCTTTCTTCATCACATCAAACATAAGCTAGCTGTGTTCAATTTCAAGGCCCTTCATGGCCTATCTGCATCCTACCATTTGTTTTTCATATACTAGTGAGATGGCAGTTCTTGCCCACACACACTCTGCCAAAGATGCCAACCTTTATTGTCCACTTGTTAAATTTTCAAACAAGCACTCTTGCATTTTGTCTCATGCTGCCCCTTGCACAAACCTCTCTACAAAGCTAAGTCATTG
This sequence comes from Chrysemys picta bellii, assembly GCF_011386835.1. Lineage (NCBI taxonomy): Eukaryota > Metazoa > Chordata > Testudines > Emydidae > Chrysemys > Chrysemys picta. The sequence continues at coordinate 41,164,974 of NC_088793.1, read as the reverse complement.
TCCTCCTTCAAATCCCTCCTTTAAAACCCTCCTTTCCATGATGCCTATAAAAAACTTGACAACGATTAGGCCACTGGTGTGCTGAGATCCCTGCTTATCGTGCTCACCAATATTGTCACCTTGTGCTCCCCTCTCTGTCTGTGTCCACCTATGGTCTCTTGTCTTATACTTCAATTGTAAGCTATTAGGTGGCTACATTATATATTCAGTCTATATATTGTGTTCTGTGTTTGTACAGTGCCTAGCACAATGGGGTGCTGGTCCAGGAGTGGGGCTCCTGGGCAGCACAGCAATAAAATAAACACATTGAATCTAGGGAATGGCGGGGCAGGACTTTGGGTTTTAGTCCAAGCAGTGTAGATACACTCAAAGCTCACAGCTGTGTACCTTATTACTCACTGACTGCCAGTGCTCTGAGTCAAAGGAGCTTTCAATCACCTGGGACACGCCCCCTGCTACCTGCTTTCCCCGACAATGATTTGTTTTATTCTTTTCTTTCCAAGGCAATAGAAGCAATATAGGAGCTACATTAAATTGCTCTAACCTTGTCTCTGTAGACATAGTCCTGACAAAGACAGACTAACAGTACTGCTCCAGGGGTGCCAAATAAACACAGTAAGAGACAATTGAATTAGCAGTGAGGGATGGAGAAGAAAAGTTTGTATATAGATCTAAACTCCCACCATCAGAACATACTGAACAAAGTACTTCCCAAGAGAAGACAGTATAGCTTCAGGAAAGATATGATATGCCACAAAAAAAATTACAAGATGACCTTATTCGCCAAATAAATCTAAAGAGCCATTTTTTCCCCGTCAGTGAGAAGCAGCTGTTTGAGAAACTGAGAGTCTGCAGCAGTAACAGCCAAATCCATCTTGATGTTCCTTTAGAGCATCCTGTTGCTTCGCATTCACCTCTCTGTAAGCACAAAGCACAGCAGACTTTTTTCCACTTTAAATAGGCACTTTCTGAAGGAGTATCCAGATAGCTTTACAAAAACATTGCCACTGCAGGCAGGAGCCCTTTGACTCTGGGCCATATAACTTGAGCATGGCTATTCAAGATGTCATCTTGGACTTGGGAGGCAACATGATGGCCAAGAACAATAAGTTAATGGGCTCTCTTTTCTCAGATCTGCTGTCCCCTACCCCAATTGTTTTTTTGGCACTTTACTGTCACTGTGAAGATTGATTCCTTTGGCTTCATATAATATTTTCCAGGTTTCCATAAATGGCTATAACATTTGTCTGTTTCCCTCCTGGAGGTTGAGTTTGATAAATTTACAACTGAAGATGGCAGACAAGGAAAAAGGAGGTGAAATGAAACATGTAACAGAAAGTCAGGCAAAACCCAGCAGAGCCTACTGATTTTCTGTGCCTCAAGGTCCTGATCCCTGCATGTAGCCCAAGTAAATGGGATGTGTGAAAGGTGATTCCCTGGGATCTGTGAGGAGCCAGACTCCTCAGGGCTATAATAAACTTTGCATTTGCTACATCCCTTTTTGTAAGTGGAGAAGGTTGACTGGCAGCTCCACTTGTAACACCACAGTCCTTCTCAAACCCAACCCAGTCTCCATATGCTACGCCACAGGGAGCCCCCCCGCCCCCCGGAGCACAGATTTGGAGAAGTGGAAGGGGGCTTACCCAATACATGGAAGAAGTCTCATCAGTCTGTGACACAGAACAGAAACACCAATTCTGTGGTTTCCAGGGCTTTTCACAGCCCGTCTTGGGCTGGAGAATTTGGCTCTAAATATATATATTTCTCCTCCTTTTGGGAAGCAGATGCCTGAGCTGTCAGCTTGGCACAGGCAAGCCAAAAGAAATCACTGCTACTGTAAACCAAAACAGAAAATTGAAGGGTAGATTGACAGAAGTACCCAACTAATTCTGTCCCATGGAGTCAATGGGATTTGAACATTGTCTTGAAAGACTGTTGGCTCAGGCCCAGAGTGACTGCCGAAAGTCACACAGACTATGACAGAACCCAAATATATGTATGCAATGTTTTTTTGTGTTTTATAATCCTTCCTTACAAGATTGCTGCTTGTACTACTTATTATATTTATATTTGCATATTTTCCATTTGTATTTATTTCATTAATGATTTTTAAAAAACTGAATCTGACAACTAGGAATGATCTATATTTGAAAAATGTGAAGGGTGACATTGGTGCAGAACTTTGTTGTTTCATTTTTAAACCATCCATGGTATTTAGTGACATCTAGGGACTAACTTTAATACTACACTTTCTGAAACTTTGGTATCAAACGTTAGTATGTACCTACAGACCACAGTCAAAGATTTGAAACCTAGATCTAGGGTTACCAGATAGCAACTGTGAAAAAACGGGATGCGGAGGGGGATAATAGGCACCTATATAAGAAAAAGTCCCAAAAAACAGGACTGTCCCTTTAAAAATGGGACATCTGGTCACCCTACCTAGATCACCACATCCAACTGTGGCTATGGACACATGTAGTCTGCAGATAGACATTTCCATCTTTATGATGGTTGAGAAATAAAATAGTTGATCGTCCTTGGGAATAAATAAATGCTCAAACATTACATTATATCTGAAATTAAGACTTCTGAGTATCAGAGGGGTAGCCGTGTTAGTCTGAATCTGTAAAAGTCTTGCATCTGAAGAAGTGAGGTTCTTACCCATGAAAGCTTATGCTCCCAGTACTTCTGTTAGTCTCAAAGGTGCCACAGGACCCTCTGTTGCTTAAGACTTCTGAGTTATTTACATCCTGAAATTTATGACTGCAACAGGAAATTTCCCTGCAACTTTGACTAAACATTTTTTCTTCTGTGAAATTACATGCCATATTGCACTTGCAGGTTACTTTTAAAGAAATATCGTAGTAATCCTAGAAACAAGGTGGGTGAGATAATGCCTTTTAATTGATCCACTTCTGTTGGTCGAAGACACAAGCTTTCAACCTGAAGAAGAGCTGTGTGGAGCTTGAAAGCTTGTCTTTTCCACCAACAGAAGTTGGTTTATTAAAAAATATTACTGCACCGACCTTGTCTCTCTCATATTGGGGCCCAACCCAGCTACAACAACATTGCAACTAGTAATCCTATAGTCTGACCAAGCTATTTACATTTATTAAATATTTGCAGTGGAGAATGTGTTGTCTCCCCCCATAAGTCTATTGAACAGAAGAAATAAATACTTCCCCATACAATTCTAAACTTCTGTGACCAATCAGCATTTTCTTCTGAAGCTAAAACAGCTGTCCAGGGAATTCTGAATTGCATATATATGTTAGGTAAAAAAAATGCATCAGAGTACAGACTCACTGGGATGCACTATGAAAGACACCATACATGTCCATTGTAGTTGACTATGAAAAGCATTTCACTTTTAGTTCAAAGAAACAAGATTTCTATGCTTCAGGATCTTAAAATATGAACAACCTTTATGCTTATGAGTATGGACCAACTTTATTTTATTATATGAATTAGATATCAAACAACCTAAAAATATTGTTACTACTTAGGCAGCCACCACATTCATACATACTGACTCATAGATTGTGAAGATTATTCAATCTATTTTAATCCTCCATAGTTTAGAGAGACACTGTTATGTTACAGAGTAGCAGCCGTGTTAGTCTGTATCCGCAAAAAGAACAGGAGTACTTGTGGCACCTTAGAGACTAACAAATTTATTAGAGCATAAGCTTTCGTGGACTACAGCCCACTTATGTATCCGAAGAAGTGGGCTGTAGTCCACGAAAGCTTATGCTCTAATAAATTTGTTAGTCTCTAAGGTGTCACAAGTACTCCTGTTCTTTTTACTGTTATGTTAAAAACATATTTTAGGGCTGAACACAGAGCTAAGAGCCAGTTAATGCTAAGAGCTAATCTCAATGATTTGCAGTGTGGTCGTAAGGAAGTCATTTAATCTCTTTGGTCAAATTCTGTTCTTAATTACCCTGATGAAAATAAATTGAAGCCTGGGAGGTTGAACAGTGTGATTAAGAGAAGAATATAGCCCACTGTATCAGTGTTTGTTTAAACAGTTTCCTCATCCGTAAAATTGAACTAGTAATAATTCATTTCCTACCTCACAGGGTTGAGATCAGGGTTACTTATGGTTATACCGTATAGTGTTTTGAATAAATACTATATGTGCTAAGAAGCATATATGAGTGTGTGTGCATACACATTCTCTTAGTTGTGCTCCTACAACTACCTTGAATTATTAAACATAAAAATATGTCTAATTTTCTTGTCACTGTTATTTGTCTCATTTTCCTCATCACACCACTCAGCTGGGACAATGAAAATATTAGCTACCTTTCCTGTGTGGGTGTACTGCTTGGGTAGGGGTGCTATTGTCTCCCTAGAGCATAGCTGCAGAAGTCAGCTGGTATCTGACTCTGAGAATGGGGAAGCTCAATGGGCATCGAGTACCAATTTATCCCCAACTGCTGCATAATTTGGTGCCTAAGATTGTAGTCTGAAGGCTAAAGCTGCCATTAATGCTAATCAGCTGAGAACAGGCATTTCTGGGCAAGGCAAGACTGAGGGAATATCTGCTCACACCCAAGCAGGGCCGGCTCTAACTTTTTTGCCACCCCAGACAAAAAAAAAGAGCGCCACCCGCCATAACACCTCCCCCCCCCACCCCCCCCAGCCCCACGCCGGGCCGCCGAAACCCCAGCCTCCTGTCCCGATCGGCGCACTGCCGGGCCTCCGAAACCCCTGCCCCCCCCAGTGCCGCGCCGAGCCGCATCGCCGAAACCCTCGCCCCCCCAGCCCTGCGCCGGGTCGCCGAAACCCCTGCCTCCCCCCAGCACCGCACAGTGCCGGGCCACCAAAACCCCCGCTCCCCTGAGCGCCGGGCCGGGCCGCCCAAACCCCCGCCCCGAGCGCCGCGCCAGGCCGCCCAAACCCCCGAGCGCCAACCCCCGCCCCCCCCCCAGCGCCGTGCCGTGTAGGGTTACCATATTTCAGCAAGCAAAAAAGAGGACGGGAGGAGCCCCGCCCTAGCCCCGCCCCTGCCCCTCCCACTTCCCGCCCCCCCAGAACCCCCAACCCTCCCCCCGTTCCTTGTCCCCTGACTGCCCCCTCCTGGGACCCCTGCCCCTAACTGCCCCCCAGGACTCCACTCCCTATCTAAGCCTCCCTGCCTCTTGTCCCCTGACTGCCCCAACCCTTATCCACACCCCCACCCCCAGACAGACCCCTGGGACTCCCACGCCCCATCCAACCACTCCCCACCCCCTGACAGCCCCCCCCCAGAACTCCCAACCCATCTAAACCCCTCTGCTCCCTGTCCCCTGACTGCTCCGATCCCTCTCCCCACTCCTGCCCCCTGACAGCCCCCCCCAGAACTCCCAACCCCCCCCGCTCCTTGTCCCCTGACTGCCCCCTCCTGGGACCCCTGCTCCTAACTGCCCTCCAGAACCCCACCCCCTACCTAAGACTCCCTGTTCCTTGTCCCCTAACTGCCCCCTCCTAAGACCCCCCCCAACTGCCCCCCAGGACCCTACCCCCTACCTGTACCCTGACTGCCCAAAACTTTCTCCACTCCCCCCAAAAAGCCCCCCCCCCCGTTTCTTGACTGCCACCTCCAGAACCTTCCTGCCCCCTGGCCCCCTTACCCTGCTGCTCAGAACAGGGTGTTGGGCTCTGTGCGAGCCGGACACGTGGCTGAGCTCCCCAGCACAACAAAACCCGGTCCCTGGCCCTGCACAACAAAACCCGGTCCCTGGCCCGGACCGGGCTGCAGGGGAGAGCTGCCCTTTTATCAGCACAAAGTGCTCTCGCTCCCGTTTTGCTACGTTGCATGGCAGAAACCGCTCCCAGTTGCAAAAGGGGACGGCTGCACTTTGTGCTGATACACTTGCTCAGAATGCAGGGCGGATCCGGCTCCTCTACAGCTGCTCCAGAGTCCAGCCCGGGACTTTCCTGCAGCCCTCCCAGCTGCTCACTCTGCTCTGCCGGGGGAGGGGGGAAATCCCGGACATTGTGAGTGCTTTACAAATTCCCCCCGGACGCTATTTTTAGTACAAAAAAGAGGACATGTCCGGGTAAATCCGGAAGAATGGTAACCCTAGTGCCGTGCCGCCGAAGCCCCAGCCCCCCCGAGCGCCATGCCAGCCCCCACTACCCCCGTGCTGCACCGCTGAAAAAAACCCCAAAACCCCATGCGCCCCCCGCCACCCGAAGATTGGCCACCCCTTCCGAGGTGCTGCCCCAAGCACGTGCTTGGTCGGCTGGTGCCTGGAGCCGGCCCTGCACCCAAGCATCAGAATAGTTACACTGAAGGTCCCACAGGCTACACCTGTCATACAAGTGTAGCAGGTGTTGTGCCTCCCAGACTCCTGGGAACATTAGGCCTTGCACAGACATAATTTCTGCAGAAACAGATACTTGAGCAGTGTTCTTACCTTCCCTGCCAGTATGGCACAGGCTTCCAAGAGCTATAATGGAGTTCTAAATGTTTAGCTTCTACAAGACCCCCGCCAGAAATGTTTTTCAGTTAAATAAATTAAAAAACAATGCAAGGATCTGGGGAAATCTTTTTGAAGCAGCACTCACATGGGAAATCTTTACCATGTGACAAGTTTTCTTTAAAATCAGGAATATCTTTCTAGGAAGCCACTTGGCCTATAAGTGAAAATGTTGGTGTGTTCAAAGCTGGGATCTGTAGTTTGTTGTGCTTGTAGGATTACCAAGAATTTATTAAACAGAGGGGTGAATCACAGATGTTTCCAAGGGACAATGCATGATCAAAACAATAATTATTTGTATCACACCTATAGCCCCAACTGAGATCTGGGCCCCATTTTACTATGCACTAGACAGACACATAATAAGAGATAGTAAACTCTTCAGGCCAGTGACGATTCTAAATAAAGCCACAGACAAAGGGAAAATGGAGGCATGGAAAGGTGAAGTGACTTGTCCAAGGTCACACAGCAGGTCAGTGACAGAGCCAGCAATAGAAGCCAGTTCTGAGACTTAGTCCAGTGCAATAACTACTAGACCAGGCTGCCTCTTGAGTTTTCAGTGAAGTGTTTTTTGTTTTCTAGGCAGGGGGTGATATATTTTGTGTTTAAAATTAAACAGAATTCTTTGAGGGTGTCAACAAGCGTATGGATAAGGTTAATCCAGTCGATATAGTATACCTGGATTTTTAGAAAGCCTTTGCAAAGTTCTTCACAAAAGACTCTTAAGGAAATTAAGGGTATGACTACACAGCAAAGAGAAAATCCCAGTTGACTCAGGCTCTCAGGGCTCAGGATACGGTGTTGTTTCATTGCTGTGTAGACTTCCGGGCTCAGTCTGGAGCCCGCACTTTGGGACCCTCCCACCAGAGTCCCAGAGCCCAGGCTCCATCCCAAGCCCAGACATCTACACAGCAATGAAACAGCTCTTACCACTCAAGAAAGAGATTGTGGAGTCACTGTAGATAGGTCTATGAAAACTTCAGCTCATTGCGCAGCAGCAGTCAACAAGGGTAACAGTGTTAGGAACTATTAGGAAAGAAAAGGAAAAAATCATAACGCCACCATATAAATCCATGGTCTACCCATACCTTGAATAATGTGTCTAGTTCTGGTTGCCTCATCTTAAAAAGGATATAGTGGATCTGGAAAAGGTTCAGAGAGGGGCAACAAAGATGATCAAGGGTATGGAACAGCTTAAGTATGTGGAGAGACTAAAAAGATTAGGGCTGTTCATCTTAGAAAAGAGAAAACCAAGGGGGGATATGATAGAGGTCTATAAAAAGTGAATAGAGAAGAGTTATTTACTCTTTCCCCCAATATAAAAACCAGGAGTCACCCACTGAAAGTAATAGGCAGCAGGTTTAATACCAACAAAAAGAAATATTTTTTCACAGGTCAGACCCAGTAGAGGTGTTCTTATGTTCCGCTCATTTTCTGAATGCCTTCTGTAACAGTATACTGCAATGTCGGGGGCATGGGCAGTGAGGCCTAGTGGTCAGAGCAGAGGGTTAAAACCAAAGACAGCATCAGGTATCACGCGAAAGTTCAGAGCCATAGACCATTGGCTCTCAATCTTTCCAAACTACTGTACCCCTTTCAGTAGTCTGATTTGTCTTGTACACCTCACTTAAAAACTACTTGCTTACAAAAATCAGATATAAAAATACAAACATGACACAGAATACTATGATTGAAAAATTGATTACTCTCTCACTTTTACCATATAATTATAAAATAAATCAATTGGAATATACATATTGTACTTACATTTCAGTGTATAGTATATAGAGCAGTATAAACAAATCATTGTCTGTATGAAATTTTAGTTTGTACTGACTTTGCTAGTGCTTTTAATGTAGCCTGTTGTAAAACTAGGCAAATATCTAGATGAGTTGATGTACCCCTGGAAGACTTCTGCATACCCTCTGGGGTATGTGTATCTCTGGTTGAGAAGCATTGCTGTAGACTGTGTCAGGTGCCAACCCAGGCATCAGAGCCAGAAACAAAATCAGGTGCCAAACCAGGGATCAGAGCTGGAAACAATGTCAGGGGTAAGGCAGAGGAGCAGGGAGATGGGAATCTGGGTTAGGAAGACAGGAACCAGGATCAGGCAGGAATGGAGGGCTCAGGTAAGCAGGAGACCACACAAGCTTTCCACTAGTTGCTTAGAAAACTTCCTGTTGGTATTGGTTTATATAGCACTCCTCAGCCAATTGGGGGGCTGGATTTTTTCCCCCAATCAGGAGCTTGGGGGTGGGGCCCTCCATGAGCTAACCCTTCCCTAATTATTCAGGTGAGCTGCTGGGTGGTGGCTGTGGCCTGTGGTCCCATGGGATGAGGTCTGAGGTCTGTAATCCCTTACATCTCCAATGCATAGGGAACAACTGCAAATTTGAGGATGCTCTTTGGAAACCACTTGTTGCACACTTGCATTACAGTGCACCCATGTTTTCCTGTTATCTATGTATGGATGATGAATTAATCCTGTTCATTTTGAATTTAGTATTCCAGATTTTTAGAGATGCATTTTTATTAGTCAGCTGCAAACTGATCACTGCACTGCCATTTGTACTCCAGTAATCCCATATTAAAGTAAGGTTTCAGAGTTGCAGCCGTGTTAGTCTGTATCCGCAAAAAGAAGAACAGGAGTACTTGTGGCACCTTAGAGACTAACAAATTTATTAGAGCATAAGTGTAAATGTTACTGTTAGGTTGCTGCTTTACAATTTTTTTTAAAGAAAATGTGAATCTGATTTTGCATTTTTGTTTCCCATTGTGGATTTCCCCCCCACCCCAGTAACAATGCCACATGTCTGTCCTGCTCTGAAGCTCAGCAATTGGAGTTCTGTCCTCGTCTAAGATGCTCCATATAGAGTGTCTCATCACTGAAAATTAAGTGGCTCACTTTTGCTTATATTCCAAGAAATCTGGTTCAGTCCTGAGTATCTCATAGAAGCTTCTAAAACTTAGTTTCAGTGACCTTCGTCAACCATTTACGTCTATTTCTTGAAGAATTTGGCATAGTTCATTTATTTCCTCTATATGGAGGGGAAGGATTGTCCAGTGGTTAGAACACCAGCCTGGAACTCAGCAGACCTCAGGTCAATTCCCTGCTCTACCACAGACTTACTGTCTGCCCTTGGGCATGTCACTTAATCTGTCCGGACCTCAGTTTCCATCTGTAAAAGGGGGATACTAGCACTTCCCTACCTCACAGGTATATTGTGAATCTAAATACATTTGGGAGTGGGAAGCACTTAGATTCTCTCATAATGGGACTATAAAAGCATCTAGATTGCTACTTTCCATTCTTTGGAGGTCACTAAGACCTGAATTTCTGGCTCTTCTCCCTCCTACTGGCAGCTTCAGTCTTTTCTCATGCTAATGACCAGCCTATTCATCTGCTTATGAATAAGATGGCTTTTACCCCTTCACTGAATGCTCGCAGTCCAAGGTTCCCTCAGAAAGAAACATTTGCCAAGTCTCAGTGCAAAGAATTGTCCCACCACCACTGTAATAACAAAGCAATGAACAAACTCTAGACTATTGCAGTTTAGGCTACCTATCTTATCTTTTTGATGGTCTGCTTTACAGCCACTGTGCACCTACTCTCTGGAATAACTTTTTGAGAATTCCTTCTCACAGAGAACACAAATGATTGCTAAACGCAAGCCACACTATAGCAGTTACATATATTTCTTAGCTAACTGATTCCCTCCAAAGACACCCACCACCAACCACGATGGAGCAGGCTCCTGGATAATAATAGTTAGGGTATTTTTGCCAGCACTGACAATTTATAAATACCAGTCAGCTGATCAAAGATTGTATCCGCTGGAAAAAATACCAGAAAAGAGAACATGATGAATTGTTTCACTTACCGTGCGGTGCACCCAGATCTCCGAACATCAATGATAAGATGTGCAAGAGATTTTCTTTAGCAACTTCAAAGGCAAAGTACTATTGGGCTGTCTTAAACATAAAACATCACTGACTTTGTTTACTCAATTGCAGTTCTGTTTACAATTGGTTTCCCATATTTTTCCCTTTTGACCTGACACCTCATAATAGAGAACTTCTTAATCCCTAAGAGACAAAATGATGCTCTTACATTATCATGAATAAAAACTAACTTTATTTCAGTCCCTAGTCTAACAGTTGTGTCAAAAATAGCACAGAGCTCTGGGCATACAGGAGATTTTGGTACAATATAAACAGGTTAATCTCAGGTGAATGCTGTTACCTCAATGAAATTTAAAAAGAAATTGGCAAAAATGAGTTCCCTTCCACTTAATTTCAGATTCTTTTTTTTTTAACACAAAAAGGTTGTATTCAAGAAATTAAATATTTATAGAAACTTTCATCAACATTGTTCAGTTTGCTCTATATTTTTAAAAAGTCTGTTTTATGTTATGCTTTCAAAATTCCATTTTAAAAAATGTGAGTTCTCTGTAAAATAAGACAAATGTGAAGAGACCAGTTGAGTGGTATTTTGTAAACACACACAGAGTAAAAATATGATTTAATAATGTTAATGGTTTGTCTTAAAGATGGCAAAAACAAGCACTTTCTGTACAGACCCCAAACTTCTCTTCTTATTTCACACCTGTGACATGGTATTGCAGCTAGAGAGGTGTATGAGATCACCTCCTAGTCTGACTTCTTTGCTAAAGGTACACATTAGCTGTTGCAATATGCAAACTTAAACCAAAGTGGCTGCCTAAATCAGGAATTTTCTGGCTTATTTTGCAATTTAAAACAGAATTGGTAGGCTATATTTTCTCCTCAACTCCCATTGTTATTAGAGAGACCAGGTGGATAAGGTAATATCTTTTATTGGACTAATTTCTGTTGGTGAGAGAGACATGCTTTGAGGCTTACACAGAGCTCTTCTTCTGCTCAGTGCAAAATTTGAACAGATTATTTAGCATAAGTAGTTAACACATATTTCAAGGGATAGTTTCCCAGACCTGAAGAAGAGCTCTGTAAACCTGTCTCTCTCACCAACAGAAGATGGTCCAATAGAAGATATTACCTAATCCACCTTGTCTACCTAATATCCTGGGACCAGCACAGCTACAACACTGCATATCCCATTATTAGCAGATAGTACATAACTGAGTGTTTTTCTGTAGGAGGTTGGCACCTTTTGGAGGTGGCTGGCCTGTGGAGGTCCAATAGTGGAGAGATTGGGGAGGTTGCTTGGGGGGGGAAAGTTGAGAGAATTAGTTATTTAGATTGGGGAGGTTGCTTGGGGGGGAAAAGTTGAGAGAATTAGTTATTTACATGTTCTGTGCTGTTGACAAGTTATTTATATATCTGTTTGCCTGTCTTTGTCTATAGATAATAGGCTGTTTTCTACCGGTGAACACCTGGCCCTATTGAAGTCAATGACAAAACTCCTAATGACTTCAATGGCCTTAAGCTATGACTTCAATACAGCCAGGATTTAAACCTTTGTGTATAAAGGGACTAGCTCAGTGGAGCCCTAGCTCCTGACTGGGGTTACTGGTGCTACCAGGACATTAATTTGATATAATGTATAATATAATAAATTCATTGAAAGGGAAATTGTGTTTACGTTATTTTAACAAACTATTTTTTATGGATTTTATTTCATATTTGTTTAAATAAAATAGCCAGAAAATTTGTTTTAAAAATTAAGAGAATAATGTTCATCAGTGTATGAAAGTGGAGGCATCTTCTTGTGAACCTGTCTATAGTAAAAACATTTAAAAGATTTTGCAGTCCATATTTGGGAAGTTTAAAAAAAACATTATTTACTGCACAGACTGAGGATTTAAGGGCTATTTCAGCTCTTTGTTAAATGCATAAATAATTAATAGATTACAAGGCTAAAAGGAACTATTATGATCATTTAGTCCAGTGGTTCTCAATCTATTTACCATTGTGGGCTGCATATGCAGCTCTCTAGGTGTTATGTGGGCCACATCCACACAATATATATACCTCATGTCTGGCCCTCAGGCTGTCAAGCTGATTGGGCCTGCAGGCTGCGGGTTGAGAATCACTGATCTAATCCAACCTCCTACAGAACACAAGCAATAGAGCATTTCTGAATCAATTCCTGCTTGAAGCCCTATAGCTGTGGTTGAACTAGTGCTTTTCTTTTAGAAAAACATGCAATTGTGACTTTAAAAGTGCTAATGATGGAGAATCCATCACAACACTTGGTAAATTATCCTCACTGTTAACAATTTACTTCTTATTTCCACTCTGAATTTGTCTAGCTTCAACTTCAGGCCATTGGATTGTATTAAACCTTTGCTAGATAGATGAGCCCATTAACAAATTTTTGTTCCCTGTGTAGGTACTTAAAAATTGTGATCAAGTCACTCCTTAACCTAGTCTTTATTAAACTAAACAGATTGCGCTTCTGGAGTCTTTCTCTATATGACATGGTCTCTAATCCTTTTCTCATTCTTGTGGCTCTTCTCTAAACACTTTCCAATTTATCAATATCCTTCTTAAATTGTGGACACCAGAACTGGGCGCAGTATTCTACTATTGGTTGCACCAGTGCCAAATACAGAGGGTCACATTAAAATACTTATTGTTTGCTTGCACCCAGCTTACCAAGATATCCAGATCCTGTCCTCTTTATTATTGATCACCCCCCAAACTCTATGTGATCTGCAGAATTTATCAGATTTTATGTTTCCTTCCAGGTCATTGACAAAAATGTTAAATAGCGTAGGGTCAAGAACCAATTTGATCCCGCATGCAAGATCCCACATCAGCACAATGATGATTCCCCATTTACAATTACATTTTGAGAGCTGTCAGGTAGCTAGTTTTTAATTCATTTAATGTGTACCATGCTACTTTTGTATCTTTTTAGATTTTTAATCAAAATGTCATGTGGTATCAAATGCCTTACAAAAGTCTACGTATATTATGTCAACCCTATTACCTTTATCAACCAAACTAGTAATCAAAAAAGATATCAAGTTAGAGGGGATCTATTTTCCATAAATCCATGTTGATTGACATTAATTATATTACCCTCCTTTAATTCTTTATTAATCCAGTCCCATCTCAGCCATTCCATTACTTTGGCCAGAATCAATGAGTCTGACAGGCCATCTTATTCATAAGCAGATGAATAGGCTGTTCATTAGCATGAGAAAAGTCTGACAGGCCTATAACTATTCACGTCATCCTTTTCACCCTTTTTTAACATTGGCACAACATAAGCTTCCTTTCAGTCTTCTGGAACGTCCAGAGTGTTACAAGAATTATTGAAAATCAATATTACTAGACCAGCAAGTTCCCTGGCCAGCTCTTTTAAAACTCTCACATGTAAGTTATCCAGGCCTGCTGATTTAAAAATGTCTACTTTTAATAGCTGCTGTTTAACGTCATAATTCAGTTGCACTTTTGTAGCACCTTTTTATGCAGAACTCAAAGCATTTTGCAGGCTGTAATTAAACTTTGCAGAGAATAGATGTTATTATAATACTCATTTTATAGTTCAATTATATTGAGGTCCATGGAAATTAAATTACTTACCAAAGATCTCACAGTAATATGTAGATGTTTAGGATATTACAGGCTAGATCATCTGGTGTGCCTCTCCCCCTTTCCTCCTGGTTCTGGTCGCTGTTTTGGTCCTGAATGCAAATTATAGTAGCTTCAGACCATGTCCTTTCTATGCTCCCAAGCTGGGAACGTCCCCTTCCATCATCAGAGCATCACAAAGGGGAATTAGTGGGAGCAAGGATCTGCCCTGAGGCATTTCTCTATCCAAAGAGTTTTGAACACCATATAATGTAATTATTAAATAATTCAGTGTCATGCTCATTACACTGTAGATGGAGAAGTTTAAAAAGTCCCACTTGTCTGTTCACTGGAGTGATCTTTTGTGTCAATGTGCATTCAGGAGAGATTTAAAGTGAGATCTGGATCTTAGAGACTTTTGTGTTAGAGCCGCGAATGCACTTGCACATCAACATTCAAAAACTGCAGCCCTTACTCAGGCAGAATCGCTATGAAATTTCACATCCTCATAGTAACACTTCTCAGAGCCAAAAGCTGCTCCCAATTCACTGCCTAAGTAGCTGGGCTGTGGTGCAAGGGAGAACCTGGGGACTCCTGGAGGGGCTGGGAGGAGAGGGATCCTCCCACAAGCAGTGGAGCAGCCATAAATCCATTCCATGGCTGTGATTACAGCCATGTGATTGAAAGGGGGAATGACTGGAGGATAGTTATAATGGGAGGTCGACTGTCTCCTTTCCCACCCCTCTGCATCTTGCCCCAACCTCTAAAGCACACTGAGAACAAGGTAGCTATAGAGCCTCAAAGAACTCTACATCCCAAGATGCTGGTGCTCTGCACTTCCTGCTCAGATGCCCAGAATTCTGCCTCCCTATTCATAGATTCATAGATTCTAGGACTGGAAGAGACCTCGAGAGGTCATCGAGTCCAGTCCCCTGCCCTCATGGCAGAACCAATTACTGTCTAGACCATCCCTGATAGACATTTATCTAACTTACTCTTAAATATCTCCAGAGATGGAGATTCCACAACCTTCCTAGGCAATTTATTCCAGTGTTTAACCACCCTGACAGTTTTTCCTAATGTCCAACCTAAACCTCCCTTGCTGCAGTTTAAGCCCATTGCTTCTCGTTCTATCCTTGGAGGCTAAGGTGAACAAGTTTTCTCCCTCCTCCTTATGACACCCTTTTAGATACCTGAAAACTGCTATCATGTCCCCTCTCAGTCTTCTCTTTTCCAAACTAAACAAACCCAATTCTTTCAGCCTTCCTTCATAGGTCATGTTCTCAAGACCTTTAATCATTCTTGTTGCTCTTCTCTGGACCCTCTCCAATTTCTCCACATCTTTCTTGAAATGCGGTGCCCAGAACTGGACACAATACTCCAGCTGAGGCCTAACTAGCGCAGAGTAGAGCAGAAGAATGACTTCTCGTGTCTTGCTCACAACACACCTGTTAATACATCCCAGAATCATGTTTGCTTTTTTTGCAACAGCTTCACACTGTTGACTCATATTTAGCTTGTGGTCCACTATAACCCCTAGATCCCTTTCTGCCGTACTCCTTCTTAGACAGTCTCTTCCCATTCTGTATGTGTGAAACTGATTTTTCCTTTCTAAGTGGCGCACTTTGCATTTGTCTTTGTTAAACTTCATCCTGTTTATCTCAGACATTTCTCCAATTTGTCCAGATCATTTTGAATTTATGACCCTGTCCTCCAAAGCAGTTGCAATCCCTCCCAGTTTGGTATCATCTGCAAACTTAATAAGCGTACTTTCTATGCCAATATCTAAGTTGTTAATGAATACAATGATCCCATTGGTTCCACTGCCATGCAAGCCCTCTGCACTCATGGAGGAAGAGCACAATATTCAGAGCTTCGGGAATATTTGGTGCAAAATCTCTCATACACAGATTCACTAGTGTTTTTCTAAACTTCTGTAATTTCATTATACGTGGATCTTTGTTTACCTTATGCCCAATCCCGCATTCCTCACATGCATTGAGGTCAAAAGGAATACAGGATCAAGCTCAATGCCTGTAAAAACTATATTTTTTTTAAATGTCATTTGAGTTAGAACAGTGAAAACAGCTGAGACTAAAGTCTCTTTTATATATTATTCATCGACTGCATTCCTGCAGTGTGACTTACAAATGATCAAACCTATTTTTGTCAAAATTAGTAAAAACAAACCTTTCCTGAGCAAAGAATTTGAAAGCCAAGTTTCTGACTGGATCAGATCCTGGGATCTGATTAACAAACTCCTGGAAATACAGGTTTATAATGCGAACACAGAGTGACTTAATTCTAGCCACACAAGTGGGGATTGTTACACTGCTTTTTCATTTAAATTTAAAAGATACAGAGTCTCTACTTTTCCATTATCCATTAGCCCCACCCATGTAAGGAAGGTTTTGATGAAATCTGTATTAGGCAACACATCCACCATCCTTTCTCCTAAAAAAG
The DNA here is from genome assembly GCF_011386835.1 of Chrysemys picta bellii. NCBI lineage: Eukaryota > Metazoa > Chordata > Testudines > Emydidae > Chrysemys > Chrysemys picta. Next base: position 41,148,517 of record NC_088793.1, on the reverse strand, counting down.
GAATTTTATAGAACTAAATGAGACAAAGGGAGTCAACATAAGCACAAAGTCATATTTTTCCTTGATGGTGCCTTTCTACTCATAAGAAAAAGCCCTGAAAATGCCCACAATTTCCTCTCATTTTATCCCTACTGTGGACTAACAGTATCTCATTGGAGAGTAGGAAGCTATGAATGCATTCCAGAAATCCCGCCTTTGAAAGATAAAACTGTGGAGACTTCTCAGTGCCTGGAAAACCTATGCGCAGGGCCCTGTATAGAAATCAAAGGGCCACATCATTTACCTACTTGTCAAGATGACCCCATATATCTTTTTCTGCGTGTGTGCATGCACTGAGGGAAGCAATGTGGATTTGTGGGTAGAGCACTGGGCTGGGACTCCGGAACTCTGTGTCCTGTTCCTGTTTATACCACTAGCAGACTGGATTGCCTTGGGCAAGTCACTTTGCTTCTCTGTGCCTCAGTTTCCCCATCTGTAAATTTGGGATAGCAATACTGACCTGCTGTGAAGTGCTTTGAGATCTACTGATGGAAAAGTGCTATATGAGAGCTCAGTATTATTATAGACTTGGTCACTTTTCAGCCACCATCCTGCTCCTCGGTATGTCCACATTCCACTTTGCCCATCTCTCCCGTTTCTGTATATTTCTCTGTTTCTTCCCTAAGTGGAGATCAGTGGCTTTCCTAAACCTATTCCTAGGCTGATACCCTTGAAAGGACAGAGCATGAGGCAGAAAGATGGAGATCCTTTGTAATTCAAGACAACAACAAGAATGAATGACCTGCCTCTCTCTCAGCGCCAGGGGAACACAACAGGCTGACTACAGTAGTCTTTGGGAGGTGGGGGTAGAACTGGTAGAAGTTTGCTAGAGGAGGTGGCGCCAATCCCGAGAACTCTGCATGCTACCTTTCTCCCTTTGCTGCACAGTTTCTCTACAGTGCAATTAAATAATATGCAGAGATTATACGTTTTCACTATGGAAGCATGTTTTTAAATTATTTCAATAACAGTGAAAGCAATTGCAGGACTATGTAATCAGTGAACGCTCCTCCATAATTCCCATTTTGCAGCAGAAGTCCGCACAGCAGTGCTGCATAAATAGATTTGCAGGGTGGGTGCAGGGGTAGTCCATTATTTTTTGTCACGGTCCAAACTTCTTGCTCAAAGTATTGTCAAAGTCCAGCTGTCAGCCCCACACCTCGTGGAGCTCCCATTCAGGGGTGCCACTTAGGAAGGGCGGGGGGGGACCTGCTCCCCCAAGTTTCGTGTTAGCCCCAGGTGACTGGGGCTCCAGCTGTCAGCAGGGCTCCAGCAGATGCACGGGGCTGACAGTGGGAGCCCTGGGGGGGGGGTGATATGAAACCCAGGGAGGACAGCTGCTCTCCCGCCCTCCTTAAATGGTGCCTCTGTTACCCCCTTTGATCAGGGGCACACAAAGAATGGTTGCCACAGTTAGGTTATTCTGTGGGTGAGACTGAGCTACGTTTTCCCCTTTTGGCCACTTAAATGCGCTGTGGCCCCTGTGAAGCAGGCAGTTGGGCGCCTTGGCTTGTGCTGCTTCTCAGTCGCAGGCCGGTGGTGGCTGGAGGATGGTGGAGGTGGCAACAGCAGGGTAAGTGTTGGTGCCAGGCTCCTCCACCTTACCCTGCAGCCCCAGCTACCCCAAGCCCGTCAGCTTGCTGCCAGTCACTCCTATCCCCACACTAGCCCCCTCCCCGCACCAACTGCCCCCGGCCCCCAAGAGTTTCGTGGTCTAGTCAAAAGCATCTGGCGGTCTGGATTTGGCCAGCAGTCTGCCTATTGACTACCCCTGGGTGGGTAGGAGAGGGGTGATTTTGTGGCATAATTTAGGTCTAATGTGTCACATAGATCCTGGACCCTGTCTATGGGGAAATTAACTATCTGGAGTACCCACAGGTAGTTGGGAGGGCTCAGCAAGCCTGTGTAGGTACATCTCCAATTGTCCTTTGACAGCATATGGCCCGTTTGCTGTAGTTTGTTCCAGTTTATGGAGAAATCAAAGGAAGTTTGTATTTGTTTAACAAATGGAGACCTGCCAAGCAATTCCACAGATAACTATATCAGGAGTATATACGATTTCTTAAGTACTTATAAATGATCCAAGGAGAGAGAAGTTCTATTCTTACACTCAACATGTGCCAAATGGAATTGAAATGATCGCACACTGATCGATCTATGAACAAATTGCATCTGCAATTTTGGCATTAGCCCTGCTTTTGAAAGGCCCTTCTGGTCATGCAACTTACTTAGATATATTGTGCACAGAAAAGGAACAGGAAAAACAAGCACTTTCTTTCTAGACAAATGAGACCAAGAGTGAAATCTGACCCCACTGAAGTCAATGGTAAAATTCTCATTGACTTCCGTGGGTTCAGGATTTCACTCTTAATTTTTGGCAGTGCTGGGATGATTTAGTTGGGGATTGGTCCTGCTTTGAGGAGGGGGTTGGACTAGATGACCTCCTAAGGTCCCTTCCAACCCTGATATTCTATGATTCTATGATCTGAGAACTCCCCTGGACTTCTACTGGAATTGCGGAAACACAGCACCTAGGAAAATCAAGCTAATATACTATAAATGTCTATTTACTCCAGGGGTTCTCAGACTTTTGTACTGGTGACCCCTTTCACACAGCAAGCCTCTGAGTACAACCCCCCTTAAACATTAAAAACACCTTTTTATATATTTAACACCATTATAAATGCTGAAGGCAAAGCAGGGTTTGGGGTGGAGGTTGACAGTTCGTGACCCCCATATAATAGCCTTGCGACCCCCTGAGGGGTCCCGACACCCAGTTTGAGAACCCCTGATTTACTCCTTCTGCTTGTAATGCTTCTAGGACCGGATCATGCAAACACTTAAAACTTACCATGCTGAGTGCTCAGACTGCCTTTGGTCAGGGTACGTGCTCAATGGGAATTAATAAGAGGGGAGGGCGGTTAGCACCTCATCTGAGCTGGTCCCATAATGGAAATGGGATGCAACACATGAATTGATTTTTAGCCCTTTTCCAGTCCTGTTTTCCATTTTTCTTTTCTTGCTCATTTGGTCCATTTATTTTTATTAGCCTTTGCCTTTTATGCTCATTTGCTTTTTGACAGTCAGTTTGTTTGTAGTCCTTTTCCGTTGGTTTAATTTATTTTATGCTTCCTATTTTCAAGTGGTTTTCTTTGTAACCATTTAAACAAAATTGAAAATAGGTTAACGGTTTCCTAGTCTCCATTTTAAAATTTTTCTTTGTCTACTTCAATTTTTTTTTACCTGTTTGAAAGTCTTTCCCTTTTTTATGTATGTGCTTTTAGAGAGACAAACACTTTTCTATTTAGTTCTAGTTCCTATAAGCCCCAATTCAACAAAGCACTTAAGCACATGCTTACGTCCCACATAAGCACATGCATATATGGATTTCTGTATAGTGATGGACTTTAATGTGTTAATGAGATTTTCTGAATCAGGGCCATAGTTATTAACACTAGTATTTCCATGTGCCAATATCCCTCACTTTGCATTGATCCTTCTCCTATTGAAGTCAAAAGCACTACTATCTTGTACTTTAGTGAGGAACAGCATCTATCCATTTAATAATTGTTCAATATGCTAGATGTTGGTGTCTGGAACTCATCTCTTGAGGAAGAAAAAAAACTTACAGAATATAATACCACATGAGGAATGTTAACATTAAAAAAAAACTTAACAGAAGTGGGTCCCACCACTTATCTTCTGTCTGAATCTTAGCCCGAATTTGCCTTTGTGATAAAAGAGCAATTCAGAGACTCTGCATTTTATTAGCCTTTAAAAACATAGTACATTTATAAATTTTAGGTACAAATTTAAGTAAAAAAATGACAATTTTTTTCCCAATTAAATAATATCCCATTGTAAGTGCAGTGTATGGATACAGCATCTTCAAACACACTGAAGCTGTAAAACCTTCCTTTCAGATTCAGACTTTCAGTCTGATTCATTAGTGCAAAGTTTTCATCAGAGTTACAGTGGATAAAAAAGCTTTCAAAACTGTTTATCTATCAGAATGGATAAGGAGAGAATCCATTTACTGTGGGATAACTTGGCAACCCCTATGTTAGCTGCCACTGACAGATCAGAAAGTTTAGACTGCTTGATAACAAGAATCCCACTAAAATGAATTGAGACATTAGAATTTTTACATTTTTGAATGTCAGCCAAATTATAATCAAAATTTACTTTTATTCTGAAAGCTTTGCCCTTTCCATATACTTTTTCCTTAGTAGATCCTGTTATTTCAGAATTTGAAGTACAGGCATTTTTCATTCAAAAGTTCACTAGGGCATGTAAACAATGTAGAGTATTATGAAATTAATGAATCTATAGGGAGACAAGGCGAGTGAGATAATATCTTTTATTGGACCAACTTCTTTTGGTGACAAGCTTTCAAGCTACCCAGAGCTCTTCTTCATGAATCTATGAAATTCATATTAAGCTCAACTTATTGACAACATATCAAGTTACCAGAAAGGCTGTGATGCCAAAAATGGTCAGTGTAAAACAGTTATCTTCAATTTTGAGTAATTTTAGGATAATGTAAAATGCTAATATGCTCTTCAGGTTTCTATTTGTGAAAATCTATGTCTCCAAATTAATGTTCACACTAATTTTTTTCCATCCATGTGCAGAATAAATTTTATGATGTGCACCGAGATATGTGCCTCTGTGCGCCACCAGTAGAAACAAAAAACCTAGATATAATATATATTTTTAAAAAGTTACCATAGGGATAATTACTCCACCCAGGCCAGGTTAGGCATTTTAGATCTCACTACTCAAAGAATTAAATGTAAGTGTAAGAGAAATAAAAATTAAAATAACACACTTTTAAAGAATAAAATTACAGAGAATATATGTGCATTGCAGAAAGTACCAACAAGTACCAACAACAATAATACAAGTATGTGTTGGGAGGTGAGTGTGACACAGAGTCTGTGTGTGTGTGTGTGTGTGTGTGTGTGTGTGTGTGTGACATGGAGACTGTGTGTGTGACAGACTCTGTGTATGTGTGTGTGCGTGTGTGACACTGAGACAGTATGTGTGCTGGCTGTTGGGGAAAGCCGTGTGCTGTCTCTTTAAGACACGGAAAACTCCTGCACTGTCCTGAGCCCAGTTGTCTCCCCTTCCCCGCTCTGCAGAGATGGGGTACATGGGCAGGGAGAGAGAGGGAGCGGGAGGGAGAGGGGGGGAAGAGGGAGAGAGACTGTGTGAGCTGACTGCTGGGGAAATCTCAAAACGAGTGCACTGTCTCTTTAAGAAATGCATTCAGCCACTCACCATTCAGACCTCAGACGGCAGCAGCTCCAAGTTCTCCTGAGCCAGGCTGTCCCCTCTGCCCTGCTCTGCGGAGATGGGGGACACCTGACATCAGCACCCTTCTCCCTCCCCCCACCCCCCGCTCTGCACAGCCAGCAGGAGGGTCCCGGGGGCAGCTGCAGGACAGAGCAACGTGGGGGGAGTGGCACCTGAACGCATGTTGCTGGCTGTGGGCTCAGCTAATCAGCTGGGTGGCACTTAAATCTATCCTGTGCGGCCGCCCAAGCACACAGCTTACAGGGAACACAGCTCCAGACACATATATAGACTCTAAGGTCAGATGGGACCATCATGATTATCTAGGCTGACCTCCTGCACATTGTAGGCAACAGAACCACACCTACCCACTCCTGAAATAGACCTCTAACCTCTGTCTGAGTTACTGAAATCTTCAAATAATGGTTAAAGTCTTCACGTTACAAAGAATTCACCATTAACGCTAGTTTAACCCTGCAAGTGACCTGTGCCCCATGCTGCAGAAAAAGGCAAAAAAAACCCCAAGGTCTCTGCCAATCTGACCCAGGGGAAAATTCCTTCCTGACCCCAAATATGGCAATCAGTTAGACCCGGAGCATGTGGGCAAGACCCAGAAGCCAGACACCTTGGAAAGAATTCTCTGTAGTAACTCATAGCCCTTCCCATCTAGTGTCCCGTCTCCGGTCATTGGGGATTTTTGCTACTGGCAGTCGCTGATGGGCCACATGCCATCGTAGGCAGTCCCATCATATCATCCCCTGCATAAACTTATCAAGTTCAGTCTTGAAGCCAGTTAATTTTGTTGTGCCCACTGCTCCCCTTGGAAGGTTGCTCCAGAACTTCACTCCTCTGATGGATAGAAACCTTCACCTAATTTCAAGCCTAAACTTGTTGATGGCCAGTTTATAGACATTTGGTCTTGTGCCCAATTTGGCACTTCATTTAAATAACTCTGCTCCCTCCTTGGTATCTATCTCTCTGATGTATTTATAGAGAGTAATCATATGGCTCCAATTGCCATAGTACTCAGGCCCAGATCTGTAAAGGTACTTAGTCATTACCTCCACTCATCCTAACCCTTAAGAGTATGTCTACACTGCAATGTAAACCCAGGGTTAGTGGGACTTGAGTCAGCTGACACTGGGTTAGAGACCCCCAAGCCTTGAGGATCTACACTGATTGTTAACCCTACGTTAAAAATTTTCTAATCTGGGCTCAAACATGGGGCTCTGGTATTCCTACTGTAGCATTTAGACCTGAGTCAAACCAGCCAAATCCCAGATTCCCCTCCCAAAATGTGGCCACTCTAGCCCTTTGACTGTGGTATACAGTGGAAAAAACTTTACTATCCACCCTGCCTGCTAGAGGAAGTCTGAACAGCCCACCAAACAACATGGTGGAGGCACCTTTTAAGAACTTCTCTTGCTTGCACTTTCACTTCATACAGGATAGAGCTTCTGAGAGGCACTGGTGGACATTTTGGTGGTGTTTTCTGACCCACCAAAGGCACCTGACAGAATTTATGATGGAGCAGGAGAGAAGAACCGAGCCATGGCAGACTCGAACAGGTTGATGCTGCTCATGATACTCCATATAGCCACTGATGCTCCCTATGTAGACTGGTGCTTCTGGGACAGGGCCACAAGCACAGACTGGTGGGATCACATCATCATGCAGACCTGGCATAACCAGCATTGGGACCAGAACTTTCGCATGAAAAGAGCTACCTTTCTGGAGCTTTGTCAGCAGCCTGCCCCAACCCTCCAGAGTAAAAATACACTCATGATGCCACCCTTGCCAGCCCAGAAGCGGATTGCTATGGCCATCTGGGAGCCGGCTACCCCAGACTGCTATAGGTCCATTGTCAACCAGTTTGGTGTTGGAAAGTCAGCTGCGGGTAAAGTTGTGGTGGAGATTTCTGAGGTAATCAGGCATGTGGTTTACCCCAATGTAGCAGGTATAATAGATATTCCTGAAGTAACTGCTGGCTTTGAGAGAATGGCGTTTCCAAATTGTGCCAGTGCCATTGATGGGACTCCATAGTTTGCCCTCCTCAAGGAGGACATGAGTACAAAAACTGCAAAAGAGTACTACTTCATTGTTATGCAGGCCCTCATGGACCACAGGAATCTCAATGCTGGCTGCACTGGGAAAGTTCATGATGCCAGGGTTTTTTTGCTAATCGGGAGGCTACGTTGATGGATAGACTGGGACACTATTCCCACTAAATGACATTGTCATAAATGGAATTACTGTCCCCACCATTATTCCAGGGGACCTGCATACCCCCTTTTGCCTGATTTTAGATATTCTGGCAAAAGACAGTTTAATTACACTCTCTGCAGGTGTAGCATGGTTGTTGAATGTGCTTTTGACAGATTGAAATCCCATTAGATATGTGTACAGACCCGTTTGCATGCCAGTGTCATCAATGCTTCTGCATTACTGTGGCTTGCTGTGCTTTTCACAATCTTTGTGAAGCCAGAGGGGAGCCATTTCTCCCTGAATAGAACTATGACAGTGAGGGGCTACTGAATCGGCACACTCTGCCATAAAGTGCACCTGCCATTGCTGCAGCGGGATGCACCTGGGCAACAGAAGTGAGGGCTGCTTTGTGCTCCCACATTATGGACTTGCGTGGCCCAATGGAAGAAGGGGAATAGTTTATCTATAAATTTGTTTGACGGGGGTGGGGATGAGGTTAATTGATTTTTGGGGGGTTCAGTGCTTGAGGAGGGGTAGGGCTTGATTGCCATGAAATATATTTATGAATGATATGACCACTTATGAAATGGGGGATGGGGCTGATTCACAGTTTGGATTCATATAAGGAAGTGATTGAAGTACATAACTGTGTAGAGGAGTAATATTTGCTTGCTCATTCCTAATTGTCCCTGATCGTGTGTTTACCTTTATTATTGCAAATAGACATTGTCTGATGAGATGCTGTGATACCAATATACTTGCTTGGTGACATAAAAAGCTTTATTCATAAACATGTATTAGAAAAGTACAGCATTCACCCATTGCCAGGCAGGCCAGCTACCACTGCAACACTAAAACACCAGTAACAACAGAACCTTTTAAAAACAAAACAAAAAAGGGCATAAGCAAGTGCAAACAGTGAAACCATGTACAAGAGGGAAACCCCCTACTATTACATGTCCCCTGGCCCCCCATTCTCCTTTCACTTCTTTCCCTGTTTGCCTTGCACTTGGGGCCAAGAGGGCAGTGGAAGCATCCACAGAGGAAGGAGCTTCCAGTTCTAGGAGATAGGATATCTCCATTTATTTATTTATCCAGGAGCCAAGTCAAAGTGGGCTGTGTCTAAACTGCAAAGCAATAGGGATTGAATCTTGGGAAATCACTTGACTTGGGCTTGACCCTGCAGCCCCACAGAGTCCTGGGACCCTCATCTGACTCCTAGGTTAGCATGATTTGTATGTGGATGGAACGGGGATTAGGCTTGAGCCGGAGTCTGAGCCTGGGTTTATATTGCAGTGTAGACATATCCTAAGTCAGCATTTCTCAAATGTGGCCACCGCACTTTCTTGTGGCCACAGCCCCCGGGCGGTGATTGGGGGAGAGGGGGTGGGGGTAAAGAAATGGCCCCTTCCCAGGGGCCACCAGGGGTGGTTGGGCCCTACCCCCCTATGGAGAGACACAACCTGGAGGAACAGGCAGTCAGTGAGTTCCCCACCTTCTTGGGGGCAGTGGGATCGGGCTTCAGCCCTCGGGTGGCAGGCTCCAGCCATGGGGCTTCGGGCTCTGACCCCTGGGCATGGGGCTTCGGACTCCATTTCCTGGCTATGTGGTGATGGGCTCTAGCCCCACGCTTATCCCCCCATCACCTCTGCCCCCCACTGCCTCCTCCAGTGCCCCATCACCCATGGTCCCTGCTGCCTCTGTACCTTTTGTTCCCAGGCTTGTCGGGGCAGAGTAAGTCTGTTGTGAGAAGTAATATTTGTATGTTTGTTAATATCACTTTTCACAGCATACTTAGTAGCTAACAAGTCTAAAAAAAAGCAACAGAAACAATAAGAAAAATGACAAGAATGTTCAACACCTTATTTGTGTTTCTATTCTGTTTAGGTCCAATAAAGAATAGAGACAACTATACACTGTTTTTATTATTGAGTCTGTAAAAATAAAAACCCACCCTATATAGACAGATTACCACTGCATATTTATTTGTTTTTCCTAAAGTTAATTAAGCATTTTAGGAAAAATTGTCAGAGTGGCCACCAGCAAGAGTTGGTGGCCGCAGTCTGAGGCCACCAAAAAAATTGTTGTGAGAACCCCTGCCCTAAGTAGCCTATTGCCCAGTGGAATTTTCATCCTTAAGTTAGGCACCCAGGCTCCCCATACAATGCATGGGGAGAGTTAAATGCCTAAGAAAGGGATTTTCTGGAGCCAGAGCTGAGCAGGGATATACCTAAGATAGCTATGAGTGAAATGCTGAGCAGAGGAGCAGGAAGGGAGGGGGGAGAAAGGAGGGACTTAGGAACCTAAGTGGCTGACCTGGCAGGTGCCTGTCTCGACCACGAACCATCTCCTGGAGTGAGGCACCTAAGCCAAGTCATAGCCTTATGTAGCTTATGCCCTAGCAACTGAAACCATCTGTCTCTTGCTCATGCTTGATAGCTCTTTCACACTCACCATACATTTTTCCCTGTACCCCCATGTGTCTCTTGTGTGGGTGTTGTGCTGTCCCTCCCCCTCATGCAGGGGCTGACAGGTAGCAGGTGATCAGTCTGCTCTGCACACACCTACACAATTGGGCCTTGTTTTCAGGATAGGCATTGCCCCCCCCCCAGTTTGAGAATCCTACTTTGGGGCCTTCAAGGCTTTAGGCTGAGCTAGGGCTCCAAGCTATTCATTAGCTGTGGCATGGCATCAGTGCTTAGGCAGCTTTGTACTGCTGACTGGTGGAAACCAGGGTCAATCAGAGGAAGGGGGGGCAGGAGAGCCATTTGGCCTGGGCCTCAAGCTCAAAGGGGGCCTCAAATTTAGACTCTTGTTAATTTTTTGGCCTTTGATAAGTTTCGCAACTTGTTTTTATGCGCATCCCTATGGGACCAAAATGCGACACACTCACTCAGCTTAGAGCTGCACATTTAAGCCAACAAGGGATATGATTTGGTAAAAGACATAATTTTTTTGTTAACTGATATAGATTTTGTCATATTAAAGAGTTACAAATGTTCATAAATATTAATAAAAATATATCGGTTCTGATGGCACAAAATTAGACCGTGTGTCGTCGTCTATTATGTTTATTATGGCTGGGGCCTCAAAAGCTGGAAGTGGCCCGGGCCTCTCTGGACCTCTGAGAGGGCCTGGTGGAAACATAGGTGCCCAGGGGACTTAGGCCCCTACAGGGCTAGGCAGCAGCTGACTGCTGGCTTTGGAAATGTCAAAGGCACCTAAAAAGGCAGATGAGCGCCTAAGTGCCTTTGAGGATCTGTGCCTTAGTGTCTCACAAGTATTTCAGAATAGAAATAACAAGCCTTCTCTCTAGTCTGGAAGATAAATTGTGTGATTAGCTTAAAAGGGTGTTTTTCTTTGAGGAAGCAAGCAGGTGTGTTGTGCGCAATAAGGAATTATTCAGGGAATGCCAAGTTTGACAACAGGAATTTTATATTTAGATCTCATGCCTTGGGAAATCACAGATTTGGGGATACGTATATGAAGACCAAGAGGATAATTTCTTTACTGCAATCTGTATGTTTTCTTACTAGCATGTTCGATCACAGCTGAATGCTTTCTGTTTACTATTCATTCCATTATAGCTGGCATGCTTACTTTAGCTAAAGCTCATGGCAGCTATTAATAATCAAAAGAAGGCAATGCTTTGCTATTGAAAATTACAAACAGTTCTAGCTGAGACATTATTTCTCTTCAGAGGGCCTCTGACTTTCTGGGTTTAGGAAATGAGGATGGGCAGGAAAAGAAGGGAGTTTTATAGGATCCAAGTCCTGTATAGACCAACAGGGGTCTTTCCCTGCTTAATTATTAATATATGGAAGGAATGTGACCCTATTTTTAATCAATCCAACCCCACCCCAGTAATGGAGAATGAATCCCAAAATGAAGCAAATGAGATTTCCATGCAAGTTAAAAAACACTGGGCCAAATTCATCCCTGCTATCCTTTGACAGGTCTGCAGCCGCTCCCACGAACTTGTATCTCCTCCTCGCCTCCAGCTCCAGCTCTTCATTTTCCCACCCCTCACCAGCTGGCACACCTCTCTTCTGATGGCCATGGCTGGGACACAACTGCTACTTCTTATTAAGGCCAGCTGATAAATCCCTGTCAGCTGGCCAGATGCTTATTAGTCTACCTGCCCATCTGGCTGCACAAACTGCTGCTACTGCCACACCGTACTCTTCTTCTCCTCCACCCCCTTCATATCTCCCACTCCACCCCATTCTGACCTGTCACACCTCTCTCTTTGCCTGCAACAATCTCCTCCAAAATACCTCACCCTATTTATCTGGACATCTACTTCAGGAAGTTCCCTGCTAGCATTGATTTTACTCCTCCTCTTTGCCCACGAATTAAACAAAATGAAGAGAAATGAAAATCTTCACAACACTAGTGCTCCACCCTTCACATTTGCTATACCCTATGCCCAGTCATCATGTCCCTTTTGGTTAATAGGGCCCTGTCCATAAGGGGTTTTATGTGCAGAGTCCTACAGAGCTTCGTCTTCTGACTCCTCCTGTGCAATGTATGAGAGGAAACAGTCAGATGTTTTGTAGTGTCATATATGCATTACACTGAGATCTACATCTGATCTGCTTCTCATGCAGCCGGCATGTTTTCCCCATGTCTTATGGAAATGGAGAGATGGAGATGATTAAACTAATTTAAACTTAGGTAAAATGGTAGAGATGCTTGTAAGCAAAGGAAAACCCCTAGCAGTATGGACTAGGACTGTGATTATGCATTCTGTTCTTCCTGCGGAGGCATGTGCCTGATCTGTGCCAATACAGTCCATACACCTGTGTGACAGGGTGTGCATACCCCACACTGGGCCAGTGGCCAGAAAGGGTTAACACCACACTATGGGCGGAGGAAGTCCTGCCCCTCAGACCATACTGGGCATGCTCCAAGTGCTATGCTAGTATAAAAGAGAGTGGCCTGGCTTCTTTGGTGGAGTTTCCAATTGCGAAGCTGTCAACAGCCCTTGCTTGTGGGAGCTGAAGAGCTTGAGAACTAGACTGGAGATCTGTGGCCAATGGAGCCCCAGGGAATTACCTGCATTGAGGAGCCCAGTGATCCTGATACCCCATGGACTGCAGCTTCAGGAAGCACGGTAGGAAGTGACCCAGGGAGAGTGAGTGAGTGGTATCTCCCACCTGTGTGAGATCAGCATGTTTTGGTGGGATTCCCTGCTGACCCAGAGGAGTCATGTGGGTCTGTGCCCCCCTACTGGGGCTGCCAACCCCCTCAGTTTCAGCCCCTTGGGTATTGGTCACTAGGCTACACTGCCCCATATTGGAGGGCTGCTGTATTGACTCTGGCAGCTAGTCTATGCTGCCCCAAACACCAGGGCTGCTGCTTTTGCTCTGACCCTTGGACCTCAGTGTGGTGGGGTCTGAGACAGTTGGGTAGACAGTAATCGCAGTCTCCACAAACTCACTATCCATCCTGGTAGGAGATGGAGTGTGCATACACCACCACAATTTTAGATACTATTGAATCCATCGCTGTTCTTAACAACATTGATGGTCTTTTACCATCTGTGGTTTGCCTGGGGCGGTGACCATTCCTTGTATTAGGGTCTCATCACAATGACCTATTTTGTTTAGTATAATAATCTATTGTTCTTAACAAAAAGAAGGTTATGGAGGTAAAGATCAAAGTCTGTAAATACCTACATGGGTAACAAATATTTAATAATGGGTGTCTTCCATCTAGTAGACAAATGTATAACACAATCCAATGGCTGGAAATTGAAATTAGACAAACTCAGACTGGAAATGAGGCATAAATTTGTTACAGTGAGGGTAATTAACCATTGGAACAATTTACCAAAGGGTTGTGTGAATTCTCCATTACTGGCTATTGGATTGGATGTTTGACTAAAAGCTATGCTGTAGGAATTATTTTGGGGAAGTTCTACGACCTGTGTTATACAGGTCAGACTAGATGATCATAATGGTCCCTTTTGGTCTTGGAATCTATGAACCTATAGCATTTGTAAACTCAAATGCCAGATTAAAGTGTTTTATTTTTAAATGTTCCCCAAAATTTCCACCTAGTGCTTAATGTAGTGGCTCATTTCTTAAGTGGAGCATATCATTAGCATTTGATCCCAAGCCCATTGAAATCCATGAAAACACCACCACTGACTTCAATGGGTGTATAAACATAAACATATGACATCTATTTTCCCTGATTCTGACTGTGCCGTTCAAGTCTTTGTTTAGGATCTGTAAAGCCCTCAGTGGCAGGCGGAGGGTCCCATCCATTTGAGAGCTCATCCCTGCCTGAATACTCAATAGCAGTGGAAACTTGTTTTTTCTGGGTTCATGATGTTACAGCAGTTACGGAATATGGCGATTTCCTGATGTCAGTAGTTTTAGGGTAGATCTTTCCATACTAAAACAGGGTGCTCATAGCAGAGGGTCCATCGCTCTGGAAATCACGTTCTCTTGCAGGCTGCCAGACCCCAATGTTGGCAAGCTATAAGGTGCAATGTAAGATGCAGCCCTTTAGTCAGGCCTCCCATTGGCTGTTGGACCATTTCAGTATCAGGGAATGGAGATTTTTATAATCTTTTTGAAAAGAGCTATTTATGTAGAGGTTTGTTTTCTTTAGTGTAAAGCAGACAAGTTTTCAGGCAGTGAGTTCACCTATAAATAAATTCAGTACATACATGACTGGACTTTTTGTAGATTTTTTTTTTTAATATTGTTGCAAAGGAGAATTATTAAATTCACTTTCTTTTCTTTCCTTTTTTCCCCTGCAGGTTCCCACAGTTTGATGCTTATTTTAAATTTATTTTCCTTTCCCATGTTCTTGTTTCTTTTTGATAATGTACATCTAATTATGAAAATAAAAAGGGGCCAAAGGGTTGCTTTTTGGAGTGATGGATGTTTAGTACAGCTGGAGTTTGCATGAGATTGTAATTCTACTTGAGGATATGGTTTTGTTGATAGTGTGGGAATGTAGTAATGCTGCAAATTCTGTAATGTAGAAAATAATGTCCTGTGAAATTTAGGTCTGCAAACGTGATTAGTCATTGCAGGGAAGGAGTGGAGTTTTGTACAGTACCTAGTATGTCTCTTTGCATCTCATAAATTGGGCATCAAGTTTAGATGTACAGCACAATAGACTGACTGCCCATGAAGCCTGCGCCTAAAAGATGATGAATGTCCTTAACTCTTATTGACGACATCAATGCTTAGGGATCTCAGCGATTTATAGGATTGGACCCTAATAACAGACTAATCAGGGATAGTGTAGAGAGGTACTGTGCAAACTTGGCAAATCGTGCAACTTTGCTCAGTCATCTACACAGTAAAATACAATAATGGTTCATTACAAATAGACAGAATGAAATGATGAAATAGCAGTAATGCATTGCACATAGCAATTTTCATCTTAGTTCTCAAAGTGCTTTACAAACATGAATGAGTAGTATTTTCCTCATTTTACACATGAGGAAACTGAGGCACACAAAGGTTAAATGACTTGGCTGACATCACACATATCATAGGTGGCAGTCAGAAGCTGAACACAATGTCCAGCCCCTTTCTCTAACCATGTCACTGATCCGCAAGCACTCTGGTATTTCACTCCTAGATCTCTTGAGCAGAGATTACCAATCATGGCCAACTGCACTGTGTTTTGGTGATGTAGATTCATTTCGCCTGGAGACTAAGATAGCAGCTCACAATTTATTTCCACTTGTGGCCAAGGCAGGATAAGACCCCAGAGTATTCAGATATGCAAAATAGTGCACTAACTCACACCACCATTTAACCCCCCAATAGGTGGAAAAACATCTGTTTAAATTTTGTATTGTGAAAGGCTGTCAGGCCTGGAAAAATAAGTCTTCTATTTATGTATAGATCTGCTATAACTTTATTAGGGGCAATATGAGTCATTACTCCTACCTAGAAGACTACCTGTATGGATAAATGAGAAGTTCATTCTCCATATCCATTCAATACTACATCACCAATACACACTGCTGAGATGGCTACCACAGTGCTAATTTGGAAGGATGTTTCACGTTTGGTTAAAGTATATAGGTAATGAAATGGATTCTTGAGAATGGCAAACAAAAATCATTGGTCCAGTTCTGTCCTTGCATACACAAGTGACTCTCAGAAAGGAGTTGTGCCCATAAATCTGAAGGCAGAATAAGCCCACAACATATCAGCATCCTGAGATCATTATCATGGCAAATCCCAAAGGGATAGAACTGTCTTGCAGATCAAGTGTCACCCAGATTGATCTCTAACTGGAATGGTCCCTTTGCAAGGTTTTTTTGGTCACTTTCATCTTAGTGGGAGAGAAACTCTTGACTGTTTGGACTACATGGCCAATTGACCAGATTATTGCAGGCTTTAGCATAAATACCATCATGACGTGAACTGACACAAGAGGGTTGTGTTCTGAGATGTAATTGACAAATGGAAGAGTATTCTGAGAGTCATGAAAAGTGCCTGTAGACATTGAAAATAAAAATAAAGGCTTTTGATACTGTCTCACATGACCTTGTCATAAACAAACTAGGGACATACAACCTAGATGGAACTACTATAAGGTGGATGCATAACTGGTTGGAAAACCATTCCCAGAGAGTAGTTATCAATGGTTCACTGTCAAGCTGGAAGGGTATATCAAATGGGGTCCCGCAGGGATCAGTTCTGGGTCCGGTTCTGTTAAATATCTTCATCAATTATTTAGATAATGGCATAGAGAGTACACTTATAAAGTTTGCAGACGATACCAAGCTGGGGGGGGGGGTAGCAAATGCTTTGGAGGATGGGATTAAAATTCAAAATGATCTTGACAAACTGGAGAAATGGTCTGAACTAAGAAGGATGAAATTCAGTAAGGACAAATGCAAAGTACTCCACTTAGGAAGGAACAAATCAGTTGCGCACACACACAAAATGGGAAAGGACTGCCTAGGAAGGAGTATTGTAGAAAGGGATCTGGGGGCTATCGTGGACCACAGGTTAAATATGAGTCAATAGCGTAACACTGTTGCCAAAAAAAAGCAAACCTCATTCTGAGATATATTAGCAGGAGTCTTGTAAGTAAGACATGAAAAGTAATTCTCCTGTTCTACTCCATGCTGATTAGGCCTCAACTTGAGTATTGTGTCTAGTTCTGGGTGCCACATTTCAAGCAAGATGTGGACAAACTGGAGAAAGTCCAGAGAAGGGCAACAAAAATGATTTAAAGGTCTTGAAAACATGATCTATGAGGTAAGATTGAAATAATTGGGTTTGTTTAGTCTGGAAAAGAGAAGATGGAAAGGAGACATGTTAACAGTTTTCAAGTACATAAAAGGGTGTTACAAGGAGGAAGGAGAAAAAATTATTATTCTTAACCTCTGAGGATAGGATAAGAAGCAATGGATTTAAATTGCAGCAAGGGTGGTTTAGGTTGGACATTAGGAAAAACTTCCTAACTGTCAGGGTGGTTAAGCACTAGAATAAATTGTCTAGGGAAAAGTGGAATCTCCATCACTGGAGATGTTTAAGAGCAGGTTAGACAAACATGTCAGGGATGGTCTAGATAATACTTAGTCATGCTATGAGTGCAGGGAGCTCACCTAGATGACCTCTCAAGGTCCCTTCAAGTCCTAGGAGTCTATGATAAGGATTCAAAATGTATTGATATTATTACTATACACTTTTTCAAGGCAACCATCATTGGTGTTTAGAGCCACGCTCAAATGTTTAAACTGCGTCATTAACATTCCAAATGAAGGGGCGCAAGAATCCCACCATAAGATTGTCTTTTGTGGTCTACTTTTTTACATGAGTCAGTCTCTTGCTGACTTTCCAAGCATCTGACACTGTAAGTTAAAGCTGAACCCTTAATCATGCAAGTAAATCAGTGGAACTACTTGTGTGAGTAAGGATATGTGATTAAAGTTTCTGTGAGGCCTATCGAATTTTGATGACTTTTAGCCATACAATCCCCAAACTTAACTCAATTCATCCATTCTTCTCTTATCCCATTACTAAAGAACATTCCCTGCATACTACAACATTGTACTTTAAAACAGGCTTTTATGCTGTCATTGTAATAGAAATACAATTATGAAACAAAGTAAACATTAGTTCCTAATATGAGCCAAATACAATACAAACAGCCAAGGATATTCATTCTGGCATTGCCTCTTTACAAAATATCTCACACAATTAAAGTGCCACACAAAATCCACCTTTTCCCCCCTTGAAATCCCTCCTTACTACATACCCCTGCAGCAGAGTGTTTTGACATTAATTTAACAAATACAGTAAGTATTTATAAAAAACAATTAAAGAGTGTAGTTTGAAGGACTTTACTGTTCAGCACACACAACTCCAATTGACTTTCATATGCTATATTGATCGTCTAGATTTGAACTATGGAGTGTTTGAGCTAGCTCACAATCAAGACAGTAGGCAACTTCCTCTGTTTGTTCAGTCTTCAGCATACCATTGATGCTCAATAAATAAACACTAATAACTAAAGAGGCTAATGGCATTATATTGCAAGAAATGTGTAAAACTAAATCCCACTTTAATACCTTGTGAGCTTGATTGTATTTTTCAGGTACTTTTTATGTTTTGTTTTGGACTACACAGAATATATTTCCTTCTATCTGCGTATGCTCTCCTAACGTCATTCATTGGAAGTTCTGCTGCAGTGCCATATACTCCTGCATTTCACCTTTGAGAGTCTCCTACCTGCAGTCTCGGCACATGTCAGCCAAAAAGGGAGGAGAGAGGGAATAGTATTAGCTGATTTCTTGCTGGCTGAAAGTGAGGCTGCCAACTTCTGTCTCCTAGTGTGATTGACAGGTGTAAAGCCCACTGAGTATACCAGCGGTGAGGAGGTCACCCGGGGCATGAGAAACTGAGTCAGCAGCTCTTAGAACCAAAAAGGCAACTATGAAGAGGGTGGGAAATGCAGACAACTTCAGGCCAGGGAAAAATTCATTCTCTGATGGCTGTGGTGAGGGGGTGGGGGGAATGCAATTCTGTGTGGGCAGGGAAAGGAGAAAAGACTATTTTGAATTAGACAGGAAAGGGAGAAGGGGAACATGATCCGCAGCAGTTTATTTATAACCAAGTCTCTGAAGCAAATACCTAATCTAGAAACTTCATTCACTTTTCCTTTGACTATGGTTTTTTGACTTGTACTCTACACAAATCCAGAAATGCATAAAGACACAACTTGTAGCAAAAATAAACCCCACAGCTTTTATGCATGAGAATCATTGTACAGTGCTCAGTGAAAGTACTTACGTCGGGGGGGGGGGGAGAACCACCCAAACTATTTAAACAACTCAGGTTTTCAGGTGAAAAATGAAACCTAAAATGAACAAATTAAAAAAAAAAATCTTTAAACTATAAGAAAAGGTCTCAGTGCACTAAAGCCTGTGAAGTAGAGCTGGGAGGGGAGGAAAGGAGAGGGGGCATCTGAGAAATTTTCAACAAAAATGGGGAAAAAATGAATTTTAAAAAAAGAGAGAAACCAAAATTTTTGGGTTTGTCAAAAAACAAAATAGCAAACATTTTTAAGTTGCTGAAAACCAAAATATTTTCAGTGTTTTGGTTAAAAACCTTAATTTATGCAAATAGCAGATCTCACAGTTCTGAAATTGCTGAACTTTTTATACTGTACCAAACTGAGGTAAGCTTTCAAAACAAAATGGAAACTATGTGAAACCCACTTGCTTTCTGGTGACATTAAAAATTCAAAGCTTTGTCCAGGCTTGTCATGATATTCATTAAGGTTTGTGAACTTTTCAAGTGATCCCAGATCCAATTCAAAGTTAATCGGGGTAGATTTTTGTTTTTACATTCAAGCCCATCTGAAATTTTTTTAGTTTTCCATTATTTGGATGCAAAACCATGTCATAATCTACAGTTTTGTTGGAATTTTGTTTTGAAGTTTCTTTGAAATACACATTTAAAGCAAAAATGAACAAGGCCTTATTTTGTATGCATCACAAGTCGATATCTACGTTGTTCAGCTATCTAACTGCTGCATCATCGAGGGCAGAATCCACCCTCAAATCTTCTAATGGTGCACTTTTCAACCACATTTGACCATCTGCATTGCTGTCACACAATGAAAATTGTGCTAAATCAAATGGGGGATGTGTTCACTTGCCTTCTTGTGGCATCCCCCATGAGGAGCATAAAGTGAAAGGATAGTAGACAAAATGCAGAACACAGGCTTGCATTCTAAGTGAACATGGTATGCATCTGCTTGAATCAAAACCAAAGAAAAAATTTCTCTGAACCTAGCCTGCAGAGTTTCACCCAGTTTGGTTTAACTTCTCAGTGATTTAATGATCTGCATCCCACCTACCGTGCTCTCTCTGTTTTAGGATTTATAGATGCTTATTACCCAATTAAAACAACTGAAGACTTCCATACACTAGTGGTCCTAGCCAATTCTTCGGCTGAGTTGTCAGTTCCCTTTAGAGTTTAACTCACCACTCTCAGATCTGCTCCCCAAGAAACACTCCGTAACATTCTGGATGGTAGCTTAGTAAATATTTAGACACTGGCAGAGTGCTCTGTGAAATTCATGCACGAGTTCTTCCATTTGCAAAGTCCATAGCACTCAGTGGAAGGATAAGGTTAGAAGAAACAAAGCACTTGAATTGTTCTCAGAAGGATCCCACATTTTCTCAAGAGGCCCCAAAATGCTGGGATTCCATCCTCCTCAGACCTCTTAATATATATGTGGGTATGGCGCCTTGCATTTCTGCTTTCTTCATTCTAGACTATACTTTTTTCAGTTTATAGCCCAACCCATAGTATGCACTACCCTCCACGTCTGATACAGTTGTAATCTCCTCTATGATAGAAATTCTAAGTAATTAAGAGAAATGAGTAATCAGTGGCAAAATATATTTGTGAGGTTGTCATATTTTGCCCTGCCCCACAACGTTCTATTTGCCTTTAGAATGCTCTTCAAACTAAAAATAAAATATTTTTCATGTTTGTGTAAAGTACATACATGAGGTTTCCTTTTTTTTTTTTTTAAACTGGTTCTTTTCCTCTGTCATGCTTCCTCACCTCAGACCCCTGACAGAAATAAGAAATAAAACCCTTCTTGCTAGCAGGTATTACCCAAATACAACATTCTCCTTACTTCATCTTAGGGACAATGATTCTTTTGCCTTTTCCCCTGGATTCCCTCTGCCTAGTGCTAATTATTACTTTTTGGTGGGAGAGCAGAAGATGCATTCCCTTTATCAATTGGGTCTTCAGTCTTCTTAGCATATGCACAAACTGCCTCATGTGTCACGTGACCAGATTCATCACCGAATTTGGTCTGCTGGTTGTATTATTATTTTCCATGGCTTGGGCCAGGTACTGACGGGGAGTGCAATGTGAATGCTGATCCAAGCCTCCTGGGTCTTCAGTAATGGACCCAAACAAAATACTAACACTATTGCAAGGTATAAGGTGTTGAACCATTTCTGTAGATTGTGTTTTAATAAATAGGAAATCCTTACTGATGGCTCTACGGAAAGTGATCCACAATTCCTCTAGCAGAGAGTGTTGAAAGAATGTAGTCAAAACTCTGCTTTCCATACCATCCACATCACATTTAGACAAGATAGGTTCCTGTCTCTCTTCTTACTAAGCAGAAAGTTTAGTGCAAAGCAAACATGGTGACAGAAATCTAACGAAGCATCTTTTATTTAACAATATCATTAAGACTTTGTCACACTGCCCCCCCCCCCCCCCCCCTGCATAATTCAGGGCTAAAACTTTACAGAGGACAATAACTAGTATCCTGCACCTAAATCTGGATTCACACAGAAAGATTCGCTAACCAAACATCTGTCCTATTTGACCTAAATTAAACAATCTGTGACATGAACCAACCAATTCTAAAAATTAGTGATAAATAATGTATATACCGTACGTAGAGATAAAATAAAACCACACTATTAAAAGCAAGATTGGACAGAGTTTAGTGGCTTCAACTCTCTACAATCATTAGAATATCAATGCATTTGATATCTCACAAGGTTCATCTATTACTGTATTAAACAGTTTTGCCTCTCTGTAATATTTGCCTTCCTTTGTAGTGATCAATGAAATAAAACTCCAGAATATTGACTGTGGGCAGTTAAGGCCTGATCCAAATCCAGATGAGCTCCATGGAAAGACTTCTATTGATTTCAGTAGCCTTGGGATCAAACTCTTCCATAATGCTGAAGAATGCAGTTTGTCAACCCTTAGAGAAAATAATCCATTAATAAACCAAATCATTTAAGTGAATAAAGGAAATAAAATAATTTTGTTGAGGGAGTATAGCTTGGGGTAGAAAGATAATTGGAGAAAATCAATACATGGTCTATATGAATGCCTACTAGGATGTTGCTTTTCTAACTTTGTCACACTTCCTGGACTGTGTCAATATGCATATACTGAATAAGATACGTGTATTAATAAAAATTAGTGAGTAATAGATGCACAGACCAAAAAAATAAAAACCAAGCCAAAACAAACCACCCACACCAAGGAAGCAATTCACAACCATTTCATCAATTACATTCACGTTAGTCCAGAGACAGGGATGTCACTACAATTTGGGAGTACGCAATATTTTATTAAAGGCCTGCTTGTCATTCGAATCAACAATCTCACATCCTGCAACAGGCTTCTTTTGATCTATCTGTCTGGGGGCTTCTATAGCCCCAGTGCTGTTATATCTCAGCATCCAACAGCTTTATTTCCCTCTTCAGTTCAGGCCCTCTTTTTTTTAATATTTCATCACCATGGCCAGTCCAGTCTGGGATTAAGCTGCTCCATTTATAGCTTCCTTCCAATCAAACACTTGCCCAAACCTTTTAACATATGTGTGAAAGATTTGTTTAAAACACATTGTCACTTTGATGAAAGTTAAATTTAAAATCCACTCAAAAACATGTGGTAATAGTCCATGTCACTATTAACATTTTATAGTCTCAGAGTGGGTTTACAAGGAAGGAACAAAGGGCTCCTTTCTACAAGGTGCTGAGAGTTTTTAACTACCAGTTACTTCCAAAAAAATTGTGCCTTAAAGCTGAAATTTTCAAAATTACCTACAGGATGTGGATGTGCACATTAAAATTAAAGTGAATTGGGCATCTAAATCACCTTGATGGTGTGGAGAATAAGGGAGCTATTAGTACTATTTTCTTAAGGAATAGTACATAACTCAGTTTACCTGCTTGATATTATTCTGTCTGACTACACCGAGTTGAATAAAAATGGTCTGTTAGGAATAGCAAGCAGGAAAGGAAACAACGGTAGAGAAGGCATGTGGGGTAAACAGTTTCACAGGAATTAAGATGACAATGGCTGGACCATTAATTGGGAAGATGGTGTTTTCAGGTGCCAGGACAGTTACACTACTGTTTTGCCAAGGCCAGAGCCTAGAGATCATAAAGATCATAAGCAGTTAAAAACACCCCCCCTGGAAAAGTAGGACGGGGGAGGGTAAAAGTGGGGGGTGGGAATTGAGTGGTCAGCAGCTACTGAGGATGTAGGGGGGAGAGAGAGAGAAGCTGCAGCAAGGAAGTCTCTCCCAACCCACAGAAGGTGGTATCTGGTGTAAGTGGAACTTAGCAAAACTTGCAAGGAAAGGATAAGGTTCAGGTAAGATAAGATGTAAACAGACTTTTGTTGTTTTAACTCTTTCTCTGCTTGCTACATACATCTGGATGAATAAACGATAAGCTTGTTTTGAAGGAACTGTTCTTAGTCACTTTAATCAGCAACTGATCATAAGCTCCTAGGGGGAAGTTTCTTGCAGATACCAAATACATTTGGCCCTGTCATGCTATCAGAGGCAGGGAACAAGGGGGCTGCAACCCAGGGATCCAAACTAAGTGATAGAGTCACAGGGTTCTATGCACAGACAGTTAAAGGTAGCAAAACCAGTTCCGTGAAAGGTGCACTCAAGAGGGTCTGCAAAAGGACAGGGCCAGCTGCACTTGGGCACCATGACAGGTGGCTTTGAAAAGCTCTCCATAATTTTCATGTAAAAAATTAAATGCATGCTGGTTCCATGGACTTTCAGGACCTTTCCACCTGACATAGAGGACAGGAAGTATTAATTCCCTTCTGCTGCTGCTGGTTGCCATAGGGAACATTCAGGATTCTCTCTGCCAGGAAAGTCTGTGATATTTAATCAAATTCTTGATAGTCTGGGGAGCCCTAAGCTCCTTTCCACTACGCAGGGCTAAGAGGAGCGAAAGAGTGAAATACAGGCTGAAAAGAAAAGGAGGGGAGGAAGAGGAACATGTATGAGATGCACTCGCATCCCTGCAAGCACAAAGATACTCACTTCATCATCGCATGTTCTCTTCAAAAACTGGTATATTTCACAGTGGAACTGCTCCAGGAAGCTATTGCTGCTGCTTGTAACATTATCTCCCCCTTCTGAACTGCAGGCTGTACTTCCTGCAAAGAAGGTGAACCAATGGTACCATGGCCATGTTTCTCCATGGCTCCCTGCCAGGAGAAACAGGGAGCAGGCGCGTCTCAGTAGCGATCCAACATCTTGTGTGAGGGAAACCAGATTCCCTTGTGAATCTCAGGACACATGCCTAGAGGGCCATTTCCCATATGGAAACCTGAACCAAGCAGCAAAGAGAGCCTGAAAAAATGATTATTTTCCATTAACACTATGTAAGAGTTAGTCTTTCATATATATTAATAAATTAGTGAAATGAATTGAACATTTTTGTGTTCTGTTCTCTAACAACCTATCCCATCCACATTGGAGCCCATGGCAAAGCTCCTTTTGACTTCAGTTGGTATAGGGTGAGGATCTGTCTAACTGGTAACATGGATGATAATACAGTGTATACTTCATCAAATATGTAGGGACCTAGTGACTTACTGTATAAGGACTTCATCCATACTAATATTTTGGTTCACTTTCAACTAATAATTTAGTATTCTTTCAATCCAAATGGTAGCCTTTAGAAACATTTTCTTAGTGAAGTATAGCATATAGAAAACACCTCAAACACTGAGGTTATGTAGGTGAAAACAGTTATGTAGTTATTGAAGACAAATGGTAAAATCTTAAGGGTCATCTCTTTACTAAGCCTACTACATTTATTTTTTCCTACTCTAATTTTGTTCCAACATCTACTGTTGTTTTTAGGAACTAACTTGCAAAATTATTTCATACAAATCTGGAAAGGAACTCATCTATTCTAAAGGTAAAGAACTGCATTTTTTAAAAGAAGAAACAGCCTAGGATTTACTAGTGAAGAATGACTTTTATAGTTGTGACAAAATCCTGTTTGACAGCCTTGTTTATGTTGGAGGAAATAATGATTGCTGACAGTCTGAAGGACCACCCAGTGTTTTATTTACATTTGAAACATTTGAAATCAGCTCTGTTTAGATAATGTTTACATTTTGCATCTGGCTTGCCTGCACATGTTGCTTGCATGCTGTATTAAAGTTAGTATATCACATTTGAATTATAATCAATAATTTCAAAATTTCACACTGTCAGCTGAGAGCTATTAATGTGAAGTTGTTGAGTCTCCTGTTAAACATTTTGTTCACTTAGATCTTGGAATCTAGCTGTTAATGGAAACCTCTTCACATTATAGAAAATAATTGTGGAGGTTTTTATGTAAGAGCATGAAATACCTACATTCTGATTTATTTCATATTCCTCCTCTAGAGAGCCAAAGAAATGTATTTATTAATGTAATAATTTGTAACAGAAAGGGATTCCAAGGTACATGAATCCCTAGGATTTGGCAAGCACATTTCTGAATATATTGTAGAAAATTAGCAGTTTTAAATTAAGTAACCCTGGGTTAAGACCATCCATTCAGCAGCACGGTACTTTTACAAGTACTTAAATAAGAAAGATGCTTTGATGTGATCTGTACCAATGAAGAACTTCTCCCTTCATTTTATATTGTTTATCTCTTTTGCCAATCAGTTCAGAAATGTTAAGTGAACAATAACCTGCTGGGTATTTTAGCAATCTGAATGAAAGGCTTGGACAGAGCTCTTCTGAACATAAAGAGCCAGGGGTTATATTTTTTCCATTCAGCTTCCACCTTAGTAACAAACAAAACAGAACAACAACAAAAAAACTTTAATGTGTCAAAAGAAGCATCAGGAATTAATAATTGCCAGTATCCTGTATCATTTTCTGTTACTAAAATAGATATGAAATTATTTTTATTATTTTTCCCAATATCTTTCCCCTCCACTGATTTTATATATATAATTTTTTTTCCCCCATTCTTCACTCAGGTTTGCACTGGTATATCAGTTTGATGTATGATCCAGTTTTGGAACTTACTAGGAGTTTGAAATGAGGTCGCCTTGAGCAACTTAGTGGGTCATGTGAGAGGAAAGGATGGACATGCAACCTCTACATCTGAACTGAAAGAACAACATTTGTGTATGGCACTTATCATGTAGACTGATCTCTTAACTGGATGAAGAAATGACACTCTAGCAGGGCAAGCAATCTTCAGTATTATAGGCTTTGACACTGCATGTTTCATGTAGCAGAAG
This sequence comes from Chrysemys picta bellii, assembly GCF_011386835.1. Taxonomy (NCBI): domain Eukaryota; kingdom Metazoa; phylum Chordata; order Testudines; family Emydidae; genus Chrysemys; species Chrysemys picta. The sequence continues at coordinate 41,122,412 of NC_088793.1, read as the reverse complement.
TGCTCTTATGATGCTTATACTTCACTTCATAGCATGAACAAAACTGAATTACATTTATTGCAATTCTTGAAAGGCTTTCTCGGGTATGAGAGCACTCAGCAGTACACCAAACTAAAAGCAGCCTTTTGGATACTCACTATCATAAAGCAAACCCCTTTATCTGACAAAGTGTGGAGGAAAATGGTACCTTGATTGTTTTCCCCCAGCCCTTTATGGTGAAGACAAAGAAAACACTTTCTTGCTCAGAGGGCAGCTGCAGAGTGGAATGAAACTAGTCAGTATTTTTGACAGATCTTAAAGTTCTTCATGCAGCTGATAAATATTTAACTGCAGAGGATAAATATCAAGCTGGGTACATTCAAACATTTCAATGAGATGGACAGAATTTATTCTTTGGTGATGCAAGTTCCAGCCTAGAGAATAAGTAACAATTTGTCAATATGGTGGTTATAACCATTCAGATAAAGGCTAGTATGTAAACATGTAGTGAGGAAAAATAAATACCTTGTCTGCTGCTCCATATGAGATATTGGAAAACTAAATTAGTACACGAGGCTAGTGAGTTTGCTGGCTCTAAAAAGTATTCTGATTAGATGGGTCCTCAAAATTATGTAAACAGATATCAATAATCTTCTCTATATTGTATTTACTTGAACAGGATCCTGCTCCCATTGAAAACAGAAATAATCATAGATTTCAAATGATAGAGGGTTTGTTCCAAAGCCCATGAAGTCAATGGAAAGAATCCCATTGATTCCAGCGGAGCTGGATTACATCCATGCTGTTAATTATTTTAGTTTTGCTACAAGGAAACTTAAGATCCACATTTGAAAAGAATTAAATCAGATATGCAAAAGAAGTGACCCAAAACATATCAGACACATTTTACGGCTGCTATGATTTATAAAGGGTTATGTTTTTATACATGTTTGTCAGAATCTGATTGCTGACAACTAGTGAGAGTGCTGCTTTGGGTTTATGGCTGAAATGTGGCCTTAATTTTGGAATTAAATATGAAGGAAGGAAATTAGGAACATTAAAATACAAAGGACACATTGAAGGAAATGCCAGACTGAGTGCAACTAATAATGCGAGTCAAATTTTAAAGTGTAATTGGCAGGTCTATGTTTCACAGAAAATAAAGACTGAAGAAAGTCTCACTATAACTTAAATCAAGATCAATCCTCAAAAAGACTGCATCTCTGTTTAAAGGGAAATTTGTTTTGGCTAAAACTTGTATTTAATGAAAACAATGTACAATGGTACTCATGTATATGTGATACTTTGTAAACCCAAAATATCCCCCAGAAAGGTGTATGAACTGAGGCTGTCAATAGTAAAAATACATTTGTATCTATATATTTCCTCTTATGATGCTCAACAGTATTGCCCAGATATGTTGTGAGATTTAACTCATGTTATTAATTACTTAACCAACAATTAGAATATAAAGTGATTTGAAGTTTGAGGATGAAAAACACCATATCACTGGAAATGAAGAGGAGAATATTTCAAAGTATAAGCAGATACTGCAAATATCATGGAGAAAATAAATTTACAGAGCCCTATAATCTTATTGTTTATGCGCCCAATGGATTACTTGGTTTTAAAAGGCCACAGTTAGCGTCTACAGATAACCTATGTACTTCTTACCATTAGTAAGAATTTATTTATTTAACCAAACTTTTCAGGAGAACTTAGCCACTCCAATGATTACACATTACCTACTCACTGCTGAGAGGGGAAAGAGGAGTAGTGTTTAACATTTATACTGGAGGCCTCAATAAGATTGGGACCCCATTGTGCTAGGCACTATGCCAACATGCAGTATCTAAGAGCCTCTGCCCCAAAATGCTTACACAGTCTACAAGATCAAACATAACAGATGGATGAGATAGCAAGTGCGTAAAAGAAAACACAGGATAACAAAAACAATAGGATGTCTAAGCACAGACTAGCTGTGTGTAAATTTCTTAGCCAATCAGTAGCTGTAATAATGGATAAATATATGGATGAAGTTACAGTATTCAGCTTGTGTTATTTATATAGCTTATAGCAAAATTTCATAAGCCTAAATTGTCTTTCAGAAGCACATCACAGAGGTGACATCAGACTCACATCATCCTCAAACTCTGCAATCAAGCAATTCTCTACCATGAAGCCTGGATCTTTACTCAGCCAAAACTTTTATTAGTGTAAAATATAACTGCATACCAAAATCAAACTCTGCCTGTAATTTTCTGCATTCCTTTTGCACTTATTATAGGTATTTGTATTTTGAACAAGATAGAGATTCTCAACCTTGGTGTTGCAAACGTGTCAGTGGGCAGGGACAATCCTGACATTTCCGTATGGCTAAATGAAAGAAGGGGCCCAGCTAGATAAAGGAAGATCCTGGTAGGTAAAAGGTTGAGAATCGCTGAACTAAGCAGTTATACAACCTCAGGGCTGGCTCCAGGCACCAGCTTCTCAAGCAGGTGCTTTGGGCGGCCGCTCCGGAGAGGGGCGGCACATCCAGGTATTCGGCGGCAATTCGGCGGACGGTCCCTCCCGCCGAATTGCCGCCGCAGATCGCGATCGCGGCTTTTTTTTGTTTGTTTGTTTGTTTTGGCTGCTTGGGGTGGCCAAAACCCTGGAGCCGGCCCTGTACAACCTACAATGCCTTTCAGTTGCTGAAAAGTCAGATCTAAAGACTGCTCTCACTGATGCAGATGTAATTATGGAGTAACTCCAGTGCAGTCCGTGAAGTTACACTGTATTTACAGCTGCACCACTCCTTCATTTGTGCTATATACTGTAGCTATAAAAAATGAATAAAATCTATTCACTATTAGGATTAGAGGTAGATGAATTGGTGTGTTCTCAATAACATTTAGACCCAATATTTCCACAGAATTCCAACCAAAATTGGTGAAGGATGAAGCTGGTTAATTTTTTTGCTTACACTTAAGGCATGGGGGAAAAAATGAGTTAAAAACACTAAGAATCTTTCTTTGTAATATTTTGAACTCAACCAAGACCAAGAACCAATGGAAATCTCACAGACACACCTATTCCCATGAAATTTTCAGACTGACCTGTTTCTAGTAAGTGTTGGATAAGTCTGGATGCTCAACCAAACTGTTTATAACAGGGGTTCTCAAACTGGGGGTTGGGACCCCTCAGGAGTTACGAGCCATCAGCCTCCACCCCAAACCCTGCTTTGCATCCAGCATTTATAATGGTGTTCAATAAATAAAAAAGTGTTTTTTATTTATAAGGGGGGTTGCACTCAGAGGCTTGCTATGTGAAAGGGGTCACCAGTACAAAAGTTTGAGAACCACTGGTTTATAAGGTCATTTTGGCCAAGATTTTCAAAAATAGATGCCTGTGGTTAGGCTCCCACATCTAACTTTAGGCATCATAAATAGGTGGTGTGATTTTCTAAAGTGCTGAGCACCCATGACTTCAATTAAAGTAAATGGAAGCTGCTGAATACGCAGCTCTTTTGGAGATCAGACAACTTATTTATGTGCCTAGAATATGGATTGAGTTTAACGAAGGGCACATTTTTTAAAATCTTGGCTTTGAGATTTGTACAAATTTAATTATGGATACGGTACAGCAACACCTACCAATCTGCTTGAAAAAATGCAATAGACTGCCCATTCCCCAACGAGCCAACACTCAGCACTGAAGATCTTGCCAAGTATTTTCCCCTCTCCAACATCCTATTCCTGGGGAAATAGACAGTCAGGATGTTATTTAAAGGAAGGTTAAGTAGGTTTGAGCAAACCTCTATTAAAACACAATTCTTAAATAATTATTTATATGAAGAATAATTAGGAAAAGTAGATCCGAGAGCAATATTTTTGTGTAAATTCCAATAGATGGAATGCTTGCCTTGGCATGAAAGTCATGGATGGGATTATTTACTAATTTGTTGCTGAAATGCAGCAGATGTTAACCTCGTGGAGATTTAAGCTTGTATATAAGGAAGGATTTGTTATCATCAAGGTTATGAAAAGGCAAAATCTGATCAGAAGTTATGCAATTTTTATGTTGGTTTAGGATTTAAAACTAATATCCAAAAAATGACAATGCTACAACTCACTGAGGACAACTCTATGTAATTAACATACATTGCAAAGAAGAGTTTAACCATCCTGTATGCTTTAAAATGTGCGCGCACTTTCAAATGTGTTACTAATTATTTATATATTATTATTAAGGCTACATTTTAGTCTATGGGTATTTTTAGTAAAAGTCATGGACAGGTCACAGGCAGTAAACAAAAATTCAGGGCCTGTGACCTGTCCATGGTTTCTACTATATACCCCTGACTAAATCTTGGAGGAGGGGTGGCCCGGAGGTGCTGAGGGTGGCAGTCTGGGGGTACCATGGGTGCTGGGGCGGGGAGGCAGGTGGTGGTGTGTGGCCCAGGACACCTGCTGCTGATGGGGGAGGGGGTGGCAGGCTCCCTACTTGGCTCCGTGCCTCCCTGAAAGCAGGGACATCCCCCTTGCTCAGCTCCTAGGCGGAGGCGTGACCAGGCAGCTCTGCACACTGCCCCCGCCCCAAATGCCGGCTTCACATTGGCTGAGAACTATGGCCAATGGGAGCTGCGGGGTGGTGCCTGCAGGTGGAGGCAGCGCGCAGAGTTGCCTGGCCACACCTCTGCCTAGGAACTGAGTGAGGGGGATGTCGCCACTTCTGGGGAGCCCCCTGAGGTAAGTGCCACCCAGAGCCTACCATGCCCTGCCCCCTCCCACACCCAAACTCCTGCTGTTGCTGGGGGGCGTTGTGGCCTGAGACTGTCCCAGCCGTGGGCAGTGCGACTGGTGCAGGGGCTGCCTGAGCTGTCCCCAGGCCAGGCACATCGGCCGCTGCAGAAGTCCTGGAGACCACGGAAAGTCATGGAATCCGTGACTTCCATGACCTCTGTGACAACTCACAGCCTTAACTATTATCAAAGGCAAAGGACTTTACTCCTTGTGACTAACAGCCTTTCCCACCTCTCCCTGAACATTTAACTAACAATACTACAGTTGGGTAATGTGAGGGAGGGATAGCTCAGTGGTTTGAGCATTAGCCTACTAAACCCAGGGTCGTGAGTGTGAGTTCAGTCCTTGAGGGGACCACTGAGGGATCTGGGGCAAAATCAGTACTTGGTCCTGCTAGTGAAGGCAGGGGGCTGGACTTGATGACCTTTCAAGGTCCCTTCCAGCTCTACGACATAGGATATCTCCATCATTTCATTTCAAGTATTTCTAAAGCTCCCAGTTAAACATGGCAAGACCTCAGTGTGGGACTGAGGGGCCACAGATTGTCAATTCTGTTTACCAGATCACACTATCCTGTCTATTTACTCAAACCATTACTCTTTGGAGGAAGTACTTTGTGCCCTCCAAAAAAATAAGGAAAAGCAAAACACATGCACAGGTTCAACACTGAAATTGAGTGTGGTGCTGTCTGAACAAATCACAAGGGTGACATTTGAAGAAATCTTCTCCAGACTAGAAAATCAATCTTTGTTTGACTTCAGTGGAAGGAAAGATTGAAATAATGAATGCTAAAATGAACTGTAGGGACAGGTTAACTCATCATGTGGCACATACTGCATACAGGGATGATTGTGATTTTTCTTCTTTCTCCTTAATAAGCTTCTGATGTGTATCATCTAACAATAGAGAATTTGGAGGCTCTCTTTCTACCTATTGCTGGATGGTAAAGCAATCCTTATGAAGGCAGTTATTTCTGTAAATGTTGCGTGAAATATTGCGAGGATGTTTGAGTCCCAGTTTTTCAAATATTGGGGACAACACTTGAGCACTGCAGAGGGCATGTCTATACCTTTTTTGCAGCTCTGGAGATAGAGAACTGGAGAGCTTTTCAGTGGAAGAAGCTAAATTGACAACCAGAACCCACATATTTACCTCTGCTTCCAAAATAGCAAAACCCATTGTCAGAATTAGTGAACCCGGTAGACAGAAAGGATTATAGCAACCTTTGCAGGCATGATTGAAATAAAACAAAAGTCCTAAGGATGGGGGAATGATCTCTCCTTAACACATTTTTTTTGGCTGATAAAGAACAACCTATAAGGAAGTGTAATTATATCCTTTGATGCATTAGGAAAAACTTACTAACTGTCAGGGTGGTTAAAGCACTGGAAAAAATTGCCTACTGCGCTTGCAGAATCTCTGTCATTGGAGTTTTAAAGACCAGATTAGACAAACACCTGTCAGGAATGGTCTAGTTATTCCAGAGTCCTGCCTTGAGTGCATGTGACTAAACTAGATGACCTATTGAGGTCCGTTTCAGTCCTACACTTCTATGATACTATGCCAGAAATTAAATAATGTTAATTCAGCATGGCCCAATGGATAGAATGCTGAATTGTTAGTCAGAAGACCTAAATCCTATTTCTATCTCTGCCACTGACTTGCCATATTGCCTTGGGCAAATCACAATCTCTCTGTGAACAAAATTTACTGCATCTATAAAATGGGAATTATTTTACTTACCTACCTTTGTAAATTAAGTGGAGATCTATGGATGAAAAGTGGTATAGAGATGCTAAGCATTGATATTTAACAATATTACTCATACACCATCAAATAATGTTTCTTCTATTCATTCATATTAATCCTGTCTTCTCTTTTATTTTCCCCAAGTTGTCCTTTCCTTTAACACTAAGTGTATAAAAATTTTTCTAAAGAAAAAGGAGGATAACTGTACAATTTGAACTTTTTTGCTAACTTACATTCTAACGCAAGTGTAAAGCTTATCTGTGCAGAAGAGAGAGATTTTTCAGGGAACTGAGGACCATCAGGGATAGCTCAGTGGTTTGAGGGATAACCAACCCACTGAGGAGGGGAGGGATAACTCAGTGGTTTAAGCATTGGCCTGCTAAACCCAGGGTTGTGAATTCAATCCTTGAGGGGGCCACTTAGGGATCTAGAGCAAAATCAGTACTTGGTCCTGCTAGTGAAGGCAGGGGGCTGGACTCGATGACTTTTCAAGGTCCCTTCCAGCTCTAGGAGATAGGATATCTCCATTAATTATTATTATCAGAACCATCACCACATTCTGCTTCAAATACAAGCTGCACTTCTTCAACCTTGCCTCTTCTCTAATATAAAAACACACAATTTAAAAAACACTTACCGAACAAAACACTACAGTGCACACACAGTTCTCCCTCTAGGAAGAGGATTAGAGAAAGAACGAATCACATACAACAGATGATAGTCACTTATTTTTATACACTACTGGAAAGTACTTGGATACTACAATGATTAGGGCTATATAAGAATCTGTATAGAATTATTTGTCCTATAACCAAATATATTGATATTAGATTTGTAAAAAAATTACTAATCTAACCAGTACACCTTGTGATGAATGTATTAGAGATATGTAACTAAAATCATTCTTAAAAAATGATACTTAAGAAAAAAGGAAATTTATTCTATCATATATTCCTTTTTCCACAATCTCCCCTGAAATAAATGCTCACACATTTTCTGAGAGTCAAGCAAAACTACAACGGATAGGTAGCTTGAATAGAGTTTATTAGAGAATATTTATTATGGATTAAGGAAAGAGAACATTAGAGACAAAATAACTTATTAAAAATCAAAATACTCTTCTAATATATCTTTTTATATTTATAATTTTTTTTCCATACAAAAATCAACTCTAAAAAATGTGTTGTAATTGGAAGCAGAATAAAAACATTTTTATAGGACAATTTGTTAAAAATACAAATTGTAAATTGATTGTATATCATCCAGTGGATATTTCAGAAAAGAAGTTTAGAAAAAAAAAACCATTAAGGCCATTGAATGCATTTTAGTTACAGTTCGTGGTAACGTAATTGGCTGGGAAGATGCCAGTTTGTCCTCGGATGCTTCCTTCCCACCAGTCGAACTGTGAATTTGTTTTGGTTTTGACAATGATTTTATCTCCAGCTTTGAAATTCAAGTCACCTGGTTGCTGTCCTTCAAATGAATAAAGTGCTGTCACTTCCATAGGTTTACTCCAATTCCCTAAAAAGAAAGATCAATTGAAGTCTTATTTTATTTTAAAAAGATTTTATTAACATGTTGAATTTCATGTACAGTATATTCTCAAATTCAGTATCCCTAAAAGATGGAAAGAACCACTAATAAGGGTAACAAATTCAGTGTATTATAGTTTTATACACACATACTCTCTTTCTCTCTAACTGCAGATGTAATGAAGCTCATTTTCAATACATTCTCAGATTGGTCTATCATAGGGATGGTGTCCCTAGCCTCTGTTTGCCAGAAGCTGAGAATAGGCAACAGGGGATGGATCACTTGATGATTACCTGTTCTGCTCATTCCCTCTGAAGCATCTGGCATTGTCAGAAGACAGGACACTAGGCTAGATGGACCTTTGGTCTGACCCAGTATGGCCGTTCTTATAATAAATATGTCATGTCACCATGAGCACAGTGAAAACAGAACCTCAATACACAGACTGCTGATCTTCCTCTTCAGGGGATCAATCCTGCACCATAAAGTGAATGGGAGCAGGACAAAGCCCCAGGGTGTTGAAGAATCAGCATTCCCTAAGACATAGCTGAACACCAGGGCAGGCTCCGGGCACCAGCTCAGCAAGCAGGTGTTTGGGGCGGCCAAGGGGAAGGGGCGGCACTTTGGGCTCTTCGGCGGTGGGTCACTCAGTCCCTCTTGGAGGGAAGGACCTGCTGCCGAATTGCCGCCAAAGAAGAAAGCGGTGCGGTGGAGCTGCCGCCGATCGCGGCTTTTTTTTTTTTTTTTTTTTTTTTGACGCTTGGGGTGGCAAAAACCCTGGAGCCAGCCGTGCTGAACACAGTGTGCAAAATCTTAAGAGCTATTATGGAATAACAGTAAGTGTCAGGTACATATTTTCAAGCCCTGACTCCAATCATAGCCAAGTAGCACCCCATCTCCCAAATAATAAATGGCTCTCATTCCCATTATACTGGGTCATTATTATACAATCAAATCCATCTATAAAATAAGACAGGAGTATGTGTAAGAAAATGTACATAAGAGCTATTCCCTCTACGTAGGTGAACCTGGCAATGGAATAATATGTATCTAAAATAAGGAACAATCCAGCAATTAAAAGAATTAAAACAAAATAGTAACACCAAAAATTATTTTATATGCAGACCATATTACATGAATATTATCTCACCTGAAAGTCTTTGACAAAATAAAAAGAAACTGAAGGTTTGAAAGGGTCCAGTTTTAAAGTAAATTACATAAAATCAGAAATTGTGGCCAGTAGGGCTGTCGATTAATCGCCATTAACTCATGCAATTAACTCAAAAAATTAATCATGATTAATTGCAGTTTTAATCACACTGTTAAACAATAGAATATCAATTGAAATTTATTACATATTTTTGGATGTTTTTCTACATTTTCAAATATATTGATTTCAATTACAACAGAAAATACAGAGTGTACAGTGCTCAGATTATAGCATTATTTTTATTACAAACATTTGCACTGCAAAAATGATAAACAAAAGAAATAGTATTTTTCAATTCACCTCATCCAAGTACTGTAGTGCAATCTCTTTATTGTGAAAGGGCAACTTACAAATGTAGATTTCTTTTTGTTATATAACTGCACTCAAAAACAAAAGAATGCAAAACTTTAGAGCCTACATGTCCACTCAGTCCTACTTCTTGTTCAACCAATCGTTAAGACAAACAAGTTTGTTTACATTTACAGGAGATAATGCTGCCCACTTCTTATTTACAATGTCACCAGAAAAGGAGTTCGCATGGGACTTTTGTAGCTGGCATTGAAAGGTATTTTCCAGATATGCTAAACATTCGTATGCCCCTTCATGCTTCGGCCACCATTCCAGAGGATGTGCTTCTATGCTGATGATGCTCATTAAATAAATAATGCATTAATTAAATTTGTGACTGAATTCTTTGGGGGAGAAATGTATGTCTCCAGCTCTGTTTTACCAGCATTCTGCCATATATTTCATGTTAGAGTAGTCTTGGACGATGACTCTGCACATGTTGTTCATTTTAAGAACAGATTTGATAAAATGCAAAGAATGTGAGATTTCTAAAGATAGCTACCCAAACCACCAAAAAAGAAAATCAACCTTCTGCTGGTGGCATCTTATTCAGATGATGAAAATGAACATGCATCGGTCCGCACTGCTTTGGGTTGTTATCAAGCAGAATCCCGCATGTCCTCTGGAATGGTGGTTGAAGCATGAAGGGACATATGAATCTTTAGCGCATCTGGCATGTAAATATCTTGTGACGCTTGCTACAACAGTGCCATGCGAACGCCTGTTCTCACTTTCAGATGACACTGTAAACAAGAAGCAGGCAGCTGCAAATGTAAACAAACTTGTTTGTTTAAGGGATTGGCTGAATAAGAAGTAAGACTGAGTGGACTTGTAGGCTCTAAAGTTTTACATTGTTTTATTTTTGAATGCAGGTGTTTTTGTACATAATTTACATTTGTAAGTTCAACTTTTATGATAAGAGATTGCAGTACAGTACTTGTATTAGGTGAATTGAAAAATATTATTTCTTGTTTTTTACAGTGAAAATATTTGTAATCAAAAATAAATATTAAATGAACACTGTACAGTTTGTATTCTGTGTTGTAATTGAAATCATTATATTTGAAAATGTAGAAAACATCCCAAATATTTAAATTATATTGTATTCTATTATTGTTTAACAGTGCAATTAATCACGTGATTAATCGCGATTAATTTTTTTAATTGCTTGACAGCCTAGTGACTACTAACTAATATTACACAGAAAAAGTAAAATCACATAAGATCTCATAAATTGAAATGGGTGCCTCATTTTGTGCAACTCTGAGGAATAAATATTCTAATGAACTTTGATAAATTATAAAAAGTGATATCACAAATTAATAAATTAATAAAATCTTCGCAAAAACAAATACACTGAAAATTCCATGGTTAGAAATGGTGGCTACAATCAACATGGAATTTCTCCCTATACATAGTTTACTATTTCTAACTGTCCCTTTAGAAGTCCTGTTTAGAATATCTGCTAAATACTATTTCTAACTTTGTAAGGAAGGATAAAGACTGTGAGACGTCACTCAATTTGCTTGACCCTCACTGTGATACCCTTACACACATTTGGTAGTACCTTACTCTGCAAATAGTCCAAATGACGTAAATGGTTTTCACACCAAGTATCGTACTATTCAATGTGAGTAGGGTATCACATTCTGGCCTTTTATAGTCTGATTTTTACTGGTGGCTTGAGAGGATGCCAAGTAAGTCAAAATTTGGTTTTTGATGGAAAGCAAGACAGCTTTAATTAAGCAGCTACCACAATACATTTTAGCACACATCTCTTAAAGAATGTTTTCAGCTTTAAAATGCCCGATTGCTTTCTCATGTAGTACGTGTTTGCACTGGTAATCAACAAAAGCACATTTACAATTCTGTTCTGAGAGAAACTCACCAACTTTTTCAGTCAACATTCTGCTACTGAAATGACTCAAACACCATTAAAATGATTTTGTTATGTATTTTTTTTACTTTAGAGGCTTCGCATTCCTGAACGTTATGGTGGTTTAAAACATTGAAGAAAAAAAGTAAGTAAAATATCTCAGAGGGGGAAAAATATAAATGCAAGTGTCACCTAACAAATTACATTTTGAAGTCATAACTTCTTTTGAAAGGCAGTTCAAATGTAAATGTCTAATTTTGTCTATTAAATGTAATAATAACACAAACATTAAGCATTGCTTATATGATCTACTCTTATAAATGTAGAAATCATGCTCTGAGCTCTTTCTGCAAACACGGTGTCATGTCTCATTTGCTATATATTTAATAATTTCCTCCCATTTCCCTGCTCGGTCTTTACAGTTTACAGTTAAACGTGTCTTTGGCCACTGAATAGCCCATTCAGAATCTGCTAATGGAGACAGGTGATGCTATTGGGTAAAAGGAGACACCTCAAAGGGAATGGTTAACCCCTATGTGGCCTCCACTGGGCCCCTTAATATCATTTGTATAATCCTGCTCCTAGTGTAGTCAATGGCAAGACTCCTATTGACGTCAGTAGGAACAGGATTAGGCCATAGGTTTTCTCCCTACTTGACGTTTACATCATCTAAATACTTGTGGATAATTATCATGTCTCCCCAGCCCTGTTGTCATTGTTTAACCAATGTATAAATATTTTAGTACTTTTAATCTTTCCTCATAAATTAATCCTTCCAACCTCCTAATGATTTTTGTTGCTCTTCTTTTAACTTCCAGAGCTCTGACTCTGGGCATCTTTACACAAAATAGTTGCACTGGTTTAACTAAAATCAGTTTTTAAATTGAACTAACGAAACAAGTGCAAACCCTCTGTGTGAACACACCTAAATCAATACACAACTGGCTCATATCAATTAAGTTTATCTCAGGGAGTTCAGAGAAGAGCAAGAGAAATTATTAGAAGGTTGGATGGGTGGACTGACTGAAGAGGAAAGATTAAATAAACATTGACCAACCAATGACAACAGGGTTGGGAAGACATGATAATTGGCAACAAAATCTTAAAGAACATAGCAACAGAGAGTCCTGTGGCACCTTTAAGACTAACAGATGTATTGGAGCATAAGCTTTCGTGGGTGAATGCCCACTTCGTCGGATGCACGATGCATTATGTTAAAGAACATAAGCACTTAGGGAGGAAGTTCATGGCCACATCCTACTTTCACTGAAGTTGATGGGAAGTCTTGCCACTGACTTCAGTGGAAGCAATACTGATTTCTTAGGGCTTGTCTATATTACCCGCTGGATCAACAGGCAGCGGGAGTCGACAGCTGAATGGAAGGGACGGGGCAGGGCTAGAGGCAATACAGCTGTGCCGGAGGAGCTGCCATTATGGGGCACTGGCTCCTGGGAGTGGAAGCTCCACATTCTGCTCCTTTCACCACTGCGGTTCCCAGGAGAAACAGTTCCGTGGATGCCGATTTATATCTGTGGATATCCACACCCGCGGATATAAATTTGTATCCGCACAAGGCTCTACTGAAGTCTGCATTTAAAAGGACTAACATCCCTGTTTCAGACTTTACTGACTGTACCAAATTCAGGGCCAAAATCAATCTCATTTTAGAAGACCACGAGATTTTTCCATGTATTTTTAAAGAAAAATATTTACTTTTGTAAAGAAAACATTTTAAAATGCTCCTTGGCAGTCCCCACTTTTAGGTTCTCATCCCTACACCACCACAGTGCCCAAATTCAAACTTCATGTATACATAGGCCAATTTTGAAACTCACTAATTAAATACAGCCTTATTCTCCATACCCATCACAACCTAGCTGATCACCACTGCCATCAGCCAGAACTGTCAAATTCTGTCTGCTACTTCTGGTTTTGCTCCCAGCCTGCCTCACCAGACCTACTCTCACAGAGCAAAGGCAGACAGGCTGAGCAGCAGGGGATGTAAACTGGGTCATTAAGGGAGCACAAGGGCTAAGCAAGGCTGTGAGGGGAGAGAACAGGAGGTGTGCAAGGAAGCTAAAATGTGAGAGCTATGCTGTGCAAGATGGGCTGGAGTTTATGTGGGGGAAGAGGTACTCTGGAAGGTAGAAGGGACCCAGTATGTATGCACCACTACCTCAACTCTTACAGATAAAACCATCCCTTACCTCTGGCCCTTCAGAACTTTTCATTGGGTGTTTGCCCCACAACCCTCCCTGGCTGTCCCTGACACTTGAGCTGGTTGCATGATATCCAGTTGGTCTAACTCCAAACTGCACCCAGAGAATGTCTGTATGTACTCGTGCCTCATACCATCCACTTCCTCACCCTTATGTCCTGCCCTGATACCACGTGATGGGACTGTTGCCACTTAATGAGGGCAAGGAATCCCAATGGGCCAGCTTGTACTCCACTGTGGTTCCATGGCCCACCAGGGAAATTAGATGGCAGCTCCTCCTCGGAGCCATGAGCACAAGTGTGTACCTGGTGTTGTTTATGAACTTCACCAACAGCTGCCCTTTTGTGATGAGAGGGAGACCCTGGAGCACATCTATGTAGAATGCATCCGGTTGCAGTACCTCATCTGGCTCCACTTATGCATACCACATCTGTGGCCCCACAAAGTATTGGGACCTCCTCATCAACCTACTTCCGGTGCTGGCCAAGATGGCCATCCATCATATCAGGAGGAGGAAGTTGGACCGGGGTTGGGGGGTGCTTTGGTCCCTTACCCAATCATGCCTGTAGGCAGAGTTCATCTGGGCAGTAGCCTTTGAGGAGCAGTGGGCACTGTCGGGGGGTTTCTGCTCTGTGTCCCCTTCTGTTTTTTTAACCTTTGACCTCACGCCCTTCCTGTTTTCTCCTTTGTTGTCCCTCGTAATCAATTGGAGCTTGGACTTAGTGGTTCCTCTCCCTTAGCTGAGAGGCAGGGCATTTAATTTTGGGCAGGCCCAGGGCCGGCTCCAGGCACCAGCACAGGAAGCAGGTGCTTGGGGCGGCCAATGGAAAGGGGCGGCACATCCAGGTCTTTGGCGGCGGGTCTTTCAGTCCCTCTCAGAGGGAAGGACCGGCTGCCGAATTGCCACCAAAGAATGAAGTGGCGCGGTAGAACTGCCGCCGAAGTGCCGTCGATCGCGGCTTTATCTTTTTTTTTTTTTCTTTGCCGCTTGGGGCGGCAAAAAAGCTGGAGCCAGCCCGGGAAGGCCTAGACTCATCCATACCAGTACTTCAAATAATACAGACAAAATTCTATCTCCTTTAGTGTTTCTAGTGTGCCTGGGACCTGAGGCAGAAGTATCTCATGGATACCTGGAAGCGTGGTGTTTTGCCACTGCTGCCTCAGCTCTAGTTCAAGACACCTGAGCAATCCAGGGGGCAGAGGGAGAGAGTAATGAATGCATGTTTGTGGGGAATCTGTAGCTTCCATTAGTTATAACTCCATTTATCCTTTCCTCCAGAGAGTGAAGGCAAGATATGCCTTTCACCCCCTGCACTTTTTTTTAAACGTCTCTATATGGGCATTCTTCCCCACACTCAAATCCCCAAAGTACTACTGCATTTGGATTATTACCCATACTGCATTGCAAACTCAGACTATTTGTTATCTGCTATCTCTCCCAAGCCTTTTGCAGCTTTATTACTTTCTAACTCTCTCCCATACATTTAATGCAGAATTATTCTTAAATAATTGATTTCCCCTGAGCTTGCATTTTCCTAGTTCTTAATTTCATTTTATTTTTTGATAAGTCTCTAATCTCGCTCTTTGCCTTACTTCTCTGTCCTCACTTGTTTTAACAGCACAAAACTGAAATAATTCAAATGTATATCATCAAGATTACCTACAACTCTTGCCTAAACATTGTGTTGAACCATTTTTAAGTTCTGTGCATTTTAAGAAGTGCTATATATGATGATGTAAACTGTGAGGTAAAATAGGAAAAATCTTAAACTTGTTTTTCCTCTTCATTTCCATTGGACAGAATATGGTTGGACTATCTACTGCACTGTATATTAATTTGCTCAATATGATATAGACATAAAACACTGATATACTACAGTTGCGAACATATGTTTTATATTTCAGACTCAATTGTAATAAAATATTCTAAAGTTTACTGTCAAAGTTAACACTGTTCATTTTATAGTGGAAAAATGAAGATTTCTTAATACTTGAAAACCTTTGAAACAGGGATGCATTTCTTGAAACATCAAATTTCCAGCTTACACAAGATGGTGCTACAGTGCTACATTCAGCATAGGATGTCTAGATCATTGAGACTTTTGGATCTAATACATTGAAGCTTGCAGATGAAATAATGGCTAATTATATTACAAAAACTCTCTATTTTAATTAGACTATTTTAATGCATATACTATCCCAACAGTTCACTTTTTAAATTAGGAGTTCTTTAGGTTAATATAAGGTCCTATACCAATGGAAGAAAAAAATCCACAAGATTCAGCTTATTTTTAACTGTAAAAGAAAGGAAAGACTGGAAGGCACTGTGAATGAGCAGGAGACCACCTTCAGTAAGGTCTATGCAGATACATAGAATCCCATGCAACCAAGAACCATGTATTTGGTTCACATAAGCCTGAAAGTCAAAACTCATTTTAATCAGCACAAAGAAAATATTTGCACAGAGACGTGTGTACCAAAAACTCTGAGTTTCACACAGCTTTCCTTGTCATATATTTTCCTCATTTCTTTTAGTGCTAGAGACTAACTCAAATACTACTTATTCTCCACCTAAAGTCATGATTTCTGTTTCAAATCTTTAAAAAAATTAAAGAAGGAGGTGTTGAGCTGCCCGGCGCTGGTCTTGGCTCGCCACCAGCCCTCTCCTTTCTCTTGCGAGAAGTAAGAGATCTTCCCCTCACTGTATTCTTCCGCTTCTTGGCCAGAGCCATGGAGGGGGATTGGTGCCAGCTCGTGGACAGTCCCGGCTGAGCACTGCACACTGACGCTGTGGTGCTCAGTGCCTAGTCAGACTGTTGCTCCAGTGCCGGAGTGAGTGCCGACTCCATCAGGAGCGCTTTAAGGCAGTTGTCCCTCTCCTTTTTCATCCTGGGTTTGAAGGACTTACAAATATGACACCTGTTGCTTATGTACCCTTCGCCGAAGCACCTTAGGCAGCTACTATGTGGATCACTCATGGGCATAGGCCGTTTGCAACGATTGCAGGGTTTTAGCCTGGGGACTGGGGCATGCCCCATCCCCCGGCTGAGTCCCGTTTGGGACTAACAATGCCTTTAAGAACGACTACTAAGGGTAACTAATTCAACTACTAACTATATACAACTATATTACAGGTTTTATAAAGTTCACAAGAATGGCGAACAAAACAATGTTAGCCAAAGCAGCAGACGTTCCAGCACCGTCACTGGTGGCAAGAAGGAACTGAGAGTTGGGGGAAGCCGGAGGCGCCCCTTATACCACGACATGTGCGTGCTGCTCCAGAGGGCGCCAGAGCCAGTCCCTTAAGGATACTGCTGAGGGAAAAATTTCTGGCACCGGTGCATGTAGCGAGCACATACACCTAATATGGATTGGACATGAGCAAGCACTCAAAGAAGAACCATTGTGATCATGTAGTCTGACCTGTATAGCACAGGCCACAGAATTTCCCCAAAATAATTCCTAGAGCTTATCTTTTAGAAAAAACATACAATCTTGATTTAAAAATGGTCAGAGATGGAAAATTCACCACAACCCTTGGTAAATTGTTCCAATGGTTAATTAATCTCCCCCATTAAAAAGTGACGCCTTATTTCCAGTCTGAAACAGGAATTATTCTGAGGAAGTTCTAAGGCTTGTGTTAAACAGGAGGTCGGACTAGACAATCCAACAGTGCCCTTGAGCATGGCAATCTATGAAAACACAAACAAATAAATAAATAGATGCATTTGAGCCAAGGTGATCTTTTATGTTA
This sequence comes from Chrysemys picta bellii, assembly GCF_011386835.1. Taxonomy (NCBI): domain Eukaryota; kingdom Metazoa; phylum Chordata; order Testudines; family Emydidae; genus Chrysemys; species Chrysemys picta. The sequence goes on along the minus strand of NC_088793.1, from coordinate 41,104,961 downwards.
AAAAATTCCAATATTGTTTAGATTTTGTCAGAAGCCTTTGTTTAAATGATTTTTGATGTTTTAGGTGTTAATCTAACCAAATTTTTGGATAGAAGATTCAGAGCTCACAGTAATTGCCTCTGGTTCTTAGACTGGCATCATATAACTGTTCATAATGAATTATTTGAAAGATGGGGCAGAATGAGGATTATCAAAAGACTTGCCAGTAATAGATCTGTGACACATTGGTATCACTGGCCAATTTGTGCAGATAAAGACTCAAAGTATACATAACATACACTGTTATCTTTTACACTGTACTTTATACTAATTGTGAAGATAAGGTAACATACAGGCTTCTTTTATCCCTCTTGCTTGTGGATCTATGACTCTGGCCTCATCCCACCACAGTGCTGCTGGCAATATCTCCCTTCCCCTGGCTTTCTGTGTGCCCCTAATATACTAATATATTTCATTGAACTGCTTCAACTTTATTGAAAATTTAGTGCGGAAGCCTTTGCTGCATTCAGGACTATGAATGCAAACGATGCTACTACTAGAACAAAATACAAGAGATGGTCTGCAGTTTTGGAGTGTACCTTTCTCATTTTGAGACATGCTGTAAAGCAGGCTGGGGGAATTATTTTGTTTTAAAATTCAATTCAAATATTTAGAAATGATCTGCAACATTTTCTCTTTTTTTCTGAAGACACTGATAAGTCTCTCTGTATTTTCTCTCAGTACATATCTAATTTATAGTCATCCTGTAGCAATTGCTGATAGTTTTATAATGAGTCTCAATTGATGTCCCAACTTTGCTGTCTGCTTCCTTCACTCTCCCTTTCTGAAAACTCCATGCTATGTCTCTGTAGAAGAATCCTATTATAATACACAGTAGGATGAAATAGTTCAGATAAAATAAAACTTTACCTTGCCCAAAACCTGAACTGAACTTCCAATTTTTGAGGGTAAAAATAGTAGGGCTAGCTATGTTATTCAATTTAATTTCTGTTTAATGTACTGTAGTTAAGCATTTGATACTATAAATTATGAAATCTTAATTGAAAGATTAATTCAAGTACACCTGGATAGGAACACTTATCTGGACTCAAAATTGGTTAAAGAACAGTACATAAAAGTTAATTATAAATGGCATCTAGCCATAATCCTGTGGCATCAAGTTGATTGAAGTGTACAGTTGGCTACTTCAGGGATCTGTGCTAGACCTTGTCTTAAATATCCCCTTTAATTATTTGGAAGAGGCAATATATGGCATATTAGCTAAATCTGTACATGATACTAAACTGGGAGAAGTTGCAAACACCAGACTGAGAAATAATACAAAGATATCTAGAGACATCAGAAACATGGGCAAAACATGAACAGTAATTCAACATGGAAAAATGCAAGCTAATACATCCAGAGAAAATTAATGCATAATATTGTTATTCTGTAGGGGGACGGAAATTGGGAAAGCATAATAACTGAGAAACCTAGGGGCTACAATGTAGAGCAAATTTTATGTGAGTTCACAGTGCCGTATAGCTGCGTCTTTGGGCTGAATAAGTAAAAGCATCAAATCATGGTATAGAGAGGTATCAATCATTCTGGTCAACTGCCCCTGAAATAATCTTTTATGTATAGCCTGTGACATACAGGAGGCCAGACCAGATCATTATAGTGATCTCTTCTGGCCTTTAACTGTTTGAATAATTCTATTGTAATATAGAATTCTATAAAATTGATTAAGTATAAAGCCATTTACTTACTAAGACCTAAGTTCAAGGAGTTAAAAACCTCCTTCCCCTACCAGTGCTGATGACTTTTTTTTAAACAGTAATCAGAGTATTCCTTGTCTTGCTTTTTCTATTCCATATAGGCTCTTATACCGTGCTCATCACCACAGTATCTATATCAGTTATTTCGCCCACTGTCACAGTTCAGAACTCTGTGAAGTACTAATTTTCAATTATAATATACAAATCTTCATTTAAAAATTACAAATAAGTAGGTTTTAAGTCTACATTTGCATTCAGTTAATTAGCCAGGATATTCAACAACTTGTTGTATTTTTTAAGATGGCATTTCAGGTCACCTTCAGCAATTACTCAGAGAGCAATACTGACACCAAAATAGCATTAAAATCTATTTTTTCCATTACTGTAACATCACTACTAAATATTGTGGATCTTTTCATCATAGTAATAGAGAGTAATTCAATCTCATTGACAGCATCCCAGGAATCCAATTATTTCAAGTATTACAAATAAGATTTGTTTTATAATGTAGTCTCATTTAGTTGAAAGCAAAGTGAAGAAATATACCAAAAGTAGCTTTTAAAAGCTCAAAAGTTTATTGAAAAAGTTGATGATATTATTATAACACCTGTGGCAAAGATAAATGAAACAATTCACAGTTCTCCTTAGGATTTCAGAAAAAAATGTCAAAAATCTCAGCCTACGTAAAACCTTTAACACTGTTTTCTTGATGTAGTTGGCAATTTAATGGATTTAAAAATGCCATTTGGGTATATACACAAGGGGTAGTGACCAAGGATTAGAGATGCTTTTGGGAATAGGGTAAATTTCTATCAGCTGTATTATTGAGGGAAGTCGAGCTAGTCTTTAATACTGCTTTCCTAGGTGAAGAGAAGACTGTTTTAATTTTACCTTCTTCCTGCCCTTACTTCAGATATTTAACAAAATACAAGCTTTCCATTACATTCATGAATCAAATTGTCTAATTCTAGCATGTCCTGACCTCAATCTCTTTAGACCTTATAATCAGCTAGCTCAGAATACTATATGTGGTTTATGAGATATTTGCTCCAATACGACCGAGTCCCACATGTTACATATTTTTGCTCAGTTTACCACAACATAAGCCAAAAACTATTTGATTTGACTTTCTGCATACAATCTAAGTGTACTGTGATCCTAGTAAAAGTGAATCCCAAATTAAGAGAGTCTCTGAAATAGTTTCCTGGGATTTCCTACTTTACTATTAGTATTAAGATACAGTTCTTAACAGCAACAAAATTAATACGGAGGGACCACCAGATGGATGTTTATTATTCCTGTAACTAAATATAAACATGTCACAATCCTGGCCAGGAATCCACAAAAATAGATCAGGCTTGGATAAAACCTTTAAAAACTAAGTACTTTCCGGGGGTTTACTCCTGAATGTTTACTAAATTTGTACATATGTCACTAAGGCTTATGATAGATAGGCCACATTATCCCTCTGTGAAAGGATCTTCCAAAACAAATATCTATTAGTCACTTTGAGCTGGCTTGTTGCTTTTACAGGTTATAATCTACTATAAATTGCCCCACATATTACTATAAAAAGGAAGAAGATACTACTGCATAGATTTGTGTGTGAACACTTTTGCTTCCATTCTGAAGTGCTTCAGTTTGATTCTGACATATATTTGTCCTTTCCTTGAGAGTAGATTTATTATTCTAAAAACATTACATTTTCCATAATTCTCCTTTTTAGTCCAAATTTAATAAGCAGTTTACCCAAATACAGGCATATGTCCTATTTAAGTGCCTATATACTTAGGTACAAATTAATGTTATGAATATCAATAATTTTATGAAAATATTAAGTAGTGATACTAAATATTTGATTCAACTTTCACTGAATTATTGCTATTGCTAACCATCATCCATTTCAAAAACATCTGCTCTGCTGCATCTTGAAATTATACAACAGAGATAACAAATTTATTTACAAAATAAAATGTAACCAATACATCTCCCACTCCACAGTAAACTGTAGCCAGTGAGTAGCAACAACAGAGGGGAATGACAGAAAAAGGTCTATGATAAAGTTCATATGCCTACTGTACATGGCAGAATGGTTTCAATTTTTAGATAGTGCCTGTAGGCCTACATCTATTCTCATACTTATGTTAATCAGGAGTAAATACACTGAGATCACTAGTTTTTTTACAACCACTGTAATTCTATTGTATATGAGAGAAAATTCAGACCCATCATTTCTGAAATACCTACCATCCTTGATTCTATACATAGGTACATCCTGATCATGTTAACAGCCTCTTTTTGAATACTGCACAGACCTAATCTTATGAATTCTCATTTACAATTCTGTTTAATGAAAATGCTTGTGTCTCCCCCAGCTTAAGAAAGAGATATGCTGGATTTTTCAAGCATTCTGGACTTTTCCCTAAGATCTTTAGAAAACCGGTCTTCTACCATTGTGATTACCACATGTCTGATCCAGATAAAAATGCTTAAATCTCAAATAGTCATCTAAGCTGCACCTGTTGCCATGCAAATGCATCTGCATTTCAACTTTGACCAATCTTACCTAGTACAGTTGAAGCCACCATTTTAAATTTCTTGGGCCAGAATGGAGAGAGAAAAAGCCATTCCTCTCAGAGTAACACTGCTAAATTGACTATGTTCTGTAAAGATGAAAATTCTCAAGGGCATGTCCCCCGCAGGATACAAGGTGAAACTCCAGATATCACATGCTACAAAATCTGGTGCAAAACAGGCAGTCCCTGGGCATTTTTTGCTTTGAGGAGGCAAAAATCTATACCAGGGATCAGCAACCTTTGGCACGCAGCCCGTCAGGGAAATCCGCTGATGGGCCGGGACAGTTTGTTCACTGTTCCAGGCCACTGGGGGCTGCGGGCCAAGGGATGTGCTGGCTGTTGCTTCCCACAGCCTCCATTGGCCTGGAACAGCGAACCGTGGCCAGTGAGAGCTGCGATTGGCCGAACCTCCGGATGCTGCAGGTAAACAAACCGTTCCGCCAGTGGATTTCCCTGACAGGCCACGTGCCAAAGGTTGCCGATCCCTGGTTGATACACCGACTCAGGCAGAGGAGCTTAGCCATGTTCGTGATCAAAATTCTAAAGTCCTGTGACGAGGCTACCAGCGACGCAGAATTTGGAGACACTTGCATCTCTCCCATAGTGGTCTTTGTCACAGTGAAAGTATTTCTACAGTGTGTAACCAGATGAATGAGAATAAATAGATGCACGCTGGATCCCTAGTTAAATCTCTTCCCAGTTGGCTCTGAGACTTGCCAAGACAATGCCAGAGTTGTCATACATAGATTAGGTGAGCAGAAAATAAATGCTGGAGCAAGTGAAATAAAAAGCATGTCATCTAGCCCCCTGTAGAGAAAGACTACTTTCAAATTTCAGGAATGTGGAACTTCTGGGAAAAGAGTATTACTGTCTCTAAGGTTCAAAATATAAATGTTGCCTATACCAAACTTGCAATGTACTTCATCAACACCACCAGTACATGTAATTAGAGGTATTTGTAAATGGAAAAAATACAGTGCCCTCAAAGATCCACAGCACATTTGGTCTTCCCTCTGAATTTGCCCAGTAGCATCACCTAGGAGAACCATTTTAGCTTTATCCCAGACACTGTGATGTCTGTGAATAGACTTGATCTTGACAAAAAATGCAGAAAGGCTGCTGGTTTTGAAATAAAATTGGTTCAGAGTAAATTTAAAGAAGAAGTGGTTACTAACTGTAATTCTTCATCAGGCTTTTCAAAATTTAAATGCCGTCTCCTTTGTTACAGAGAGTGCCAGGGATTAGGAGCTATTTCTCCCAATATAAATACAATTATGATTTTCACAACCCCAAGCACACTAAATACCAGAACTTTCCAATCCATGTAAAGTCATGATCAGGATCTTATGACAATGGAGGTTTTTCTGGAAGATTTAAGGATAACCAGACAAGTCGTTTGTGAGATGCCAGAGTTCAAAATCTGAGGTGTAATTTGCTTTTGGGGAAACTTCTGAACCACCCTCCCCTTTTTTTTACTTTGTGTCTCAGGGCTTGTCTTCACTACCGGGGTAAGTTGACCTAAGTTACCTTACTCCAGGTATGTGAATAACATGGCTGGAGTCAATGTCGCTTAGGTTGACTTACCCTGCTGTCTTCACTGGGCTGTGTTGACAGGAGACATTCTCTAGTCAACTTACCTTACTCTGCCTTCGATTTAGCTGGTCTTCACCAGACCTGCTAAATCGACACCCGCTGCATCGATTGCAGCAGCAGGTAGTGAAGACAAGCCCTTAGAAACAGCTAGGCCTACAAACTCCAAATTTGTTGGTTTCTGTTGGCCTTAATGAGCATTGATTAGTATCAGACAGTGTGGGGCAGCAGATTAATAAAACTAACTTGCAGTTTGGGAACCTTGTATGCTGCCAATGAACTTCCTGAGACACACAATGTTTAAGGAGACATTAAAGCCATATGTGTCTTTGCATACTCACAACATATGGACTTCAAAACACATATTGAGCCTGCATCAAATCTGGGATTTCAGAGACTAGTGAAAGGCTGCTAAGCAAAGAAACAGAGAAAAAAGTCTTCAAACATGATGGTCTAGTGAAAAGAATTTAGGGATGGGGGTTCTTGAATTCTAATCTCTCCTCTGTCACTGAATCATATTGTGAACCTAATAATTTTTTACACTGACTGCACTTTATAATACTAATTTAAACTTTACAAACATCCCTTTAAAATAGTAAGTAACTTTGATTTAGTACTGCATAACATTCTGATTAAAATATAACATTATACAATATCAATAAAGCACATATTAGATGGATTAAGTACTGGCTGACAGTAAACTTGTCTATCTGGCACTCTCCCATGGCTCTCACCATACCCCTCTTCTGCCTTATACGGTTTGTCATCCTCTTCCTTCCCTCATTCTTGTTACCATTAACACTCTACAGCCCCCACAAGCTTTACCTTCTCCTCTTTCCTCTCCAACCCAATTCCCCCAGTCCTTCCACCAGCACAAATCCAGATCTCACATCCACACCCTCCTCACCTCTGGAGACATTTGTCCCAGCCCTGGCCTTCTCTGGTATATGAGCCGTTTCCCAATCAATTGTCTCAGGTAATGATGTGATCTACACATGATCTTTTTGGTCTAAAGCCTGCTTGCTCGTTACATCTATGACCAGTTTGATTCTGTTCCACAGTATGCTGTAGAACACCTTTCTGGGACATGGAAGTAATATTATTTTTTTTGCCAATTATCGCACACCAGTTGGGTGACTTTCTTTGGTAATTTACAGATCATACCTTTCTTCCAATCCTCTGGGAAGAGTTCTTTCTCCCAAGCAATATTACAGTTTATGTATTTCATGGTCTACCATTTCCTCACCAGCTTTATACATTTCAGCAATGATCTTGAAAAGAATCAAACAGAATCCTATTTCTGTTTCTGAAATTTCTAACAGTGAAATGTTCAATTCTTCACCTACTTTTCATCCATTAATTGGAATTGTTGGCTCTAGTTGGTTGAGTACGTCATTAAAATGTCCTCACCCTTCTTTCTTTTGTTCTGCTTTCGTTGTTAACAATTTTCCATCTTTCTCTTTTCCAGTATCACTGTAACTCTGGGACAATGCTGACAATTGCTTTTACACCTTAAAGAGTTTATTTGGCCTTCTCTACACTACCGTGGAAAATTGATTTAAGCTACGCTACTTCAGTTATGTGAATAACGTAATTGAAGTCAACATAGTTAGATCCACTTACCACGGTATCTATAACACACTGTGTCGACGGGAGACACTCTCTCACCAACTTACCTTAGCCTTCTCCGAGAGGTGGAGTACAGAAATTGATGGGAGAGCGCTCTCCCATCAATTTATCATGTCTTCATCAAGACCTGCTAAATCGATGCTGCTGCATCGATTGTAGAATCACCAATATAACTCCATAGTGAAGACATGCCCTTAGAGCAGGGGTTCCCAAACTTGGTTCGTGGCTTGTTCAGGATAAGCCCCTGGCAGGCCACGAGACGCTTTGTATACCTGAGCGTCCACAGGTATGGCCACTCTCAGCTCCCAGTGGATGCGGTTCGCCATTCCTGGCCAATGGGAGCTGCAAGAAGCAGCGCGGGCCGGACCACCACTTCCCACAGCTCCCATTGGCCAGGAATGGCGAACCATGGCCACTGGGAGCTGCAAACGGCCGAACCTGCGGATGCTCATGTAAACAAAGTGTCTCACAGCCTGCCAGGGGCTTACTCTGAACAACCCGCTAACCAAGTTTGGGAACTCCTGCCTTAGAGTCACTTCTCACTGATGCTTCTTTGGTTTCTTTTGCTTTTTTGTCAAGCCACTCTTTCTTACTTTTCCAACATAACTCCTTTATTTCTTTGTTTTTCTCTACATACTCCTGTTGCAGCATGCATTGCTCTTCTTGTTGCATTACCTGGTCTTGCAGTCATCTAGCATTCCCCCAACTCCTCCCAATCAGTCTTCCTCTGATTTCAACTTCTGGTCTCTCTTTTTCTCCTCAAAATCTTCCACTCTCGCTCTCTGTGACATCAACTTCCATGTTGATAACCCATCCAACTCTTAGATTTCCTTGCCATCACCTCTTAATTCAACCTGCAGCCTTGGTTCAACTTGCCCACACACCAAAAGGGCCACTGACTTGACTTCATCTTCATCAGCTCTCTCTGATTTCTTTGTTGCTGAGTTCCCCCTCTCTAACCATAACCTGGTCTCTGTCAAAATTGCTCATTAGCCCTTTCCTTAAACCCCGTCACTCAGTCTTTCCATGACTTCCAGTCCATCAATACTGATGACTTCCGATATGCTCTGAGCCTTATCTTCCCTGCCCTCTCTTCCCTTTCTTCCATTTATATGGTTGTTGGTCTCCTTGCTTCACTCTCCTGCATCCTTGCCCTCCTACTCCCAAGTCCTGGCTCATTCCTCCCCCCCCCCGCCCAATATCTCCTTCCTCCATTCCTGCTCTCTCACTGTGGAGAGTCTTTGGTAGAAGTCCTGTAGCCAGGCTGACTTCCTCTATTACAAATTTGCTTTCTCTTCCCTGAGTTCTGCCATCTTCTTTGCTAAATAACACCACTACTCCAACTTAATTGAATCCCATGGCCACAATCCCAATCCCCTTTTTGCCAGCTTTTACTCACTCCTCAAACCGTTTCTCCTCCTACCTGCACTTCTCTCTCTGCACAGGAGCTGGCTGATTTATTGCAAGGGAAAATTCACAAAATAACTTTCTCCCTCCCCCCAGCTTGACTGGGCTTTCTTCTTCCTTTCCAATCTTCTCCTTCGCCTCTCACTGTCTTCGGACTCTTTCTGCTCACAATAAAAACATGTTTACATCTCTCCTATTTTAAAAACCCCACCATTGATCCTATTTGTCTCTTCAATTACAACCATATTTCCCTTCTCCCATTAATCTGTAAACTCATTGGATGCATCTTCTACCATTGCTTCCTGCAGTTCCTCTCCTCCAATTCCATCCTAGACCATCTCCTAGACCATCTCCAATCCAGCTTCTTCCCCTTGTATTGCACTGAAACTGCTCTTGCCACAGTCTCTAATGACTTCTTCCTAGCCAAAGTGCAGAATCAGTACTCCATCCTCATACTCCAAGACCTCCTTCAACACACTCAGCCATGCTCTTCTTAAAATCTTGTCCTCCCTTGTCTTCTGTGACGCTGCTCTCTTCTTGTTCTCTTCTCCCTAACTTCTTCTTCAGCATGTTCTTTGGGGAATCCTCCTCATCCCCCATCACAGGGTGTCTGGCCTCCTAAAGGTAGATGGGCCCCAGTGCAGCTATGACAAACAATGCACCTCCCCAGGTGTGGAAATTGGGTCATGTAACTCAATCAGGTCTCTGATAAGAGAGAGACCTGTGAAAAGAGAAGAAGAAGGAAGGGAAAGACTCCTGGGTAGTCCCTGGGGAAGGGAGCTCGAGTGGGAGTGCCAGGCAGAACAGAAGTCTGGAAACTGCAGCTGGTCTGAGACAGAAGGCTGCAGGGAGGGGCAAGGCTCCTTCAAGAAACCTGAGTAACAGGAGGAGGGTCAGGAGAACAGCAGAGGGGGTTGGCCTGCTGACTCATGAGTAAGAGAAACTTGCAGAAGGCTGCAGGGAGTGGAAAGGCTCCTGCAGGGACTCTGAGAAACTAAGCCCAGGTCTACACTAGCGAGGGAGGGGGCTGTCAACCTAAGATATGCAAATAGCGTAGCTGAAGTTGGCGTATCTTAGGTCGACTTACCTGGCCATGAGGACGGTGGCGAGTCAACAGCTGCCGCTCCCCCGTTGACTCCGCTTCAGCCTCTCGCGAGCTGGAGTTCTGGAGTCAACGGGGAGCGCGATTGGGGATCGATTTTATCGTGTCTACACTAGACACGATAAATTGACCCCCCAATAGATCGATCACTACCCGCCGATCCAGCGGGTAGAGAAGACCTGCCCTAAGGGAGGACCAGGAGAAGGGGTTCGCCTGCTGACCTCTTGTAATTAGAGAGTTGGACAAGGCTAGCAGAGGCCTGTGGAAGGACTCGAGTCAGAAAGGGCTGGGAGGGGCTTATTTTGGAATTTTACTCTGAATATCATTTTGAACAGTTTTGTTAATAAAACTAGACCCCACGCAAGGGCTGTTATTGGACTCGTGAAAGCCTTTTTGTGAGTTACTGAGGAACTAGGAGGGAAAGTTGAGGAAGGGCACCACAGAGCCACTGAAGGCCACCAGGGGATCCCTGGGAGGCAGACAGCCTTCCACTTCAACTTTCTGTGGGGACAGGAGTTCCACAGATCTTAGTCCTTGTCCCCTTCTCTTCTTCCTCTTTGGGTAATCTCATCTGCCAACACAAATTCAACTACCATCTCTATGGTGACAAATCACAGATCTACCTCTCTACTCCAGACTTGTCGTCTTCTGTCTAAACTCAAATCTAGCAATCAGCTAAAGCTCTACATAACCCATCATTTTCACCATCTCACCCCTCTTTTTCTATCTCTCCATTGGCTCCCCTTTCTCTATTGCATCAAACGTAAGCTGCGTGTCTCCCCTTTCAAGGCCCTTCACAACTTAGCCCCACCCTACCTATCATCTCTCATTCACTACTGAAACATCAACTCCAGCCTCTACTTGGCCCATGATGTCAGCCTACTTGTTAAATTTTCAAACAAGCACCTTCATGCTTTCTCCCATACTACCCCTCACCTTTGGGAGGAGTTCCTGGTAAACATCTGCAACATTAACTCATCATCTTCCTTCAAAACCCTCCTTAAAACTCTTTCCCATGATGCCTACAAAATAAATAAATAAATAAATAAATACATAACTTGACAGTGGTTAGGCTGCTACTGTGCTGAAAGCACTACATATCATGTTAACCAATATTAGCTCATTGTTTCCTTTTACTCCCAATCTGTCTGAGTCCATCTGTTGTCTTGTCCTACACTAAGCTTGTAAATTAAACTGAAGAAGATGAGGATTAGTAAGGTGACTAAGGAAATGGCCAAAGGGGAGATGAAAACAGGTTGTGCAGAAAGGGGAACTATTGGGCTAGAGGAAGATTACTGGTGGAGTTTCTCAAGGATCAGTCTTAGGGTTGATCTTATTTTTTTCACTGATGACACCAAGTAGGAGAGTGCTAATAAAATTTGCTGATGACACGAAGCTGGGAGGCATCATCAATACAGAGGAGGACTGGAATATTATAAAAACAGACTTGGATGACCTAGAGGACTTGAGTAACAGAAACAGAATGAAATTGAATAGTGTTAAGTGCAAGTTCATGCATTTAGGGGCTAACAAAAATATGCTATAAACTGGTGGCTCATCAGCTGGAAATGACAATGGAGGAGAAAGACCTGGGGTTATTAATCAATCACAGGATGACAATGAGCCACCAATATAATGTGGCCATAAAAATAAAAGCAAATGTGATCCTTGGATGTATCAGGTGAGGTATTTGCAATAGAGACAGGAAGTATATTAATGCCATTGTGCAAGACTCTTGTGAGATCTCATTTGGAATACGGTGTATAATTCTGGTCATCCATGTTTAAGAAAGATGAATTCAAACTGGAACAGATGCAGAGAAGGGCTATTAGAATGATCAGGGGAATGGAGAGCCTATCCTTTGAGAGGAGACTAAAAGAGCGTGGCTTGTTTAGCCTAAAAAAATGAAGGCTAAGATGGAATCTGATTGCTCTCTAGAAATATATTGAAGGGGGGAGGAGGGGAGAACACACCAGGGAGGGAGAAGAGCTTTTTAAAATAAAGGACAATGTTGGCACAAGAACAAATGGGTACAAACTGGCCATGAATAAATTTAGGCTGGAAATTGGGTTTCTAATCATCAGAGGAGTGAGGGTATGGAAAGGCTTGCTAATATGAGTAGTGGGGCCAATGGCCTAATTAGTTTTAAGATGGAGCTTGATAAATTTATGAATGGAATTATATGATGGGGTTGCCTGAGAAACCAAGGGACTGGACTTAGTGACACAGGAGGTCCCTTGCAGGCCTACATTGTAAGATCTTTGGGCCAGGGACTGTCTTTTTGTTCTGTTTTTGTCCAGTGCCTAGATCATGACTAGGGCTCCTAAGCAGTACACTAATAAAAAGAAAATCTCAAAAAATAGTTGTCAATGGGGAATCATCATTGACTGGGGTATTTATTTCTAATGAGGTTTCTGAAGGGATTGGTTGAAGGCCCAATGCTATACAGTAATTTTATTAATGATCTGGAAGTAAATAAAAATTACTGCTGATAAAGTTTGTGGATGACACAAAGATTGGTGAAGTGATAAATAATGATGAGGACAGGGCAGTCATACAGAACAATTTGGATTTAATACAACCAAATGCAAGTTCATACTCTAGGAACAAAGAATTCAGGCTATGCTTACAGAATGGGGGACACTATTCTGGAAAGCAATTACTTTAAAAAGGATTTTGGGGTCATAGTGGACAAACAACCGAGCGTAATCTCCCAGTGCGATGTTACAGCAAAAAGAGCTAAATCCTTGGATGTATAAACAAGGAAGTAATGAGGATGAAAGTGACTTTACTTCAATATGTGGCATTGATGAAATCTATACTGGAATATTGTGTCCATTTCTGGTGCCCATATTTTAAAAATAATGTTGAAAAATTGGAGAGGGGACAGAAAAGATCCACAAAAATGTATTTGAGGGCCTAAGAATATGTCTTACACTGACAGACTTAAAGCTCAGTCTGTTTATTTTATCAAAAAAAGACTGAATAGTGACTTGATTCCAGCATCTTCAAAGGGAGAAAATACCAGAAACTAAAGGGATCTCAAATATAAAGGAGAAAGGCATAAAAAGAACCAATGGCTGGAATCTGAAACCAGACAAATTCAAATTAAAAATGCGTGCTTTATTTTGAATAGTGAGAGTGATTAGTAACCATTGGAACAAACTATCATGAAAACCTGGATTCTCCCTTATTGAACACTTACAAATGCATAGCTGGAAACGAGTCGTGTTTACCTGTTTGTTAGCACTATCAAAATAAATATCAGAGTTATAATAATGTTTAGACTTTATGGAATGCTTGTAGGATGCTACATGTATTAATCCTACTTACAATATCTGTATCCCATATTATAAAGTAATGTTTAAACGTTTGCTCTGTATGTAAGAGAGCAGTATGATTGCTCAGAGCTCCAGTATGAAACTGTAGAAAAGCCTGTTGAGTGTCTTTGGGTTAAGTTTAGAGGCGAAGCAACAAGGGTGATGTCGTGGTGGGCGTCTGCTGTAGACCACCAGACCAGGCCGATGAAGTAGACGAGGCTTTCTTCGGAAAACTAACAGAAGTTTCCAGATCACAGGCCCTGGTTCTCATGGGGGACTTCAATCACCCTGACATCTGCTGGGGGTTGGACTAGATGACCTCCTGAGGTCTCTTCCAACCCTAATCTTCTATGATTCTATGTAACTATGAAAATGTTTAAGACTGTAAATTCCCTACAGTCAGGGGAGAAGCATTACTAAGTGTGAAATATAAGTTTACCTCAAGAGGTGTTATTTCCTGCCCACCAGGAAAGGCTACTAAATCCAAATGGGCCACTGTAAAACAAAGACTTTGTCAATTACTCCCCACATCCCTCACAAAGAGGTTATGTGCGGACAGCTTGGATCTTGGATTCTGGCGTAATGAGGTATAAAGATCCCTGACAAGGAGAAACTGGATCTTTTATGCTGTCTGGACTCTGAGGGGCAAAGATTCCTAAATATAAAGCAAGAGATCTCCATGCTGCATGGCATGGGTCAGCCCTAAAGGACACATAGAGCTACTTATTATAAAAGCTGATATTACCTTTCTAAATCTAAGACTTTAATTCATTTGTGTTTCCTGTTTTAACCTTGTAAATAACTCTCTTATTTCTTTTCTTAGTTAATAAATCCTTACTAAGTTTATTACAGGATGGCATTGAGATCTAAGTACAAATGACATGGGGTAAATGACTGGTCCGTTGGGTCTGAATATTTATGAGATTTTTGTGTAAAGTGACCATCTATCACATAAATTCAGCTTGCCAAGGTGGCAAGATAGATTGGAATGCCCAAGGGGACTGTCTGAAACTCTGTGGTAAGACTGTTATAGTGCTTTAGGAGTTCACACTTTTTACTGGGTTGATGAAACATAATTATAGAACATACAACCAGTTTGCGGTTTCTGCCCTGCTTTTTGACAGTCTGCCCTGAGGTTGGCACTCATTCTCATTAGCCACTCCAGATAATTTGACAATCTTTCTAGAAGATAAGCTTTAGTTGAAACACCAGTTATTCAGCTCAATACATGAATAACTGGGTGAAATTCTATGCTCTGTGCCAAACAAGAAGTCAGATTATACAATCTAATCTGGGACTAAATCTAATGGTCCCTTCTAGCCTTAATATGTATGAATCTATTAAACTTTCATAAGATCACACAGCAAATCTGTGGCAGAACTAGGATTACAACCAAGGCCTACCTATTCCCAACTCCATGACTAAATCAATATATCACAGTGCCTCTGAGATAGGTCACTTAAATTTATGTCTCAGCTTCTTCAAATGTGGAATAGGAAATAAGGATTTTTATCTACCTCAGAGAATGTCCTTAAGAGCCATTAATATCTCCATAGTGCTTTCAAAATGTAAAGCAATTGGTGAGATGGTATTCAATGTGTATTTAAAGTTGTAACTAGCTTTCTGTTTCAAGTAAAATCTTGATTCCCTCCTTTTATTTTGCGCAGACTGTACAAGTCTACCTGAAATATTCTTTGTACGACAGAATAGCTTAAAAATCCAATCCAATGCAGATGAACAGATACTTTATTAATTTAAATCAAGAAGGTGAGCAAGCATTTCTCCTAAAGGATCAAATAAACGAAAAAATACAAAAAGAAACTTAAAATGTTGAGTACCTATTGTCAGTGAGAAAGCCAATGATTCACTACTATTTCTTTGTGAAAAGCTTATAGCCAAAACTGTGTTAGGTGTTTGGATTTCTTAGATTATCTTTCACTAACACAAGTTTGCCTTTGTTTTGGCTTTTGGGGGAAGTACACAATGTCTCTTTTTTCAATTTCTTCTAATTCATAAAAAAAGTTAAGAGACTTCTGACAAATTCGAAAGCATAGAATTTTAAAATACACCTCTACCCTGATATAATGCAGTCCTTGGGAGCCAAAAAATCTTACTGCATTATAGGTGAAACCGCATTATATCAAACTTGCTTTGATCCACCGGAGTGCGCAGCCCCGCCCCCCCGGAGCGCTGTTTTACCGCGTTATATCCGAATTCGTGTTATATCGGGTCGCGTTATATAGGGCTAGAGGTGTAGTAGCTTTGCCCTATGGTATCGTTATTATAGGATCTTCATGTTCATAAGTATCCTATGAATGTGAGAAATGACAAATTAAGACTGAGAGAAGGCAAAATGAATCATTAGCTGTATTCATTTTCAGAAATTAGAAACAGAAAACCAAAGGTCAAGTACATAAATCATTTATGCACAAAGGACAGCTGAAAGTGATACTATTCTTGGACACAACACTTTCTATCATGTCATTTGAAAACTACATTTTCAGACTTTGCCAGAAGCAAGATTCTCCCTGGGAAGTCACAGCAGTAATCAATCAGGAAACCACCTTTCATTTTTGTTTTACATTTTCAAGTCACTAAATATGAGATGTGTCATTTACATTACCCAGTCCTACAGTCATAATCCTTAACTTTGAGGATCACAACAGACAGAGCCAAAATGAGGCCACTATGCTTCGGCCTTGTTCCAGTTGATCTTTGAGCTCCCTAGACTAACACAGCTTGGGGGAGGAAGGCTCTGAAATTATTCCCTTTTCTTTCCTATCCCAGCTGTTGCCTGATGATTTCATAATTTGGAAAATAATCACTTCAGTCTGTCAAGGCAAGAGCCAGTCCTCCCCAAGTAGTCTGAGTTGGAGCACAGAAGTCTCAAAACAACTCCAGCTTCAGATCCCATTCCCTGGTGGTCAGTTCCCTCCTTGTGAGTCAGTCCTCTCAAATTTCAGACCTCAGTGCACTAGTGGGGACACCTGACCATCACCAGCATGAGAACCCCAGCATGATACAGGTGAGATCCTGCTCTGTTATCCTTTCCCTTGTGTGTTTCTTTCTGTCCCCCACTATATTTCTCCTGTCCTATCTCTTGGCTTTTCGCCAACATCAGCCCTATACATACCTCCTGAGGTTCAGTGCCAGTGATAAAATTAAAGTGGCCTTGTCTTCACTGTGTGTTTAGCTCAGGATCACTCATATGCATTAAAAACAGATTTTTTTAGCTGTAAAGAAAAGCCCTAAGGGAGCTGAAGAAACCCTTCAGATGTTGTTTGTGCAGTTGTAATAAAAAAGCTAGTGTGTGAAGGAAAATTGGAAGCACTGGTAGGTCTCTCATAAGCTCAGGAAGACAGCTGGGGTGTCAAGCTGGAACACAAAGAAACTGAAAAATCTTCTCTCTACAAATCTCTGCTTCTAGTACGGCAAGGAGGCACATATGGATGTTTGGTCAGTTGGCCTACGTGCAACTACAAGATCTCTTTTCTGGTCTTATCTTAATTATCTCCAAAGTACTCCACCCTCATGGGGTGGAATAGGGTGTTAACATTTGAGGATGTGAATCAGAAACACCAAACTTCCCATATCATGCCAAATGCTTCCAAAATGCAAACAAACTAAGGAGGAAGTTAATGGTCTCATCATATGAGCTGTAATTGACCATCATTTTTGTTTCCTAGCTACCTGGTAGAATAAGACATGCTACTTTATGAGAGGAGGTATAGGTTCTTTTGAAAGATGGCAAACAAGTAGGAAGACAAACAAACCAACAAAAAGGTAATATGTAACATTTTTCAAGAAGAACATATTTGTTAAAAACTAAAAGATAGCAATTCAAAGCTTCTTTTTGAAAAGTTAGATTAAAATCAGTGACTTTTTCCAGTAGATGGAGAACTGGTTTCTGCCAACCACAATAGTATTTGCTAGGACAGAGAATTTCAAAGGACCCTAAGGGAGTTGTATGGCCAAATTCATGAGATTCCTTTGATAATACCAGCCTATTTAGTTAATAATGGTATTACTGTGATGTTTTATGTTCAGAGTTGTAATAATTCCTTGTGATTTACAACAGTTTAAAGAAACAGGCACTAAAATCTGTAATATTTCCGATTTCTGATAACCTTTAAAATCTTCCTTTGGAAACACCATTTACACTTTAGTGTATTAATCTAAGAATTACTCTTAACAGAATTGAGCTGTATAAAAACTCAGTCTGCTCTGCTTGCATATGAATCAAGTATCACAATATCAGTTTAGAGACACAGGTTTTTAATTTAATATTCTGTCTTGGACTTGAAACAGGTTATATTACTTTACTCATCAAGATAACTCAGAAGGTCTCCATAGTAGATAATTAAAAATGTCTCACACACAAATCAAAGAACTTACATGTTCTTTCATGTAACATAATAGAAGTATAAAATGTTTCAACTCTTCTGTTACTTTTATCTTTTTTTTTTTTTTTTTTTGCAATTAATCCCTTCCTACCGATGACAATGGACATACTGTTGCTATATGCTAAGGTACAGTATTCCTGCAATAACGTTTACTATCACATCATAAAATCTAAAACATGGCTTCTAGAGGATTCATTTTCTTTCTACTTCTATGTGTCGTCTACAAATTATTGTAGTTTTATTCACTGGCAACAAGAGAGATTTATGTTAAATGTTGAAACCATATAATATTACTTAAGGACCTGAATAATATAACAACAGGCCTTAACCCTGCAATGGTGACTGGGTAGCACAGGCCCCTGCTCCCAGTTGGGGTCATGCTTAAATCAATCTTGGTACTACACATAAGTACAGGGGTCTGTGCTAAAAGACCACATTGTAGGATCTGGGCCTTAGTCTTAGCAGCAACCAATTTTCTTGTGCCACTTATCTCTTAATTACGAGAATAAGAAATGAGCATTTTAGAGCTAAATGACAGAAAATATCTACAGTTTTCAGAGCTGCATAATACCTATAAGGGTGAAGATATCCCCTTGATGGCAGGACTGCTATCCAAGAAAACTGGCTGCAGAGTAGGGGCTTGTCTACACTGGCAGTTTCTGTGCAGTAAAGCAGCTTTTTGCACTCAAACCGCAGACGTGTACATGCTGCCAAGCCAATTTGTGCGCAGAAACTCCTCAGTTGCAGCGCTGCAAAAAAAAAAAAAAAAAAAAAAAAAAAAAAAAACTACCTCCACGAGAGTCGTAAGGCTATTTGCACAGAGGCTCCAGCGCTCTATTGCCAGTGTAGACACTTGATTGCTTTCTGCACTGTAATTGGCCTCCGAAACTGTCCCATAATGACTCAAGTGACCGCTCTGCTCATTGTTTTGAATTCGGCTGCCCTGGAGACATGCGCCCCTCCCCTTTCAAAGCACCATTGTGTGCTGTGCTAATCTGCTATGGAACACAAAGCAAACTATTAATGTAGAATGTTCATGCTGTTGAACATAGAGGCAGAGAGGTGTGTGTGTGTGTGTGTGAGAGAGAGAGAGAGCGAGCTGTGCAGAGAGCCCAGGGAGGAGGCAGGGGCTGATGTCGGGGTTTCACCCTCCCCCAGCACTGGTTGCTTCCTGCCGCTGACTGAATTTACAAGACAGCATGCTGACACACTCTCTGTTCCCCAAAACACACTGTATGGAGGGCAGGAGAGAGAGACACACACACTCCCTGCCACATACTCTCCCCTACCACACTTCAGTTGAAAAGCAGCTGGCAATGTAGTAGGATGCCCATGGAACAATGGGATTGGGAAACCTGCATCCTGTAACACTGTGCCTGCCCCATGAGGCATTGCAAACCCTTCCCAAAGCACCCTGCGGCCAGTTTCACAGTGGGATAGCTACCACAGTGCACTGCTGCCTTTGCCGTTGCAAGGGCTGCTAATGTGGATGCGCTCCAGCGTCACAAGGAGCACAGTGTGGACACGCAACAGTGGTTTAATTCCAGCATTTTAATAAAAGTGGTATAATTTGTGGCACAGAAACTTGCCAGTGTAGACATACCCTAAGACAAAATATTACCTACCCCCAACTCCCTCTCCCCTTCAGAAGAGGCAAAACGAAAGTTCTATTTTAGCAGCCTGACTGTGAAAAATGTTTGTCAAGTCCCAATGTTTCTAAAAAGGTTAGAGAATGCGTGATGTTTCTGTGGGTTTCCAGAAACCAGATATTACAGAAAAAGTTGAATTTTCCTATCTTTTTTCCACCTCTGTCTCTTTCCCTGTGTGCATTTGTCTCATTTGGTCTTCAGAAGTAGGACTGGAGATTGCCAATGAAACCTGACACCTATCTCCTAAATTGAACACTTTTCCCCAACAAGTATATGTATTACTACCAGAAATTACAAGGAATAGCTTTTTCTTTTAAGAAAACTACAAACAGAGAGGGTCCAGGTGAAGGAATAAGGAAGGTGGTTAAAATGAAGATTAAATATTTTTAAGTATTATAAATTTTAACTTTTTTTCTCTTTTTGTGTGTTTAAAAATGCATCATGTTCATTTATTAATGATTTGTGCATGTGAGATACATATAATTGGGATATTGGTCAGGACCTTGAGGCTAAATTCAATCATACTTAGTGGATGTTGCGAACACCACAACTAATTTGTTTTTAATGTAACTGGATCATTGTGGTTATTTTTACTTGTCATTTTTTAAACTGAAAACACATTGAAACATTTTGGTGAAAGATTTTAATTTTTGTTAAGCATTGTGCGTGTGAGACAATGTGTATGTTTATGCAGTGTCAAGGTTTGGGGTCTGATCCTAGCACTGACCAACACTTACTGTCTGTATAAAACTTAGTAGTTGACAAGCAGGTAATGTATTTTATAGATCAAAAAGTCTATCCAATTTATTCGAGGAAAATATTATATTTCACTGCCTTGCAAAATAGTTTGTGGACCTTATAAGTGGTTTCAGGGGATCAACACAAACTTGCTTTTTCCATCGGAAGGGTGAGACATTCTTGGGGAAACAAAGTCACATGGGCTTAAACATTCTCTAAGTGAATTTATCACTTTGTCAATAGGGTTCTGCCAGGTGCAGAACAAAGGTTAAACTGTTTAGGCTTCAAAATTAGTTCTAATGATCTGTGATGCCATGCTCTCACAGTACAAACTCCATAAACTACAAGTGGTGCTGGGTGCAACAGAATCATAAATGAGTTAGGCATGAAAATGAGCCAGGCCCTTGTTTTGACCTCAAAAAACTTGACAATCCAGACCACTGCACAAGTGATCTATGTGTTACACCAAAAAGCAGATTTATAATCTCAAACCACTGCATAATCCTATGAAAGGATGTAAATGCAATGGCAAACTAACCTTATGATGGTAATCAGATTTGACCATTGTGGGTGTTTGTTTATATAAAACAGGATTTACACTACTTTGTGCACAGAGGAGAGCGGGTAGACTTGGACACAGGTTGTTATGTCATAGTGATCTCTTTTGCCTCATTAAGGTGGTATCACCAAATATAGTCTGACTATTTATAGGACTGGACATGTATATTGAATGGGGAAAAAGGATTTTTGAAATGTAAGAAGTTAGGCCACAAGGAGACAGAAAGGAAGGTGAGATTCACCTGCTGTCTGAGTATAAAGCCAGGGAACAAGATAAAGGTAGATGTTTATAAAACATTTCTAAAACATAAAAAAACAGAAGGGAATCTTGATTTGTTTAACTCATGGGATGAGTCTGGACAATAAAGACGACAAGGTGATGCCAGCACAGAATTTTTTAAAAAAGTATAATGTTTTCCAAAATATCCCCATGCAGTCTCACACCCATTGCATGTGGCCTTTATAAAATAAATTCAAAGTGTAGTACTTACCCTCAGTGGCATGGTAATTGGGAAGTTCAGGATAAAGTTTGTGTGGATTTTTTACATCTGCAGGAAAATGTAAATAATTAATTTATGTAATATATGTTCAGTATCCACAAATTATTGTAGTTAGCCAAGAAGGAGTGGTGGAGAGCAGAAATAGCTATTTACTGAACTAGGACTGAGGGATGGAAATCTTGATTCATCTCTTTCCCAACAGAATAGGAAAGGATCTGCAGGAAAAAAAAATAGTATCAGCAGGCGTCACATTTCCTTCTGCCACGCAGCCAGTAGGGTGACTAAAATAGAGTAAGGAATTAAGACACTATACTAGTGAAAGATTCATCTACCTATTTGAAGAGGATGATGAAAAGAGGCAGCCCATTGGGCCCAGACCAGAAGAGATTAACTTCCTCCTAAAAGTCAGCCGTTTTTACAAGAAAACAGTCCCCTTAAATAGGAAAAAAATCCATCATACAAAGTGGACCATTATGTACCGAATTAATTTTAATGTCCCTTCTGAGCTATTACATACATGACTGTAAAACTGGCACTAATTTCTATATTCAGCTGTCATCTACAATCTGTAGTAATAATACAACCAGCCATTTTGTAGTGTCTGTTTAGTAAACATTTAGAGACTAGATAAACTTACATTAGAAGTTAAAAACCATAAAAATGTCACCCATTATCTTTCATGAATCTATCCCAAAATACTTCCACTTTTTGACAAATCAAGCTGTTATAGAGAAGTTACCAGCTCACACAAGAAAAGGGGATTGAATAGCATAAAAACAACATACTCATAGTATTTCTAAAAAAACAACAAAGAGTCTGGTGGCACCTTAAAGACTAACAGATTTATTTGGGCATAAGCTTTCGTGAGTAAAAACCTCACTTCTTCGGATGCATCCGAAGAAGTGAGGTTTTTACTCACGAAAGCTTATGCCCAAATAAATCTGTTAGTCTTTAAGGTGCCACCAGACTCTTTGTTGTTTTTGTAGATACAGACTAACACGGCTACCCCCTGATACTTGACAACATAGTATTTCTAATACTCTTCTTTCACATATAGTGACAATTTCATGTTATCAAAACATTTTCATACCTGCTGGTGCAGCACACACAGGTGGCTTACGTGACTGTGGCCTTGACGATGGTTTAACAGGTGGAACATTAGCCTAAAATAAATAATTTTTAAAATAGCAAAATCACACCTCACTAGCAAGTACAGGTTAATATAACTGAAGGCCTGAGGATAATCCAGAAGAAATTAAGAAGAACCCATCAGATATTGCCCCTTGATGTCATTACATTTCAAACTGTAAAACTATAGCCGCATAATAATTCACCACAAAGTTATATGTGTAAATGAAAAATGTTATTGCTTGATGTTTTAACACAAAGGTGGAAAATAAATTATATATATTGTAGTCTCTCTCAGTAGCATCAGCTGTTACGTCTAGAGAGATAATGTTGCCTAGACATTGATAATGTCTTGTCCCATAATTCTCAGCATCTTTTCAGTGATTAAATATGATGGCCCAATCCAAGAGTTGTAATTTTTGATGGGAAACAGAAGGAGCAGATAAACAACTAAAAACCCTGATTTGTTCTAAATATTCTTAAGAATGAACATTTTTCTTGAAGATCAAGCTGCAGCTAAAAAGAATATTTTGAATAAACTTTTCTGATTCTAGTGCGTCAAATACAGATATGCCTCTCTAAGCTGGTTGCCTTCTTGGAAACAATGTAATGAAGAATTATATAATTAGATTGGAGTATGTAAAACTTAAGGTAATAGTAATGTTCTTCTATGGAGGAGGTTCCCATGGCAATACTGAACAGTGCACTTGCGTGAATACAGTATACCCAAAAAAGACACCCTATCCTTCCATCAGTCAGCACTCAACATATCCAATGACTTCAATGTGAGTGCCATCCACACAGCAATATTAGGATTGGATCCAATTTTAGATGAAAGGATTTAGCAACAGAGAGAGCCAATATGGAAAAAAATGTGTGCAAACCTTCCTTTGTTCCCTTGCTGCTTTTCTTGCATTGTTTTTCTGCTCCTCATTTTCATATTGTTCAGTAAAGGAATCCAGAATTTCATGCAGATCTTCTGATTGAGTAAGACGAGGTACATCACCAAATAAAATGGCACTAGCTCGAATATCTTGACCATAAAATCTAGCACAAAAAATTATATCAGTTGCTTTAATCATCATCTCAGCTATACTTCTAGTTTAACCTACAGTTTAAAAGACTCCCTATGTACTGCGCCATTTTAACATATTGTATAAGTAACATTTACTTGATTTCTTAAACTGATTACTCATGAAGGAATGGCAGAAGTTGTTCTATGCTCAATATAAATTGAGAACAATAAAGTACAGGGAACAGACTTGTTTCCCTTTATTATTACTTCAGCTTAATTTTCACCAATATTTTGCTGCAGCTCATTTTCTATAGAAAAGCATGGTGGTGTGCAAAAAATGGAAAATCAGGATTTTTTGTGTGCATGCTATCAGATGTCAGCTGCAGGATCACCTGCTGCATTGAAATTCGGCATTAAACAAGAAAAGAGAACAGTGGTTTCACAGAAAACAGTTATAGCTTAAAGGGCTTTTAATGTGGCCTTTTTAATATCAACCACAATAACTCTGGGTAACCATAGAAAACAAGTGGTACCAACTTGCTAAAACTCTTGCTATATTGTGATTACAGATTTTATTTATTTATTTAAAGCGTCCTTTCGTATTAGAGCAAGAAGGAAAACTGGACTCTTGGTAATGTTCAACAGTATCCATTTTCACAAATATGCCATAAACATTTCAGTGGATGTGTTATTTGTTTCTAAGCACATACAATTAGCTACTCACTGAGTGGCCTAATTCACAGACTTAGACTCCTTGAGTGGCCTAGTTCACAGGGTACACGAACCTTTAGGACCCACCCACCAGCATGGTCTGCTGTGTGTGCATCTTGCTTTCTGGCCTTGCCTAGGCTGTACAATCTTCCATATCTTCTACATGTACTCACATAAGGGCCTGTCAAAACCAAGCTTTTAATAAATATGAATTAATGCCTTTGCTACTGCTCAGCTTAAAATTGGTACAATACATTTGGGATTTTTAAAAACCTTTACTCTTATAAACAGCAATACTAGGATGGGAGATTTTCAGAAAAAGGAGACATATTCAATTACAAATTTTAATTGTCTCCAACTCAGACTGGTTTTATTTTAATGTAATTTTCAACCAAGTGGTCCGACTCAAACAAGATTTCAAACCTTTCAGAATACAGCATGGAAAACCTAATTTCTTTGCATTTTAGTGTATCAATTTTGACAGTTTTGATATCTATGGGTAAAACAAAACAAACCAAAACAAAAAAGTAAGAAGCAGCTCTTGAACATCTTTAGTTGGGCTCTAAACCACAATCCCTAATTTATTTTTTAAAAGGACATTGAACCAGATATCTGCCATTCCCTGCCAAATCTAATACCTCAGAAGTTCAAAAACTTGTTTTAATGAAAAAAAGACATAAATAACTCACATCGGAAATAAATTTTTGGCATGGTGAATTGGAATAAATGTTCATATGGAGACAATATAATTCTAATACTCAAATTCCACCATTAATGCTTTTGGAGATACCATGGGCCAAATTTTGCTTTGGATAATCACCTGCAATTTCTACTGAAATCATTCCAAGGAAAGAATTTGTTCCACTATACCGGAGGAGGGGGGGGGGGGGGGGGGCAACCTGTGGCCCATCAGGGTAATCTGATTGCAGGCAGCGAGACATTTTGCTGATGTTGACCATTGGCAGGCACAGTCCCACACAGCTCCCAGTGGCTGCGGTGCACCATTCCTGGTCAATGGGAGCTGCGGGAAGTGGCGGGCCAGCGCAATCAGATTACTCTGATGGGCCGCACGTGGCTTGCAGGCAGCAGGTTACCCGCCACTGCACTATACCAATATATATCAAATATTCACCTATTAACCCTGTAAATACAGTAGACATTTTAAGTATCTGAACAATGAATTACCTTACCCTGATTTGTCTATAAATTAGGGCACTGGTTGTGAACACAACACAACCAAAAGTATTACATCAGAGCATATCAATTCTACAAAGTTCACTATAAGATTTATTTTGAATATTTTCCTAAAGATCCATCCCACTAAAATTCCAGTGTAACCCATTGGATGATACAGTACAAAATATGGAAGAAACACACATGAATAAAATAGATTAAATCTCAGAAAAAATTTCGTAACTGTAATAACAGTAGGACAATGGAACAGACTGCCTCGGGAGGTTGTGGAAGCTTCTTCACTGGAGGTTTTCACAAGGAGGCTGCATAGCCATCTGTCTTGGACAATTTAGACACAACAAATCCCCCATCTTGGCAGGCAATTAGACTAGATGACCCTTGTGATCCCTTCTAACGCTATGATTCTATGATTTTGAAACGGACTTACTTGCGATTAGTTTCTTTCCTTTCAATTAAACATGTTCCTTCTAAAGATACCCCTGCAAACAACCCTCGCGATTTGCAGTATGTATAGACAGCAGCCGAGCTTCGTACGGCAACATCACCTTCTAAATTTCTGCAAAAAAGAAAAAGGTTTGCATGGCTCTTATCAACATGCTATTGTAACATGAACAGCAATTGACAATTGCTCATTCTAAATTTTACAATTCGCTGGCACGATGATCAAATTATTTCTGACAATCTGCATTACTTATTGTCCGATTACTTTGCTTCTTTTTTTGCTACAACTGAACAAATGCATTCCTTGCTTATTTTCCACATCTGGATTTTGAGATGGAGTAAAAAGTAAAAGTGCACTATGGGTGAGAAGTACCATGCGTAGGGAAATAAAACAGTAATTAAATTATCCAGTCACTTAGACAATGAAATAAAGAGCCATTTTGGAAATGTGATAAAATTGTACAGAAAGATGGCCATTTTCCTTTTTAAAATATAGATTTGCATATTTAAGCTGCAGCCACGTGTTCACCTGTAATTTAAGTATTTTTTACCTATAGGTTGTAAATAGCCTTTACTTCATGTCTATCTGTTCCTTTTCCCTCTGATCAATCCTATTATTTCCATTGAAGATTTAAAAAAAAAAAGTATGCCAATGCAATATAAATTTAAATTGATGTGTTTTTAAAATATTGTCAGACAACTCAATGCCTTATACTACTTCTATTTTAAAGCTAAAATAGCTATTTTCCATATATACATTGTTTGAACTGCAGTTTTCTAGAACACTGATCTTTAGACTGTTGGCATACAACATTGATATCAATTTTCTTTTGCTATGCTGGGAAGCAGAGCAGTAAGCAGGAATTTTGCTTTGCAAGGGAGTACATAGATACATAGGAATGCCATACTGTCTCTGGTCCAAGGTCCATCTAATCCAGTATCCTGTCTCCAGCAGTGGCCAGTACCAGATGCTTCAGCGGAAGGTGTAAGAACCCTGCAACAGGCAAATCTGGAATAATATGCCCCCCAAATTAGGTCTCAACTGAGTCTCTAATATTTAAAAATCACTTAAGCCCTGAGGCATGAGGTTTAACATCTCTTCCCCAAAATTTGCTAACATTAATAAGGCGACTTTGGATATTCTTGATATCCATTAAAAATATCCAATTCTTTTTTAATTGGATTAAGTTTTTGACTTGAACAACTTTGTAAAGCCGTGATTTCCACAGTTTAATTACATGTTAATGTATGAAAAAAAACTTACCAGTTTTGAATTTCTCACCTTTTAATTTTATTGAATATCCCTTTGTTTTTGTGTAATCAGACAAGTTAAACAAAAAATCCTGCTCTATCTTCTCTCTACCATTCATTATTTTATATACTTCTACTATGTTCCCTCTTATTCACCTCCTTTCTAAGGTAAGCAAACCAGTGTTTTAAGTCTCTCGTCCTATAAGAGCTCTTTTTATGCCCTTGATCATTCTTGTTGCTCTTTTCTGAACCCCTCTAGTTCTGTAGTATCCTTTTTGAGCTCGGGTGATCAGTACGGTAAACAGTATTTCAGGTGACATGGCATTAGAATATTCTCTGTATTATTCATCATCCCATTCCCCATACGACCAAGCATCTTGTTTGCTTTTCAGACCACAGCTGCACATTAAGCAGAGGTCTTCACTGAGCTGTCAACAATGATGCCCGTGTTCCTTTCCTGGATTGATACAGTAAATTCAGAACTCTGTTAATGTGTATGAGTAGTTTAGATTTTCTCCTTCAATATTTATTACATTATTTATTATTTGTATTATTGTAGCACTTAGCAGCCCCAGTCATGGACCAGGACCCCACTGTACAAGGCCCTGTATAAGCAGAACAAAAAGATCCCTGCCCCAAGAGGTTTACAATCTATGCGTAAGACAAGAGACAACAGGTGGATACAAACAAATGGACAGAGGAGTACAAGGAGACAAAATAACATTGGTCAGCATGAGACAGGGTTGCAGTCTCATTTGTTTGTACAAACTTTAGCTATTTGCTCTTTGAAATCCATTTTGGCCTTCCAATTTCCCCATGTATTTACTGCCTGCTATAATTTATGCTCCTGTATATTAACTTTACTAGGGTCAGATTTCCAGATTTTGAAGGATTTCTGTTTGAAGAGATTCTCAAACCTTGCAATGAAGTCACATTAGTTTAAACTCCTTGCCTTACACTGTCTTTTAGTTCAACAGCATGCATGTCTTCTGAGTGCTTGTCTTCACTTTAGAGTTAGCTCAGGGTATAGCTCAAGTTTCCCCCCCAACATGACTCTCATCCACACAAAAACATCTCTAGCTCAAGTTAGGTGGTGGTTTAAACTTGAGCTAGCTGCTCTGTCAGGGGGTGAGGGTTGAAGCTCGCATGCTGCTCAAGCTAGTAACACAATGGCAATGCAGCAGCTGAAGTCACAACAACTCATCAGGTGTTAGTCCATTCCCTCTGCTAATCTAATCATTTTGTGTAGCTAAAGTGTGTTGTTTCAGAAGGCAAGTCTACAAGTGTGGGGGCATGTAAAGTACAGACACTAACACCCAGCTAGCACGGGTATAAATATCAGTGTTGATGGTGAGGCATGACTTATGCAGGTAGAGCAGAGTGCCCTACACATGTAAATACCCAGGATATATATGTCCATGCAGTGCCTCTCATGTCTACACTGCTCTTTTTGTTGGTGAAACAGCAGGGAAAGGAGGAACTCAGGTAAATAAACTTGATCTAACTGTTGTAGTGAAGATAAGCTGAGACTCTTATTGTGTTTTTAGTACCATCCATGCCACCTCTAGGAACTTGACTTTCTTTACTTTTAGGTTTAGCGCCTTTTTGACTAACATTCTCATTTCATTTCAATCTCCCTGTGATAGGTTGGGTCAGAGAAACCGCCTTGGGACTGACACCTGATGTGCTGGGACTACCACTGAGCCCGTTTTCCCTGGCAACTTGGGACTTCAGTACCCTGTCTTGTTCAGCCAGGCATGCTTGCCTGCTGCAAACACAGATCCAAGCCTGAACCATGTCCCCTACAAGCTGCAGGCTTACCTGAAAACAGCTTAAGAAGTGCTCCTGTCTCCAGCACCCAGATACCCAACTCCCAATGGGGTTCAAACCCCAAATAAATCTGTTTTACTCTGTATAAAGCTTATACAGGGTAAGCTCATAAATTGTCCGCCCTCTATAACACTGATAGAGAGACGTGCACAGTTGTTTGCTCCCCCAGGAATTACTTACTTACTCTGGGTCAATTAATAAGCAAAAAGTGATTTTATAAAAAATAGGATTTAAGTGGTTCCAAGTAACAACAGACAGAACAAAGTAAGTTACCAAGCAAAATAAAACAAAAACACGCAAGTCTAAGTCGAATACATTAAGAAACTGATTTCAGATAAAATCTCACTCTCAAAGATGTTCCAATAAGCATCTTTCACAGACTAGACTCCTTTCTAGTCTGGGCCCAATCCTTTCCCCTGGTAGAGTCCTTGTTCCAGCTCAGGTGATAGCTAGGGGATTTCTCATGATTGCAGCCCCTTTGTTCTGTTCCACTCCCTATATAGCTTTGGCACAAGTCGGGAATCTTTTGTCTCTCTGGGTCCCCACCCCTCCTTCTAAATGGAAAAGAATCTGATTTAAGATGGATTGCAGTACCAGGTGACATGGTCACATGTCCTGGGAGACCCCAAACCTTCATTCTTCCTGGCTTGACTCACAGAAAGGCTTGCAAGTAAACAGAGCTATTTACAACCAATTGTCCTAGTTGATGGGAGCCATCAGGATTCCAAACCACCATTAATGGCCCACACTTTGCATAATTACAATAGGACCTCAGAGTTATATTTCATATTTCTAGTTTCAGATACAAGAATGATACATTGATACAAATTGGATGCCCACACTCAGTAGATTATAAGCTTTGTAATGATTCCTTACAACAGATCTTTTGCATGAAGCATATTCCATTTACATTATACAGTATTCACACCCAGTAGCATATTTTCAAAAATCATATGGAATGAAACGTCACACTTTGGATGCTGAACCTAATTTTGTCATGGTCATTATAGCTCAGTGGCTCAGCTAATGTCACTTCTTGAATTAGCTCCTGTGTATTACTTACGATTAAGTCAAAAATTGCTCCTCTTGCATGTTCGAGAAGTAGTTGTTTCAAGAAACAACTACCTAAAGCGTTCAGACTTTTCTCTCAACTTTGTCCTGTTGTGTCATTTTATATGGGGATCATTGAAAATCCTCCATTACCATACTTTTGTTAGATTTTGGCTGCCTCATTGATCTTACTCAACATTCTGCACACTCTATTTCATTCTTGGTCCCGAGACTGGTAGTATAGCCCTATTAATATACACAATCTTTCATTTTGGGATTTGTATCCATTCTACTGGGTGGTTCTCTCCATTCAGAATTTTCATCTGGCTAAATTAAATGGAATCCTTTAGAAACAGTGCTACTATCCTACCTCTACAGCCTAGTCTATCTTTCCAGTATAGTTTGTAATCAGGTATTATTGTATTCCATTGTTTTTTTGTTTGTTTTTGTCATTTCACCAAGGATCAATAATGTCTATTACATAAAGGTCCTAATTCATTGCAAGGCATTCTAGTTCACCTATTTCTGATTTTAAACTTTTTTAATTTGTATATTGTAGATGCCTTTGTGTTACAGAATAAAAAGAGTAATTCCAAAGAATCTCTCCACTAAAGCAAATATAGCCTATGTCAAGGCACTAAATGGGCAGATAATAGCAGTGCCAATCCAAAGAATTAAAAAATCATAAAATTGAAGTCTAGCTTTCCCACAAATGAATTTAGCTTAAAATATCATGAGACTTTACAGGTTATGATTTGGGGGTCTTTTTATTTGCCTTCTGGTTTTTAAGCCCTCAGAGTTCATGATTTCGAGCTTTTCTTTGCAACCATGAGGGCTATTTTGTCTTTAAAATGAAGGGCAAAATTCTCATGTATACATGATTCCAGGAGCAGGAACTTTATGATTCCCCCCACCCCGCAGAAAATATTATGAGACTTGTGTTAAAACCCTTGGAAACACTGTAATACATTTTAGAAACACACAGAAAAAAACAAAAACCCTTGCTAACCACTCCCAGCTTCTGGCAAACAGAGGCTAGAGACACTTAGAGCATGGTGTTGCATCCCTGCCCATCCAGGCTAACACCTATTGATGGACCTATCCTCCATTAACTTATCTATTTTTTTTTCGACAATGTTGTGTGACGAAGTACTTCCTTTGGTTTGTTTTAAACCTCCTACCAATTTCATTTAGTGACCCCTAGTTCTTGTGTTATGTGAAGGAGTAAATAACATTTCCTTATTCACTTTCACTACACCAGTCAAGATTTTATATGCGTTTATCATATCCCCCCCTTCGTCATTTCTTTTCCAAGCTGAAAAATCCTAGTCCTTTTAATCTCTGCTCATACAGAAGCTGTTCCATGACCCTAAACATTTTTGTTGTCCTTCTCTGCACCTTTTCCAATTCCAATATATCTTTTTTGAGATGAGGTGACGACATCTGCATGCAGTATTCAAGATGTGGGCGTACCATCAATTTATATAGCGGCATTATGATATTTTTTGTCTGATTACACTGGTCTACAATTTTTGAGAAGTCGTCTGCGTCAGAGATAAAATGTGCTATTTATTATGTATTTTGATGTGCTGAATTCAAATATGTCAATTAAAACAACTGATTGGCTACGGTTTCTAAGATATTTAAGTTTTTACATTTTATGTCTATGTATATTGTGTAGATAGTAAAGTTTTAACCATAAATTGTAAACCTAGGTCTTTTCATGTGCTTATGGTTGCTTTACATGATAATATTTCACCTGCCCTATTTATGTAACACTTTAAAAATCTGCAAAAGGGTTATATAAATAAAATTTATTATGAAACAAAGGGCAAAAAACTATTATGTACATAGTTTAGTCCTATTCAGTGTCTACTCGGCGCTTCTTGGCTTGTCTCTTGTATTCATTAAACGGAGCATCTCTTGTCACTGTCTAGCAATAGTCTGCAAACCTTGATGGGCTCCATTTGTCCTGATAGCGTTTCTCCATTGTTGCAATGTCCTGGTGAAATCGCTCGCCGTGCTCGTCGCTCACTGCTCCGCAGTTCGGTGGAAAAAAATCTAGATGAGAGTGCAAAAACTGTATCTTTAGTGACATGTTGCAACCAAGGCTTTTGTATGCCTCGAGGAGGTTTTCCACCAACAACCTGTAGTTGTCTGCCTTGTTGTTTCCGAGAAAATTTATTGCCACTAACTGGAAGGCTTTCCATGCCGTCTTTTCCTTGCCACGCAGTGCATGGTCAAATGCATCATCTCGAAGAAGTTCATGAATCTGAGGACCAACAAAGCCACCTTCCTTTATCTTAGCTTCACTTAACCTTGGAAATTTTCCATGGAGGTACTTGAAAGCTGCTTGTGTTTTGTCAATGGCCTTGACAAAGTTCTTCATCAGACCCAGCTTGATGTGTAAGGATGGTAACAAAATCTTCCTTGATTCAACAAGTGGTGGATGCTGAACACTTTTCCTCCCAGGCTCCAATGACTGTCGGAGTGGCCAATCTTTCTTGATGTAGTGGGAATCTCTTGCACGACTATCCCATTCGCAGAGAAAACAGCAGTACTTTGTGTATCCAGTCTGCAGACCAAGCAAGAGAGCAACAACCTTCAAATTGCCACAAAGCTGCCACTGATGTTGGTCATAGTTTATGCACCTCAAAAGTTGTTTCATGCTGTCATAGGTTTCCTTCATATGGATTGCATGACCAACTGGAATTGATGCCAAACATTGCCATTATGCAGTAAAACAGCTTTAAGACTCGTCTTCGATGAATCAATGAACAGTCTCCACTCATCTGGATCGTGAACAATGTTGAGGGCTGCCATCACACCATCGATGTTGTGGCAGGCTACAAGATCACCTTCCATGAAAAAGAATGGGACAAGATCCTTTTGACGGTCCCGGAACATGGAAACCCTAACATCACCTGCCAGGAGATTCCACTGCTGTAGTCTGGAGCCCAACAGCTCTGCCTTACTGTCCAAATCCCTGACAAGGTCATTCAGTTCACCTTGTGTTATGAGGTGTGGTTCAGAGGAGGAGGATGGGAGAAAATGTGGGTCCTGTGACATTGATGGTTCAGGACCAGAAGTTTCATCCTCTTCCTCGTCTGACTCAAGTGAGAATGATTCTGGTGCATCAGGAACCGGCAGTCCTTCTCTGTGGGGTACTGGGCGTATAGCTGATGGAATGTTTGGATAATGCACAGTCCACTTTTTCTTCTTTGACACACCTTTCCCAACTGGAGGCACCATGCAGAAGTAACAATTGCTCGGATGATCTGTTGGCTCTCTCCAAATCATTGGCACTGCAAAAGGCATAGATTTCCTTTTCCTGTTCAACCACTGGCGAAGATTTGTTGCACAAGTGTTGCAGCATATGTGTGGGGCCCACCTCTTGTCCTGATCTCCAATTTTGTAGCCAAAATAAAGGTGATAGGCTTTCTTAACCATAGTGGTTATACTGCACTCTTGTGATGCAAAAGTCACTTCACCACAAACATAGCAGAAGTTATCTGCACTGTTCACACAAGTACGAGGCATCTCTGCTCACTTTGGCTAAACAAAAATGTGTCCCTTTGCAAAATCAAACACTGACAAATAACAGAGCACGACACTGTCTGATTTCTAGAGCTGATACAGGGCAATTTGTTCAGCAGAGTGACGTAAGCTTCGTTATGATTGCATCATCCATGACTTCTAGGAATAACATGATGCAATCCATATCATGTATGACGCAATACCAGCTTCAGATTGCATCATTCATTGTTTTGCCTAAAAAGCAAGTACTGTCCAAACCCAGTCATAGATTTATTCATAGATCCAGTCAAAGATGTATTTTAGTCATTTCTGGTTTAAATTGAGATCCCTTCCCTTTATAACTCACTTATCCTCCGCCATTCCAAAGTCAAGGGTCGTATATACTGACCGAATAGCATATCTTGAAAACTAGAGCCAAACAATTTTAAGCATCATTTTCATTCTCAGTGACCCAGAATTAGTAAAGTTTGACTGCATTTATTTCAGAAGCATTTTGGCTGTAGAGCAGTGTTATCTATCCCTTTCTTAGTGGTTCCTAACATTTTGTTAGTTTTTACTGCCACTGCACATTGAGTGGATGTTTTCAGAGAACTATCCACAGTGACTCCAAGATCTCTTTCTTGAGTGGGAACAGGTAATCTAGAACCCATCATTTTGTATGTACAGTTGGGATTACGTTTTTCAATGCGCATTACTTTGTATTTATCAACATTAAATTTCATCTGCCATTTTGCTGCCCAGTCACCCAGTTTTGTAAGGTCCCTTTGTAACTCTTGACAGTCTGTTTTGGACTTAACTAGTTTGAGTAACTTTGCAAAATTTGCCACTTTTCCAGATCATTTATCAATATGTTGAATAGCATTGGTCCTAATACAGACTCCTAGTACAGACCCCTGGAGGACACCACTATTTACCTCTCCACATTCTGTCTTGATGCCCTGTTTGTTCCTCCCACAATCATTTTCATATTTTTCTAATGCTGTCATCTCAAATGGAACAGCTCTTCCTGAGCTGGTCTACTAAGCCTCCTCATTGAAATCCATCCTTAAAACTGACTTCTGCTATTATGTTCAGAAGAAGGGTATCAGATTTATTTATTTTTAAAGAAAACTGCCCTGCCAGATTCAGTGCCATAACCTATAACTGGCCAAAACCAGGGTATGACCAACTAGAGGGTGTGGTCAGATATCACATATGGAATTATTCTAAGCATATGGCAGAATCAAGGGCAAAGCAAGAGTTCTAAATTTTTACTGCAATTAAGTGCACTACTCTTAAATGTCAGAAGTGAAAAGTTGTAATGCCGGACTTCAAAGGGAGGTCTCACTTTGGTCTCCAATATAGATGCTCACAAAAAGTCAGTGTACCAAGATATTTTTCTTATTGCAAAGTATTTCTTTGATATTCATATTTATTAAACCTACACAAGAAGTTATTCAGTCAGCCATGTGTACACATGCCTTTCCTAAATAACCACATATGCTTTTTCCTGGGACCCTAGTCTTTTCTCCTCTATCCAAACCCTGAGCATTGTGCTATTGCTCCTTTATCACAGCATATGCATAAATAATCCAAGCTATCTAGGGCAGGTACCTAATACATCTCTAAGCAATGTAAAATAATAAGTAGGAGATTGAATGCTATGTGTTCCTATACATATTAAGAGTACGGGATGGAATGGCACCCTATCTAGCTCCTCGGGTAAAGGAAAGAATACATTACATGCAGAAACTCAGTTTTGCATGAGATCTTGGTATGCAACCACTGCTGCAATCCCAAGACTTGTGTTTGTGAATGAACAGGTAGGAGCTGGCAAAATATAAAGTTAGTCTTTAAGTTACATTACAGTATGACATTTATAACCATAAAAAAATATAACCCTCATCTGTTATCAAAATATGAATTGCATTCTGATTTAACAACCTAGCCATGGGGAAAATCTAACATGCTACAGGACATATTTATGATTAATATTAATTGTTAAATCCAGTAAACAAACAAGGAAATAGCAAAATCAAACAAGGAAATGACAAAATATTCCCTATATTAACTTCTAGTATGAAGAGAGTCTCAGTCAATATTTGGAATAAAAAATGTGATGTTGTTTAAAATAGTTGTTTCCATTATAAAAAGTGCTCTGTAACAGGCTTTTAAAGATCCCCCCAAAAACTCTATTATCCTTTCCCTTTGGTAAATTCTTTTCATTCTTATACTGCAAAATAAAATACAACTGATTTTAAAAATACAACTTACTGTATACAATGACTTGCTATAATAAATCTTTTTGTATCAGCATCATCACTTCATGCCAGTACAGCTCCAGGAACATTGTATTATGTATTAATTTCATACTGAAATGTGTATCATACAACCTCTGCGTAGAGATGTTTAAAAAAAAAAAAAAGTCAGAAAATGTTTTTTTCCCCTGGAAAAAACTGACTTTCGTGAAATATTTGAGTGAAAACCAAAAATTTTTTTATGCGGAAATGCTGCAGTGGTGTCTCATGGGAGCTGTAGTTCAGGTGCCTTATACTCTCATTCTTTTCTATAGGTTGGGTTTCCTGGCTGGACTCCAACTCTCATGATGCACCACTCTCTCCCCTCTTTGGGGGTGGTGCATCATGGGAGTCTCAAGGCTGTGGTACATTATGAGAAATGACATTCAGCTGTGGAACCTGGCCCAAAGAGGAGAATGGGGACTTGATGCAACAGAACTACAACTTCCATGAGGCAGCAAAGCACAACTGAATCAAAGTTTTTTAGTTTGGCCCCAATTTTTTTTCTTCAGTTTATGGTTATTTGTTTTTTTGACCAAAAATCTGTGGAAAGCAGACACTTTTCACAAAAATCATTTAATCAATACCCAATTTTCTGTCAAAAAATGGGTTTGACAGAATTTTTTTGGCGACTTTAAAACAGTCAAACAATTGGTCAACCCAAACAAATGACCACACCAGAATAAAAGTTAGAATGTTCTCCACAGTCATTTCTCTCAAGCAAAAGACTGAGTGAAAAAGAGGAGTCTTAAATTGGCTCAAGGCTAACAAACTTGGGGTCTGATAGACCAACAAGGTAATCTAATCATAGAACTCAGGGCCCTCCACTAAGAACTTCCTGGATTAGTTCCAAGATGTTCAAATTCTAGGGCCTTTCTGAACCTAGCTGATTTCATCTTTCTCAATCATACACAGAAAGAGGCAATCAATTCTTCTTTCTACTTACAAACAATCTCCATCTAAGCTAGACTGAACTTCTATTAGGCTTCCTCTTTCCCATTGCTTTTTATAGGCTTGGTTGAGAGAAAGACAAGACTTGACTGAGACCGCACAATCTGTATCCAATTAAAGTGGCATAATACTATGAAGACAACACTGGCCAAGCGAACGATAGGTTTTCCACAAAATTATTGAGCAGTTTGTTAGAATACACTAAATAAAATTTACAAGTATATTTTAAATAGGATTATGGAAGTACTTTTTTGTTAATACATACATTTAAAACACGTTACTTGAATTTTATATTTTAATGCTACTCACCTTCCCAAAGGCCCAATTGCCACTGTAAAATTTCCTCCAAGTGTAAGATTGCCACCTTTTGCAAAAGCTTCAACTGCTCTTTCATGGTTCAGTATTATTACTAAATCTGACACCTAGAAATCAAGTAAAAACAACTATATTTGCTACTTGAAACAAATATTTGAAAGTTCATCTATCTCAAGAAGGAAAGAACACAAACATGCAAATCTGTAGATCAGCAAAAACACGGGAGTATATAAACCATTTTCTGGAGTTAGCCAACTTGAAGATATCCTCCTAGTGAAAAATTAGACTAAGAAACTGAGCATTTTTATTACTCTTGATCATTTAAGTATTCTGGCAACATGGCCAAGGATGCAGCTAGAGGGTTTTTTGTTGTTGTTGCTGTTCTCTCTCTCTCCTCTTTGTCTACCATTCACCTGTCCTGAAAGATGGAAGCAATAGGAAAGAGAAAAAAAGTCATTGAGGAAAATACCTGTGATTACAGTTTCCCATTATCAATGGAAACCCATTTTCTGGCTACTGCAAGCTGAATTATGAGACTTTGCAAACTAAATGTTATACCAGTCTGACACTGATCACAGGAAAGATAATGGAGCAGCTGATACAGGACTCGATTAATAAAGAATTAAAAGAAGGAACTATAATTAATGCCACTCAACATAGGTCTATGGAAAATAGTTCCATTCAAACAAACTTGATATCTTTTTTGGTTGAGATTACAAGTTTGGTTGATAAAGGTAATAATGTTCATAAAATATATTTAGACTTCTGAAAGACATTAGACTTGGCACTGCACAACATGATGATTAAAAAATAGAACAATACAAGGTTAACATGGCACACATTAAATGGATTAAATGCTGCCTAACTGATAGGTTACCATAATGTAATGGTAAACAGGGAATCAGTATCAAGGTGGTATGTTTCTAGTGGGGTCCCACAGAGATCAGTTCTTGGCTCTATGCTACTTAACAATTTTATCAATAACCTGGAAGAAAACCTGAAATCATCACTGATAAAGTTTGCAGATGACATTATTTGATTAAAATATGACCATATAGATTACTGTTGCAACCACTGTTATATATTTGCAATAAATCTTGTACAAAGATTGTCAAGTAAGGTGTCTATGGAAATGTTATGATTTGCTGAATATGATTCTGCTATTTGTATGCATGTATCATTCTTGTATTTGAAGTTGAGAGTATTGGCTCTACACCTGGATTTCAGGCCAATGGGGGCTGCAGGAAAGTCGTCCAGCACGTCTCTCGGCCCACTCCGCTTCCTGCAGTCCCCACTGGCCTGGAGCAGCAAACCGTGGCCAGTGGGACCTGCGATCGGCCAAACCTGTGGACGTGGCAGGTAAACAAACTGGCCTGGCCCGCCAGGGGCTTTCCCTGAACAAGCGCCGGCCCTAGTTTGAGAACCACTGGTCTAGTGGAACTACAGGAACAGGTGTTAAGTCTTACCTAACGTAACATCTCTATTAATGATCTCAGAACTAAAATCTGATAAAATTTAGATAGGGTACTTAACTGAAATGTGTTACCAAAAACTAATTAATTAAATAAATATAATAAATTATAATAAATGATAACAAAGAACTAATACAAAGGGACCTTGACCCCGATCAGGCAAGGCACTTAATACCGTGCACTTTAATCTGGTACCAAATAGGTAGAAATATGAACAAGAAAACTGAACAATTTGGAAAATTACAACTTTACTATATTAGGTAGAAAATATACAGAGATATTTAATTGTGGGGAGGAGGGGGAGAAACCTAAGAAACACCAAAGAGGTACAAAAAAAATTTAGGATACATTTCAGAAAAAAAAAAACCCTTCCTAACAGTGAAACAGTTTCCCAAGAAAAGTATCTGAAGCCCTATCAATTGGGGCATATAAAACTAAGACTGAACTATACACCACTACATATACCCAAAGGAACAGGTTAGGTGATCTAATAAGTTTGTTGCCTCTCTAATGTCTTTGGTTTTAGGATTCTAGGATCACAGAATAAATTTCTTGAACAATACACAAGCATTTAAAACTATGGTAACAGATAAACCTTGTAAAGGTCATATCAGACTAACTGAAACATGAGAAGAAATATATTGACTAATTTGAAAAATAATAAATATTAAGCATGTTGGGCTGACTACGTATATAGCAATGGAAAATGCAAATGAAAACATCACATTTTATTGAAAATATAAAAAACATGGCTCCATGAATCACTGACCTTTAGGGAAAAACATCTTTAAGAAATAGTCCCTTGTTTACTCCTTCACTAGTGGTAAGGATTCTATCAGGTACAGAACTACATAACAGAAGCACATTACCGAAGAACAGAATAAACTCTTATAGATAGGCTTGGCAGAATTTGATTTTTATAATTCTGATAGATAATATTGATGTTTATTTTAAGCATATTTAAATATTTTTATTGATTTTAATTTTCACAGTTGCGGGAAATTATGGGGTCCAGACAATTATTTAATGACAAATGCTGAGATTCAAAAGTTAAAGCTTTATAATCTTTAAAACACAAATTGTCAACATCACGTCTAAATATACAAAGTAAATATTCTTAAATCAACAAATCATACCTGTTTGTACTAATCCATTTGCTAGTCCATTTGTAACAAGCCTAATTCAAAAGCCTAAATCACTGTTTTTTTTTTTATTCTAATAAAACTTCTCAGGCAGCATTTTTCTTACTTTGGCTATCTGTAAATTTCCATGATCGTCAATGGAAATTTTTTTATCAGTTTAAGTACAAACTTAAGTACAATTAAGTGATATGAACTGATTATTGGAACATAAGGTGTGCCATATGAGAGGCCAGTTGCATATGTGGAAAGTGTACCAAGATACTGCAGGTGCTAGGGAGAAAAAATTTCTGGAATAATTAGGTGCTATGTAGTTTAACAACTTTCAACCATAATTCTGCATTTCCTGGATTGCAAGTACTTTGATGTGTCAAACTTAACATTACATTATTGTTATGGAAGGGAGGGGGACATCTGTCATGTACTTTAATCTAAAGAAGTACACATAAACATTATATTGAGAATGAAAGAAAGAGCAAGTCCTGTTTGGCTACAAAAATACATATACACATATGTACAAACTAGAATTCCAACGACAAGGCATTTTTTTCTAGTCCCGATAGCTCATGTGCACCACGCTTAAAAAGTTGTCCCTCTGTCGAGAAATGTTATTTTTGGCACTACTCCAAGACTCAATACAACAAGTCCTGGGCATGAAACCAGTGTAAATTTAAATCCTTGACTGTTTCAGCAGGTTTTGCAAAGCCAGTAAGACAAGAATCAAAATATGTGGTTTTCTCTAGAGATCACTGTAAGAAACCTGACAGGTTTTATATTGGGTACCTCTCATTGTAGCAGACAATATTTCACCAATGCCACTGAAAAGTTTATTACTTCATTTTCTAATGTTTAGAAACAGCATGCTCTATGTAAGAGCACACTTACAGTTGATATATGCTGGAGTACGTAAGTGATTTGCACATAAAACTTCTTGTTAATTAACTTAATTCATGCATCTACTGTGCTTTTAACACTGTTTTTACTTAGCTAGGTTTAACTTTAAAAGGGGCAGTTTTACCCATTTGTTTTTATGTAATTTACCTTCACTTGTATCCATCAATCCTTTGTGCGGGGGGCACTATACAGTTCCTCTTACCATTTAGCACACACCGTTATCTCATTTCACTTTATCTGCAAACACAATCTGTATATAATCCTATCAAGTCCAACTACAAAATCTTCTATCCCCTTTATCTCACTTCTTTACCCCAGGTACAATATTTTTTTTTTATCAAACAGGTCATTTGTTTCTACCCTTTAGAAATTTATTAATTAATGCTTAATTTTACTTCAATTAATTAGCAAAGAGATCAGATAAAAATGTACAAGTCTTCATTGCTGGATTTTTCACATCCCATTCGAAATATATCATTTTATGAAAACATGAGAAAAATTCATACTGTACATGCAATATTGTAAAATAAGTTTCAATTATAGTTCATGTACACTGAAACAATGCATATTTCAAGATCAATGGATGTAGCATAGAAAACTCTACTTTTGTAAAATAATACAAATGTATTTAATCCTTACCTCAATTCCAATTTCAAATCCACCACCAAGGCCAGCTATCCCTATTGCAGAAGGAGAAGACCAACCTGACCCACACAAAATAAGATACATATTACAAAATTTCAACCATATCACCATTTAACAGTAGTAAGTTCTCCCTTTTACAGAAACTAAAGGTCAACTAATACAATATGAAAAATATTACAAGTCATTGCATTTGACATACAAATTTTCAAACTGAAACCTAAAATATTACAAAGCTAAATATATTTTTTCTCGTTTTTAAAATGCGCCTCAAAATTTTCAGTGCCATCCAAAACTAAGTTTGAAAGTCATGTTTTCAAAGTAAAAACTGCTTTTCATGGAAGGCACCTGAAGAACTGGCAACATCAAGTAGATAGCAAATGAAAACAGTGCTGCCTGGGGACAGTTTGTTCGATAAATAATATTGCAATAGTAAAGAAAAAAATCCAAATTATAAAATTGCATTTCAATAGTTAAAAAGGACATAATTACTGAAAAAACAACAGTGCACATTGGCAATTTCATTGTAATTCTGATTACCATATCAAAGGGACACTTCAGAGACAGCACCATTTACACTGAAGAACTCTTATTTTAGGCCGTCTGCAATTTTTTAAAATATATTAAGGTGCATGTTTTCAAAAGCATTTTTCAAACATCATATATTTAGATTCAGTTAATCTTTTGGATACCAAGGCTTGTTTCAAAAAGTATCACAATACTTCACACAGAACATCAGAGGTTTGAAAATATGAAGGTTTATGTGGTGCATCAATGTAGCTAAACATTTTTGAATTAGTTCTCACATTTAAACCGACCAACAGAGCAGAAATCTATTGCATATTAAATATCTCCATTAGCTAAGGAACTATTTCATAACACTGTAGTGAGCTACTGCATATTGAATTCCTAATACATATTACTTAATGTTACTTACTGTAATACTTCTATTGGTAAATATTGATTTTAAACACAAACAACACTATTTCTAATTATAAATCAACAGAGACAGACAAATAAGCCTTGGTAACTTAGTAACAGTCTGGGAACGATGAGTGTCAGAAACACGATCGAACACTCTGAAATATTTTTCACCCAGGGCCATAAACAGAGTGGGGCAAGTGGCAGCCACGCAGGGCGCAAAGTCATAGAGGAAGAAAAATGGGGCAGAAAAATGCCCCCAAAAACAAGCAGGGGGTGCAAATATGATTGCTTACCCCATTCCTAAAATGTCTAGTTACATCTCTGCTTCCACCATTTCAGTGTAGCTCTGCCTCTGATTTAAGATTTTGTCCTTGACAGAATTCTTGGCATTATGTAACTAAGAGTTGAACTAGCCTCTCATAGCCACACAGGTGAAGAAATATTCAGGATATCAAAATGCTTATAGTTTTGACACCCAGTAAGCAGAACCTTTAGTTCAGCACTCATTATAGCTATTTTACAGTTTTTCTTTTGGACAGGATTCCTACCTGCCCCTCAAAAAGTCCCCAAGCCAGTATATTTGGTTATTTGGATGTAAATTGTTGCATTCTGGGTAGATTTCCCATGCCCGCTGACAGCAATTCCGGGCCTCAGGGCAGAAAAGTCAATTGCCCCCCTAGAAAGGGATGGCTGAGGTTTACGATACTACTTTTTATCCTATTGATAACACATTAGAACCCACTATGCTTAAGTTGTGGTGTTGCTTGACCTAGTTATCTTTTTTTTTCCCCAGTTACAGCACCAGTATTAAATAAACTGTGAAACTAAATGTAAGATGTAGAATTTGTTATTTTGAATTATATATTTAAATTAAATAAATACATTATGAATTAAATTAATTAATATATAAACATTTAAAGAAACACAAAGTAAGAAAACACCTAAAGTATCAA
The DNA here is from genome assembly GCF_011386835.1 of Chrysemys picta bellii. Taxonomy (NCBI): domain Eukaryota; kingdom Metazoa; phylum Chordata; order Testudines; family Emydidae; genus Chrysemys; species Chrysemys picta. The sequence continues at coordinate 41,062,009 of NC_088793.1, read as the reverse complement.
CTAGGCGAATTAAACACCTAACTGTGATTCATGTGTAATCTAAAGGCAAGTAAAAAACTGATATACAAGATGTAACTGAATACGACCAACAAAGTTCAACTATACAATACCTGCACTACTGGTGCTGTGGGACATCAATACCCAGAGCAATGAGGAGATGGCAGGCATGGTGCGGCCACATCTATTGGGAGGCAGCCGGGGCGCAGGCAGAGGGAAAACCCATGCCTCATTCCCTGGCTGAGCGGTGGAGGTGGCGCATCATAATGCGCTTGTGATAGCAGCTGGTCAGCCAGTGACAGAATCAGTGAAAGGGTGGAGGGGGGTAGTCCCAGCTGCCTCTTGGCAAATTTAGGATGGCTCGAATGGGTGGCTGAACTTGCTGGCTTGTGTTTGGCGAGGAGCTGCAGCCCTGGGGGAGGAAATCTGGTAGCATAGAGGGAACTTGTTCCTCTTTAAAGTCTCCTCAGCCTGGCAGCCGGAGAGCCAGAGAGCCAGAGCAGGCAGCAAGCTCCATGATTCCCAGGCTGCTGTTGCTGATGCTCTGACAGACTGCCAGACCAGCAGGGTGCAGCAGCACTCTAGCAAACTGTTACTGTAACCATGAGGGATGGCGCTCTGTATAGAGCGGCAGCAGCAGGAAACCGGATTTCTTTTTTGTAATCTTAATTTTTATTTAAAAAATACATTATCAATCCCATCCACACAAGCCCTTTTAAATCACCGGGCTCCTGAGCAATTCACCCCTTTGCCCTCCCTGTCGGCAGGCCTGAGATCTCCTACAATAATAATCATGCGTATGAACTCCATAAGTAGTGCTGAAGATTGGCCTGTAAAAAGTTTTCTTCCTCAGGAGTGGTGCAAGGGCTGCGGTGAGACCTTCGAAATCAGTCCACTAAAAAGTAACAAGTTTAAAACTGGATTGTTTTCCCGACACAACATATAAAACTTACCTATGAAACTCATTTTCAAAAGATCACACACAAATAATAATGATAATAGTATGTAGATACCCTACTACATTAAACATATTACAAGAGATATTAACCTTCATGCTTCAAAACAATTCTAAAATTGTTCATTATGGGGATATTACACATTGTTCTGAAGGCTCTAGCACTACCTATTGTTACACTGCACGTGCATTAGAAAATATCATACTGTTTTCCAGCAAAGATGCTGAAAAACCTACGTCCAGTCAACAGTAGTGCTTGCAGCACTACTGCTGCCGGGGCAGCTCAAGGCACTAGCGCAGCAAGTGCGTGCCTGGGGTGGCAAGCCGTGGGGGGCAGCCTGCTGATCGCTGTGAGGGCGGCCGTCAGGTGGCCTTCGGCGGTGTACCCGCCAGGGCCGGCTCCAGGCACCAGACGAGAAAGCATGTGCCTGGGGCGGCACTTTTAAAGGGGCAGCATTCCAGCCAATCTTGGGGCAGCACATTCCGGCTGCCCTGCTGCTTTTTTTTTTTTTGCTTTGGCAGCCCGGTCTGCAGCTCTGGAGCCCCTCGCTGGCTCCCCGTGCTCTGCCAGTCCCAGCCCAGCAGGGGCATGGACCCTGGCCTTGGGGGGGGGCAGGAACTAGCGATCCCCGCCGCTCACCGTGCCCCCTGGGACGAGCCACTGCCCGCCGCCTGCACTGGCCTCCGCCTCCCACGCCGCTCTGAGCCCGACCCAGCCAAGCCGCCTTTAAAGGAGCAGCTGACCCAGCACCTCCTGCAGCCCCTGGGGGCTCTGCCCTTCACCCCCCTGCGAGCTGCCTTGACCGCCCTCCACGCGTTCCCTGCAGCTGCCGGTTGTTTTTTTTGCTTCGGCAGTCCGGCCACCCCCCCCCCCTTTTTTTTTTTTGCTTGGGGCGGCAAAAAAGCTAGAGCTGGCCCTGGTGCCTGCGGGGGTCCACCGGTCCCGCGGTTTCGGCGGCTTGTACGCCAAAGCTGCGGGACCAGCAGATCACCCGCAGAAACACCACCGAATCCACATGACCACAGACCACCCGCAGGCATGCCACCCAAGGCCGCCTGACTGCCAGTGCTGCAATGTTGCTGGAAAACAGATACAAAATTTTCTAATGTAAAAATCAGCCTTAGAGACAGGCTAGTAGACTAGACAGATCGCTGGTTTGATCCAGTATGGCATTTCCTATGTTCTAGTTTATTAAAAGAAAAGAAAAAAAAAAAGGAAGAAAGAAAAATGAATTACACTTATTTTGAAGTTTCCCCTGATGTAGAAAAGGAAGATACACACTCTAATTCTTGGTTTGACTGAGAAAATGTCACCTTACCTCCATTAGGAAGACGTGCTAATACAATGCCGCTGCCTCCTCGAGCTGTTACCAAAAATCCGGCTTTGATAACAGACAAAACTGCCAGGCCTTTAGCTTTAGCTATTACATGGGCTGAAAACAAATATTAATTATTTAAAATTAAAAATTAACATTTTCAGAAGAGCATAAAGAACATACTAAAACACAATCATGACTTAAAAAACAGCCATATATTTAACAATTTTGAATAAGAAAGAGACTGAAATAAATTTATAACAAAAAAGTGAGCTAAATTAGTGAAATACAAAAAGAAATGGAGACTCAACATCCCTGCCTCAATGGATTTTTCAAGTGGAGAATTTTAACAGTAACAGAGTCCACGTTAATCTGTAATCATTTTATAAAAATGATTAACATCCCCATTGTTATTCAATACTTGGGCTCATAATAAAATGACATCAGAAAAAAAAATCTAGTTTTATTGTATATCTTTTGGAACACAACTAGTATAAATTAAAAGAAAAAAACGGAATATGGGACAAGGAAAGGAAATTAGAACACAGAGGGGAAAAAAGATAGAGATGGCAGAAAAAAAAAGGACAGTGGGAAACAGAGTCAGATGGCCTGATTCTCCTCTTATATCGTTTTATACTGGTTTAACTCCATTTACCTCCATTTTGATTTACAGTAGGGTCATAGGAAAATAATGTACAGAGATTATTTTTAGCCACATAACATATCTTAAAAATGTGTTTATTAAGGCTAGAATTCTATCTTGAGGATTCTGGTGATATTAACAAACTACTACAGATGTACAGGTTTTAATTACTATATCTGGTCCTCCCTATGTGCCAGTCTATACAGGGCAAATATGGAGCCCCAATCCACACCATGCAGATGTCCACCAACATAGCCACTCTTACAGTGACTTACTAATAGGCGGAGGTGGGATGGGGTGGGGAATAAGTTGTGAGAAAGATACAGCACAGGACCCCTGGACAAGAATGAATTTTACCTCTTAAGAGTAAATTCATTTCACAAAAATTATAGCTATAGGGTCCAGGTCTTCATTACACTTGGAGAAAATGCACAATGAACGCAGTAGGTAATCATGAAGACAATGAGAGTTTTGCCCAAGTGAGGTCTGAAGAAGTGAGCCCTTCAATTGCAACAAATTTGTATCCTTACTAACCTGGTATGATCTTATCAGGTCCATTTCTGGAAGTTATTTCTGTAAATTCTCGTAATATTTTAGCTGCCTTTTTTGCTTCTGACTTCAAGTTGGAAGGTATAGGATTATTCACTGTAAAACACAATAGAAAATATATAATGTGACTATTGAAATTATACTCTTGGAGTCACAGTTTAAAAGAGTTCATCCTTTTTTACTGGTTTTTATTTTTAAAGTGACAAGAGCTACCTAACACAATAAACTAATTTGTATGTAGGAATCCTAAAAAATATACCAACCACCTAATAACAATAAAGACAAGAAGAAATGGTCTCCACTTTCTCTATACTTTATGCCACAAGCACTATTCTCTTCCTCAGAAGCCCTTTTTATTAAAAGGCCCTGAAAGTGAACAAATACAGGCTATTGTGGACTAAAGGGCATGAAGGAGCAAAATTCCAAAGGAAAAAGGCTTTCACAAAGACCATCCCGTCAACAGCAACTTCTTTTATACCAAGAGGAATCCAGCTGAAAAACCTCTGTAAACTTCAGCTGTGGAAGTGCAACATAGGGAGAGGGACAGCCTCGCAGGAAGGAAGATACTAATTCATTTAGGGTTTTAAATGTCAAACATCAGCATCAGCTCCACTCTGGAAACCTACAAAGCAGCCAATTTTTAATAAGAATGACAATTACATTCAGACCTTTCCATAAGTTAATTAGATTTGTTTAATTTAAGCAATTAATAGACAGAATGTTTGTCACCGGTTTACTAGCAATTATTACTTGTTTATAGCACCCCAAAAATATGCTAGGTGCTTCAAAAAAAAATTATCAAATCACTGACCCTATCTAAAAGATTGTAAAATCGTAGGCTTCAATCCTGTAAACACATACTTAGGTGAATAACTTTATACATGTGAGTAGTAAAGAAGGTACCAATGTGAGATTTCTAAAGATAGCTACAGCACTCGACCCAAGATTTAAGAATCTGAAGTGCCTTCCAAAATCTGAAAGGGATGAGGTGTGGAGCTTGATTTCAGAAGTCTTAAAAGAGCAACACTCTGATGCCAAAACTACAGAACCCAAATCCAGAGGTGGCTCTAGCTTTTTTGCCGCCCCAAGCATGGCAGGCAGGCTGCCTTCGGTGGCATGCCTGCAGGAGATCCCCGGTCCCATGGATTCGGTGGCATGCTGCTGCCGAATTGCCGCCGAATCCGCAGGACCGGAGGACCTCCCGCAGGCATGTGGCCAAAGGCAGCCTGACTGCCGCCCTCGCAGGGACCAGCAGGGCGCCCCCTGCAGCTTGCCGCCCTAGGCACGCGCTTGGAGTGCTGGTGCCTGGAGCCGCCACTGCCCAAATCACCAAAAGAGAAAATCAACCTTCTGCTGGTGGCATCTGACTCAGAAGATGAAAATGAACACGCGTCAGTCTGCACTGCTTTGCATCGTTACAGAGCAGAACCCGTCATCAGCATGGACGCATGTCCTCTGGAATGATGGTTGAAGCATTAAGGGACATATGAATCTTTAGTGCATCTAGCATGTAACTATCTTGCGATGCCAGCTACAACAGTGCTATGCAAATGCATGTTCTGACTTTCAGGTGACACTGTAACCAAGAAGCAGGAAGCATTATCTTTTGCAAATGTAAATAAACTTGTTTGTCTAATCAATTGGTTGAACAAGTAGGACTGATGGGACTTGTAGGCTCTAAAATTTTACATTGTTTTATTTTTGAGTGCCGTTATGTAATAAAAATAACTACATTTGTAAGTTTGACTTTCATGATAAAGAGATTGCACTACAGTACTTGTATACGGTGAATTGAAAAATACTATTTCTTTTGTTTTTTTACAATGCAAATATTTGCAATAAAAATAAATATAAAGTGAGCACTGTACACTTTGTTTTCTGGGTTGTAATTGAAATCAATATATTTGAAAATGTAAAAAACATCTAAAAATATTTAAATAAATGGTATTCTATTGTTTAACAGTACCATTAATTGCGTGGTTAATCACGATTAATTTTTTAAATCGCTTGACAGCCCTAGCTCTTGTATTTTTTAATACAATTTTCTTAGTGGTTTCCAATTATTAAAACTTTTTTTTTTAAGTTTCTATGAAGAGTTCTACAAAGGTGGGCCCAACCCACTATCCCTTGATTAGAAGATCTGATTGTATTTCTACAACTTAGTGGATGAAAAACCTCCTTGAGAAGAGAGGAAGGAAAGTAGGGAATACGATCTATCTTCCATAGAGTGTCTGTCTCAGGCCTTGTCTACATGGGAAAGTGTATCTTTAGTTTATTCCAGTATAAACTATCTTGCATCCACATAAGCGATTTTTTGTGTGTGTGCTTTATTTTGCATTTTATCCCAGTATAACTGCTTTGGGAGAGAGAGAACTATTTTGGAATGAGTTATATCATTATAAGAGTTGTACTCCAATTTCAAATTAACTATATCACTTCAGGTAGAATAAAGCTGGAAACACACCACCATCAATATTCGTAGTGATTTTGGGAGCAACAGTTCCATTTTTCATTGCACCTAGTTGCTAAAGTTCCTAGCACCATGGACCTCTCTAGACTAACCCCCCACATTAATTTAGGGAACTTGCCATGGTGATCAAACAAGCCTTGCATGATCATGAAAAAATACCTCTTTTTCTGCTGATGAACTCCAAGGCCTGTTTGGGGAGCATATGGGAGGGGAACAGGGGGACAGACAAATGGAAGACATGTGTGTCCCATCAGTGGTCCCGATACAATTCTGCAACCCCAAGCATTCACCGGAGATTATTCACAAATTTGTATTGCCAAGCTTTATTATCCAGGGCAGCAACACACATCTCTATGACAACAGTTCCGACAGTTGATTTTCAAAACCAAATGAATTAGCCACCGACTGGTAGCAAACAAAGAAGGCAAGCTTCTCTTGGAGCACGTTTCTCTGCTTTGAAGGAGACTCACACATTGGTGCTCTGTCACCGTAGCACCATGGCGAGCTCTACACACATGCTGAGGAAAGTGGCCTTCCACATCCTAAATTGCATGGACATTTTGGACATCCTATTGCCAATACATGTGGAGCACCTTGTCCATATAAACAACCATCATGATTGTGGCGCTCAGCAGTGCTTCCTCCACGTTGCCTGACAAGAGTTTGAAAATTTGTTCAATTATGAAAATTTCTACTGGTAACGAGCGAGAAGGAAACAGATGGAGTGAGCACAAGGAAGAATGGACTGAGTGGGAGTTAGGCACTACAGAGAAGTATGCTCTAAATTTAACTGTTAACAAAACAGCTGGTAGGCTAACAAATTAAACCTCTTAAAAACTTAAAATCCTGCCCCTGAAATATCAATACACCACCAAAAAGGGAACCAGGAAGACAAGGAGGAAACAATCATGGCTAAATGGCAAGGTTTGAGAGCCTATTTGAGCCAAAACAGAAATCCTTCAAGATTTGGAACTCTGACCCTAGTGAAGCCAATAAACAGAAGCCTAAATTATAGAAGGCATTAAACAAGAAATTAAAGGGCCAAAATGGAGTTCAAAGAGCAAACAGTTAAAAGTATGTGATCACTGGTGTGGGTGTTGCCTTCCAACATCTTGCTCCTTGTTCCTGTTTTGTTTCCTGTTCTTGATTAAGGCTGTATGTATACATAGCATAGGGTGTACAGGTATTAAAGGCCCACTGCTACATATCTGCAGTTCAGACTTACATTTTGGTTAGACTGTTGCTAATCTAACGGGTTCTGGGTTATTACATCTTTTGATTAACAACCTACCTGCAGGTCTTGCTTTTGGGGGGGAAGAGGGAGGGAGAGGGTTTGGACTGCTATTCTGGGATGCATCAAAGCATAACATTATGGCAACAAGTGTTGCTAATGTGCAACCTATGCTGCCTGGACACCCTTAGGCTGATGACTAGCCAGACTTTATTCAGAATTTTGAAAACTATGTGCAGATCATGTAACTCTCTGATGCTGCTAGGTTACCCTTGCTGCAGAACTACTTAGGCCATGTTGACATTAATATTTATGATGTATTCCTGGAACCCAAGTCGTCCTTTGAGGCATCTGTGCAGTACCTCAAGTATTTCAGCACTGGAGATTCTGTTCTAATAAAAAAGAAAACATTTTTTGAAACTCACCAGCAGCTTAATGAAACCATATGTGAGCTTGCATGTCATTTGTGGAGTTGGCCCAGAATTGTGATTTTGGGGATGTTATGATGATATTTTTGTGACTGGCGCAACCAATGACCACCTGAAGGACTCGTTAATGACTGAAGATGCTAGAATGGTAACTTTTGATGCTCTGGTTGCTAAGAGCAAGGCATTGGAAAGGGCTCGGGATGGAAGATTGTGTCTGTCAGACTGCTGCTACCTTTGTGTCTATGCTTAAACCATCAGCTGCTCCTCCTACTTCTGTAGCCCAGTCATATGACACTACTTATTCCTGCTTCATGACGATGGCAGTAAACGTTGCCAAGTCGGTGGTTTCTGGTGTGGTAGTCCGGATCACTTGGCCAATTTCCCTCCCTGCCCAGCTAGCACTGCTATGTGTTGCGCTTGTGGAAAGGAAGGACACTATGCAGAGGTACACGGGTTCACAAAGACAGGAGGCATGAAGTTAGGGTGACCAGATGTCCCAATTTTATAGGGACAATCCTGATTCTTGGGTCTTTTTCTTATATAGTCTGCTATTACGTCCCATCCCAGTCCTGATTTTTCATACTTGCTGTCTGGTCACCCTACATGAAGTGCATGTGAAGCTGCATGAGACCACCTTTACTGGGATCCCTGATGTTTCCCTTAGTATGATTTTCTCATGTGGCAAGGCACTGGAGCTAGTATTTGCTATCATGGATATTAATGGCCCTCCAATGAAGTGCATAGTGGATATGGGTGCTGATGTTAACATTCTCCCTTCTGGGTTAGTTCACATGCTGGACATTTGCCTCCCGACAGTGGTTAAAAATGTCTGGGATTTGTATTTGCAGACAGTGGCTAATGTTGTAAGTTCTGTGCTCTACAAAGGCATAGCCTTGACTGCAAAATTTTTACATTGTTCGGTGCACAGCTGTGAATGTCGTTCCATTATTGTCCTATGATCTGTGCTTACGGCTTGGTATTACCCATCAACTCACACAGGACACCTCACGTGTGTTTATGTCAGCTAGAATAGAAAGTGATATCCAAAACTATCATTCAAATACACCATGAGTTATTTAATGGTGATAGTGTTCGGTCCCTGGCATATTACTCCTGGGGGAATTTTGTACCAAAAATATAAACTTTCTGCACACAGTATTTTAAAACTTTGCAAATTTTATTTGTCAAAATAACACTACATAGTCACGCCAATTTCAATTATTTTGGTAATTTATTTCAAAATACCTGTCAGCAAGTATATCTGTGACAATACAGACACACAAGAAAATTCCCCCAGGAGTAGAGAGTTAAAGAAACCCCCATGATAATCCAGTTCCTGTTTCTCTGCCCCCCCCATCCCCCAAGGCCAGCCCGGCCATGCCCTCTCCCCAGCCAATACACCCCCCCACCACCACCACCCCGAGCCCAGCTGCGGGGCCCCCTCTTGCCCAGATACTCACACACCCTCCTGACCCAGAGCCCAGCTGCAGGGCCCCCCTAGCGCAGATACCAGGACCCCCCTTCCCCCTCTCCCCAGAGCTTAGGTATCCAAAGGGAAAAACAGCCTGATGCTTGGTCCCAGGCTTGTGTGGAGTTGCCTGCATGCTGCCATTGCCGTCTCTCAGGGCATGCAGGGAACTACAGCTGTCGGGAACTCTCTAGTTCCCTCCCCCTCCCCTGGCAGTGTCTTCTATGTGCAAACTGGGCTCTGCGGCCAGCAGCATTGCAGCCCATTTCTGTGCACACAACATTAATTTCTGCAAAATTCTGCATTGCACAGTGGCACAGAATTCCCCCAGGAGTAGAATATACGTACTCTCTACAGCTGGATTTGAGTACCAAGCCTTTTGCACCACCTGCACGTTGTGTATCTCCTGTATTTGTGCACAAGATCCAAGCAGAAATGCAAAACATGAAAGATAATGGTATAATTCAGGAGGTGAAAGGACCTATGGATCAGAGCTCATTTCTTGTTTAACCACTTTATTTGCTACTTTTGGCCTAGCAGAGAGCATTGTTTCAGATAATAGGACACCTTTTGTATCAAGACAGTTTGAAGGCTGACAAATATTGGAATAGTACATTGCGAATCTGCTGTGTACTATGCCCAAGGAAATGGCATAGTGGAGAGAATGCATGGGACTCTAAATAAGTATGTAGTTCACATACTGGAGGATCATCAAGATGCAAGATTGCATTAAGTCATGCTTTAAACAATATTAGGAGTACCCCTCATGAAAGTATTGGCGAAACCTCATTGTATCAGCTCTTCAATCAACCTATGAGGATCAAGTTCTCTATGCTGATAGAAAAGGTTCATCCAATCTCTTAAAAAAACATTTAAATTAATGGCGATATCCCATCGCCTAGAACTGGAAGGGACCTTGAAAGGTCATCGAGTCCAGCCCCCTGCCTTCACTAGCGGGACCAAGTACTGATTTTGCCCCAGATCCCTAAGTGGCACCCTCAAGGATTGAACTCACAGTCCTGGGTTTAGTAGGCCAATGCTCAAACCACTGAGCTATCTTATCCCAGGTGAGTTATCTTCACTATCCTTAAAGCCGAATGAGGTGACTAGAAAATATGCAAGTTTCAACAAGTGTATCCATGCAACACTCCCAGTATTCTATCTCAACAAACAGTGTGTGTTAGGTAAGGGTTTGTAAGTGTTTTCAATACTCATGACATGATCTTGCAGGCTGCCTGTGATGGAGTGTGGCAAGTGCATTTAACTAGCAAAATATACTGTCTGCAAAAAGGGGAACAGATAGGGAAGAGGATGTTCTTTCTGCGTATGATTATGTAATGTGGCCAGTTGGGGAAGTTGCACCATAGCAATAGCATCCACTCCTTGAGCTGCATTAGAGATATAACTTATGGCCATAGGATCACCTAGTGCCTCTGGCCAACTACGGTGAACTTTTCAGGAGAAAGGAAAGAAATTGTGATGATTGGGGTGTGTGTTCTTTCTATTCCTGCTCTCTGAATTCAGTGTTCCTGTTCAAGGTTGTTTGTGTGCATAGCACTGGGTGGGTGTAGCTACTCAGGGCCTGCTGCTACATATCTGCTGTTCACTTACGTTTTGTTCAAACTATTCCTGACCTAACTGATTCAAGGTTATTAGGTAGTTTGTCAATCAAAAAGTGTGTCTCTTGCTTCTTTTTTGGACTGTGATTCTGGGATGCATAAAAGTGTAACAAGATGTAAAAACAAACAAAAGATTTTTTTAAGTATGTCAGAAGCTGGGGGCCTGCAAAAGAATCAGTGTGTCCGCTCTGGCTCACCTGGGATAAGAGGGAAAAATTAAGGAAGAAAAGAATAAGGCAACCGTTTCTTTGCATCAGTCTTCACCACTGCAAATATGAAGACAATACCTACTCCGGACCTGCTCTTTTGTGGTAATAAATATTAGGTACTTTTAGTCACTGAGGCTTCAGAAAAAGTGGACTGGACAGCTGGTCTGACTAAGTATGGAAATTCCTGTGTTCCTATGTTACTGAACAAAGGCAATGCTATCAATAGTTTGAACAAGGAAAGTACAGTGAGTGCCTCTGCAATCAAAATAAAGTATTAGGGCTCTTAAAACAGTTTTGGTTTCTGTTTGAATTCCATAATACTAGTTTGGACCACACTTGATAACATTAAGGTGTGCCTAGAAGAATTCTGAAAGAGGAAAGAATCCCTTTGATGGTATCCTGTAGTTTAGGAGAGCATAGCATATTTTCAAAATGGAAAAGCTCAGAGACAATCTGAGACAGAACAAAGTAATTCTTACAGATCTGACTACCTTTGCACAATACGAATGACAGACAAAAGAAATAGGAAAGAAACCCAGGAAATATAGAAATCTGTTTGTCTTATAAAAAACATCAATGTTTGTCCAAGCACTATATAGGAATCATAGAACTGAGAATTACATTGAAGCTCTTTGGGACAAAAAATGTCCTTCTACCCCATTTATATAGGGACTAGGAACAATGGGGAACCAATCCTAATTGAGACTTCAAAATGCTACTACAATAGAAATAATATTACATTTCTGCTCCATCTGAGTTCCTATTCCCACAATTTTCATAGGACTGCATTGTAATTTGAAAACTAACAATGATTTTTCCTTGAATTTGCTCAAAGAAGTTTACAATATATTTTGCTATTTAATAAACTACAGCATAATATCATGCTACTGTAACCCATGCCTGCTTGGTGTGGCACTCTGTCCTCCTCTAGTGGCAGCTACAGATTGATGAGTTGGCTACAGCCTCAACTAAGAGAGGTGTGTCTTATAGCTCATGCAGTAGAGGATCATGCATTAAGCTCCATAGGTCCCAGGTTTGATCCTGGCCAAACGACTACTGGGGTCTGTTGGTATTATGCTACCACAGCAATTTTTGTTCCTAAATACCTTATAGTAAGAAGACTTTACAGAACTTTTACTTACTTATTTTTCTAGACAGCATGTTGTACCATGCTGATTGTATAATATGAATTGTACAGTAGCCTATCTTTCCATTGCACATTCTTCACTAGTAGCTTTTAAGCATGCCTTGCGTTAATATACAGAATTGTTTGGTTTGTATTCCACCAGTGTTCAGGAAAGAGACATAGCAAAAAGCAGTAAGACAATAATGTCCATCTAGAGGATTTACAATGTCATGATCAGTGAATGCCCAATGAGACCAAGTTTCATTTACACAGTGCTTCATGATGAAGGAAGAAGACAGAGCCCATATGACTCAGCACCACATACTGCAAAGGAGAACATCACGGGAAAATTGATTAACTACTTAATTTGCAAGCTTATAAAGCAAGTGCATCAGCCTCTCATTTAGATTCTAGTAGTAACATATTGTGTTGACTGAATATTTGAATAGAGAGCAAAACATATTTGGCATAATTGTCTGAGTGAGGTATAGTATGTACAAAAGTTATTACATTCTTTAAAAACTAATTCTGATCTAATCCCAATTTTATGAATCTATGAACCAAAGAGTAAACAAATATGGTAGAATTCTCAAAACTTGACTGTCAACAGAAATAAGAACAGTTTACACAGGAGATGGGAGATGTAAAAACAGGTACAGACAAGGTCTTGTGTGACGATCTTGTATGCACAATAAGTCAATTTTGAAGAGTATAGTTGGAAAAGTCTCTGCATTTGGATTCAAGACACAAAAGAACAGAGAAATGACTGAATATCAGCCATCAAAAACCAAGAATTATTTAAATTTAATTAAGAACCTAGAAAAACGAGCTAACAGCGTTTAGTGGAATGCGTAGTAATTCAGAGAAGCTACAAATACCAATGAGTACAGCAATAATACAAAAACTCAGAAAAATGAGCAGAATACAATGCAATACGATAGCTTTTGGACAAGCTGAAGCTCATACAGTCAAGGAAAAAGTACTCAGAGGTATTTAATGGGAAGGAGAAACCTCAAAAGCAAGACAGTGATAGTGGGGAGAAAACTGACCACTTTACAATTCAATGCAGCAATAAAAAAAAGTCCATGTACAGAAAACAGACATTTTAAAATAAAACAGAAGCTTTTACAGGCACTGATGGGAGAAAAAAGTGGCAATAGGATGGTTTCTTCCTTTGCTTTTCCTTTATTAGTTCACTTTCACTTCAGTGAACCTGGTCTTCTCTTACATGTTACCTTGCTTCCTAGAAACTTCACCTCTCTTTATTGTATTAGGGTTTTCTACTGGTTCCTGTGACACTAAGCACCCCTATATACACACCCTACACACTATTGTAATAATCTTTGTACAAAATATGCTCTGTGAGGTATCAGTTGAAAATTGATAACTCACTGATCATTAATATTCTTGCGTGATGTATATACACGATGGGTATTAACAGTTACGGATATATGCTGGAATAACTAAAGTGTGCATAGACCAGGTATGTCATGGGAGTTATTAAACAGGTCTATCCTAAACAAAGAAATGAGTGTTTACCTCAGTTTACATATAAGCAGTAAACAGACCCATCAAGCTAACAAGGGGTGGAGGCAAACCTAACACTAGCAAGTTCGGGAAAGGACAGTATGGCATCTATATCCAGCAGGAGAGAGAAGTTTGGTCTGAGTTTTACTTTTCAGAAGAATCTTTTGCAAAGGCATGGGGGCTGAATCTCAAGTGATAAAGAACTGAATCAAATGATTGAATACAATATTACTGTAGTATACAATGCATAGAGTGAGCTCTTTTCTGAAAGCTAATGACACATTTTACAATGATATTAATCACCAGGGTATGTATTAATATTATAGGAGGAATTATGAATGCCCATTGATGTGATGATTTAAAGAGTGTGGTCGAACAAAGAAGGAACAGCTCCCACCCAGACAGGATGGGGGCAGCTATTTACCGATCTCCTACGTAAATTATACATGGTAGAATCAAAACAATGGAAGCCCAATTTACATGCAGGGGAATGTGAAGCCCACAGAAAGGGGAGAACAGCATGAGGTCATCCTGCCTCTTGAAACAAGTTCATTGAAGTTTGAAAGATATACGGAAGGACAGAGTCCATCTTGGCACCCATCACTAGACAGACAAGGGAACAGAGCTCTTTCAAGCTGAGAAAGTTGGGTCCTTCAAGCAAGTGGGAAGTTGAAATCTTTGGGAACTGAATATAGGTGAGAAGCCTGCTTGGGCAAATATTGTATATTGCTAGATTAAGTTTTAGACTTTTAGAAGCACATTTTATTTTGTTTTACTTGTAATTATCTTGATTCTTTATACTTGAACTCACTAAATCCTTTGCATATTTTGTAAATAAATTTATTTCTTTTTTATCATAAACCAACTCAGTGCTGTCTTTAAATGAAAGTATGTATTTACCCCAGTAAGTTAAAAAGCTGTGATGTGGTTTTGTTTCTTTACAGGAGCTATGAACCTTATTATTTCTCTAAGCTGTCCAAAGAGGGGTGGACACATGGTATTGGGGAAACTCAGGACTGGAAGTGTGTTAGAATCACTGTGCTGGTTGTAACCAAGGCTGGTGGAAGCCAGAGTGGGGCTATATACTGGGTTCACAGCTGCTGGACCAGGACTAAACTAGCAGTTTGCAAAGTTTTTGAGCTGAGCCCCCGCTCTGAGTTACAATTTTTGCTTGAGCCCCTCCCAACCCAGACAAAAATAAACACCTGCAAAAATATGCTTGGTAGCCTACTCAAACCTAACAGTGACCTTAACCCAACTTTAATTAAAATTACCTATACTTGTAAGTTTCAAATACACAGATACCTACCAATGGCACAGCCAAGGCTTCCTCAGCAGGATGCTTCTACCTTGCAGCCAGGCTGCCCCACCTGCCCCTCTACACCTCTCCCATCAGGTTTTCAGGGTGGGGGAAGGCAGGTGCGACAGTCTCTAGGAATGGAGCCAGAGCTGGGAATGGAGGCTGCCGGGAGAAGAAATCAACACAGCCATGGAGGATGCTGACATTGTCTCACAGGGTGGGTGTCCCATTATGGAGAGTCAGGGAGTTGGGGGAGTGTGACACGGTTTGGACCCCCCCCCCCCTGGTCCAGGACACTACCTGATGTACTAGGGTTTCACTGAGCCTCTCCTGCTCCACCAGCCTGAATTCCCTCTCCCTGTTTTGCTGAATTTGGCTCTCCGGCCTCTTGCAGTGCACACACACAGATAGGGTATGGTTGATTCACCAAGTGACCCAGCTGCAGACACAGACTGAAGTCAGCTCTGTATGAGAGGACTCACCCAGCACTCACATGCACACCCCTTTTGGGAGATAAGCCCAAAATAATATCGTCTTGCACTCCATTTCTATGACAGAGTAATTCTGTTCAGTAGGGGACAGCTTTTTACTTAGGAAGGCAATGGGGTGCTTTTTGTCATCCTCCCATTTGCCAGTGTTGGATGCATCAGTACATAATTCAAAACTCTTATCAAAGTCAGGGCTGGCTAGCACTTTGCAGACAGGAGTGCCTTTACCTTATCAAAACCTTTCTGGCACGCCTGACCAAATCACCTTAGTAGGTTGATTCTTTTTACATAAGTCCGTGATTGGGGATACAATGGCGCTGAACCCTCCCCCTCCTGTAATAGTTTGCCAACCCTGTGAAGGATTGGACCTGCCTTTTAGTTTGGGGCACAGGCCAATATACAATGGCTTCCAACTTAAAAGGGTCAGGGGATATTTGCCCCCCACCCCTAACCCAATGTCCTAGATAAGGGACTTTGGCTGCACCTATCTTTCACTTAGAGGGTTTTATGGTTAGACCAGCCTCTTTGAGCTTTGACAGCACAACCCCCAGGTGCTTCTTGTGGTTATCCCATGTGATGCTGAATACAACTATGTCATCTGTATATGCCCTTGCGAAGCTCTGTAAACCGTTTAACGCTTTGTTGACCAGTCTCTGGAAGGTTGCACCAGCATTGACCAAACCAAAAGGTAACACTGTGAATTCATAGAGCCCTATATCAGTGATAAAAGCAGATTTTTTCTGTGCCTGCCAATAACTTCTAGTTAAATCAAAAATACTGAGGTATTTGGCTTGGCTCAGCACATCCAGCATATCGATTCTTGGCATGGGGTACGCGTCTGTTACAGTAACAGCATTAAGTTTTCTATAGTCCACACAAAATCTTACAGCACCATCCCTTTTGGGGACCAAGACCACAGGGGATGCCCACGAGCTATCAGATTCCTTAATTACTCTCAGATATTTGTATCTCTGTATGAATTTGCTCTTTCACCCTACCGGTGGCCCTATAAGGCCTGGAAAGGAGGGGTTGTATCCCTTTGGTGAGGATTTTATGGGAGAGCAAGTGCATTCTCCATGGCTTGTTGGAAAACACCTTGCCGTACCCTTTCCCCTTTTTTTTTTTAAATGAGATCGAGGGGGTCCCCTCACTTTTCTCCCACATAGAAGGTTAAATGGAGACAATCCTGTGGACTCTTGGGGTACCTCCCTGTAAGCATACAGCAGGAACGGCAATAACTTGTCCCAACTTTGGCCCCTTTTCTTGGCATACATTCCCAGCACGGATTTTAGGGTCCCATTGAACCTTTCCACCAACCCAATGGGGACAGTCTTAAGTTGTTTCACACCACACACCTTCAATAGCTCGTTGAATAACTGCAACATAAAGTTTTCTCCCCAATCAGACAAAATCTCCTTAGGGAAGCCCACTTTGCTAAGTGTACTGAGTAGGGCTCTTGTAACTGTCTCAGCTTCTATATTAGACAGAGTGGCCGCCTCAGGGTATCTAGTGGCAAAATCCACCACCACTGAGATATACTTGTTCTCTCTCCAAATGGGGCGTGGCATAGGACCCACCATGTCCATTGCCATCCTTAGGAATGCCTCCTGTATGACAGGTAAGGGACGCAGGGGAGCTTAGCTGCAAATTCCTGACCGCTAATACTTGGGAAAATGTTCTCAGACACTGACAACATCTCTCCTACCCCCAGCCCTGGGGACCTATTGCTTTCAGTTGGGCAGAGGCCTGACTCTGCATCTCCCACACCTGGAACCATGCTGCCATCCTGCACTGCAGTGCCAGTGGAACCCTCACCCACCTGCTCTGTGGATTCTAAGGTTCCAACACCCTTCTCCGGGCTTCCCTCCAAGACACACACCTCCGTACTCCCTAGAGCAGAATCTATCCCTGGTTTAGCTGCGACAGGCTTGCAGCCACCAGCTGGAACAGCCTTCTCACTGATAGGCAATACACTCTCCTCCCCCTTCGAGGGCCCTACACAATATTCCTTCATGCTGTGAGTTACCGCACCAACAGTCCTGGCCTTGTGGAAAAAATTGTTCCCTACCAACATGTCTACCGGGATGCCCTCTAGGATCCCTAAAAGTAAATCACCTTCCAAACTTTCCCACTCCACACAAACCTTTGTAGTGGTATGGGGAACCTTTCCGGCCTCACCCCCTTAATACTGGCCGTTTGCCTCTGGGACCACACTTGGTCGAATCAGGGAGAACTGGGCCCCAGTATCCCTTCAACCCAGGCACTCTGTGCCATCAATCTTGACAACATTAATGTGCTCCTTTTCTGGTTCACCAGGTCTGGTGTCCATCATGCAGGTGTGATAAATTGTGGGGGTACCCTCCGGGACTGAGGACAACTGAGCCAACAGGAGATCGGGGGAGGGAGGGGGGTTTATTTTCCTTCAATTTGGGGCAGTTATATTTCAGGTACTCTGTAGAATTACAAACTTTCACTCATTTTGCTGCTTTTGCTGTTCCTATTTCTCTTGCCCGAAATAAGCAAAGAATCCCCATCAGGTTCCCTTCGTTTGACCTTTTGACCGCACTCCTGTCCTGTTATTTCATTAGTTATCCCCTGGAATCACTTGACTTCCAGGTCCTGTGGATCCTCCCCTTCCGCCCACCCACTTCCCGGATCTCAATAAGATAAACAAATAGAAAATAACAAACCAGTAACCACTTTGTTCTCTAGCCAACACACTTGAAATCACCACCAGTGTTTCAGAGCAATAAGCTGTGCGCATTACCCTGCTTGACTACGCCACTGTGACGGGTTGGACCCCGCCGTCCAGGATGCCACCTGATGTACTGGGGTTTCACTGAGCCTCTCCTGCTCCACCAGCCTGGATTCCCTCTCCCTGTTTTGCTGAATTAGGCTCTCCAACCTCTTGCAGCATGCGCACACAGACACACACGCAGGTAGGGCCACACCCAGCTGCAGACACAGACTGAAGTCAGCTCTGTGTGAGAGGACTCACCCAGCATTCATGTGCACATCCCTTTTGGGAAATAAACCCAAAATAATACTCTCTTGCACGGTATAGAAAAATCTGTACACCACAAGCTAATAGAAATTCACCCTTCCCCTCAATGTGGAGAGAGATGTACACAGTTTCTTGCCACCCCCCAGATATAAATTGCACAAACTGGGTTATATTATAAACAAGAAATAAGTTTATTAAACTACAAAAAGGTAAATTTTAAGTGATTATAGGCAATAGCAAACAGATCAAAGTAGATTACCTTCGTACATAAACAAAAGCTGCAAACTGAGTTTAACATACTAGATAGGTAAGATATAAATTAGCAAATTCTCACCCTGAGTGATAAACAGGTTGGAAGATTCTTAAGTTGCCTTGGCTTTCCCAGGTTTTCATACACAGGCTAAAAATCCTTCCAGTCTGGGACAATCACTTCCCACAGTTCAGTTGTAGAGACACACAGCTCCCGAATCGCTAGCTCACGGCTGCGGCACACTGCGCCCGTGGCTGCGAGGCCAGAGCGGCCTACACCCCCACGCCGGTGATTGAGAAACTTATTGGCTGACCTAATCATCACCCTCGCTGCTCACTTTCACGTGCACAAGATATGGGCTTGTTAAGTCATGTTAGTGAGTATTGTATGCTCCTCCTATGCGCAAAAATTGAACCACTCATAAGTGTTGTAGATAAAGAAGTAAAATAATAAAAACCCCAGTAGAAAGTCCCTGGGAGGCTTTTCGGCTACCACGACCTGGCGCTCTGTCTCCTTCCTTTTTCGTCGCCGCATCTGGTGACCCCGACGTGATCCCCCCTGCTCACCAGCTGGATACGCCGAGTGCACCTCCGCGGCCGTTTGCCGCCCCTGATTCGTGAGTATGGAGGGGGGACTTTCCAGTGCCCAGAAGGAGCACGCAAGGGAGTTACAAAAGATTATACGGCAACGATCATGTGTCGTTGTCTCGGTCGCTCATATCGAGGACCTTCTAAGGGAAATAGATCGCCAGTGCCCCTGGTATCCGGACTGCGGGTCGTTGCGGCTTCTTGATTGGATGCGGATTGGGACCACTCTCTATAGTGAACCCCATGCCCCGGTTCAGCACCTGCTGCTCTGGCAGCGTTGTAAGGAGGCGCTGGAGGGGGTCGGCCCTGATGGTCCCAAGCCAGTCTCCCTTTTGCCCCCAGGTGATGGACCGCCCCCCTCTTACCCGCAGCTGACCCTCCCTGTGCCGCCGCCCGGGGCGGCGTTGTCGCTGCGGCGGTGCGGCGAGCGCGTGAGGCCGGTCTCTTGACCGACGAAGAATCCAGCTGTGGGTTTGAGGCGTTTCCCGTCTCTTGGCAGGATGATGGTAACGGGGGGCAGATCGTGGACTGGCAGGCACTCCCCTATTCAGTTCTGCGTGAGCTCCGCAAGGCGGTTTGCGAGACCGGGGTGCGGTCTACTTTCACCCTGGGGATCTTGGAAGGTGTGTCGAACGGCTATTGGTTAGTCCCCCAAGACTAGAAAGATGTGTGCCGCATGGTGCTGTCTCCCGCGCAATACGTTGTGTGGGATAGCGAGAGGCGCTTGCGGCGGCCGCACAGGGTGGGGGGCCTATCTCGCTGAGCAGTTGTATGGCACGGGACAGTTTTCGACCATCCCCCAGCAGGCGGAGGGAACGCCACAGGCCGCTTATCCCATTATCGGTCAGTGTGTCCGTCGGGCGTTTTGTAGGGTCCCCGCTACGGGCGAGTCCTCTAAGTCTTTCGCAGTTACTTGGCAGGGTGCCGCCGAACCGTTCCATCAGTTTATTGACCGCCTCCAAGAGGCAGTCCAAAGGCAGATCGACAACCCGGAGGCCCAAACTGAGCTTATGAGAAAGCTGGCTTATGAAAACGCCAATGCAGATTGCCGCCGTGCAATGCAGGCAGTGGTCGGGCGCCCGGAGTACACCCTGGCACAGTTGCTACAGGCGTGTGCTGACGAAGGCACTCAGACCCATCAGATGGCCTTATTGGCTGCTGCCCTGCACAAGGGGCAGAAGCCTCAAGGGAACTGCTTTAATTGCCAAAAGCCCGGACATTTTCGGCGGGAGTGCCGGGCCTCCGGGGAGGTGCCGAAACAAACCCCAAGCAGGCCAGAGGCCCCGCACGTTGTGTCCCAAATGCAAAAAGGGCTACCATTGGGCGGCGCAGTGTCGCTCAGCCGGGGGTGACAACCGGGCCCTAACAACCAGCCAGGACAACCCCCCGGGAAACTCGTAGTCGGGCCTGCGACCAGCCCGAGGCCAAAGGCCGCGCCCCTCTCCGTGCACGATGTTCCCGCCGCCACAAGGGGCAGTGCGGGGATTGACCTTGTCAATCAGGAAAATATGGATATAACTCTCCCTGGGGAGGTCCTCCTTATGCCGTCTCAAATTCAGGGCCCGTTGCCGGAGGGCACGGTGGGCCTTGTCCTGCCCCGCTCGTCCGCCAGCAAGCAGGGCTTGTTTGTGGTGCCTGGGGTGGTGGACTTGGACTATGGTGGAATTATCCACCTTCAGCTGTAGAGTCATCTGCCAAAACAACTGTTTCAGAGAGATGCCTGGGCACAACTTATACTTGTGCCCTACTCCCTTCCGGCAAGGGGAAGAAACGTCCCCCGAACCGGCGGTTTCGGGTCCACCGGCCAGCGCACTATTCACCCGCAAGTAGCAGCAGTCGTTAAAGACATTAGATCACCCCAACCTAAACGCGTTTATTGCCTCGACGATCAGCCGTTCGAGAGTGTCATCGACTCTGGGGCAGACGTCACCGTCATCGCCGCCGCGCAGTGGCCCACGGAGCAGGCCCCGGCTGTCTGGGGTATGGGCGGGGTGCAGGACTCGCAACGGAGCGCCCGATGGTTGGAGGTTAGGGCGCCCCAGGGCACCCGCCGCGCCCGTATCCGGCCCATCATTCTCCCCGTCCACCTCAACCTGTGGAGCCGTGATTTATTAATGCAGTTTGCTGCCACCATCCATATTGATGATTAGGCGTACGGCCCTCCCCCTCCGTTGGCTCACTGACGAGCCCGTCTGGGTTGCGCAGTGGCCGCTTCCTTTCGAAAAGCTGGAGGCCCTCCAGCACTTGGTCAATAACCAGCTACAGGCAGGGCATTTTGAAGAATCCACTAGACCATTTAATACACCCATATTTGTTATTAAAAAGAGATCTGGTAAATGGCGCCTCCTGCAGGATTTTCGCGCCATTAACAAAATTATACAGCCTATGGGTCCCCTGCAGTGTAGTACCCCCAATCCCAATCTTATCCCATGTGATTACCAATTATTTGTTATAGATTTGAAAGATTGTTTTTTTACCATTCCCCTGCACCCTGAGGACCGGGCGCGCTTTGCCTTTACCGTTCCAGTCTTAAATCATTCCCAGCCCACTTTACGCTATCAGTGGAACGTGCTCCCTCAGGGCATGTTAAACAGCACCACTTTATGTCAACATTTTGTTGCGCAAGCCTTACGGCCGTTTCGCGCAACACACCTGGATGCTCTGATTTACCACTACATAGATGACATCCTGGTGGCTCACCCCGTACTTCCTGATGACTGGCTGGACGAACTGCGCCACCAGCTTGCGGCGTATGGGCTAGCTATAGCCCCGGACAAAGTCCAGCGTCAGCCACCTTTTTTGTATCTCGGTCACCGTATGCTCCAGTCATATGCCCGCCCAGTTTGTCCCGAGCTGGTGTTGCCCAACCCTCTTACGTTTGTACAGCTCCAACAGTTGTTGGGGTCCCTTAATTAGATTCGCCCTTTTTGCCCTCTGACTACCTCTATGTTGTCCCCTCTTTTTTCTGGCCTTCGGCAGGGCCGCCTCCCCGGGGATGTCATTCCCGTTTCCCAAGAACAGCGCCAAGCGGTCGCCCTCATTAACCAGACCCTGGCCCAGGTGTGGGTCGACCGCCGTGACAGAGAACAGCCTTTGCTTGCCATTTTGCTTCCTACGCTCTTACAACCAACGGCTGTCCTCGCCCAAGAGGGTGCGACAGCACGTCTTCGTCTAATTGAGTAGATTTATTTGACCCACTCCCCTCCGCATACTATTCAGACACTCCCCCAACAGGCCGCAGAGCTCATTTTTAAAGTACGGGAATGATCCTGCACCCTCTTGGGTTGGGACCCCGCTGTCATTATTGTCCCAATCCCGGCTAAGGACTGGGAACGCGCTGTCTCTTGCAGTGTCACCCTTCAGTTGTCTCTTGCTGACTATGTCGGAGAAATTAAGTATCACATCCCCCCTGACCCCTGTCTCTCGCTCCTGCAACAGCGTTGCCTTCACCTCTGATCACCTTTGTCCGCCATCCCCATTGAGGGTGCACTTACCCTCTTTACGGACGGCGGCCCGACACGGGGTGCGGTTAGCTGCTAGAAGCAGAGCAGTTGGCAGGTCCGTTTTACCCTGCCTCAGCGTTCCCCCCAGCGTGCGGAATTGGCCGCTGTTATATTGGCCTGTCGATGTTTCCGGGATAACCCTTTTAATCTTATTACTGATAGTCTTTATGTTACTAATGTTCTTAAGTCTCTTCCAGGCTCCTATGTGTCGCCCTCCTGTGATGACAACCTGTTGGCCCTTTTTCTCACCCTGCAACAGCTCCTTTCCGTCCGCTCTAGCCCCTTTTTTGTGGCACATATTCGCAGTCACACCACGCTACCGGGCTTGTTGACAGAGGGTAACGCGGTAGCCGACCAGGCAGTTAAATCGGTGGCCTCGATTTTTTCATCCCCAATCGAAAGCCACGCCTTTTTCCACCAATCCGCCAAGGCCCTTGCCAAACAGTTCACTCTCCCATTACATCAGGCGCAAGCCATCGTTCGTCAGTGTGACCTTTGTGCTTCTCTATCCAATAGCCCGGAGTTGGGGGTCAACCCTCGCGGCACCTCGGCCAATCAACTCTGGCAAATAGATGTTACACATTTTCCTCCTTTTGCCCCCTGGCAGTATCTCCATGTGTGTGTAGATACCTTTTCCCACTATGTGTGGGTCACCCCCCAAAAGGGTGAGGCCTCTCGTCATGTCATTAATCACATGATTCACGCCATGGCAATCACGGGTCACCCGTCTCGCCTTAAGACCGACAACGGCCCTGCCTATTGTAGCTCGGCCTTTGCCTCCTTCTGCACCACGTAGGATGTTGTCCACACATTTAGTATCCCATACAACCCCACGAGCCAGGCTATTGTAGAACGGGTCAACCGTGCGCTCAAACAGGCCTTGGCCCGCCAAAAACAAAAAGGGGGAAATCCAGTAGGCCTTCCTCCTCACCAGGAATGGCTGGCTGCGGTGCTCTTTACCCTGAATCATTTAAATTTGATTGATAACCCGCCCCCTTGCAAATATCGCAAGGCCCCAGACCCTCAATGGCATGGCCCAGCGCCCCTCATAACATGGGGACGGGGTCATGCTGCCGTTTCTCTTCCTACAGGTCCGTTGTGAGTCCCAGCGCGTAACGTCCGCCCGTGGCACGGCGATGGCCTGGCACCAGGGGTTGTCGAACCCCATTCCGCAATTCAACCTACATCTACAGGATCCCGAGCGTCCTCGCCAGCACCCCCCGCGGGAGCCCCCGCAGCGCATAACCTGAGGACAAGTTAAGGCCCTCTCATTGCAGGCCGAGAAGTTGCGGGTGCAGCAGCAGCTGGAACCTACCGCAGAAAATTATCTTGTGACATTGCTAGCTTGCCTTAATGCTAACTCGCTCCTAATTTTTTGCATACTGGGGTTTTTTTTGTTGGCTCCTAGTTGTCAAGGCGAACCCCAGATGGAACAGCGGCTGCAGTTTAACATTTGAGTCTGCCTGGCGCAAGTATTGAATCAATCTAATTTTTGCTTAGCCGCTACCCCGGAAATGCAGGGTCTGTTAAGTACCTGCCTTATTCCTGTCTGTAAGCCACCTAGCGACATACCAGTGAATATGCAGTTGGGCCTTAATAATATTGTTAATAAATCCGTCATACAATATTCCACTCTTACCCGCTGGGGAGAGGCTATGTATCGTCTCCCCTTGCGGGCAGTACAACTTTATACCCCCTTTGTGGCAAACCATGCCAATAATACTTGTGCCAAAATAGTTAATTGCTCCAATTATAAGCCCCATGGGGAGTGTTTGGCGACTGGCCAGGCCTTATAGAATTGTACCAAACCGCAGAATGTGTCGGCTAATTTTGGGCACATCGAATTGCCATCCAGTTAGTTCTTTACATGTGGCCGTCGCACGTTTAATTATGTCCCCGCAAATCTTTCTGATACTCAATGTTGTTTGAGTCGTTTGGTCCCCATCATGCCGCAAAAGGCGTTGCTTCTTTTTCCGCCCCGCCTTAAGCGCAGTAGTGTCCCCTTGCCTATGACATGTAATAGTAATGTTAGTTTATTAAGTCAAGCAGAATATATTTCTCTTGCGGCCTCTCTTGTAGGCCTGCCTGGGCTGGCCATAGCTCAGGGCAATAATATAGCAGAAATGGCATGTTTGTTAGCAAAAACCATAAATTCAACCTCCCAGGCCATTGGGCTCCTCAATGAGGAGCAACAAGAATTACGGCACGCCATCCTAGATAATCGAGCCGCTATCGATTACTTACTTTTGCAGCAACATCTGGGATGTGAGACAATAAAAGAGATGTGCTGTTTCAATCTTACTGATAATGGCAATCGCATACAGCAGCAACTTAATATGTTAAAACAATATGCCCAAGCCATATACCAAAATATCTCCCCTCCTTGGTGGGATTACCTCTGGTCATGGCTACCTTCCAGGTGGATAAAAACCCTCTTGCAATATGGGGTCCTAATTTTGGTTCTTGGCATTTCACTGTGCTGCTTTGTTCAATGTATACCTAGTCTGGTAGCACTGTGTATGCGACCCTGCGAGGGTGCCCCGTCTAAACACCGCTTTTAAAACAAAAAAGGAGGGAATGTAGAGACACACAGCTCCCGAATCGCTAGCTCACGGCTGCGGCACACTGCGCCCGTGGCTGCGAGCCCAGAGAGGCCTACACCCCCACGCCTGTGATTGAGAAACTTATTGGCTGACCTAATCATCACCCTCGCTGCTCGCTTTCACGTGCACAAGATATGGGCTTGTTATGTTAGTGAGTATTGTATGCTCCTCCTATGCGCAAAAATTGAACCACTCATAAGTGTTGTAAATAAAGAAGTAAAATAATAAAAACCCCAGTAGAAAGTCCCTGGGAGGCTTTTCGGCTACCACGACCTGGCGCTCTGTCTCCTTCCTTTTTCGTCGCCGCATCCAGTCTTTGTTCCTCAGGTGTTTCCAAGTGTGTTGTTGCAGGGAGAGCAAGGTCCCCCCCATAATGTAATTTCCCCCCTTTTATATCTTCTCCCCACTTGCTGGAAAGCTCTTTTTCCTGTGACCTGGGTCAAACAGTTCCCACTGTGTAGTGCTATCTCTAAGAAGTTTTTATTGTACACAGTTCCTAGGGTAATCCTTGAGCGCATTTCCTCAATAAGCCAGTAACATTGTTTGGCCTTTTTACTGTCATACCTGAAAGGCTGCTTGTGGATGTTTTCAATCTCAGAACATGTTTCAGCAATACATACATAGCCAAACTTCATAACTTTGCACATGATGATAGCACATACAATCCAATGAGATATTATTTTCTAGCAGATCAAGACTTTTAGACTGACACCTCACAAGGGCATACTTTGTGTAAGACATATCCTAATTACATGACAGTGGTAAATCTTGGGGTGTCAGGGTGTAACAGAGTGCTCACTCCCTGCCCCCCCCCATGGGGGCTGCCCTGAACCCCGCCATGCGGGCTTGACATGAGCCGCCTGGTGTTGCCACTCGCCCCCTCTCCCAAATGTTCCTCCATGCCCCCCTAGGTGGGCGCACCCCACTTTGAAAACCTCTGGTCTAAGCACACAGACACGCAGGGTGTGACCTGCATGCTTGTAAGCCAGTTGTGAGTGGCCCAGGCTGGGAGCTCCAACAGCAAAGCATTGTGAGGCACCCACTATTACAGGATAAATGGTAACAACCCCTCACTGGTCTTGATTGCGCTCCAGGATCATCAGCGGTACCATCACTGACAATGTCTTGTTCTCCATTTTCTCCTCAATGGAGTCCTGGAGATGTTGCAAATGTACACACAATACAGGGAGTCCTCGGACTTACGATGCCTGATTTACGTCGGATGCCACTTACGACGCTTTTCAGTTGACTGCCCGTTTTGCCCCTACGATGCTTGTTTCGCCCTTACGACAAAAGCAGGCAGGGAAAACAGCACACATCACATGCTGAGCCTCAGCCAATCACTGATTTCACTATTCAAGCTTTCTGATTGGCTGAGCCCAGGGCAAGGCTACCTGGCAAAAAGCTACCTTGGCCGTGGAAGCCAATCAGACAAGCGACTGCAAGGGACCTCCTTCCAGCTCCATTCATTATAATGCGACCACAACGTTATTTACAAGCAACTCTGAAAAAAGCCAGCTCAATTCTGCATAGTATGTTTCCAGCATTCTGAGTAGCCACCTGCCTTGCTGCCTGTCTGCCTAGCCTGTGTTGATGGCATTCTGAGCAGCCTGCCTTCCTGCCAAACCTGACGCCCAATTGCTGTTTTTTGTGGTTCTAATTTTTTTTTTTTTTTTAAAGGCAGAAAAGCATGAATCCAGTGAAGGTGATGTTTCTTCTTCTAAGGCCTAGTCTATATTGGGGGTGGGTAGGTGAGAGAAATCAATCTAAGTTACACAGCTTCAGCTACGTGAATAACGTAGCTTAAGTCGCGTACTTAGACCTACTCACCGCGGTGTCTTCACTGTGGTGAGTTGACTGCTGCCGCTCTCCCGTCGACTCCGCCTGCACCTCTTGCGGCGGTGGAGTACAGGAGTCGATGGGAGAGATCTCAGGGGTCGATTTATCACATCTAGATTAGACGTGATAAATCGACCCCAGCTGAATCGATTGCTGCCCGCCAATCTGGCGGGTAATGTAGACATACCCTAAGAAACACAGAACAATTACTATGGAAACAAAAATGGACATCATTAAGAGATCCAGAAAAGGGGAGACAGCAACTGAAATCAGCAGAGCTTTGGATATTCCCCGAACAAATATCGTGACCATCCTGAAAGATAAGGTTAGAATTCAGGAATATGTCAAGGATTTGGCTCCTATGCAGTCAACTGTGATAACTAAGCAGCGTGTTGGACTCATTGCTCAGGTTGAGAAACTTAATTATTTGGCTGAAGGATCAAAATCAATGCCGAGCTCCTGTGAGCTTAGGCATAATTCTGGAAAAGGCTAGGAGTCTTTATGAAGAGTTAAAGAAACAAAAAGGTGGAGAGTTCTACTCATGAGCCCTTTAATGCAAGCAGGGGCTGGTTTATGCGTTTTAAAGCCAGGGCCAATTTGCACAACATCAGGGTCTCAGGCAAAGTTCCCAGTCCTGATGAGGAGGCAGCTCGTGCTTTTCCTGACACACTGGCTAAAATCATTCACGAGGATGGCTATTGTGCTCCTCAAGTTTTTAATATTGACAAAACTGGGCTCTCTTTGAAAAGAATGCCGTCAAGAACTTACATAACCAAAGAGGAGAAATCCATGCCAGAGTTCAAAGCTGCTAAGGATAGGCTCATTCTTTTGCTCGGTGCAAATGCTGAAAGTGACTTTAAATTCAAATTAACTAATGAGGATCTCACTGAATTGGAAAAACAGAAGGTGGCAGAGGAAGAAGATGCGCCTACTGCTGAGACTCCTGCCTCTAAAGTCTTGACAACAAAAGTGTTGGCTGAGGCATTTCAACATTTGGAAACTGCCATGTCCCTGTTTGAGGAACATGACTCCAACTTTGAATGCAGTGCATCTGTGAATAGGAGCATATCCAACATGTACAGCTGTTACAGAGAAATTTACAAGGAGAAGATAACATCTGTCCAAACTTCTTTGGACACTTTTTTTAAGACTCCAGAGAAGCCCGCAGTGATTCCTTTGGGAAAAGCGGTTTTGACTTACGTTTCGATTTACAAGGCAATTCTGAGGAACGAATTGTGTCGTAAGTCCGAGGACTGCCTGTATAGCAGGTACCTGTTTTGCTTTGGTAGTAGATGTAACTACAGGAAGTATTTCTCTCATTAAAAAAAGAAGGGCAACCAATAAGACCTTTAATACTAGCATCATACCTGTAATTTTTTTAAATTAATTCTACTTAATAGTAATTTGTTGAATAAATGGCACGAAAGGAACTTCATTCAAACACACACTAAAGTTGTCTTGATTGAAATTTACGACAGTGTGGTTTGCCACTGTTTTACCAAGCAAATACACCTGATCAGTAGAGTTGCAAATCACATCAATCTGTCCCAGATTCACTGACTATAGGATTCTAGCCATTTATGTTTCCCCACTCTATTCTTCATTTTCAAATTTATGTTTGTAATGGCATCTGCACCCACCTCTCATGGCTAGCCCCTCTCCGGGGCCTGCAATCACTCGTTTTGAATGGGGCAGGACCCACCTCTTGCAGGCAACCCCTCGCCGATCAGGTTTGACCCTGATTTTCTTTCAGTTCTTACAATGAGGTGGCACCCACCTCTCGAGAGTACCCCTCTGGCCAATGGTTGTTCGGCAGATCTTCCGCAACTCAGCCTTCAAACCAAGTCCCACTCACTGACCCCCTTTCCGGGGTATACAGTCTAGTCCTTTCTCATGGCCTTGGCATTGCCTTCTTTAACAGCCCAACAGGGGCTCATGTCGGTACCATTGGTTGGTGTACTTCTGGCAGCCCTCGCCTGGGCTCAGTCTTCAACAGACCAGCAGGGCTCATCATGGTACCTTCACTTGGGTCTGGGTAAGTTCTGGGCTCAGTCTGCCCACACTGACCTGTCTGCGGTCCTGCTGCTCTTCCAACCAGACAGGCACCCAGTCCTCCCTCTTCGAGTTCCAGGCAGCAACTGATTGCTCTGTCTCTGCTGCTTCCTTTTAAATGGTCCTCCTGGGCCCTAATTGGTCACTCTAGCAGACCCTCTGATTGGCTGCTCCCCTGCCACCACTCTAGGTTGCCTGGAGGACTTCTGCTTTGCTCTTTTCTGGGATGGAGTGAGGCATGTCCGGAGGCTCCATCTCAATGTTATTAATATAAATAACTTGCCCTAGTTTAAAATGATATACTAATGACACGCTGGGTTCCACTGTCTGCCTTTAAAGCAGTCATAATTTAAAAAGTTTCTTGTCCAAACACATCTGATTCTGATCCATGCACATTTGCTATTTTATCTCCTTGCATTGTTCAAAAGCTCTTAAAACCTACAGTATAGATATTGCTAACAAACTAATATTCATATTTCTTTTCCCACACAGAGAAATCTGATGGCCTGATCATCTCCCAGTGTGCAATTTGGCATATTAAATACGGTTTTAAATTGATTTAGTCAGAACTATCCTCTTTAATCTTGATCTGAAGAATCAACTTCTATCTATTTAAGTCTCCTTAACAAGTCTTCAGTTCAAATGGTGGAACAGCAAATCGGAACACTATAAGCCATTAACAACGGTCATGCAAATCCACATTGACTATTTAAAAAAAAAAAGCGTTTACCATCTAGAGTTCCACTTTTAGTAAGATTGCTGTCATGTATGTAATCTAGGACCCTAACACAGCATGGTACTTCAGTATATGCATAACCTTAGGCACATTCGTAATTGACTTCACTAGGGCCATTCAGATGCTTTAAGAAATTCACATATTTAAGTACACCTTGCTGAATTAGAGCCTAGATAGAACTGATTCGAAAATGTAGACCGGGGTGGGCAAACTTTTTGGCCTGAGGGCCACATTGGGGTTGCAAAACTGTATGGAGGGCTGGGTAGGGAAGGCTGTGCCTCCCAAACAGCCTGGCCCCCACCCCCTATCCGCCCCCTCCCACTTCCCGCCCCCTGACGGCCTCTCTCAGAACCGCTGACCCATTCAACCCCCCCTCCTCCTTGTCCCCTGACCGCGCCCTCCTGGGACACCCTGCCCCTAACCGCCCCCCCAGGATTCCACCCCCTATCCAACCCCCTCTGCTCCCTGTCCCCTGACTGCCCCGACCCCTATCCACACCCCTGCTCCCTGACAGCCCCCCCCCGGGACTCTCACACCTACTCCCCCTCTGATCCCCGTCTCCTGATCCCTATCCACACTCCTGCCCCCTGACACGCCCCCCACCCCGGACTCCCAAGTTTATCCAATCCCCCCTGCTGCCTGTCCCGACTGCCCCCCGGGACTCCCTGCCCCTTATCCAACCCCCCAGCCCTCTTACCATGCTGCTCAGAGCAGCATGTCTGGCAGCTGCGCCGCCCGGCCGGAGCTAGAAATGCTGCCGCGCTGCTCGGCAGGAGCGCGCTGCTCCGCCACCCAGAGTGCTGCCCACGCGGCAGCATGGCTGCAGGGTAAGGGGGGTGGCGGGGGAGGGACCGGGGGTTAGCCTCCCGGGCCGGGAGCTCAAAGGCCGGGCAGGATGGTCCCGTGGCTGTAGTTTGCCCACTTCTGATGTAGACAAACATTTTCCATGAGAGAATGCAGTTCTGTCAAAATTGAAATGCTTAGCAAAATAAACATGATTTTGCAGAAATTTTGTTTCAGAGAAAAACAGAAAAAAAAAAGCGAATAATGTCAAAACATCGTGTTTCAACATTTTCAGACAATTCATTTTTTTCTTTTATATTATGTTACATAGCACAAAAAACTAAAGTTGAAATAAAAATGAAACATTTCAATCAATCTAAAGCTATGGGTGAAGCGAATTTTCTTTTGTGGAGAACTTCAAAATTTGAGTTTGTTCTGATTTGGGACAAAGCCACATTTCAAAATCCTTTGAGATATGAAATTTCCATCCTCCACACAGCTCTAGGCAAAGCAAAGCAAAACTGAGAAGTTCTGGTGCTCTTACCATGAATCAAACAGCACACTTTATAGAACCATAGCCAGTAGAGCCAGAAAAGGTTACACTGAATGCCTCAAGTTACCATCTACCTTTTTCAGCACTATTCCTAATTTCCTTCCTATTAATCCATTTTAAAATATGTATGGTGATTGCAGAGTACCTTTTCCTTGGTAGTCTATTTCATTGCCTATTTGATCATATTATTAAGAACTTTTTCACAGTGTTTACATTTTTTTTTAAATCAGGGTATATTGCTTCTTGCCCTTACCAACTTCTCTATCTGTGACTATTGTTTTCTTTTACACTATTACCGCCTAGTTATTTTATAATTTCTTATAATATCCTTTCCCTCAGAGGACTTCTGTTTTCCAGACTACAGTATACAAATTCAGTTTCCTCAGTCTCCTATCTTCCAATTTTACATTGTTTTATTGGCCTCTTGTATTTTCCCTAGTTTTTCCTTCCATAGTCTTCCTAAAATGGGGTTGAGTATTGGCATGTAATATTTCACGTAAGCAACTCCATAATTCTATAGTTTTTACCACTAATTATATAGTTTTTCTTTAAAAACTATACATTACTTTAGACACAAAACTTGTATTTCTTTAAGAAGTTTAAACCCTTTTATAATCCAGCATCCTTTTCATACAGATTTTTATATTATATTACTTTGCTCACTTAAATTAGCTCATCTGGATAATGCATCATTTAGTAACTTGTTTTCATATCAATGTTCCGTTTCACATACTATTAGCCTTGAGAAAACTTTCAGGCAAATCTGATTGATTTTTGACAATTATAGTCCAGAGGAAAAAAGTATTACGAAAACAATTTGGTGATCTTAGCTCCTAGTGGCTTCTGCATTCAAAACAGCTTGAAACAAGCCCCTAAATAAACAGACTAAATTTCCTCTCATCCTCCTAGAAAGATAATTTCTCTAAATGAGGGCTGATAACAGAACAGAGTAAAATGATACAGCTGCAGCTGTACGGGGCACTTTTGTTTTGTTTTTAGAAAAAGAAAAATAATATATGTTTATAGCACATAGAGAAGAAGTTTCAGGTATAAGCTAATCAGCTATGTGATGCTTCATCACTTTTAATTAACTGGAATACATGAGGAAAACAGTCATCAAGTTCCTGAGGAACTAGTGAGTCAGACAGTTTGTGCTAAAAAGAATGCAGAAGCATCTGTGCAGCCCCACTGAAGGCAATGGAGCTGAGCAGGTGTAACTAAAGGCCTCATTTGGCCTGCAGAACCACATTACTGGTGACGATGTTAAGAAGGAAAAAACCCAACTTCCCTCTAAGATCCCATGTTGACTTTGCTCTGGCAGTTACAAAAAGTATATTTACTTGCAAATTAAGCATGTTTCATATGAAAATCATTACAACACATACACCAAGCATGACCATGACATTTTTAAAGTGAAATTTTCAGAACAGAACCACAATTGAAATCAGGCTAGAAAAGCCTCTTAAAAAAACAAAACCAAAAAAAAAAAAAAAAAAAAGGGGGCAAAATATTTTTGTTGAAATTGGATTTTTTTTTATAAATTAAGGATGTTAAAAAGCTATTTAAAATTTTAAACTTATGACGACCTATATTAAGATCTAAGCTTACTATAATCTATTAAAATGATTAAAAACCAAATTAAAAAAAACCCCATTCAAGCAGTGCACGTTTGCTGCTAAAATTTACAACAAAGACTGTCTATACTACAGAAATTCATAAATTCCAAGGCTAGAAGGGACCATTTTGATTATCAATCTGACCTCCATTACACTACATGCCACAGAACTTTCTCAAAATAATTCCTAAAACATATCTTTCAGAAAAACAGTCAATCTTGATTTAAAATTGTCAGTGATGAAGAATCCACTGTGACCCTTGGTAAACTGTTCCAACTGTTCATTACTCATCATTAAAATTTATGTCCTATTTGCAGCATGAATGTATCTAGCTTCAACTTCTAGCCACTGGAGTTATAACACTTTCTCTGCTAGATGGAAGAACCCATTATTAAATATTTGTTCCCCGTGTAAATAGTTATAGACTGTAATCCAGTCACTCCTTAGCCTTCTCTTTGTTAAACTAAGGGCACGTCTATACTACCCGCTGGATTGGTGGGTAGTGATCGATCTAACAGGGATCGATTTATTGCATCTAGTGGAGATGCAACAAAATCGATCCCCGATCGCTCTGCCATTGACTCCGGAACTCCCACTGCGGCGAGGTGGAAGCGGAGTCGACGGGGGAATGGCAGCGTCGACTTGCCACTGTCCTCTCGGCCAGGAAAATCGACCTCAGATACGCCGACTTCAGCTATGCTATTCGCGTAGCTGAAGTTGCGTATCTTAGTCTATTTAGGCTAGGTCGGGGGAGTCGACCTAAGCTCTTTCAGTCTGTCACTATAAGGCATATTTTCTAATCCTTCAATAATTCTTGTGGGTCTTGTCTGAACTCACTTATTAACATCCTTCTTGAACTGCGGGCAACACAACTGGACACAGCACTCCAGCAACAGTTGCACCAGTGCCAAATACTTCTACTTGAGATTCCCTGTTTATGCATCCCAAGATCACATTTAGCCTCTTGGCCACAGCATCAGGCTGGGAGCTCAAGTTCAGCTGATTATCCACTACAACCCCCAAATCTTTTTTTCAAAGTCACTGCAGAGTCCCCCATTCTGTAAGTATTGTCTACATTCTTTGTTTCTAGCTATATTCTTTTAGCTGTATTAAAACACAGTTTCCTTGTGCCCAGTTTACCAAGTGATACAGATCGCTCTCAATCAGTGACCTGTCCTCTTCATTATTTACCACTCCCCTATTCTTTGTGTCATCTGCAAATTTTACCAGGGATATTTTTACATTTTCTTCCAGTCATTGATAAAAATGTTAAAAAGAGTAGGGCCAAGAACCAATCCCTTCAGGAATCCCACTGGAAACACTCCTGCTTGATGATGAGTCCCTGTTTACAGTTACATTTTGAGATCTATCAGTTAGCCAATTTTTAATCTATTTAATGTGTGCCATGATAATTTTATATTGTTCTAGTTTTCTAAATCAAAATGTGGTGCAGTACCAAGTCAAATGCCTTATAAAAGTTTAAGTATACTATGCCAACACTATTGCCTTTATCACCCAATCTTGTAATCTCATCAAATAAATAAAGATATCAAGTTAGTTTGACAGGATCTATTCCATAAACCCTTGTTGATTTGCATTAATAACTCTCTTAATTCTTTGTTTATTGAGTCCCGCATCAGCCACTCCATTATCTTGCCCAGGATAGAGGACAGGCTAAAAGGCCTATAATTACCCTGGTCATCCCATTTACCTTTTATAAAAATTAGCACAACATTAGGCAGCAAAACAGTCTGTGATAAATTACCATGGGATCACTCTCCTATCTGTTGCTGGGGAAAAAAAAAAATCTTTGCTCATATCCTCCTGAACCGACTGATTTCTCAGAAGCCACTCTACCTGAGGCTCAGGGGGGATTCAGACCTTATCGTAGCACCATAGACATGATTTTCAGTATCAGGCAAATACAAGAAAAATTTATTGAACAAAACATGGATCTGTTCAGCATCTTCACTGATCTGACAAAAGCATTTGATACAGTAAATACAGAAGGCTTATGGAAGATCCTCAGCTAATTGGCTGCCCACCAAAACTGATAAAGATCATTCAGTTTATTCCATGAGGGGATGCAAGGTCAGGTACTTTTTAATGGAGATCTCACGGACTCCTTTCCCATTTCAAATGGAGTCGCACAAGGCTGTGTCCTTGCCCCTGTACTGTTCAGCCTCTTCTTCTTCACCCAAATTCTCAACCATGCTATAAACAGGCTCAAAAGAGGAATATACATCAGATACAGACATGCTGGCTCTGTCTTCAATATAAGGCTTAAAGCAAAAACAAAAGTAACAGAACTACTAATAAAAGAGAAGCATTCTTTGTGCATGATTGTGCCCTCCTAGAACACAGGGGGAGATCTCCAGTACATTGTAGATGGCTTTGCCGAAGCATCCAAATTGTTTGGCCTCATAATCAGGCTGGAGAAAACTGTGGTGTTGCATCAATCATCTTCACCACTCCATGCCATATCGCATAGCATATCCATTAATGGAACTCAACTAAAGCAAGTTGACAATTTTACCTATCTCGGCAGTAACATCTCCAATGATGGATCTCTTGACAAAGAGATCACAAACAGGATACAGAAAGCTTTTTAGTCACTAGGAAGGCTATGTAACAAAGTCCTGAAATCCCATAACACAACCCCCTCAACAAAAATAAAAATTTGCAATGCTTTTGTGCTCACATCTCTTCTCTATGGCTATGAGACCTGGACACCACACAAATGGCATATAAAACAACTAGAGGCCTTCCATATGCAGTCTCTGCGTGCCATTATGGGGATCTACTGGCAAGACAAAATTACCAACCTGGAGGTTCTCCAAAAGTCAAATGCCACAAGCATCGAGGCCATGCTGATAAAGGCCCAACTATGCTGGGTTGGACGACACATCATTAGGATGCCTGAACACTGACTACCCAGAAAAATTTTCTGTGGAGAATTGGTATAAGGACACCAGAATCAAGGCCACCCCAAAAAGAGCTACTAGGACAGCATCAAGAACAGAAAACCCAATGGTCTCGAGAAGGCTGTGTCAAATAGAGCAGCATGGCGACACACAATACTCAGAGCTTTCCAAGCCTTTGAAGAAGACAGAAATAATCGACTGTTCGCTACAAGGGAAAAGCGTCATACCACTGCTATAGCTACCAAGACGCTCACCAATGACTTTGTCTGTCCAATTTGCTCACGAGCATGCACGTCACGCTTTGGACTTCAGAGTCACTCTGAATCTAGAATCCACAAAAAGAGAGAGCATGAAAATGTCATCATCGAACTGTTGAACTACACGAAGACAACATTAGCTTTCTGCCAGTCTTCTGGAATTTCTCCAGTGCTCCAAGACTTACTGAAAATTAACATTAACAGTCCAGACAGCTCCTCAGCCAGCTCTTTTAAAACTCCTGGATGTAAGCTACCTGGATCTACTGATTAAAAATTTCTGACTTTAGTAGCTTCTGTTTAATATCCTCCACAGATACTAGTGGAATGGAAAGAGTATCACCACCACCATATGACGTATCATCTATTTTTCCTCAAATAGAGAACAGACATTTATTGAACAGTTCTTTTCTTCATTATTATTGAAAATTTTACCATTTCCATTTAGTAATGCACTGATACCATTGTCAGCATTGTTCCTTATAGATGTAAAATATTCCTCCTTATTGCCCTTAACTCTGTTGGCCATAGATGTTGCCATGTGTCCCTTGGCTTCCCTTATCAATCTTTTACAATTCCTAATTTCTGATTTATATTCCTTAAATCAAGTTCCCCTTTCTTTAATCTGTTACATATTATTTTTATAGCTGCCTTCGCTTTCCCTCTAAATCAGGTCTTTTTTAACCAGGATGGCCTTCTTTGTCGATTAGATGCCACAAAACCCACAGTGAGGCGTTCGTAAACTGTTCCCAACTATCATTCATATTTTTCTGATTAAATTCTTCCTCCCAGCTCACTTGGCTCACAATTTTTGTTTTCAGCTTTGTGAAATCAGACCTATTAAAGCACCAAGTATATATATTACTCATCTGGACTTTATTCTGCTTATACATTATAACTAGTCATAATCACTTGTAACTAAGCTACCACTAATTTTTAGTTCTTGGTCAGTTCCTCTTCTCCTGGGACAAGGTCTAATAAAGAATTAGTGTTGGCTGCAACACTTTTTGAGTTAGGAAGTTATCATCCCCAGTCAGGGCTTAAATTCTCAGAGTACTTCCCAGACCCCAGAACACCTCCTCTCCCCCCGCATTCTCCGTGGGGCACACTGAGGCTCGGGGCTTCAGCCCCACAGGGCATGCCGGGACTCCGGACTTCAGTCACATGGCCCTGCGTACCCCCTGAAACAGACCCGTGGACCTCCAGAGGGCTGCAGACTCCCAGTTGAAAACTGCAACAACATCAGGCTGGAATCAGTGTTTAAAAATATTTACTGGGCTCCACTCCAAACAACTCCAGCTGAGTTTGAGCCCTGTCCCTGGTTGCCAGGACAGCATAATGGTTTTTTATCACTATGGTTGGTGGGTTTGGACCAGGATGGATCCTGCCGCCAGAAATAACCAGCAGTCAACATCCTCCTTGTGACAGAGCCGTATCTTCCTCCCTTTGTGCTGTGATAGCAGTCCTCTCTAGGTGAATAGCTTTCTTACCCTTGGCGATCTCTATATAAATATTCTCGAACTCCTCATGTGCACAGATGCTCCTCAGCCTAACCACCTCCTTCTGTAGCACTCCCACCTGCTTCCTGAGAGATTCCACCAGCAGACACCCTTCACACTGGATGGTCTCCCCAACCTGGCTTTCTATGAAGGGGAAAGGCAGATCACAGTCTCTGCAAATCCACAACAGGATCTGGGTAAAATCATCCACTGTCAGGTTCTGTGTCTGGATACAGGTGTAAGTGGAGGAGACAGGAGCAGCATTGGCACTGGACATGTAGTCTTTCCTAATCATAGCTATTATATTATGTCTCCCTCTCACAAACTCTCTCTCAAACTCCTCTGCTGTCCTGACTGCTAGCTGCCCTTGGTCACTTAAACTCTGGCTTTTAAACCCTTCTCTCCCAGGTCAGCCCTACTCCCTCCTTAATCACACGGGGGAGGGTGATCACAGGGCTGATTAAAGATGACCAAGGGAACAAAGACTCAAACAGTCCCCAAACACAATCCCAACTGATGCTGTAACTTTAGGTAACCTGAAAGAAAAAACCAAATAGCCAAACAAACTCACTCAACTCAAGATTAGTACTTGAATCTTGTTCAGCAGGGGGATCTCCTTCTTTCCCTCTTAAACTCCCCTGTTTGCTGTCATGTGTCTTACATTAGACTTAAATTATAAGGCAGGAACCCACAAGTCCTCTATCATCCCAGTTCATTACACCTAGTTTTCTTAGTACATATATTCATTCAAATTTGCACTACACTAAACAAAAGAGCACCCATTCCAAGATGCACCCAATGAGTAGTGATGGGAAATTGCACCTCTACCACTGGACACCTCTCTTTTGTGGAGTTCCACAAGAATCAATTTTCTCTCTGGTCCAATTCAACATCTACATACAATCCTTAGGAAAACTGGTCAGATTACATGAACTCAAGTGCCAGCAATGTGCAGATGATATACAGCTCTACCTATCTTTCACCGCTATCTATACCACCATCACCAAAATGGCTTGGATGAGATCAGCTCATGGATGAAAAGCAGACATCTGATGCTGAACCTGAGCAAGACAGAGGTGATGCTGTTGGGCAGTGGAAAGCATTTTGAAGAGTTTGCAGCCAGGAGTCAGTCTCCCTTTGGTTGAAAGTACTTTCACAACTGGTCAATTCAGTCTAGTACTCCTGGATTCCTCACTGATACTAAGCTTTCACATAGGATTACTCAGGGGTGCTGCTTTCTACCGTCTCCAAGTGTGTAGGAGGACTCGTCCATCCTGGTGGGTAACCTGGCCTCAGCTATTCATACTTTTGTCACTTTCCTGTTGGACAATAGCAATGCAATATACCTGGGAATGAAGCCTTCTGCACTTAGAAAACTCCAACTAGTATGGAATGCTGCAGTGCATCGCCTCTGCAACAGAGGCTACTGTGAGCACATCAAACCTGTCCTCTGTTCTATACACTGGCTTCCCACAGAATATCTAATCAAGTTCAAAGTCTTGGTCCTTATATTTAACATGCTATATGCCTTGGGCCCAAGATATCTAAGAGACCACCTAAATTTCCAGGTGGAAGACCGTAGTTGACAACTATGCCTCCCTGGCAGAGTGGAACTCTCTACAATAAGGGTAAAGCTCATCTATGCAGAAGACAGAATTTTCTCCAGAGTCCGTCTGAGACTGTGGAATGAACTCCCCTAAGAAATAAGGGCCATCACAGCCCTCACCTTCCAAACCAAGTGCAAGAGGCATTTATTTGATCTTGCGCTCTCTAGAAAATACATAACATCTATATTTTAAAAACCTAAACCCCTACCAAAACAAGACACTCCACCACATGCATAATTCCCCCTGAGGAGAGGATGAGATAACCCCCAACATGTTACAGATGTGTACAGGTAATGCACTGAACAACATAACTAATGGAAGCTGCTCAGACACTACAGTGATGAGTGCAGTATAAGAACTTATATAGGCTTGAGTACTCTTGACAAACTCGTGTGGCCTTAAGGAAAAAACTGCAGAGAGGAGCCAGTCAGAGATACCTGCAGAGAGAAACAGAAGCAGCCAAAGCAGGGACTTTTGCATAAAGGGGAAGAGATTAAAACAGTGCCCATCCAGGACCATCTCTTCCCCCAGAATTGTTCA
This sequence comes from Chrysemys picta bellii, assembly GCF_011386835.1. Classification (NCBI taxonomy): domain Eukaryota; kingdom Metazoa; phylum Chordata; order Testudines; family Emydidae; genus Chrysemys; species Chrysemys picta. The sequence goes on along the minus strand of NC_088793.1, from coordinate 41,022,333 downwards.
GGGCAGACAACTTTATTCCCATGCTCTGGGACACTAGGACCCCAGGGGTGCCTCCTCTATTCCCCCCCTCCCCCTTTGCACCACCACCACTTGGCCTTGAGGGAGAACTGCAGAGAGCAGCTAGCCAAAGACTCCAACTGGTAGGAGCAGAAGCAACCAAAGCAGGGACGTTTTTCCACCTTTGGATATTCCAATCACACCTGTAGAAAGTTCTCTAACTTTCACCGCACTGTACTGATTGGCTCTTTCCTCCAACCCTCCCACTCCCTTGAGTCTCTTCACCTCAGCCTCACTCTACACCTGCCCCTTCTACCTTCTCTCTTGATCCGTTTCCCTCACCCCCTTCCCTTCCTTTTTCCTTCTATTTAGCTGATCCCCTCCTAAGTAAACCCACCTTTAAAAATTAGGAAACATAACATTTGCCAACATCACATTGTTCGTCTACTTGTGTTTTATATGCCTTTCCTCTGTGTCTGTCTCGTCTATTTAGATTGTAATCTCTTTCGGACAGAGACCGTCTACTACTCTTGTGTTTATATGGTGCCTAGCACAATAGGCCCCATTCTGGGTTGTCCCTTAGGCATTACCATAATAAACATGATTAATAATAATCTCAAAAAATATACAGACTCCAGCCATTACCAGCAGACAGCACTACCCAGGCAACAACAAATATAATAATAAAGATTTAATAAATTGCACTAACAAAAGCACCACTATTTTCCCCCTACATCCACCTTCTGACATCAGTCATCTACTATGCCTATGTGTCAGGGTCAAAGTTCACAAGTTACTGCATGAATTTCTGAAATTAATTACTTTCAAGGTATTTCAACTAGAAAGGAGAGGAATAAGGAGCATTTTAAACAAAGGATAAGAGTAATCTAAATTGTATTTGTTCAGACTTTATTAAACTCAAGAGCCAGGATTTTTATTATTTCCCCTTTCCCTAACCCAACACACACAATGGATAAACAAAAATGCAAGATAATATGTTTTTACATGAATGAGATTGTTTTGTAAAAGTAGCTGTAACATAAATGGCTTACACAACCTATTTCTCAGATCAAATTGGACTCTGTACTGCTTTCTCTCTCCAGCGTAGCCCTCTTTGCCACTAGAACAAACCACTACACAGGGTGCAGAACAGAGAATTTTGGCACAGAGTATTACACAGGTATGAATTGCATTTTTACTCTTTAGATATGGATCTTATCTTACCCCAGCCTATCATCACAGAGAAGAGAACCATATAATAAATGCTTGAAATAATGGAGACCCATCACTCATATTCAGTGGCTATCCAATTATGATATTTTGCAAACAACTTTGTGAGAGAGATTTTCACATACATCTCCCAATTTCCCCACTACCAGGTTCTCAAAGTGTTTTAGTCTGCGGGGCACCAGCAGAGGCTCCACAGAGCATAGTTTAAAGAAATGTTGCAATTAAAAGCAACTCAGAAGCACTTCACTGAATAAACCTAGTAGTTTCAAACAGTGATATCTGTTGCACAAAAGCAATATAGCTTTTACCACAGAGAAAACATTGTGCATATGTAACCCACACACCTCCTAGGTGTGGTGCTCTGTCCCCTCTAGTGGCACTGAGACCACTTAGAGATTAATGAGTCTGCTACAGCCTTAGCTAAAAAACATGTGGCTTTTAGCTCATGCAGTAGAGTAGAGGTGGGCAAACTACGGCCCGTGGGCCACATCCAGCCCACGGGACTGTCCTGCCCGGCCCTTGAGCTCCCGGCCGGGGAGGCTAGCCACCGGCCCCTCCCCTGCTGTTCCCCCTCCCCTGCAGCCAAGCCGCCATGTGAGCAGCATTCTGGGCGGTGAGGCTGCGCGCTCCTGCAGGCCAGCACAGCAGCGTGTCTGGCTCCAGCCAGGCGGCGCGGCTGCCAGACATGCTGCTCTGAGCGGCATGGTAAGGGGGCGGGGAGCGAGGGGGTTGGATAAGGGGTGGGGGGTCCCGGGGAGCAGTCAGGGGACAGAGAGCAGGGGACGGTTGGATGGGGCGATCAGGAGATGGATAAGTGTGAGAGTCCCAGGGGGCCTGTCAGAGGGCGGGGATAGTGGTCAGGGCAGTCAGGGAGCAGGGGCGGTTGGAGAGGTGGTGGGACCCCAGGAGTGTTGGATAAGGGGTGGGGGGTCCCAGGAGGGGGCGGTCAGGGGACAAGGAGCAGGGGAGGTTGGATGGGTCGGGGGGCTCTGAGGGATGCAGTCAGAGGGCGGGAAGTGGGAGAGGTCAGGGCAGCCAGGTGACGGGGAGTTGGATAGGGGGTGGGGGGCAGTCAGTGGACAAGGAGCGGGGGGGTTGGATGGGTCGGAAGTTCTGAGGGGGGCAGTCAGGGGTTGAGAAGTGGGAGGGGTCAGATAGGGGGTGGGGGCCAGGCTGTTTGGGGAGGCACAACCTTCCCTACCCGGCCCTCCATACAGTTTTGCAACCCTAATGTGGGCCTCGGGCAAAAAGTTTGCTCACCCTGCAGTACAGGCTCATGTATGTAGCTTCAGAAATCCCAGTTTTGATCCTGCCTGCCGACAACTGGGATCTGTATGTGTTACACATATGCATACTGTGATGACAGTGTGTGCAAAACTGTGGGCATTGAAAATAAATGATCATCCATCTTCATAGTCATCATCTATTTTACAAAATAGATAGATCGTGGGCCCCCAATTACACAAAGGCACAGGAACAGGTCCATAGGTGCCTCAGTGACCTCTTTAAGCACCTAATATTAATCATCACGATTTGACAATTGTGGGATCTTGGTAAAAGCTAAAAACTGCAGGACCTAGGCCAGTGGTGGGCAACCTGCGTCCCACCAGGGTAATCCGCTGGCAGGCCGCCAGACAGTTTGTTTACATTTGCATGGCCACGGTTCACCGTTCCCAGCCAATGGGAGCTGCGGGAAGCAGAAGCCAGCATGTCCCTGCGGCCCGCGCCACTTCTCACAGCTCCCATTGGCTGGGAATGGCGAACCGTGGCCATGTAAATGTAAACAAACTGTCTGGCGGCCCACCAGCAAATTACCCTGACGGGCCGCAGGTTGCCCACCACTGAGCTAGGCCTTCATCCCTGAAATTCCACTGCTTAAATGGAGAACAAGTCTAGCTGTTCCTATTGCACCAAAGGATTGCAGACACCACATACTAGCATAAAAAGCACCTCAAAAACCTAGAGATGGCATCTAAACCTAGTTAACTTTTGATCCCACCATCACAAATTCAGCTGCGACTTAAAAAACATCTGGATTACTCTGATGGAATGGGAGAATGTGTGCCAAATTCAGAATGGATTGATTTATATTACTGATTTTAATCATAATTTAAATCAGCAGGCAGGAAACCTTAATTTAAAGAATCAATTTTATACTTTTGCATTTATACTTTCTATTTATTTTTCTAAAGAAAGTTGATTCTCATTGTTTGCAAAAAGAAGTTCCAAATTATACCTACCAAGGAGGATACACTATAGCTATACACCCTTATTTAAGCAATTATATATCTTAACATTTATTATGTTAGAAAATGGTGAATGACACCTATTTTATTTATTTGATTATTTCATTACCCATCATGTGTGTCAAGCTGCGTTTGAAATTCAATTAAAAATGCACAAAACCAGCATTGTAAAATGTTTTTTTCCCTTTGTTAATTAAAAACTACCTTAAACATGCATGACAAATAAAGGGGAAAATCCTAAATTTATCAAAATTAATTAATGCATTAAACAAATAAAGTACTAGCTGTATTTAATTAATTGAATGAGTTGTTTCTCATAGACTTTAAGGTCAGTAAGGACCGTCGTGATCATCTAGTCTAACCTCCCGCACGGACCAAGGAGTTTAACATGTAAACAAGTCACAGGCTCAAACAAAAGCCCATGGTGCAATGAAGGTTGTTTCTGGTCAGCATGTCCTTCAAGATTTGAAATCTAGCAGATCTCATCCTCTCAGACCTCATTTTTATTCAGAGATTGGAAGAGGAAAACAAGCTTTTCTTCTTTTTCAAGTCCCAATCCATTTTTCAACTTTGAATGAATTAATCATTGAAATGAACTAGCTGAATAAACTGAAAAGAAGAAAATATTCTCTCTGCATCTGCAGAAGAGACTACTGCTGTCAAAAGCTGGCTTAGCTGTTCACTAAAACCTAGTTCCAGGTGCTTAGCCAGTGACTTCCACCAGTTCAGTAACCTTTCTTTAAAACTTTAGCATCAAGCATACTTTTTTGAAATGTAGTTTAAATGACCTTATTAGATTATAGTAAATGTAGTCCTTAATATAGGTTGCCATGTTTTCACACTTTAAATAGATTATTTTTACAAAGAAAAATGCATTTAAGAATTTTTTTTTAAATCAACTTTTATCTACCAGGACTAAATTTAGGCAACAACATTTGGACAAGGAGGTGCAGATCAAAATTATCTGGACCAGCACAATACAGTTGCCAAATTAGAGTTTTTGCAAATTTCTTTTATCAGGAAGTGTTGAGACCCAGATTTTTTTTTGGTTAAATAGTAAAAGCAACACTCATTCTCCATTTCAATAACATAGTTATCTAGTTTGTGGCCAAAATCTGGAAAGATCGAAATGTCAGATCAGTGTTTTGGGGCCAGATTTTTAAAGTGCAGTAGTAGTAGCTATGTTCTGCATTCCAATGAAAACTGAAGGCTTGAAAACCACCATGATCCCCTAGAATCCCAGTACCAGACTGAGGCTTTTGTAGCACTCACTGTTGCACTGAGCGGCAATAACATCTTTTTAGTTTGTATGTTTTTGCTGAAGTACTAGTAGATAAATTTGTTTTGTATTTAAGCTGTGTGATTTGCAAGGTGGGGGACCAAAAACTTTAGCCAGATCCACATTCCAGCAGTTCCCAAAGCTGAGTTTTTATGGCACACTACTGCCAGGATGTATTGGAGCCAGGGAGTTATTGGTATAAGAGGAGTAGCTAACTTAAGCCTGGTCTACATTACAGAGTTAGGTCGATGTAAGACAGCTTTCATCGAGCTCACTGTGTAAGCGTCTACACTACAATGTTGCTCCTGCTGATGTAAGTCACCAACTACATCAACTTAATAACTTCACCTCCATGAGAGGTGTAGTGCTTAGGTCAATGTAGTTAGGTGAATGCAGTGTTAGTGTAGACACTGCGTTGCCTACATTAGACTGGCGGCTGATTGGTTTTGTGAGAGTAGCAAGTTGGCAACCCTAATACCCTTGCCTCGCACTGTGCCCCACGCCTCCTCTGAGGCCCCGCCCCCACTCACTCCATGCCCCCTCCCTTTGTTGCTCACTCTCCCCACCCTCACTCACTCATTTTCACTGGGCAGGCTCAGGGGGCTGGGGTGAGGGCTCCGACTGGGGGTGCGGGCTCTGGGGTGGGGCCAGGGATGAGGGATTTGGGGTGCAGGAAGGGGCTCCGAACTGGGGGGTGGAGCCAAAGGGTTTGGAGTATGAGAGGGGGGCTCCCGGTCAAGGCAGGGGGTTGGGGTGTGGGAAGAGGTATGGCTCTGGGCTGAGGGTGCAGGTGCCAGGGTCGGGCCAGAAATGAGGGGTTCAGGGTGTGGGAGGGGGCTCTGGACTGGGGCAGGGGGTTGGAGTGCAGGGGAAGGGTTCCGGCTGGAGTTGCAGGCTCCGATGTGTGGCCGGGGATGAGAAATTTGGGGTGCAGGATGGGCCTCTGGGCTGGGACCGAGGGGTTCGGAGGATGGGAGCAGGATCAAGGATGGGGCAGAGGGTTGGGGCATGGGGGTGGGGGAGTGAGGGCTCCGGCTGGGGTGTGGGCTCTGGGGTGGGGATGAGGGGTTTGGGGTGCAGGAGGGTGCGGTGGATTGTGATCGAGGGGTTTGGAGGGCAGGAGGGGGATCAGGGCTGGGGGAGGGGGTTGGGGCACAGGAGGGGGTCAGGGATGCAGGCTCTGGGTGGCACTTACCTTAAGCAGCTCCCAGAAGGAGCAGCATGTTCTCACTCTAGCTCCTACACGGAGGCGCAGCCAGGTGGCTCCGCCCCATCCGCAGGCGCTGCCCCCACAGCTCCCATTGGCCCTAGTTTCCAGCCAATGGGAGCTGCGGAGGCAGCATGCAGAGCCCCCTGTCTGCCCCTACGCATAAGAGCTGGTGGGGGACATGCCAGCTACTTCCCAAGAGGCATGCGGAGGCTAGCAGGGAGCCTGCCAGCTCCGCTGCATGGCACCGCCAACCAGACAGTCAACGGCCTGGTCAGCAGTGCTGACCGGAGCTGCCAGGTTCCCTTTTTGACCAGGTGTTCCAGTTGAAAACTGGACACCTGGTCACCCTAGTGGCTGACAGCCAGGAGCCCTGCTGCGCTAATACTCGGAACAGCGGGCCTCCGGCTGACAGCCCCAGGCTCAGGCTGCCAGGGTCACCACCTGGCTGATCTTTGATCAGCCAGGTTGGGCTTTTTTATGGATTTGCCAGTTGCCAGAAAAATTATTTAATCTGTAGGTTTTTTTTTTTTTTTTTTTAAACGTGGGTCTAAAGATTTGCATTATTATCACAATACACTGGAATATCTAACGTTAAAAGTTTCTCTGTTCAGCTACAGATGCTGCAGTGCTCCCACTTCCACAGTTTATGTAAGAAAATGATGTTAATCATATTTATAGGTGTTCTCTCTCTAGATACTATAAGTGACTGTTGAAGGTGGTGGACTGCGGAGTTGGCTTGTGATTGGGGTTGCAGCAGGCTTGCTTTGTGGAGCAGGGGAATGTCTTTTTTTTTTTTTGCTTTTCAAAGGTAGTAACCCTGTCTGTCTGACAGCCCCAGGCAGCAGGGCTACGGCTGCCAGTGCACCACCATGCCTCACACTGACAGTGAAATCAATGCAAGCGCTCCTGGTGAGGACTCACACTGTTGACAGAAGGAGCTAGTGTGGATATGCCAAGCTGTTTTAATTACTGAAGTGGCCGTACATCAAAGTAACTTAAGTCAATTTTGAGATATAGGCTAGGGTTGCCAACTTTCTAACCACACAAAATCGACCACCCCTGCCCTGTCCCTTCTCCAAGGCCCTGCCCCCCACTCCATCCCCCCTCCCTCTGTCGTTCATTCTTCCCACCTTCACTCACTTTCACTGGGTTGGGGTATGAGCTCTGGGATGGGGCCAGGGATGAGAGGTTTTGGGTGGAGGAGGGGGGCTCTGGACTGGGGCAGGAGGTTAGGGTAAGGGGTCTGGACTGGGGCAGTGGATTGGGATGCGGGAAGGGGTGAGGGCTCCAGCTAGGGGTGCGGGTTCTGGGGATGAGGGATTTGGGGAGAAGGAGGGGACTCCAGGCTGGGGCAGAAGGTTGGGGTGCAGGGTCCCGGCAGCCCTCTGAGGAATCGGCTGCAAGGTCCCTGCGGCCTCTAGGTACATGGATGGCCAGGCAGTTCTGCACGGTCTGCTATCTTCACGTCCACAGATGCTGCCCCTCACAGCTCCCAATGGTCGCAGTTCCCGGCCAATGGGAGCTGCAGAACCGGCACTAGCAGCAGGGGCAGCATGCAGACCCTCCCAGTTCCTGGCCACCGCAGCGCCTAGGGGCTGCAGGGGCCTGGTGGCCTCTTCCAGGAGCAGCACAGAACTAGAGCAGGTAGGGAGCTTGCCTTGGCCCTACGGTCCCGCTGTGCCACCGACTGGATTTTTAACAGCCCAGTCAGCAGCGTGCCGGTCAAAAACCAGATACCTGTCAACCCTAGGATAGACTTGTCCTCATTCTCCATCTAACCAATGGAAGTTGGGAAGATAGGACCCAAGGATCCCAAAGGACCACTATCCTTTCCCAGAAAACACAGCACCGTCAATACTCACTTCTTGTAACACTCTCTAAAGGCTCCTGGGTGCGGCTTTACAGTACAGGGGACAGGAGAGAGGACGCTGCCAGGCCCAAACTCGACCTCTCATCACTCAGTGTGTGCGTGCAAGGTGAAGGAAGGACCCCCGAGAGCTGCTCACCTGGGACAGGTGCAGCAGGGACAGGAGTGTCTATTCAAGTGCCTGATTTTTACACACACACCTACCCGCCAACACCATGATGGGTGTATTGGTTGGACTGGCTAGTCGGGCCCCGCTGCCTTTGCCAGACTCTGCGAGCATATTTTTTTAATCGTTTTATTCCCTACCGCACTTCCCATCAGGCATAAACAAAGGACGGCTTTAACGAGTGGCGCCGCAAAGCGCGGCGAGGTTTGCATGACAGTCCGGAGAAGGGAAGAAGGAAGGACCCTTCTTCTTTGGTGCTGCCCGGGAAGGAAGATGGCGGCCGAGGTAAAGTCTGTGCTCTTCGTGTGTCTGGGTAAGTGCGGGGCGGCCGCGCAGGCAGGACTGGAGCGGGGATGTGTCCCCAGGGCTGGGGTGGGAAGGGGTCAGGGGCGCCTGGGGGTTGAGGCACCCAGGGTTGTTGGATGGAGAGAGGGCCGTTCCCGTCTCCCTCCGGGACAGCCGCAGGAGGGTGGAGAGGGAATTAGCAGGATCCCTACTGGGGAGGGGGTAGAAGTGGAGTCCACCCCTCCCCCTCCCCCTCCCCCTGACAGCAGGCCGGAGAGGTGGAAATTAGCAGGTCCCCTGCTGGGAAGGAGAGAGGAGTAGAGTTCGTTCTCCCCTACCCTGAATAGGGTTCCCCCTCCCCACCAGGAAGGAGTAGACGGTGAGTAAACCAGTGGGGGGCTTTCTTGGAGGGGGGGAGGTAGATGTGCACCGTGCATAGGGGAGGAGCTCATGGCAATGTAATAAACACTTCTGGTATCTCCTACCCACCATCATTCCCCTTCCTAATCTATTTGCCCACCCCCGACAAGCTGTTATCTCTGCCCGGAAGGCTTGATACAGTGTCACAGTAAGTGTAACGCTAGGCTGTGTGTTCATGTTTAGTACCTACCTGCCAAAGTTTACAGAGAAGTTGCTGGTTATGATACTATTCAGTGTTTTCATCGATGAGTTGACTAATGGGGCAGAGTGTATGCTTATAAATTGTGCATGTGACACCAGGCTTGCAGGGGTTACAAACAAATTGGAGAATTTTCTGAAATCAACAAGATGAATATCAGTGAAGAGAAATGAGTAGTATTTCACTTATGAAGGAAAAATTAAATGTTCTGTTGCAAAATGGGGAATAACTGACTAATTGATAGTACTGCTGGAAAGGATCTGCAAATTAGTGGATTACAAATTGAATATGAGTTAATAATGTAATGCAGTTGTGAAAAGTGTTAATATCTTTTTGAAGTGTATTAACCAGAGTGTCATATGTAAGACACAGGAGGTAAGTGTTCCCCTCCACTCAGCACTGATGAGGCCTCATCTGGAGTACTGTGTCCAGTTATGGACTCCACACTTTAGGAAAGATGTGGACAAATTGGAGAGAGTCCACAGAACAACAAAAATTATAAAAGGTTTAGAAAATCTGACCTATGATGAAAGGTTAAAAAAACTGGGCATCTTTAGTATTGAGAGAGAGGACTGAGGGGAATCTGATAGATGTCTTCAAATATGTTAAGGGCTGTTATAAAAATAACTATATTTAATTTTTCTCTATGTCCACTGAAGGCAGGGCAAGAAGTAATGGGCTTAATCTGTAGCAAGGGAGATGTAGGTTAAATATTAGGAAAAACTGCCTAATATAATGGTAGAAAAGGTCTGGAATAGATTTTCAAGGAAGGTTGTGGAATCCCCATCATTGGGAGGTTTTTAAAGAACGGGTTAGACCTGCCAAAAATTATCTAGGTTTACTTGGTCCTTTCTTGGTGCAGGGGGCTGGAATAGATGACTTCTGACGGTCTCTTACAGACCTATGTTTCTATGATTCTCTGAATCTGGCTACCTGGCCCTTAAAATCTCCCTGATGCACTGGAAGATGATCCTTGAGAAGACAAGTCTTCATTTGTTAAATTAGAACTGTGTTATGGAAACATCAGTAAAGATATGCACACAATCTGCTCTGCATTTGTAAATAAATATTCATTACACAGCAAATTACAGTTTAGTGCTTGATAATGTCTTCTGTCTGCAGTAAATAAAACAGATAATAACCATTAATTGAGCACATCTAGACTGTAAGCTTTCTGGGGCAGGGACATGGCTTACTCTGTGTGTCTAGTCCAGTGTTAAATAATACTAGAGAAACTTGGGAATGGAGAGAATAAATCATATTCACTATTTTCAGGGAAGAATTAACAAAGTCAGAAAGTACAAGTGATAGGGTGAAACCACTGTAATAAATGTTGTCAACTTCCCTGGAATTTCCCCTCATCTTATATTAGCTATCCAAAAGAGTTGGTCCCATATGACAACAAAGGCTGAATGATGTGGGAAACAGCTTTCTTTTTTAATAACTGCTGACCTGTCAAAGTTTCATTCATTTAAAGTATTTTAAGACTGCATTGAGCTTTTCTTCTGCCAGTGTTGGGTTTTGCTGTGTTTCAGCAGTTATCTAAAATTTCCCCTGTGCCCTAAAAGGTAATCTTGATACATTAGTAAAATTTTAAGTATATGTAATATTTTTGATTAAAAAGAATAAAATCAATCAATTCAAAAATATGAATGTTATTTTTAACACACACTGCAAATATCTGAAATTTTCAATATTTCAAGTGTTCAGTTTGAAGGGAGAGACAGCCTGTCATTTCTGAAGTTATCCCATATGTACTTGAGAGTTGATTCCAGAGAGTACAAGTATTCATGTGAAGTCAGGTTGTTTACTTCTATATTTGTTTTGAAAAACTAATAGTCAGATATTCACTTAACATCTGTTTTCTATTTGTAACAAGAGAAGCAGATATTCATTACGCAGCAAAATATAATCTAATAGTTGCATAATTAGATTGCTTCTGAATTTTTTCCTACCACAGAACAATAAATGAAGCATCCAGCAACATACGTAACCCAAATACATAAAAAGGAATTGGAACTGAGAAGAGGTGAACAGGTTGCAGTTTTTATTTAATTTAAGGGAAGACATTTAAAAAAAAAAATTTACTCTTCTTACACTTGTGTAGTACCTTTTGTTTTAGGAGCTCCCCCATTAATTTACCTAATGCCACTAATAGGCAGATAATTATACCTTAAATGCAGATTGTTAGATTCTGTCTCTCTCATAGTTGACTTTGTCCAAGGGCATGCAACGAGTTAGAGCTCCTGAGTTCTATTCCTAACTTTCAATCCTCTGCTCTATCCCCTATTCATTTTACAGAAGTTACAAACATTACATTTGACATACTGATTGAAAAGTCTCAGCCATATGAGCTATAGCTCACAAATATAAACTCTGCTGGTCACTTCACTTGAAAGGCTTCAATAAGAATCACTTTTGTTTTATGCTTCAAGTAGTTGGAGTTGAAGGGAGATGTCCTTGCTATTAAAAAGTGAGTGAAGAAAAAAATGTATCTTTTGGAGAAAACTACCATACATCCAGTTGCTTTCCTCACACATGAAAAATATATTTTTTTTATTTTTATTTCAAAAGCTTTTGTAGCTTTATTAAGTTATGATCTCAGAAGCTCACATACCAAGGAAGTCAGCCCGGATATATATTTGAACAGAAGGTCCCAGAATATAGCCAAATGTGTAGCTGGTGAAACATTAAATGATATACTCTGCTCCGATACATATTGGAGCAATGCCCTGCTTAGTGCCTGTTTACATTAGAGAAATTTGCACTAGTATAACTACACCAATGCAAACCCTTAATGTGTATGCACTGCACCAATCTAAAGTGGGGGTTACACAGGTGCAGTTTACTCTGATGATTCCAGATTAAGTTGCATTGATGTAAACTCATCTTTATAATGATGCTGCATATGTACATTACCAGTGCAAATTTCTATAATGTAGACAGTGGATGAGGGACATTGTGTTTCTTCATCTGTGGGATCCTGATTGTAATCCTTTAAAAAAATAATCCATGCACTTTTTGCAGCAGTTGTTGGATGGATTTTGTGTTCTGGTGAAATTCCAATTGATCTTATTTATTATAAAACTAGGTAATATGTTTTGCATGCTTGTATTCCCCCTACAGTTTCAATTAGATGTGTCATCCTTTACTTGTATTGAAGTAGTATATAGCAGTGCTTCTCAAACATTTTTTTTCACGGGACCACATGAAAATTGCTAAGGGTCTCGATGGACCACTTAATGATCTTTCCAAATGTTATTTGTACCATTAGCTAACTATTGTAAAGTGCTTTGGATAAAAGCGCTATATAAAAAAACCTTAATAATAATGAACTTTTTTTTTGTTCTACAAATAAAAGCATACAACTCATATTTTAATATCAGTAGTCTTTCCTTTCTAATGTGTGCTCTCTCCTCCCCCCTGGTTGCAGTCCCCGAGCTGCAGCAGCCCCTGAGCTGGGTCTGGGAAGGGGAGCCGTCTCTCCCTGGCAGCCGCAGCCCTGGAGCTGGGGAAAGTCACCTCTTTCTCTGGCCACCACAGCCCTGCATGTCCCAAATTCTCCCCACCCCCTCTTCTCACCCCACTGTTCCCTCCCACCTTCCCCCTATTCCCTCCCAAGGCCACCACCTCACCTACATGTGTCTTCTTCAGGGTCCAGGTACCTAATTAGTGGAGCCACGCCTATGCGGCTCCACTAATTAGGTGGGTGGCCCTTCATTGTATGCAGCTGTCCAGGCGTACACCTTAGAGGGAATTATCTGCGGAGCACCTGAATGGAGCTCGCAGACCACTGTTTGAGAACCTCTGGTATATAGGGTTTTCATGCAATATCACATATCCAGAAATGTATTCTGCCCCCTCCCTCCCTCGTCCCACATTGCCATGAAGCATTCTGCCTATAGAAAAATCAAGTTTTGTCACTCAACCATGCTAACATTACTTCTCTCTTAGTGGAGGGACCACTTCTTCTAAGAAAATAGTCCATTTTTCATATGTGTTCTGTCCATGATGTCTGCTAAATCCGTCAAGAAGGGTGTCAATTGGCATCATGTTATCACTTGCCCCAGTTAATCATTGCAGGGCTGAGGCATATTGCTGGTACAATATGGGGAAGTTTGCATTTTTCTCCTGTCTGTGATACCTAGTTTGTTGCTTAAGAGATTGAAAGGAAAAGACTATACACAAAATAGACATCACTTTCTATATGGTGGCTTTCCAAATAGATTTACCAGTGTGGCATATGTATGTGCCATACTGTTTGGCAAATAATAAATTATATGTACTACAAAAGAACCACATTTTTTTGCTAACTGCAGATGCACATACTATGTTGCATTTTAATTACCACAAGTTCTGTATGTTCATAAAATGTGAAGACCTTATTTATTGTAATAAGATAATTTGCACAAAAGGGGTCAGAACTAAGTTGCTTCAGAGTCTTAATTCTGAATTTCTGGACATGACTGTGACAAAGTCTCGAAAGTTAATGTTGCATTATAATATCTTAGTTCCTCTTCCATCTTTTTTAATGAATTAAATGACTTTCACAGATCTTCTAGAGGGAAGAGAAATCTGTTAATTACTGTAGGGTTACTTTCTTTTGTTGAATGACCCTTCAAAAGGTGATGTTAATAAAGCATTAATTTAAACTTTTAAAAAAGTGATCTCATCTTATTGTGTACACTGTCAAAAACCACCACCAGGTACTGTTCAAAATCAAAAATGGAACTCTGATTTTTGTGAGGTGAAAGAAAGTGACTTCCCTTCAACAGAAATATAAATGGAAATACAAATATACCCTATTGATTTGAATGTGAACTAAAACATCAAAGAAGTGTAATTGTTTGTTTTATATCAAGCACGCTGTAACAGAATATTAAATGGTAACAGCTATTGTATCCGTGAGAAGCTTCAGAATAGATTCATCTGGGTAGCAAGTATTACTGATTGCTTAAGCTATAATTTAGTATCCACCACTCACCTGAAGGTCTATAACCATGTTATATAACTTTCCTTCAACTTATTTTAGTGTGCAATGTGCAATAGGCTGAAAGTGAAATGTATTTCAGGCTTATTGAATGTTGTTTCAGTTTAATTATGTGACAAGACATTTACTTCAACCAGTGGCACACTAGCAAAACCCCATTGTCCTCTCAGTAGGTTACTATGTGTCCAGTAACATTCCTTTTCTTTACAGGCTACTCCTTCAAACAGTTATTCGCTGTTTAAAAATCTGCCTTTGACAGGATGGATTAATTTTAAATCACCATTTTTAATCATAATTTAAATCAGCAAGCAGGAAACCTTTACTTAAATCATCCATTTTAATCTTGTTTTGCATCTATTCTTTTTGTTTTCCTAAAGACAGGTTCTTTCACATTGGTTGGTATAATCATGAAAGCATGTTGATTTGCAAGTAAATATAGCCATTACACTAAATTTTGTATTTCTTTTTGCTAACCATGAGGATGCACCATATACATTTATTTAAGCAATTACACAGCTACATACATGTATGTAGATTCTTAATTTTAATATTTTTATTATTTTGGAAAATAGAATGGTTTTTTTATTACTATATTAATTTTTTTGCTCATGATTTGTCAAGCTGCATTTGGAAATTTGAATTAAATAAAAAATTCAGAGAAATGCATTTTAAAATTGTATATTTAAATAAAAACTACCTTAGAGTGTTGGTTACATAAACTTTCCTTTTTTTCTTTATCAGAAACATTTTTTGCATTTAAAATGAATTGATTTATTAAACAAAACAGGAAGGGTTAACTGTTAGTGACTTTAATTGATTGCTTCTGGTCACCATGCACTTTGAGTTTTTAGAGCTATTAGAGGTCATCCTCGCCCTCCTCAATTTTATTCGTGGATTGGCGAAGGAAAACAAGCTTTCCTACTTTTTTCAGCTCCCATTTAGTTTCTCAAACTTTAATGAACTAGTCCAAATTAAGGAAACACACTCTGTGCACCTCCAGAAGAGGCTACTGCCATCAAAAGTAGCTCAACAACCCCTAGTTCCAGGTGCTGAGCCAGTGCCTTCTGCCAGATCAGTGGTTTGACTTTTCTTGAATCTTCAACAGAATACTTTATTACCTTCCCTTTGATTCTGAAAGAATGGAGGTATAATGTTTTCCTACAATGAAAGGATATCATACTTTTTAGTTATCATGAACATAAATGGCATATCCAATAACATAACTGTGCTTTCAGTTTTCCAAAACATTTGAAGTGGGGAAAAGGTAGAATATGAAAAAGCAGACTGTGGGATGAAAGTTTTTTATTTATGGGGGCATCATTAAAAAGAGGAGCCCAAACAATAGCAATGGCAGACTCTTGCTTTGGTATTGAACTTTATTTAATTTGGGCAAGGATATGAAATATTCCCAAATATTTTTAGCATTCTACAGTGTTTGTTTAATACAGTTTTAAGGGGTAAAAAGGCAACTTGCAATGGAAAGTTTTCTCTTAGCAACAATGCTTTCCATTAAGATAAATACTTCAAGCAAACTTTTGCAAATCATCCAGTAAATCATAGTCAGAAATGTATCCTACTTGTTGCCAGTGCACAGGGGATTTATGGGGATGGGACATCTGAAGACCCTAGAAGTTCCCGACTGTTATGAGTAAAACTATGAAAGACAAAGACAGAAAATGTCAGTATTAACATCCATTTGAGATACAGCTCAAAATTCTGCTTTTTCAATTATGGTTACAGAAAGTCTTTCTGTAGAGGGGGACAAAAAAAGCAATGTAATTACACCATACAGGAGGGTTATCCGATTTAAGATCAAATGCAGGGGATACATGACCCCTTGTGTGACGAGCTCTATGGGGCAGTACCTTCATTTCCCTAGTGCAGTGAGATGGACATAAACAGAGACTGCTCCAGAGTCCTTGGCTTGACTCCACTGCTGTGGATTCACCTGGGGATATGATGAAATAAACTGTCAAAGTACTATGTGAACTAAAATCCTGTCCTAGCTTGCTGCTTTTACCATAGATAAACTTTAGTTCAATCTCTTGTTTCTTTAGGGAACATTTGCCGATCACCCATAGCTGAAGCAGTTTTTAGAAAACTTGTAACTGATGAAAACATTGAAAATAAGGTCAGTTGTTTATTTTTACTGTTGCCAAAATATACTTTCTTCTAGGCAGTCAGTATTATGTAAGCTGTGGGAAGGAAAACATAAACATTTGAATTTGTTTTTCTGTAGTGGAGAATAGACAGTGCAGCAACATCTACTTATGAAATAGGCAACCCTCCTGATTTTCGGGGACAGACTTGTATGAGGAAGCATGGCATTACCATGAATCATATTGCCAGACAGGTACTGTACTCTTATTTCCTTTAAATATGTATTTGTGTTTTTGTTGTTGTTGTTGCAGTGGATGACAGACAGTGGTGCCATTTCTGACTGGAATGTGGGGTGCTCCCCAGATGCAAGGGCTTTAAGCTGTCTAAGAAATCATGGCATTGAGACAGCCCATAAAGCACGGCAGGTATAAAAAGAGTACACTTTATTTCTTGACAGAACTAATAATTTTGTTCAGCCATAATTTCTCATACCAGTCACAACAGCTACTTGGTGAGTATATGGTATGGTGTCAAATTGAATATTAAATATTAAGAGGATTGACTATTAAGTGAGATTTTTTTCAAAAGCACTCAGCATTGGCTTACTTCTTCTAGTTGAAGTCAATGGGAGGAGAGTTAGGCCAACAGTTGAGTGACTTTGAAAACCCTACCTTTAAATGTTCAATATGCTTTCTCTGAGGCATATTTCTTCTATTTTGAATAATTTTGCATTGTCTTATTTTGTGAGTCCATGGCACATCCCATGCATGTGAAGGAACTGATAGGTACTTTGGAAGGGCAGCATTTATATTGTACAGATCCAATAGATGACCTGGCTTGTACTCTGCCCTGGTACTGCTGCTCTTAGGGTCAAAATTCTTTGAGTTGAGAGAGCTCCTGTCTCACACTAAGGAGCTCAGACCCAAGAGTGAAAATAATATCAAAATATCTTCAAAGGAGAATTACAACTAAATAATTTTTGTAAACATAACCTTGGGGCAATCTCGCTAAGAGTCAGAGCAGCACCATTCACTAAATGGAAACACAGTCTGAAGTTTTGGAAATGCTCACCACAGTTTTTCTTTAGTGAGTATATTTCAGGCATTGCATTCTAAAGAGATGCATTGAAATAAACATAACTTCATGTATTTAAATAACCTAGACATTCAAATAAATGCACATAACTTATTTCCATTAACTATTCTCTGTGTATAGAGTATTCCTTTAGGACCTGACCTTTCCTTAGCTTGAGTTCATGCCACTAGTTCTTGCATTTGACACAAGATCAAGTATTCTTGTTAGCATCTTTCCTTTTTGTTCCCTTCAGAATTTTGGTAGACCTTATTGAGGTCGTCCTTTATTTTCTCTATTTTCAAAGAGTACACGCTTAGTTCCTCTAACCTTTCTGACTACGTTCCCTCAATCATGCTAATTGCCCTCCATTGATCTTTCCAGTCTCTTATTTTTATATAACAATGCAAACAGACTTGAACACAACACACTATTGCAAATTTTTCCTCTATTAATACTAGAACAGTTCTGTCTTTTCCATTTACGGGTACCAGATTTCTATTTTATTTTATTTTTTTACTGCTTGCAAGCAGCATACTTACTTTTATGTTTACATTAGATAAGTGGTTCTCAAACTCACCTGTGAAGCTGTTTCAGCTACCATGGTGAAACATGTAGAGGTCTTCAGGGCTTCTTGTAAAGACTCTCCTTTGGTGTTTCCAGATCACTTATGACTAGTTGAACTAAAAAGAAACCAAATCTCTAACACACATGCATGCCTGCATTCTGTGTGACTGCTTCAAATCTTCCTTTGTCAAGTTTTTTTTTGGGGGGGGGGATAAATCCAAACATGAAAAAACTTAGTGGAAATACCCGAACAAAATTGCAACATGACCTGGAGAGATTACAGCAAAGGGAACTTAAGGCAATGATGAGTTTGATGATAAAATATATTTCTTCTCCCTGTACGTATAACTAAACACTGGTGTACAGTTTTGCGGGGACAATGACAGGCCAGCAATGTTTGTCCAAAACAATCAATCCTGTTGGTAGGTGTTGATCCAGCTGGAAAAGGATTAATGAGGAGCTTTTTGAAGGCACAAATGGCAGTTGAGTATCCAAAGACAATAGGAGTTAAACATCTAACTGTCCATTTATATCTTTTGAAAATCTCCCCAAAGTGGGTCCTTCTGGCTCTCTAATGAAGCAGATGGTTTAAGACCACACTTAGCAAAGCCCCTCTAGGAAGGGGGGAATCAAAGATGTAGGCCAAGAAGTATTGAGGTAGAATATTTGGAAGTAGCCAAGCCTAGTGAAAAGGCTTGAGTTGAATTTTGTTTCTTTGCTAATAAAGCCAAATTCAAGGAAGGAGTTGAGCATGTGGATATCTTTTAGAGCAGGTTGGGAAAGTCATCTGCTGGTCGGAAAATAACCAAACACATTAAGGAGAATTTATTCTTTTATTGGCTCCTTACTGCTGTCCAAATATTATTACTACTTCATGTAATTAAGCATTATAGTTCTTCAAGTTCCTGTGCATATGGCTCCCACTCATGGTGTGGTTGCACCACTTGCACAGTTCAGAAGCTACAAAAGCAGTGTCCAGTAGGGGTGTCACATGCATTCTCCATATCCTCGAGCCCTACTCCTAAAAAAATACGGGTCAGTGTGACAGTGCTGAACTGCTTCGGTTGCTTCTAACCAGTAGTCCATCTTGCTTAATATCCTGTCTTCTGACAGTGGCCAGTACCAGATACTTCAGAGGGAATAGAATAGAATAGAATAGATCCACCCCTGTTGTCCAGTCCCAGCTTCTTGCAATCAGAGGTTTAGAGACACCCAGAACATGGAGTTGCTTCCCTGCCCATCTTGGCTAATAGCCATTGTTGGACCTATCCTCCAGGAACTTACCTCATTCTCTTTTGAACCAAGTTATGCTTTTGGCCTTCTTAAGATCCCTCAGTAAGGAGTTCCACAAGCTAATTGGGCATTGTGTGAAGAAGTACTTCCTTATGTTTTTGTTTTAAACTTGCTGCCTATTAATCTCATTGTGAC
This sequence comes from Chrysemys picta bellii, assembly GCF_011386835.1. Lineage (NCBI taxonomy): Eukaryota > Metazoa > Chordata > Testudines > Emydidae > Chrysemys > Chrysemys picta. The sequence continues at coordinate 41,003,278 of NC_088793.1, read as the reverse complement.
CCATGGGTCTTGTTATTTACCCCTTTGCATAAATCATTTCCTTATTCACTTTATTCACACCATTCATGATTTTATAGATTTCTGTCATATCCGGTCTTCATTGTCTCTTTTATAAACTGAACAGTCCCAGGCTTCTTAATCTTTCCTCATCAGGAAACTGTTCTCTTCTCCTAATCATTTCTGTTGCCCTTCTCTGTACCTTTTCCAATTCTAATATATCTTTTCTGAGATGGGATGACCAGAACTGCAAGCAGTAATTAAGATATAGGCATACAATGGATTTATAAAGTGACATGATGGTATTTTCTGTCTTCTTTTCTTTCCCTTTCCTAATATTTCCTAACATTATTAGCTTTTATGACTGAGCAGATGTCTTCAGAGAACTGTCCACGATGCTTCCAAGATCTTTCTTGATTTAGACCACATCAATTTGTATGTGTGGGATTATGTTTTCCAAAATGCATTATATTGCACTTATCAACATTGAATTTCATCTACTATTTTGTTGCCCATCACCCAGTTTTGTGAGATCCTGTTGTAACTCTTTGCAGTCAGCTTGGGACTTAATTATCTTTAGTGACTTTGTATTGTTTGCAAACGTTGCCTAAGAGCCTTTGGTGAGGGACCTTGTCAAAGGCTTTCTGAAAATCCAAGTATGCTATATCCACTGGATCACCTTTGTCCATGTGCTTGTTGACCCCCTCAAAGAATTCTAATAGATTGGTGAGGCATGGTTTCCATTTACAAAAGCCATGTTGACTCTTTCCCAACATATCATGTTCAATCTCTGTGTCTGATAAGTCTGTTCTTTACTATAGTTTCAACCACCTTACCTGGTATTGAAGTTAGGCTTACAAGCCTATAATTGCCAGGTGGATCCTTTTTAAAAATTGGCATCACACAGACTAAATCAAGAATTGGCACTGGAGTTCACCCATCTTTGTGTTTAGACTTCTACCATTTGTTTAGAAGCAGTTGTTGAATTTGTCAGTATTTAGTTGTCTGCATTCATGTGATGTAGCTGAATGGGACTCTTTTTCATTTGACAGGCTTCTCTTCAGTTCGTATTGTTTATCAACTTCTATCCTCTTCTCTTTGCTAGGATATAGATTATCCACTTCAATAAGTTATTACCTAGTGGATGTCTCTGTCTGAACCTTGTACTCATCCGCAGCTGTTAGCTTTTCCCTTCCTTTAGATTAAAAACTCCTGTATTAATTTTTCATGCCAGCAATCTGGTTCTGTTTTAGTTTAGTTGGAGCCTATCCTTTCTGTATAGGCTCCTCTTTTTTCAAAAAGTTCCTGAGTTCCTAATAAACCTAAATACCTCCTCCAAACACTATCATCTCATTCATACAGCAAGACCCTGCAGTTCTACCTGTCTAATTGGCCCTAGTTGTGGAACTGGAAGCATTTCAGAGAAGATTACCATGGAGGCCCTGGACTTTAATCTCATATATAGCAGCCTAAATTTGGCCTCCAGGACCTCTCTCCTACCTCTCCCTATGTCATTGGTTCCTACGTATATCACAACCATTGGCATCTCCCCAACACTGCACATACATCTACCTAGAAGTCTGGAGAGGTCTGCAACTTTCACACCCAGCAGCCAGTTCACCATGTGGTTCTCCCGGTCATCAGAAACCCAACTATCTATCAGAAGTATCTATCTGAGTTACTACTCTTCAAGATCTCTTGTAACGAAGCAATCACCTTCCCCAGTTCTGCAAAAGAGGAGATCAAAACCTCTGGTATCAAAGGAGCAGCTGAAAGCAAAGCTGGGAAAATCTTCTCACTTGTAGGGGTGCAGTACCCAAGGGATCTGCCTCTACTTCAACCCCAAGCTTTAAGGAATTGCTGAAAAGTGAATCAGCACAGGCTTCCATGGTATTGCAGCAGCAATCGAAACATAATCTGGCAGGGTCAGATGCTCCACCAGAGGGACTCCAGCAGCCTGCTTCCTCGGTATAGGCTCAGACAGCATCAGAGAGTTGAGCCTTCACAGCACTGAGAGCATCTCCTCCTGAGAATGGGTGGAAGGCAGTTATGGAATCAGGGCTTTCCCCCCCCTTACAAGTGAGGCACTGGGGACTTCTTCAGCACTCTTCTTCAGAGAAACTGTGAATGTCAAAATAACTCCTGAACTGCACTCTCCTTTACTGGACTGTTCTCCTTTTTAACTAAATGTACGTCTACACTACCAGCCGGATTGGCGGGTAGTGATGGATCTATCAGGGATCGATTTATCGCGTCTAGTGTAGACGCGATAAATCGATCCCCGATTGCTCTGCCGTCGACGCTGGAACCCCACCACTGCCGAGAGGTGGAAGCGGAGTCGATGGGGGAGTCGCGGCAATCGACCCCGCGCCATGAGGATGCGAGGTAAGTTGATCTAAGATACGTCGACTTCAGCTACGCTATTCTCGTAGCTGAAGTTGCGTATCTTAGGGACCCCTGCTGGTTCTGTGCGGGAGGGTTGGCGGGCTTGGCAGGCTCCCTACCCGGCTCCGATCAGCATGTCCCTGCAGCTCCTAGGAGGAGGTGCAGCCAGGAGGGCTCCGCGCACTGCTTCTGCCACAAGTGCCAGCTCCACAGCTCCCATTGGCCGGGAACCGCCCTGCACCCCAACCCTCTGCCCAAGCCCTGACCCCCGCTCCCACACATGCAAACTGCTGCTGGCCCAGGGCTGCCCAGGCAGTCCCTGAGCCAGCTCCGACCGCTGCAGAGGTCACGGAAAGTCACGGAATCCCTGACAGACATGCAGCCTTATTCATGCAGCATATGTAAAAAGGTTTGCACAAGTGTAACTAAATCAATGTATCAGAGCGGTAGCCATGTTAGTCTGAATCTGTAAAAAGCAACAGAGGGTCCTGTGGCACCTTTAAGACTAACAGAAGTATTGGGAGCATAAGCTTTCGTGGGTAAGAACCTCACTTCTTCAGATGCAAGAAGTCTGGAGAGGTTTGCAACTTGCAAATACTTCTGTTAGTCTTAAAGGTGCCACAGGACCCTCTGTTGCTAAACCAATGTAATTTCACCAATACAAATTTCACCAATTACATATTATCCAGGAAAAATAATTTGTTCCTCACCTGGTAACTATTTAAAGATAAAACTTGTCACTTTTTTTAATTTAGAAGAGCAAAACAGGATTGAAAAATCATAAGCAGAAATAGGAAGTAGTTTAGTTATGTTATGTTTTTCTATGTGTTAATCCAGTTTTTCAGTAGAAATGACAATCTAAGGAAGAGTTCTGTGTAAGTTCGAATGTTTGTCTTGCCAACAGAAGATGGTCCAATAAAAGACCTCGCCCATCTTGTCTCTCTAATTTTCTAGGGGACGTATAAAAATTATTGCAGACTTGGTTTACTTTTTATATATTTGTGTGGAGTGAAAATTTGTATAATTCTGGATGAATAACTGACATAGTATGTTCACATAGGTATGAAAATATTAGTTGGTAGCTTTTGAAAAGAAACTATTGTAAAAGTGCAACTGCATATTTTAATCTTAATCATAATTTGTTCATTGTTTTGTTAAAACGGTTACCATTGAGCTAAAGGATAGCTCTTGGACTCAGAATATACTAACCAGTTTGCTGGTTCACAATTCCATTTTTATATGTACATATTTATAATTACTAAGAATTGTAAAATTGTAACTTCTTTTGCAATATTTTTTGTATTGTAAGCAAACACATTTTTGCTACAAAAGTTAAAGCAAATCTTTTTAATTCTAGATTACTAAAGATGATTTCCTTACATTTGATTATATACTTTGCATGGATGAAAGCAACCTAAGGTAATGTATGGTAGAATGCTAAGAGAGATTCTGATTTGACTATCTGCTTTTGTAGATGATGATAAATCCAGAAGATGTGCTTGATTGCTTTAGTGCCTAATGTGCAACCTTTTGCCATTTGTTTTCTTATGAGTTATAATTAGACTTGGTAGAATTTGATTTATATATCATTTCGACAGATGAGATGTGTTTATTTTTAAGCATTTTTTTCAGTTTCTATTTAAATTTTCACAGATGCAGAAAATTATTGGGGTGGGGGTCAGAAATTAAGTAGCAGTAGACGTTGAGATTCAAAAAGTTAAAACTTTATAACAATTAAAACACAAATTGTCAACCTATATCAAAATATACAGAGTAAATTATACTTAAATCAAATTCTAAGTTCTTCTTTAAGTAGTGTCTCTATGATGCTCCACATTTGGACCCCTACACTTTTGATCGAAGATTTTTGATAGTGGTGCTTTTTCAGCCTGTGCATGGACCGTACAGATCCTGGTGCCCTGAACTGAGACTAGATAGGGCTGTGCGGGCAAACTGCCCTCAATTCCTTTTCAACTGCCTATGGCCTGAGATGGAGTCTAAGTTGTGCCTGTTTGCCTATTTTATTAGTGTTTAGCTGTGTAAATGGTTAATAGAGTAGGTTTAGTACCTTATAGTTGGAAAGATGGAGCACTTGTTCCCTTTTTTCTTTTCTTAAAAGAAGAAATGGGGAGGGAGGGAGAGGGAGGAATTAAGCATAGATTTTTAAATGATGGAACAAGTCTTAAGACTGACTTTGGACCTGGGTTCAGAGAACACCCCTCCCCATACAGGGGCCACCTTTATCTGTCAGCGCCATGTCGTTATCAAGGTCACTGTCACCAAGAGCTTCCAACGACGGGAAGAGAACATCAAAACCTCCATCTCCAACACTTTCCTTGACTGAGGTATCAATAACTGTGCCCCTGGTATCGTGAGTTTCACACTCCAGGTATAAGGAAGGGGATAAGAGGAGCAAAACATCAGAATTCCTCTTCAGAGGATCCAGTCACTAGAGACCTCAGGCCCCAAGAGGAGTACTAGTGAGTCTCTGGGTACTTCAGGTACCATGAAGCATATTAAGACTTCATTGAAGTCCCATATCTCAGTGTCAAAGAGCTCTTTACCACCAAGATCACTGTCACCAAAAGACTGGCTTCAATGCAATCCTTGGTACTAATGTCAGTTCCTCACATGACATCTGCAACATCATAGGCACCGGTACCAAGTTCAGTAGCACTTCCATAACCACAGAAAGATCTTGCAGTCCCGACATCAGTACCTCTCACAGGTTCTGCAATATCATTGGCACAGTACCAAGTTCTGTTGTGCTTCTGGTATCACAGGAATTCCTAAACCGAAAGAGCTTGCAGTACTGAATGAGCTGGAGTCTCCACTCCTTGCAACCTCCGGTCTCCTGAGTCTCAGGTTTATGGGAGATCTACCTCTTCTCCTTCTTCAACTATCCACAAGGAAGGGTTGTCACCTCCCATACAGAATGTGGAGAAGCATTCCAATTCAAAACTTTTGGTTCAAGGATCTCCAGTTGTTTCTAGCTGTTACTCTCCATTGCAAATGCAACAAAGGCAAGACACCAGAGCCCTGGCTTCCAGCAGATAGGGAGACCAATACTGGATCTCCCCCAGTTCCTTATGGTCTCATTGGCCCTAGTGGGATCCATGGGCAGTGTACCAGCAACAGTTTTGAGGGACTTCTACTCAGTCCACAAGAAACACAGAAGTCTGTGATCCGGTACCATTCCTCTCTCCTCTCCAATCTGAGCCGAAGGGGACCTTTAAGGAGCAAGAGCAGTCAGAGATTACTCTCCCTTACAAAAATCTCATCATCATCACCTGATGAGGCAGCAGAGGCCATCACTACCATCGCTGGCTGATGACTTTTGGCAATTCCAGGATTTGATTAAATGGGTCGCTGACATCCTGCAAGTTCCCCTAGAGAAAGGTCCATGATTTTCATCACAGGCCCTTGAATGTATTGCACACCTCTACCTCAGCACAGGTGGCACTGCTAATTTAATGAAGCCCTCCTTGAGCCAGCCAAGTTCATCTAGCAAATTCCAGCAATTCCCTCCCTCCCAGCCCCCTCCACAAATGCAAGAGGGATGATTTAAAAAAAAAAAACTTTGTCCTGGCCAGTGATTCTGAGGTTTTTATTCTCTCACCTGGGACCAAACTCTCAGGTTGTGGATGCAGTCAATGAAAGGGACAGGCAGCATATCCAAAAAACCACTCATTATAATAAAGATCAGAAATGTCTGTACCTGTTTTGCCGTAGGAGTATTCATCATCAACACTTCAATTCAGGATAGCTGTTCACCAGGCACTGATGTCAAAATATGATTACCTGAACCATGGAAAGTTTAAGGCTTTTATTGACCATTTACCACAGGAACACTGAGAACAAGTTCAGTGCCATAATGAAGGAGGGCCAGCTTTTTGCAAAGACTTTCACAGCATCTAGTAAAGTCTGCAATAATGCTGCAGTCAGGTCTGTTTCCATCGCAGTAGTGATGAGGTCAGCTTCCTGGCTTCAGTTGTCTGGGTTTCCATGGGAGGTATGATCTGCCATGGGGAATTACCTTTTGATGGCCAGAAGCTTTTTGCAGGTTCCACAGACAACTCACTTCACACCCTAAAAGACTCTTGGGCAACACTTCAGGGTATACACACCTGTATATAAGAGAAAATGTAGCAGGTCTCAATTGACAAAGAGATCCTGCCCTGCTGAGTTTTCCACCTTCCATAGCTGGTGGTTCCAGTGGTCTGAGGTCCAGATTTTCAAAGAAAAGGTCTGCAACTACCTCGACTGCATCATCTCAGCCTTCAGCATCATCCAGATGTCTGTTTTGATTGAGATTCCAGACCATCCAATGACCAGGTTCACTAAGCTGCATGATAGGATCCCTCTTCCTCAATTTAGGCACCATCTCTCTCTATTAATAGCATGGGAGACTATTACATCAGACAAGTGGGTTTTGGAGGCCATTTCTTCAGATTATACTATCCAGTTTATCTCCATCACTTCCTTCCAACCCCTTTCCCCATCCCTCTTCAGGGACCCTTCTCATGATCATTTGCTTACACAGGAGATCTCATCACCAGTCCCACTTCAACACAGGGGGAAAGAGTTCTATTCATAATATTTTGATACTCAAGAAAAATGGGGGTTGGAGACCAATACTAGATTTCAGACAATTGAACAACCATGTCAAACATCTGAAATTCAGCATGATATTCTAGCAGCTGTAATTCCCTCTCTGGAATTGGGTGGACAGGTTTGATTCTCAACCTCAAAGATGCTTACTTCCACTTAGCATTCATCCTTCCCTCAAAAGCTTTCTTCAATTCACTTTAAATCACAATCGTTACCAGTACCAGGTCCTACCCTTCAGCCTGTTGTCCACCCTAAGGGTATTCTCAAAAATCACAGCTGTCGTAGCTGCCTACCTCCGTCATCTAGGAATTAACTGTCTTTCCCTGTCTCAACAATTGGCGCCTCAACTGTCGATCATATCAGGAGGTTGGGTAGGCAGTTCAAACAATGACTTCACTATTCAGAAGTCTAGGCCTGCAGATGAATATCAAGAAATGGATCTTGACCCCCTGCTCAATGAATTCTCTTTATAGGAGCACTTTTGGATTCATTAATGGGCAGAGCTTATCTTTCTTTCGACATGTTCCTTGATCTAAGGAACCTTATACCAAGAGTGAAGCTCTGGTGAGAACATGTCTGGGACACGCGGTGGCTTGCGTTTTTATGACATAATGCCAGGTTACATCTTGGATGTCTCCCTGGGAGGCTCAGCATTGTTTATGTATCTAACGAAAACCTGCTTGTTCAGACTGTATCTGTACCCTGTCAGATCCTACAGTCACTCACCTGGTGGATGAACCCTTACAAAGTTTGTGCAAGAATCCTGTTCAACCAAAATTCCTATACAGGCTTATTAACATCAGATGCTTCTCTCCTGCATATTTGAGTCCTCACACAGTCCAAGACAAATGATCATAGCAGGAACAGTGCTAGCAGATCAACCTGTTGGAATTAAGGGCGATCAGTAATGCTTGCCTATTGTTCCATCAAAATATTGATAGACAATATAGCATGCATGTACTATATCAATTGTCAAGGCAGAGCATCACTCTGCACTGAGCAATAAAACATTGGCAATGCACGCATTCCTATCAGCTTCTTACCTCCCGGGGATACCAAACACCGTGCAGATGACCTGAACAGACATTTCTCCCTAAATTACAAAGGGGAGTTGGACTCTTGAGTTCTCAGCAAAATATTCGTAGCTTGGGGATTTCCAGAGGTTGATCTTTTTGCCACAGCCACCAACACCAAGTGCAAGAAATTTTGCTCCGGTGTGGGGTTTGATCTCCAATCTCTAGGACAGTGGTTCCCCTGGGGGGGGGGCTGCGAGCGGTTTCAGGGAGTCTGCCAAACAGGGATGGCTTAAACTTGCTAGGGCCCAGACAGAAAGCCGAAGTCCCAGTGCCTGGGGCCCCAAGCCTCATCACGTGGGGCTGAATCTGAAGCTTGAGCAACTTTGCTTCATGGGGCCCCCTGTAGTGTAGAGCCCCAGGTACTTGCCCTGCTTGCTACCTCCTAATGCTGGTCCTCGCTTTTATATGCAGAAAAACAGTTGTTGTGGCACAAATGGGCTGTGGAGTTTTTATAGCATGTTTGTGGGGGAGGTGTGGTTCAGAAAGAAAAATGTTGAGAACCCTTGTTCAAGGAGATGCCTTCCTCATTACATGGGCGAAAGTTCTTTTATGTATATCCTTCAACTCCATTGTTCTTAGAGGTCCATATCGAGATCAGATAGGACCAAGCAAAGTCATACTGATTGAACCGACTTAGCCATGACAAATTTGGTTTCCTTACCTCCTCAAACTCACCTCTCACCCTTCATGGTGGCTCCCAATCATATCTCAACTGTTGTCATAGGATGCGGGTCAGATACTTCACCCCCATCTGAACGTCCTGCAACTGCAAGCATGGTTCCTCAATGGCTCTCGGGACTAGAGACCACATGTTCATCGGAATTACAAAAGATACTATTAAATAGTGGAAAGGAATGTACTAGACATACTTACCTTTAGAAATGGAGAAGATATCTTTGGTGTCACTGATGCCATCTTTCTCTGACCCACTCATCTCTTTTTCTCAGTACTGGACTTGAAGTCTCACTCACACACTCACTCACTCTTTCTCTGTCTCTTTCACTCTCCCTTCCCAACACATACTTGTGTTGTTGTTGTTACTTCTTGGTACTTCCTGCAATGCACATATATTCTCTGTAACTTTATTCTTTCAAAGTACTGGGTATGTTGTTTTAGTGTTTTGGCTGGTCTATGCATTTCATAAATTTTATTTCTTTTACACTTAAATTTAATTCTTTGAGTGGTGAGTTCTAAATTCCTAACCTGTCCTGGCTGGAGTAATTATCCCTATGGTAACTTTTAAAAATATATATATTATCTAGGTTTTTTGTTTCTACTGGTGGCACACATCTGCTCATACTTCAGAACAAAATTTATTCCACACATGGATGGAAAAAATTAGAGGGAACATTGGCCATCACCCCTGCTCAAAAGATTGGGGAGGTAAAGGCTCTACTGGCAGATCCTTCTTTCGCTGTGTTTTTTTCCCAAGGAGAAAGTATTTTTATGACCTCATCCAAAGTTCTTACTTAAGGTGTCTTCTGAGTTTCATATTGACTGAACTATTCTCCTTAGGGTTTTTTTTTCCTAAGCTGGATCAGACTGCACAGGAGTCTGCTTTTCTGAACATTAAGAGGAAGTTAGCCTTTTCCTTGGACAAGACTAGGCCATTCAGGAAGACCCCTAGACTTTGCTTCTTCACAGAGAGATCTGTGAAGTGGCCTCTCGCCACTCAGAGATTTTCTAGATGGATCTCTGGATGTATAATTGCCAGTTTAGAGGTTAGCTCAAATTACACCTCCCCATACTGTGTATTTTACTAGATCACAGTCAATTTCTGTATTCCTACTCAAAGATGTTCTGGCTGCTGAAATCTGCAGGACTGCAGCATGATCCTTGGTGCACACATTTTCCAAGCACTGTGCCATAATTCATGCTGCAAGATCAGATGTGACAGAAGGTAGTGATGGACTCATTCCAAATTCCTATCTGCTTAAAGAGTTGCATCTAGAGAGTCACTGAAAATGGAGCACCTACAGGGACATTATTTGAAGGAGAAGTTACTCATCTTGTAAAGTAACTGGAGTTCTTCAAGATGTGTGCCCCTGTGGGTGCTCCACTTACCCAACCTCCTTCCCCTCTGCTTCAGAGCTGCCTCTGAGGGCTTCACGGTAGAGAAGGAACTGATGGTGGTTCACCTATACAGCTCTGTGTAACGTAAGTGTAGGGTACGTGCATGGGCTGAACAGACACTCCTGACTGGAGTTTTTTAGCAGAGGCGTATAGGCGCACGTGCACCTAAAGTGGAGCATCCCAGGGATGCATATCTTGAAGAACTCCAGTTACTGCACAAGATGAGTAACCTTTCCTCCTCAAGCAGCATTTTTCTTACTTTGCCTGTCAGTAATCAAAATTAACAATCAGTGTAAATATTTTTTGTCAGTTTGTATGTATGGGGAAATTGGCGTTTACAGACATTTATCAGTAAAATTTGAATCCTTCCAAGACTTGTCATAATCGGTGGGGAAAGGGAATTTACTTAGAATGTGTACAACCTGCAAGCTGGAATTGATAGGACTATTTACATCATATATTATAGAATATGGAAAAAATAATTTAGTGTGACTGAAATTATAATGGTATCAACTGGAACTCTATAGTTCAGAATGAGTCTGGATTTCCAGATTTTAAGCCCTGAAACTTTTGATTGGCGTATCCAAGCTGTCTACAAATTGGTATGTTTTAAAATCAGTTATAAGACTTGTCTGAGAATTTGGAAAGAATTAAAGATTTTTTTGTTATTTAATCAGAAATTACTTTTTTCTTAGTGTGCCAGGATTGTTCAACCCACATATTGTCAGCAGTAATAGGTATTCTGAACTCCAAACTTCAGATATGCAGTTTTGTACACACTGAAGCATAGCATAGCTCTTTGAGTACTTGCACATATCCATTCCTACTTAAGTGTGTGTGTGAGCGTGCACCCCAAGAATAGCTATCGGAGATTTTTCCCCTAGTGCTATCCGCCAGCTCAGCTCTGGCACCCCTTTGTGCCGCTCGCTCATAGCACCGTATAAGGGCCTTTCCGAGCCTCCACTCCTCAGTTCCTTCTTACCACCTGTGATGGTTGTTGGAGATTACCTCCCTTGCCTTGGCAAAGTGTGTTAGTGGTTCTCATAGTTAAAAATTCTGTAGTTTTATTAGTTAGTGTAGTGTATTAGTTGTAAATAGTATAGAATAGTAGCTAGGACTCCTCTGTGTCTGGAGAGGGAGTCCGTCTCTTCCCCGTACCGGGGCATGCCTCAGTTGCCAGTGTTTAAGCACTGCTCTTTCTGTGCAAAGCCTATGCCAACCAGCGACCCGCACTTAAGTTGTCTTAAGTGTCTGGGTGAGGGACACAGGAAAGATCACTGCCAGATCTGCTGCAATTTCAAGCTGCGGACCCAAAAGGATTGGACAGCAAGACTAAGTGTCCTCCTCATGGAGGCAGCACTGAGGCCCACCTCGGAGCCGAGATCTGACTCGGCACTGAGTACGTTTGCGTCTGTGCAGAGCGCACTTCCCACCCCTAAGAACTCGTGGCACCGCTCTTCCTTGCCAGTGCCCAAGAAGAGGCACAGAGGACAGTGGGAGAAGACCAGTTCCCTGGCAGCAAAGACTGACAAAGCCGGGGCAAGCCGCTCTCCCTTGCCGACACCACAGCAGCCTCTGGCGTTACCATCAGTGCTGGCGCCACAAATGCCCAGGGGTAAGGTGCTACCCCCATCCCGGCATCAGGTGGATGACTTTGCAGTACTATTGACCCTGGAGACTTATGCTGCCGCTAAAGGCTCGATGGCTCTGCCGGTACTCAGCCCCCCTAAGGTGTCTAAAGTGGCACCATCTGTGCCGCCTAGCGACACTGAACCTTCCACTTTCAGGCCAATCTCAATACCAGCCTCTAGGGGAAAGCCTCCATTTATTACCTCACCAGAGATGTCCCCTCGGCACCAGGCCCCACCACTGGGAGGATTGGCACTGCCATGGTCACCTCAATCATCTAGCTCAGGGGTCAGCAACCTTTCAGAAGTGGTGTGCCAAGTCTTCATTTATTCACTCTAATTTAAGGTTTTGCGTGCCAGTAATACATTTTAACATTTTTAGAAGGTCTCTTTCTATAAGTCTATAATATATAACTAAACTGTTGTTGAATGTAAAGTAAATAAGGTTTTAAAAATGTTTAAGAAGCTTCATTTAAAATTAAATTAAAATGCAGAGTCCCCCGGACCGGTGGCCAGGACCCAGGCAGTGAGAGTGCCACTGAAAATCAGGTCGCGTGCGGCCTTCGGCATGCATGCCATAGGTTGCCTACCCCGATCTAGCTCTTCCTCGTCTTAAGGGTCGGATTCGAGGTTTGACATCTTGAGTCACTGTCGCTGCTCCCTGCACCCATCTCTGACTTCGGGAGCCCCGGCAGCCGATGCCTCAAAGCCCATGGGGACCAACACCAATCCAATGGTCCTCTTGGAACCTGTGAGGATTTCCCCAGGACCAAGGCACCAGCTTGAGGTACCAGCTATTCAGTGTGGTCGGAGACTAGGGCAGTGCCGGAGGCCCACCGGGAGACTCTTGAGCCAAACTCTGGGGTTGACGCTGGAGCCGGCCCAAGTACCAGTTCTGGCACCGAGGCGAGCATCAGTACTGGCCAGGAGGACATTTCCCCTGGATGCTGGGACAGCGCATACCTCCTCGTCCTTACCAAAGGATGAATTAATGCTTAAGGGATCTTCTCTCCCTGGGATGACCTGAGAGCCCACCAAGGCCTACTTAACCGGGTGACTTCTAATTTGAGTCTTTAGGTGGAGGTCGTTAGGGAGCGGTCTGATGGCTTCCTGGACATTTTGATGGCTGAAGCCCTGGAAAGTATCACTCTCCCTTTGCACAGCTCCATTATGGGGCCAATATAGACCCTCTGGTAAAACCCAGCATCCATCCCTCCCGTGACCAAGGGAACTGAGAGAAAGTACTTTGTGCTGGTCAAGGGATATGAGTTTTTATTTTCTCACCCCCCTGCCTGGGGGTCTCGTCATTGGGGCTGCTAATGAGAATGACTGTCAAGGTAACACAGGGTCGACTCCGAAGCCAAAGGAGCCTAAAAGGATGGACCTTCACATAGCGAACCAGCTATGACTACAACATGTGGGAAGGGATGACTAAGTTTAAAGATAAACTTCCTTAGGAGAACAAGCAGGAGTTCTCAAGCCTAGTAGAGGAAGGCAAAATGGTTGCCAGATCCTCTTTACAGGCAACACTTGACGCCACAGACTCAGCGACCAGATCTATGGCCACGGCAGTAACTATGTGCAGGAGCTTGTGCCTGCAAGCATCAGGGTTCCCACAAGAGGTCCAACAAGCAGCAGCCCCTACTGTTCGAGGGACACTTGCTTTTTGCTGAAAAAACTGACACTAGGCTCTGGTGTTCAGAGTCACTTTAGTGTCCTTAAGTCCCTGGGTCTGCAGTCCCAGTCTCAGCCCAGGAGACTATATAGGCCACAGCTGTTTGGCTGCTTATATCTTCATCAGAGGAGACGAAGGAATGGAGGCTCTGGGAGCAGGCCAAATCGACCTTCTTCCTTCTCCATGGGGCACTCTCAACTGCCCCCTTGTCATTTGGGTGTCTCAAAGCACTCGTTTTGATGGATTTGTGGAGGACAGCATACCAATTCCGCTCTCACAGGATCCAGTTACCCCTATATTTTCCAACCGACTTTCCCACTTCCTCAAGGCCTGGAAATGGGTCACTTCTAACTGCTGGGTCTTAAACACAGTGGAGGTCGGCTATACCCTCCAGTTCATCTCCAGCCTTCCCTGTCCCTCTTCAGGGAATCTTCTCACGAGCTTCCGCTGCAGCAGGAAGTTCTGTCCCCCTTCAGGATGGGAGCCATGGAAAAGGGTTCTACTCCCATTATTTTCTGATACCCAAGACCAAGGGAGATCTCAGGCCCATCCTAGACCTGTGCCGTCTCAACCAAGTTTCTCAAGAAGTTGATGTTCTGTATGGTCTCTTTGGGGTCAATCGTCCCGTCTCTGAATCCAGGGAATTAGTATGCCGCCCTCAATTTAAAGAATGCATACTTCCATATATCAATTTCTCATGGCCACAGAAAATATTTGAGATTCGTGGTGAACCAGGGGTGCTACCAAATTGCAGCCCTGACGCTTGGCCTTTCAGCAGCCCTGAGAATCTTAACCAGATATATGTTGGTGGTAGTAGCCTTTCTAAGAAGAAGAAGAGGAGTCCACATATTCCCGTACCTCGACGACTGGCTAATCAAGGGCAGGTCTCAGGAGCAAGTGAAGTCGGACATGGCCCTCATCCAAACAACCTTCTGGTCGTTGGACCTTCTTATCAACAAGAGAAGTCGACACTAGTCCCCACCAGGAGAACAGAGTTCATCGGGGCAGTCCTCGATTCCCAGCTGGCAAAGGCCCTCCTCCCAAAGTATCGCTTTTAGGCACTTTCGGAGCTAGTTCGTTATGCGCAGGCTCATCCTGTCACAACGGTTAGGACGTGCTTGAGCCTTCTCGGTCACATGGCGTCGTGCAGGTATGTGGTTCATCACATGAGGCTAAGACTCAGACCCCTCCAGGCCTGGCTAACCACAACGTATGCTCCCTCCAGGCACCCCCTGGACAGGGTGGTTATGGTGCTTCCACACATCCTCCCTATCATGGTGGCAAGACCGTTGGGTAAGCTGCAAAGGGATTCCCTTCACAAAACCTCAATCATCTGTGCACCTGGCTTCTGACGCTTCAGCACTGGATTGGAGAGCCTACCTCAAGGGCTCAGGACTCAAGGGTGCTGGTCCACTGAGGAGCTGGTGCTCCACATCAGTGTCAGAGAGCTCAGGATAGTCCATCTCACATGTCAAGCACTCCTGCCTCATATTGCAAACACAAGAGTCTCAGTCCTCTCGCACAATATGTCAGCCAGGTACTACTACAACAGACAGGGTGGAGCCTGTTCTTCCTTTCTGTGTCGATAAGCAGTTCGCCTATGGGAGTTCTGCATCGCATGTCCAATCACAATTGAGGCTTCATTTCTGCCAGGTGTGCAGAATAAGCTTGTGGACCGCCTCAGCAGGTCCTTTTCCACTCACCACAAGTGGTCCCTGCGTCCAGATGTCACACTGAGCATCTTCCATATGTGGGACTCCTCTGTATCTCCTGTTTGCCTCACGGTCCAACAGAAAAAGACAGCAGTTCTGCTCTCTGAGGGGCCACAGTCCAGGCTTGATAACACTGCTCTACAGCCAAAATGCTTCTGAAATAAATGTAGTCAAACTTTACTAATTCTGGGTCACTGAGAACGAAAATGATGCTTAAAATTATTGATTGGCTCTAGTTTTCAAGATATGCTATTGGGTCTGTATATACGACCCTTGACTTGGGAATGGCAGAGGATAAGTGAGTTATAAAGGGAAGGGATCTCAATTTAAACCAGAAATGACTAAAATACATCTTTGACTGGATCTAAGAATAAATCTATGACTGGGTTTGGACAGTACTTGCTTTTTAGGCAAAACAATGAATGATGCAATCTGAAGCTGGTATTGCGTCATATATGATATGAATTGTATCATGTTATTCCTAGAAGTCATGGATGATGCAATCATAACGAAGCTTACATCACTCTGCTGAACAAATTGCCCTATATCAGCTCTAGAAATCATACAGTGTCGTGCTCTCTTATTTGTCAGTGTTTGATTTTGCAAAGGGACACATTTCTGTTTAGCCAAAGTGAGCAGAGATGCCTCATACTTGTGTGAACAGTGCAGATAACTTCTACTATGTTTGTGGTGAAGTGACTTTTGCATCACAAAAGCGCAGTATAACCACTATGGTTAAGAAAGCCTATCACCTTTATTTTGGCTGCAAAATTGGAGGTCAGGACAAAAGGTGGGCCCCACACACATGCTGCAACACTTGTGCAACAAATCTTCGCCAGTGGTTGAACAGGAAAAAGGAAATCTATGCCTTCTGCAGTGCCAATGATTTGGAGAGAGCCAAAAGATCATCCCAGCAATTGTTACTTCTGCATGGTACCTCCAGTTGGGAAAGGTGTGTCAAAGAAGAAAAAGTGGACTGTGCATTATCCAAACATTCCATCAGCTATACGCCCAGTACCCCACGGAGAAGGACTGCCGGTTCCTGATGCACCAGAATCATTCTCACTTGAGTCAGACGAGGAAGAGGATGAAACTTCTGGTCCTGAACCATCAATGTCACAGGACCCACATTTTCTCCCATCCTCCTCCTCTGAACCACACCTCGTAACACAAGGTGAACTGAATGACCTTGTCAGGGATTTGGAACTACCCAAGAGTAAGGCAGAGCTGTTGGGCTCCAGACTACAGCAGTGGAATCTCCTGGCAGGTGGTGATAGGGTTTCCATGTTCGTCAGAAGGATCTTGTCCCATTCTTCTTCATGGAAGGTGATCTTGTAGCCTGCAACAACATCGATGGTGTGATGGCAGCCCTCAACATCGTTCACGATCCAGATGAGTGGAGACTGTTCATTGATTCATCGAAGACGAGTCTTAAAGCTGTTTTACTGCATAATGGCAATGTTTTGCCATCAATTCCAGTTGGTCATGCAGTCCATATGAAGGAAACCTATGACAACATGAAACAACTTTTGAGGTGCATAAACTATGACCAACATCAGTGGCAGCTTTGTGGCGATTTGAAGGTTGTTGCTCTCTTGCTTGGTCTGCAGACTGGATACACAAAGTACTGCTGTTTTCTCTGCGAATGGGATAGTCGTGCAAGAGATTCCCACTACATCAAGAAAGATTGGCCACTCCGACAGTCATTGGAGCCTGGGAGGAAAAGTGTTCAGCATCCACCACTTGTTGAATCAAGGAAGATTTTGTTACCACCCTTACACATCAAGCTGGGTCTGATGAAGAACTTTGTCAAGGCCATTGACAAAACACAAGCAGCTTTCAAGTACCTCCGTGGAAAAGTTCCAAGGTTAAGTGAAGCTAAGATAAAGGAAGGTGTCTTTGTTGGTCCTCAGATTCATGAACTTCTTCGAGATGATGCATTTGACCATGCACTGCGTGGCAAGGAAAAGACGGCATGGAAAGCCTTCCAGTTAGTGGCAATAAATTTTCTCAGAAACAACAAGGCAGACAACTACAGGTTGTTGGTGGAAAACCTCCTCAAGGCCTACAAAAGCCTTGGTTGCAACATGTCACTAAAGATTTTTTTCCACTGAACTGCGGAGCAGTGAGCGACGAGCACGGCGAGCGATTTCACCAAGACATTGCAACAATGGAGAAACGCTATCGGCAAATGGAGCCTATCAATGCTTGCAGACTATTGCTGGACAGTGACAAGAGATGCTCCATTTAATGAATACAAGAGACAAGCCAAGAAGCGCCGAGTAGACACTGAATAGGACCAAAATATGTACATAATAGTTTTTTGCCCTTTGTTTCATAATAAATTTTATTTATATAACCCTTTTGCTGATTTTTAAAGTGTTACATAAACAGGACAAGTGAAATATTATCATGTAAAGCAACCATAAACACATGAAAAGACCTAGGTTTACAATTTGATTAAAACTCAACTATACAATATACATAGATATAAAATGTAAAAATTTAAATATCTTAGAAACAGTAGCTAATCAGTTGTTTTAATTGTCATATTTGACTTCAGCACATCAAAATACATCATAAATAGCACATTTTATCTCTGAAGCAGACGACTTCTTAAAAATTGTAGACCAGTGTAACAGACCCATTTTTCCTGAACTGCTCGCATCATCTGCTCTACACCTTTCCGCCCATTCCACTGGTTCACAAGGGTGCCGACAAAGAACAAGCAGGACCAGGCTCGGGTCATCCTGATAGCTCCAGGCCCAGACAGCATTGGTACATCTCACTCATTTGCCTTTCTCGCAAGACCCCGATCAAGCTTCCTCTGTACCACGGACCACGGTGAGTTGCTCCATCCGAACCTCAGCTCTCTCCATCTGACGGCCTGATATCTTCATGGCTGAATCCCGATGAGCAGGCTTGTTCAGAGCAGGTCTGGAAAATTTTCCTGGGCAGCAGGAAGGCTTCCACGAGGACAGCTTACTATGCAGAGTGGAAACGTTTTCCCTCTGGTTGTCTGGTTCTGCTTACGCAGACTTCAATCCAACTCATCCTGGACTACCCTCCTGTGTTTGAAGGAACAGGGCCTAGCCCTTTCCTCCATAAAGGTCCATCTGGCGGCCATTTCAGCATTCCACCCGAAGGTCGACAATAGGTCAGTGTTCTCACATGAAATGGTAGTTTGCTTCCTCAAAGGTCTGGAGAGAGCATTTCCTCAAGTGAGAGAAGCGGGATTTGAACCTTGTTCTCTCAAAACTGACAGGACCGCCATTTGAACCGATGGCAATGTGCTCATTCCTACATCTCTCATGGAAGATGGACCTTTCCAGTGGCGATTACTTAGGTCAGAAGGGTTTCAGAGCTCCAGGTCCTTATGGCGGAACCACCCTATACAGTTTTCTCTAAGGACAAGGTACAGCTTCGGCCATTCCCTAAATTCCTTTCAAAGCTTGTGTCCCAATTCTGCTGCAACCAGCCAATCTTTCTCCCAGTCTTTTACTCTAAACCTCATGCAACTAGGGAGGAGGAGTGCCTGTATTCCTTGGATGTCAGGCAGGCTCTGGCTTTTTATATTGAAAGGATCAAACCATTCCATAGGTTACCACAGTTCTTCATAGCAATAGCGGACAGAATGAAAGGGCTTCCCATCTCTGCCCAGAAGCTCTCATCCTGGATCACTTCTTGCATACGAGCATGCTATGACCTCGCGGGCATCCCCCTCCGCCAAAACTGACCGCCCACTGTACAAGGGCCCAAACCTCTTTGATGGCCTTCTTAGCTCAAGTTCCAATCTGGGATATATGTAGAGCAGCGACCTGGTCATCAGTTCAGACGTTCTCGACGCACTATACTATCACGCAGCAGGCCAGAGACGATGCCCTCTTTGGCCGAGCGATTCTACAGCAGTTCTACAGTCGTCCTCCTATATTACTGCTTGCATAAGAACATAAGAATGGCCATACTGGGTCATACCAAAGGTCCATCTAGCCCAGTATCCTGTCTTCCAACAGTGGCCAATGCCAGGTGCCCCAGAGGGAATGAACAGAACAGGTAATCATCAAGTGATCCATCCCTTTTGCCCATTCCCAGCTTCTTGCAAGCAGAGGCTAGGGACCCATCCCTGCCCATCCTGGTTAATAGTGAGTCACCTAAGTTGAAATGGACATGTGCAAGCACTTGAAGAAAAAACGGTTACCTACCTCTCGTAACTGTTCTTTGAGATGTGTTGCACATGTCCATTCTGAAACCCACCCACTGGCCCCACTCTCGGAGTGGTTGGTAAGCAGAGGCTTAATGGGGCTCTTTATACCAGCGCTATGAGCACACGGCACCAGGAGGCGCCAGAGCCAAGCCAGTGACTACCACTAGGGGAAAAAATCTCTGATAGTGTGCTCGGGGCACTCACGCACACACTTAAGGACATGTGCAACACATCTCGAAGAACAACAGTTACGAGAGGTAGGAACCGTTTTGGTTTTTTTTCCATACAAGGGTCATTTCCAGGAAAATAAATTAGGAATCTTCTTCATTTACAGCTACAGAGGGTAGAAAGGGCTCTGGCTTAAAAAAGCCAGTTTATTATCCTAGGAAAAATAATGCTAGTTTGCTACTATTCGCTGTGATTCTGGTAACATGTCTCCCTGGGACCATGTTGAGCTTAATAATTGTGCATGGCAATAGCTGACTAATTTTCTAATTTGGATAGCAATAGCAAAATTTCTCCTTAATTGAGGGATGCATTTGTCCAGGGCCAACTGGTTAAATGGGTATGAAAGTCTAAGGAATGGCCCTTTGAAAGTTGTCTGGATTTAAAGACTAAAAAATAAAGATGAAATTATACAAATCAGTCATAAGTTTTTTTCAGATGGTTGTGAATGTCCACCTCTTTTACAACCCAATCATGCAACAGCTCTGTGTATGGCACTTGAATTGACTGACATGTTAGTCAGTGACTAAAGGATATACTTAGGTGATTTACTTCCAGTTTCATTTAAACTCTTAATTTTATATTGGTGCCCTTTACACTTACCAAGATGTCAGTGAAAAGAGCTGTACTGAAGCAAGTGAAATAATATTGGAAGTGTAGAACTGGCGTGATTTCAAAAGAGCTTAACATTACTTGGGAGAACTGAAATTCATTCTGGCTCCTGCCAGGGAAGCAGCACAACAACAGTGGGAAGAGGACGCTGCACCCAGCTGCCTCTGCCATCTACGCTACCATTCTGGACCTCAGATTTCAGCCCCAGTAGTGTCCAGCTTTCCCTAAGAACAGCCTTGTGGTGCTTGAAGTTGTTCTACCACAGTGCCTGGGAGGGCAGACTCATTCTAGCTGCTGGCATAGTACCAGCAGTGGGAGGAAAGAGGACACCTTTGCAGGTTTGGGAGCCTTTCATTCCACACATGCCCCAGAATCAGAGCACTCTGCTTGCTTCTGTAGAGGTGTGTTGAGAGTTCTAAAGTGAGACCGGCTAGCCATCGTGGCTGACATTGGGTCAGGTTTTATATAAGAGCTTCCGTTTTACAGCATAGTGCTCTCAACATACCTCATCAACAGTAGCAAGCAGAATGATCACAAGTCCTCATCCACAAGTTTACAAACACTGATGGGAGGAAAGACTTTGTTTAGCACTTCAGCAATCAATGTAATATAAATACAACAGAAGAATTTTTTAAATGAATTGAAGGCAGAGCTAAGAGAATTTACAAAAACAGAATAATTGAAGTAGCATTTCATGGACACCTAGGAAAAGCTTACTCATATTTTTAAGAAATATATTGACTGTGTTCCAAAGAGACTTTTGTATAATGAAAGCTAAAGGGAGACACTGAAAATAATGCATAAAATGACTGGAGAAAAAAATGGTAAGCTTTTTTTAGTGACTAAACCCAAATTAAGGTCATTGTTGAGCACCCAATTGCTTGATATATTTGTTTTCCATTTAGTCTTCATTCTATATAGATGTCCTTGACATTTACTAAAAGTAAGCAACAACATAGAGTACACAGCACTGTGAAAGTATAGCAGCTCTCTTTCATCTTCAGTCATACCCTGTAAACTTCCTAGTAATTATTGAATTTATAATGCTGATTCAAATGGAGCAGACACCACCATTGCCGTGAAAACAGTGGTTCAAAATTGCTTCTTTTTACTTTACAGAGATCTGAAAAGAAAAAGTAATCAAGTTAAAAATTGTACAGCTAAAATTGAACTCCTTGGGAGCTATGATCCACAGAAACAGCTTATTATTGAAGATCCATACTATGTAAGTATCACAGATTGACTTGAGAGTTTTTAAACATTAGTATCTATGTACGATTGTAAAACACAATTTTAAAAGTAGCTGTTGAAGACTTAAATCTGGGTGGCTAGATATTTTTACCCTTTCTTTTTCTTATCTTTTTCCAGGGAAATGAAAAAGACTTTGAGACTGTTTACGAGCAGTGTGTTAGATGCTGTAAGGCATTTTTGGAGAAGTCTCATTAGTGCCACACCATTTTATTTCTAAAAGGAAATAATATTTAGCTCCTTCTTTGAAGTGTTATATAAATTTCACTTGAATGATGTATTTAAAATGTAATATTGTATCTCTGCAGTAAATCCTAACAGCAGCGTCTTAATTTTAGTTTTGTATTGTAGCTACTGAAAGGCCTAACTCAGAAGAATTTGGAAAAGTTTTAAAAATTGTATTTGAGGATCAGCCAATTTGTTGACATCAGTGTAACAAAATATTTAATTCAGAGACCAGCAGAATAAATGGTTATGAACTCTCTTTCAGTGTCTAAGTACTATAAAATTAATGTTTTGCTTTTTTTGTGTGTAATATAAACTTACATTCTTGTACATATATCCCATTTAAGTATTCTTAAAAAGGGATTTGAGAAGAAGTAGCTTTAATGTTTTGACACAGATGTGCATATATTGAGCATTAACTGATGAATGCTGTATTTCTCAACAAAAATAGCTGCATCCTTCAGGACTGTTTATTTCAGGCAAAGCTATGATGCTGACTTTGCTGCAGACAAGTCTGTGGATACTTAACCCATCATCATCATCAGACTCTGCAGACATCCTGTCCAGCACAAGTCCCTAGAGTTGGGAGTGTATAAAAGCTGGGTAGCATTTGCGAACTTCTGCAGTCCTAAAGCTGGAGTTAACTCCCCAATACATGAACTAATGGGAACATTGACCATTTCCTTGTACTTTCCTGACATCTGAGCCTCTCTTTTCCTTAGATAAATAGTTGCCTGCTGTCAAGTAAGAATTGAGGGGATTTTTTTTCTCTGCAACTTTTCAAATATCTCCCCTCGGTTTCTTAATCAAAAACCAGATCACCAATCCATGTTCTAATCTCCTGCTTCAACTGTTGCAATCTCTTCCTGGTCTTTTTGGATCCCCACAATGCCAGGCTTGCTCCGCCTTTCATATTCCACTTTCAAAGGGCTCGGGATCTTCTTTAATGCTTGGAGTGCCCTGGTACACTTCACCCAGATTCATTCACTCCTTGATTTGTTCAAGTGCCTCCTAAAAACTCATTTCTGCTGACTGGCCTATGGAAAATCAAAGGGGATGAAAAGTGTTAAAATAAATACTAATTTTTTTTTAAATCCTTCACTAACAATACATCCCTTTCTGAGTTGCCACAAGTTTTCGATGTTCACCTTTCTTCCTCTCCTGGAGTTGACTCCTCCTCATCTATTATTGGGAGTGGACTACATCCTTGATTGAATTGGCCCTGTCAACACTGGTTCTCCACTTGCAAAGTAACTCCCTTCTCTCCATGTGTCAGTATATAATGCCTGTATCTGTAACTTTCACTCTATGCATCTGAAGAAGTGAGGTTTTTACTCACGAAAGCTTATGCCCAAATAAATCTGTTAGTCTTTAAGATGCCACCAGACTCCTTGTTGTTTTCTTCCTCTGCCCTTCCCACTTCCCACCTTTTGTTATGTCTGAATTGTTGAAATCAAGTGGCATGTTTTTTGGGACAGGGCCCACATCTTAATTTGTGAAGTAGAGCTTTGGCATCCTCAGAAAATGAGACTCCCCTGACTGAAGATAAGCTGCCAGACTCCATCCCCTCCACATAGTATTTTTTGTTAGAGCGATGCGCCTGACAGTTTACAGTTAATCTTGATATTGTTTCAAAGTTCAGCCAGGCAGAGCTTTTCAAGATAAAGCAATACAATATAAAAACGTAATTGAGATTCATATCTTGATCTAGCAATATTAACCTATTAAAGTCAAAACTGTAGCTGAAAATGAAATCTCTCGTAATCCCTGTCTCTGTTAATAGCCAATGTCACTGAACACTGTTCAGAGGAAAGTAGGTGGCACATCAGAAGTATACATTTGAAAGCTCAGTTTTAAACTGACACCAGGCTTCACCATAGTAGAGTGGGGTTAAGTTCAATACATTGTAAAAACTTACCCTATGTGGGCATGTTTGACCATCGCCCTAGCCAGTGTTCAACACAAACTTCTGTTCCAAGCTCATATGAAAAAATTAAAGGGTAAAACAGTTACTTTTATGTGTGTTACATAACATCTATGTGCATGAATTTGTTACCATGTGTTTCTGTAAAATTCAGGTTCTTAAGGAAAATTTGTATGTCCAGTAGTTTAATACCAGTCCAGTACAAGGTGACTTACTTTAGTTGGTCCTATATTATTAATGCTGTAATAGAGCAATTAAAATGCATTTGTCTATGTAGCTGAGTGTGTGAGGGCCTGCGATTTTTCTCAGCTTCTATGCTCATGATGCCTCCTGTCTGCTGCTGCACTCATCAGGCAGGTCTTTGGTGACTTAGCCCTCCAGCCGAGTCACACACAGTCAGTATGCAAAACAAACAAACCCCTTTTGGGGTACAGAGTCCAAAATGTCTTGCAGCCCTCTCTGGGCTCAGTCTTCTAACAGTCCAATAGGATCCATCACGGTACCCTCTCCACTGGCGTCAACCTGCAGCTATCCCTGGGCTCAGGCTATTAATTAGTCCAACGGGGCCTATCGCAGTACACCCTCCTCTCCCCCGAGTTGGTACGTCTTCCTGTAGCCCTCCCGGGACTCATTCTTCAGTCTGACCGACAGGGACTATCTCAGTACCCTAGCTGGCCAGTTTACATGTGATAGAGCAATGCCCCCTGGGCTTTCTCCCTGGAGACTCTTCGCCTGTCCTTTAGTCCTCTGACCCCAGCTCTCCGGCTGGGTCAGGCTCGATTCAGTACCTTTGCGGGGGGGAATAGTTCCACATACAGTGCCTTTCCTGGGTCTGTCTCAACTCCCTTTTCTCAAGGCGTAGCCCAGTGATTCTTAAACTTTGGAATTGGTGACCCCTTTCACACAGCAAGCCTCTGAGTGTTTACCCCCCCCCCATATAAATTAAAAATACTTTTTAATATATTTAACACCATTATAAATGCTGGAGGCAAAGCAGGGTTTGGAGTGGAGGCTGACAGCTTGCGACCCCGCGGTGTAGTAACCTTGCGACCCCCTCAGGGGTCCCAACCCCCAGTTTGAGAACCACTGATGTAGCCACTTCTCCAGTGGCTGTTTGGGAGGGAAGACCTGGGCCTACCCACTACTCCAGGCCCCAAGCCAGGGACCATCTAAATAGCAATCATGTCCCTCTAACTGTATTTCCCTTGGCCACTTCCCTACAGCCCTTGTCGTCTATGCGTCCCAGCAGCCAGCCAAGAACATCTTCCTTTCTCCCTAGCCCCTGCCAGCAGCTGCTCAGTCCAGCCTTTCAGCTTCTCTAGCTAGCCAGGAGCACCTCTTACTCTCCCAGTCCCTGCCAGCTGACTGAACTCACTTTGGCTCTGTAACTCTTTTTATCCTAGCCTACTGGGCTTTGATTGGCTGCTTCCTGCAACCTCTTTCCTGGTTCGCTGTGTTCCACACAGCCTCTCTATGCAGCTTAGATGATCTTTTCCACTGCCCTTTTCCTGAGGGGAGTGAGGCAGGACCTTGAGGCCTCCAGCAGAGGCCTCTGGGCCTAGTCCACCCCATCAGTCTCTATGAAGTTTTCATTTTGTATTACATTTTCAATCATATTTTCCTTTCAGGTCTGGTCAGTTTTATATTTTTGTAAATGGGACTCTACCTTTAACTATGTATAAAATTGGAAGTGGCAGGACAAAATATCCTGGCCCCAATTCAGGAGTGCATCCCTTTTCAGGAAGAGTGCTCAATATGCTTAAGCTTGCCTAAACTGGACCCCATGAGAGTAACATTGCATTTAAAAAGAAGGCTTGTTTACAGAAGATGAAAGAATAGAAAATGGCTGGACTTCAGGAGACAGTTGCACAATGGCATTATACAAACATACATGTGCAAGATGAGCAATTGACAGAAGAAGATGCACTAATAATCCATAAAGATGACTGTTACAGGTCTAAATTTTCTCTACTTTTAGGAAAATGTTATGCCAAATGGACAAATACAGAATTTCCTCTACCTTTTTGCCGCTGATCTCCTTAAGTAGATGGAAGGATATATTTAGATCTAGTCAAGCAACCTCTCTGAGTGCCCAGCCACTGCACTATGGAGTGATTCTCGCCCAATTAATATTTTAATTATTTAATTAAAGTGGAACAGCTTCAGCAAGAGAGATTGAGACCCACACCAGAGTATCACTTCCAGTGGCTAGGGAACTCATCATACAGGTAGGGACCCTCTTTTCACATCACTTCTCATCAGGGAAAGCAATTGAAGAATTGAACGGGGGTCTCTCACATTCTGAGTGAGTACGTAACCACTGGGCTAAAGGTTATAAGTGAGGTCCTCTTCCCTCCCCCATTTTGTGTGCCGTTAAGCAGCCTCTAAGAACGCCTACCGGGTCAGATCCTGCAAGCAAGATAGATGCTCCCCAGGTTTATGGATCATTCTGGGGCTTAGCAATGAGACAGGTGTTTGGAGGCCTAGAGTGAAGCAGCATGCCCAGAAGCAGAAACTTAGGCACCTAGATAACTTTTACAGCAAAACTTTAGGATCTGAGCAAGTTTTCACACCTACAGGGTTAGGCAGCAGCCAAGCAAAGTTTTTGTGGCTCGCAGTAGCTCCTAAAATGGAGACGTGGGTCCCTTTGCGGATCTGTCTCTAAATGAGTTGTTTAGGAGCCCATTATTTCCCCCTCTGAACTTTTTGTTACAAATGTATTAAGAACCGTTGATGACAGTTGACATGTTAATGCCTCATGAGGTCACATAAATCAGTGATTATCAACCAGAGGTATGTGTACCCCTGGGGTATGCAGAGGTCTTCCAGGGGGTACATCAACTCATCTTGATATTTGCCTAGTAACTACATAAAAAACACTAGCAAATTCAGTACAAACTAAAATTTCATATGGACAATGACTTGCTTATACTGCTTTATATACTATACACTGAAATTTAAGTACAATATTTATATTCCAATTGATTTATAAATATATGGTAAAAATGAGAAGGTAAGCAATTTTTCAGGAATAGTCTTCTGTGACACGTTTGTATTTTTATATCTGATTTGGTAAGCAAGTAGTTTTTAAGTGAGGTGAAACTTGAGGGTACGCAAGTCAAATCAGACTCCTGAAAGGGGTACAGTAGTCTGGAAAGGTTGAGAGAGACTGACATAAATCACATAATATGGATTTCTCTTACTAAAAGAAGCCTGAGGAAGTTAGGTGCTCAAATCCAATTGGAATTTTGATGGGATATGGGCACCTTTAATTCTTTTACTAGAGAATACTGGGGGATATTTACTTGGCATCTTATGTGGCCAACAACAAAACTTCCTTGGAGTTCCTATAAATGATAGATGAAGATTCTTTAACACAAAGTCCTGCACCCAACAAAGGATAACTCAATATTGGACCTCATTCTGGTGGACAAATTGTTAATTACAGATTGTTGGTAAATTGCATAGTCAATTGCTTGACCACACTTTGGTTTGTTATAAAATATACTCAAGAGACCAAATAACCAAGGTCAGTCAGCTTTGTTGCTATAAGCCAATAATAATATACTACAGAGAAAAGGTTCAATGTGATGCCTGTCTCTGGGAAGCCCTCTTGTGCAGGGATATTACATTCACGTTAGGCGTAAGATGTGCTCCCAGAGTTATACATTTCAGTTGGTATTATTTATATGATGATTTCACAATTTACACGTCTCTTTACACATCGCTAAAATCCAACCTGTAATTTTGTTCCAATTACCTAACCTATTGTTCTGTTCCTTCCTATCTTTGTTTTGGATTAGCATTCCAGGTACTGGTCCATGAAGGTACTTCCCTAGTTTGTATTAAGACATTGATTTTTGACAAGTTTCCTGTCTGCTTATATATATGCTTACTTTGGCAAATGCAAAGAGTTATGAGATACCTATCATAAGTGAATAGGATTATGATATAGGCCAGTTTATACTATATTACTGTTACAATATTTGTGCTTAATACATACGCATACTAATACATGTACATGTGATGTGGACAATACATGTTATTAATATGACATATAATATGCTAGCCAGCATACATACTCATTGCTGACTTAAAAATTAGCACTTTTCATGGTATCAGTGATCATGATCTGGTTACATGTGCTTTGTGGGGGCACCAACCAATAATGTGTATATTTGGCTCTTCAAAGGGTCAGTTTTCAAAAGTTTAAAACAGTTGTAAGCATAACTGACTGGTAACATAAATTTAAGTGGGAAGTGTCAGTGGAGGTGGTAGATTCACTGTTATTTGGAGCTTTGAAGAAAGATTAGATATTTTTCTGAAAGGTATGTTTGAAGTCAGTTTCTGGGAGAAGTTCTGCAGGTTGAGGGTGTCAGGCTAGCTAGTCATGGTGATGCCATCTGGCCTTGGAATCTGTGAGTCTATGAATCTCCTTGTTGTTAATCTCCTTCCTTCATAGACCTTGTGGAGAACAGGCTTGCTTACATTGTCTTCAACTTGCTCATAACACTGTTGCTCTGTATTTGATAATGATTATAATCTAATCTCATGCAGCAGGGCTTCAATTGGTCATCTGCAGGGGGTCAGGAAGGAATTTTCCCCCAAAATAAGTTATCATAGGTAAGGGGGTCATCTTCCTCTGAAGCATCAGAGATCTGCCACAGCTAGATACAGATTACTAGTTAGGGTGGACTGGCGCTCGGATTTGGTACAAAATTCTCTGTCTTAGATGACTGGCTAGTGTGTCTTCCTCAGCTGGCTAGCGTGTAACTGATCACAAGGCTTGGATCACAGGAATTTCCCCAAAGTCAGTTTGGCAGGAACCTTGAAGGCTTTTCATTGTCCTTTGCAGCCTGGGGTGTGATTTGCCTTTAGGGTCATCTGAGCATATCTCATCTAATCAGTTCTCTGTCATGGCTTTGGTGGCACCTTGGTCTCTCTTATTCACTGCCTGTGGCACACATTAGTTTAGTCTCCTGAGGACTAAAATGCTTTGGTTTAATTGAATTTGTTGGGCTCAACATATGGTATTTGGATGGAATTTAATAGTGTGAGGTATGCAGGAGGTCAGACAAGATGATCTAAAGGTCCTTTCTGGCCTTAAACTCTATAAAACTATGAAAATCCTAGCCCCAGTTACTTGCATCATACTCAAATACTTTATACCATCCAGTCTAATATGATTTAAAGGACTTGTGTAAAATAGATGGTTCTTTGAAAGAAAGCTTAAGTGTCAAAACTTTTGTGTGTCTGGAATGCATTTATTAGAAATGCTCCATAGTGTGTGGTTTTTGGTTTGGGTTTTTTGGTCACAAATAAAATGACACATACACCAAATGGGTTGGGTAGGTGATTTTAAAGAAAAGTGAAATGCATAGTGAGACCTCCTGATGCAGTCTTTGTTTAGCCTTTTCACCAGTACTTTCCTAATACAATTTTGCATTGGATTTTAATATAATTTACAGATTATTTTGCTCTGAAACATCATGAGTAATCACGTGAAATCAATTCCAGTTTGTGAAAACCATTGTTCTAAAGGGACATTTAAAGAATACACATTGAAGATCATGTAATATATCAAACACTTTATTACTCATGTTTGTTATTTACAGTATTTACATATTGCACGTTAGTTGGAATGTTTACACATTGAACAGAAAGCCAGTGGCAGATTGTGTGTGTGTGTGTGTGTGTGTGTGTACAAAATTCACACTCTTTTGTCTTGAGAAAACTTGTTCACTTGGAATTGTGTTTTGTATTTGTCATGTAATTTGCACTCCAAGGGTACAATGTGACCCCTCCAACACTGACATTTTTAAATGTTTGTTTTATCCAAACTCTCTTTTAATTGCATAATCATGAAGAATATCAAGTGAAAACCACTGCTGTGGAGTAGATTAAGAGTTCAGGGTATATAAACATCCCTCCAAGTCTCAGAATTCAGCAACAGAACATTAATTTCTTGGTGAAGGGTACATGTTCATGTAATTTTTGGCAGCACTACACATCAAATGTGGAGTGTACTTTTAAGTATGGAGCAGTAAGTACTATTGGCAGTTTTACTACTGTAAAGGATGTAGATCTGCAAACTGTTGAAAACATACAAAACACGTTAAAAGAATTATGGGAAATAGTCTGTCAATCTGCAAAAATAAATCCTCTTGTTCACAATGGAATATGTTATAAAGGTATTAAGTTCTATTTCCCTGTTGGTTTCCAAGGCACTTCTCCTTTTTCTTGGTGTTTCTTTTCTGTATGGTAGTATCTGTTGTATTTAAAATAATAATAATAACAATTAGTTGCCTTTATCATTTTCATATTTTAATTCAGCTGTTTAAAATGCATTTGGCAGATTGAATAGAGTTAGTAAATAAAGATTTTTGTAACAACTGTCTCTGGAAAATCTGGTAGTGCATTTCTGATCTCCTGTTCTGTTCATATTGCACCACTCACTAAAGAAACCTAACAGATTAGTGTTTTGGAAAAGCATCCTCTTTTGTGCTATTCCTATCTCTTTGATGCTCTATGGCTGGAAAACAGGTTTTAAAAATTACAAAATTCCACTATTTTAAATATGTAATACTTTAAACTTAGTTTTTTAGAACAAATCCGTTTCTAAATGCAGTAGTGAAGTCAAAATCTGAGTACATATCAACCATGCTATTAACATTGTCATTTTTGTAGTCTTAAAATCTCATTACCAATATAGTTTTGGCATAAGGTCTGCCCACATAGATCCAATGGCAAGATCAGGATTGAGGAGCCCAGGCATGCTCCCACTGAGGCAAAAACTAACAGTAAAATTATTTAAGTACAGCAGAAGCAGGAAGCCTGCCAATCAGGCAGTGGGACCACTAGTCACCAGAGATGGTAAAGGAGCACTCAATACAAGGCCATTGCAGAGAAGCTAAATTAACTCTTTGCATCAATCTTCACTGCTGCGAATGTAGGGGGAGATACCCAAAAAGAATAGCTCTGGTGCGTAACAAATCTGAAGTACCGTCCCAAATTGTGGCAGCAGGAAAGGATTTAGAACAAAATTGATCAACTAAACAGTAAGTCACCAGGACCAGATGGTATTCACCCAAGAGTTCTGAAGGAACTCAAATATGAAATTGCAGAACTAGTACCAAGTATGTAACCTATTACTGATATCAGCCTTTGTGCCTGATGACTGGATGGTGGCTAATGTAATGCTGGGCACCAGAGGAGATTCTGGAAATGACAAGCCAGTAAGCCTAACTTCTGTATCAAGCAAACTAGTAGAAACTATAGTAAAGAACAGAATTATCAGACACAGATGAATATGATTTGTTGCGGAAGAGTCATCACAGCTTTTGTAAAGGGAAGGGATGCCTCACCAATCTATTAGAATTATTTGAGGGAATCAACAAGCATGTGGATAAGCATGATCTAGTTTATAGTGTGCTTGGATTTTCTGAAAGCGTTTGCCAAGATCTTTCAGGCTTTT
Source organism: Chrysemys picta bellii (assembly GCF_011386835.1). NCBI lineage: Eukaryota > Metazoa > Chordata > Testudines > Emydidae > Chrysemys > Chrysemys picta. The sequence continues at coordinate 40,972,209 of NC_088793.1, read as the reverse complement.
AAAGTAGCCATGGGATAAGAGGGAAGCTCCTCACATGGATCAGTAACTGATTGAAAAATTCGAAAGAGTAGAAATAAATGGTCAGTTTTCACAAAAGAGAGAGGTGAACAGCAGGGTCCCCCAGAGTTCTGTAGTGCGGCCTGTGCTGTTCATCATATCCATTAATGATCTGGAAAAGGGATGAACCATGAAATAGCAAAGTTTGCAGACTATACAAAATATTCAAGATTGTTAAGTCCAAAGCAGATGGCGAGAAGTTAGAGGGATCTCACAAAATTGGGTGACTGAGCAACAAAATGGCATTCATTGATTGAAATTCAATGTTGATAAATGCAAAGTAGTGCACAGTGGAAAAAATATTCCCAACTGTACATATACAGTGATAGGTTCTAAATTAGCTCTTTCCAGCCAAGAAAGAGATTTTGGAGTCAAGGTGGATAGTTCTCTGAATGCTCAATGCTCAGCGGCAGTCAAAAAGGTTAACGGAACTATTGGGAAAGGCATAGAAAATATCCTAATGCCACTATATAAATCCATTGTATGCCCACACCTTGAATGAGTGCATTTCTGGTCATCCTGTTTCAAAAAAAGGTGTATTAGAATTGGAAAAGATACAGAAGGGCAACAGAGATGATCAAGGGTATGGAACAGCTTCCATACGAGGAGATAACCCCATGTTCAGAGTGACCCAAAACCTCTGACTACCAAAAGCCAGGAGTGGAATACAGAGGTGGATCACTCCCTAATTGCCCTGTTCTGTTACACTCCCCCTGAAGCTCTAGTATGGGCCACTGTCAGAGATAGGATACTGGTCAAGATGGATCACTGGGCTAGTGTGGCAGCTCTTATGTTCTTATGATTAGGAGTTTTTTCACTCCGTTCAAAGGAAAGATCTGGAGAGATGACAGCAAAAAATTTAGTATTGTGTTTTGAAACCCAGTCTTACCAGTATAGTCTGACTACAGTGGGACAACTCAAGTAGGAATTGTAACAGTGGGACTTTTATTTGCTGGAAATCTGTGGCTTTTTCAGCACATTTCACAGAATGTTAGTATTAGCCCTTCTCTGAACAGCTCCAGGGAAATAATGACTGGTATTGAATCATACTGAATCGTGTTAGCTGAATAAAGTAGGTATAACCTTATGGGCTAGGAATGTTAAGTCAAAAGTAGTTGAGATATGGAAGCTTATCAAAACACATTTATCTATGAGCAGTATTCATTCACCATCAGATTTAAAGTTGTAATTATGCATAGCATTGTAAAGATTAAAAATACTGTCACTGTGAAGTTTAGCATTATCTCCATGATGCAGCTATGCAGGCAAAGCAACACTATGCATTTTAGTGGATATTTTAATGGATATTACAAAATGAGAAGATGTTAAATTCCTTTACATTTGTCCATGTTCTCTTAAGTCATTTTTATGTCTAATTTTAAGGGTCTAATATTTTAAGGCTTGTCTACACACAAACCAGGACCAAAATAACTAAATTAGTTTTAATTCACATCTTTTCATTATATTGGTGCAAGTCTGTGTTGACACACTTATTTTCAGTTGACTATCCTATTTTGATGTTAAACTCAAGTCAGTAAAAAATTAACTTTGCATCAAAATAGCAGGATTGTAAACTTTTTGCAGCAGGGGCTGTCTTGTTCAGCATTTGTACACAAGGGAGTTTTGGTCCTTGATTGGGATTTTTAGGTGCGACAGACCGCCGTCGTTGGCGGGTAGGATCGAACCGGGGACCTTAGGGCATGGAGCTTAGTGCATGAGCTAAAAGCCAACTGGCTGTTAGCTAATGCTGTAGAGCAGACTCATTTTAGCTCTCTCTCTAAGTGGTCTCGGTGCCACTAGTTGGGACAGAACACCACACCCAGAAGTTGTGTGGGTTATACTACCACAATACGAATAATTAATAAAACCCAATTTAGTTACTTTAGTTTCACTTTGTATGTAGAAGACCCTTAATTACAGAAGAAACTGACTGCTGTAATTGAATGTGGCTTTTTCATTAATTTATTTTCAGTGACTCATATTCAATAAATATTTTTTAGCTGAAAACGCATGCTGCTTCTAAACCCCAAAGTGATTATTTTGGGGGGGAAAGAGGTGAGGTTAATTTTTTTTCTAAGCATGAAAAAACTTTCTTTAATAAAATGGAGGGGTTTTGCAGTGAGAATTCGGACAGTGGAATTTAAAATGTTTAATTTGGCATATAAATCGCTAATCAGGAATTTGTGCTTTGCTAAGTTTGAAAAATAGGAAATAGTGTATAGCACACTCTTACTAATTTAAGTGTGCGTTGTGACAGATATGCCATATCCTTGGGAGACCTTATTGAATTAAATTTAGGTATGTTGGAGTCCATTGTATTAAATGCAAATGTATTCTTATAGGCTGGGATTGCATGTAAGCTCTCTAAGGGGAAAAGTGTGATGTGTGGCCTGGGATTTCAAAGAACTATACTGAAAATGTGCCAGACAAAAATGAACTATGGGATAAATGTAAAGTGGATTTCCTGGAGAATACCTAAAGCAAGGTTAGTGCAAATTCCTCATCTCTGGTTATGCAAAAACCTATCATTTTTTTTGAAGCTACACCCTGAGGAGTGGGTCATTGTCCGCTGATTACCTGTTTCTGGAGACTGGAGATCAAAGGTCTTAACAGTATAAAGAAATGGCTGAACTGCCCACCCTGGGTTCAGGTTCTGAATCTGAGGCAGTTACGAACTTGTAACAACAGGGAGAACCAGGCTGTGGGTTTTGAAGGACTGACATCTACCAGAGCCTGAGGTTTGAGTGGGGGTGACCTCTGGTAAACTTTTTAGCATGCATGTTGGGTTTTTGGTGGGTGGTTGGTTGGTTTGTTTGTTTTTTATGTTTTCTCTGTAGTGCTTTCACCTTAAGTGTGCTTGCTTAGAAAGAGCTGTGTGGTAAGTTATAATTGCGGGCAATATGCTGGGCATAGCCTCTGGAGAGAAAGCAAAGCACAGATGCTAGCCTTTTAAGCAGTCTGGCTTCCTGGGGATATCATAGTTTAGGAAGGGAACTGCAGCTTTAAAGAACTCCTGGTCAGGAAAGAGTGAGACACATCTCTCTGCCCAAGAGACATGACTGCTAGGAGCCGGAAACCTTTAAGTGGGTGCCTTTAATGGACAGCAGGAGGGGAAAATAGGTGCAGCTTCCTTGAAACTGATAGGTGTAGAGTGGGGTTTTTAGACTTACATGTGTGTTTTTCTGGATATCTTATTGGACCTAGAGGATTTCAGATGCTCTATGCTGAGGCACATCACGCTTTCATTCCTGTTTCCCGTACCTTTTCAGAAACCCACTTAAGGGACCAAAGATTGGCTAGTAGTTACCTTTACCTTATGTCATAATGCTACAAAATTCCCACATCTTTGAAATTTTGAACTAGTCTTCTGCAAGCAACTAAATACCTCAACTTTGCTATAGACTAGGACTCAGCTAAGAGAACACTTACAACTTCTGTACACTTACAGCGCTCAGTGAAAATGCTTTCTCCACTGATGAGAGAGTTTCTACCATTGATTTAGGTACTTCACCTCTTTTGAGAGGCAGTAGCTATGTCGACTGGGGAAGCCCTCCTGCTGATATAGCGCTGTCTACACCGAGAGTTCAGTCGGAATAACTGTCACTCAGGGGTGTGGATTTTCCACACCCCTGAGTGACAGTTATACCAACATAAATTTGTAAGGTAGACCAGAGCTCAGTCTGTCATTCTGCTGGAGACCCTGAATGCCATTTGACTAGGGTTACCATACGTCCGGATTTTCCCGGACATGTCTGGCTTTTTGGGCCTCAAATCCTCGTCCGGGAGGAAATCCCAAAAAGCCGGATATGTCTGGGAAAATAGGGAGGGAGGGCCCGGCGGTGCTCAGCTGGCAGTGCGGGGCCGGGGGTGCTCGGCCGGGGGCCGGCGGTGCTTGGCCGGGGCCCAAGCTGAGCCAGGCGGGAGACGCCGGGGCCAGAGCCTCTTGGCCTGGGCCAGCCGGCCGCTGGAGGGAGCCACTCGGCCCCCCAGCCCCAGCTTACCTGCTACCTCCCTGTTTCAGGCTTCCCGCGAACATTTGATTCACGAGGAGCAGGGGGCGGAGCGTTCGGGGAGGGGGCAGAGTTGGGGAAGGGACTCTGGAGAAGGGGTGGGTTTGGGGCGGGGCTAGGGGTGGGGAATGGGCGGAGTTGGGGCGGGGCCGGGTCCCCGTGGAGTGTCCTCCTTTTTTAAAATTAAAATATGGTAACCCTACATTTGACTGCAAAATCAAATAGGCATGCTGGCACTACCACTTTTATTTCATCCTATTTTATTTCCTTTTATATTACAAGACACTAGATTCAACATGATAGTTAAGATTTAAGAAGCACAAAAATAAAAAAAATTAAAGTTATGCTGCCATAGCATCCCACTATCCATCCAGCATGACTGACTACATAGAACCTGGTTCAGTGATGAGCTCTGACAGGTAAAATAGGATTGTGGACATTAGAAGGCCCCAGTCCAATCAGCCTGAGAGCTGCTTGCACAGTTTGTAGAATCCTATGCCACTGTAGGAGTCCGACTGCAACAGTGGTCAAAAATCCTATTTTTCCACCGCTGTGTGCCTAGGAAACTACTTTGAGGATCTAACCACAGTGGTTCATATCTTGGAGGTAACAAAGCGGTAATGTTATACATGGTGTTAACCATGTATTGCCTAGCTAGTTGAGTGTCCAGTTCAAGGCTCTGGTGCTCACCTACAAAGTCTAAATAATCTGGGACCTGTTACCTCAGCAGTTGTTTCCAAACAGCCCAGTTTGGTGGCTGTGTCCATGATACTGTATATGACAGATCAGGGTACACCTTGCAGAAATAGGTGTCAGAGGTATCTTGGTAGAGGGCCCATGGCTGTGAAACAGTCTTACACTGAAGTTTATGCAAAACAGGGCTTGTGTGGGTGGACATGACTGACATTTAACTCCATTCAGTCTGAGACTTTGAAGGAGGCTATGTGGGGGGAAGGCTGTGCTCTCATCAGCTGAAAGTATTTTCTAATACGTTTTTGTAAGAACCCCAGTACTACTCTCATTTAGAAATTTTGCAAAATAATAACTAAAAACACTATATACAAGCATTGAATAGGGTCAGTTGCTATAGTATTTCAGTTTTCCAATTTGTGCATTTAAAAGTCTCAAGTATTGTTGCATTTCTAACAGCTCAGAATTGGTAACTTTCATGAAGATAACCAAATGTTAACACATTAGATAACTTTTAATAACAATGTTTATTTTACACTCCTTGAGCTGTGCATCAAAAGAATACTTCTCTCATCACCCACTTTTAAGATACTGCTAAGAAGACTATATACCATCCTATGATGTTTATATACCATATGATTTAAGGTCTATTCTTGCCCTACAGTGTATTGAACCTGCATCTTTAAGTAGGAAGTAGTGTTTCTCCTGCTATAAAATGATCTGGTCTTTCTTTGAAAACTAATAGTTACTGTACCTCACTAGAAAAACTATTTCACTGGCTGATCATGATAATTCCTTGATACACAGTATTAAAGTTATTTTTTCACCTTAGTTTACTACTCCTGGATTCACTAAGAGTTGGGACTTTTGATTTTTCTAATTTAAAGATGTGTATCAATTGCATTACTACTCTTGCTATGTTGTACATTTCAAGCATTTTTATTTCTTTACAACTGCCATTTAAAAAAATCTTGAGTCGTATCAAGTGGCTGGATGGAAAAAAATAAAGTTGTAGATAAAGAATGACTATAACCTTATTCTCCATTTTTGTAATAAATAATTGTTAATTGTCTTTGCTTATGAAGATAATAGCTATAACAGCTAAGCCATTAAAATAAAAAATAAATTACAGAAGGGTGTAATATTCATGGCTCATTGCATTGTGAAGTTCAGACAGTATTAAAAAAAATTCATTATGCTCTAAAAGGGAGATGGCTAATATGATATGCATGTTATGGTTTTACTACAGTCAAGTAGAAAAAGCAAGCTGTATATAAAATATTTCACAGGCCTCTGTCTCTGCTGTGTGGCTCTGCCCCAGGGAATCGCATTTTTCACCCCCAAAGTAGGATCATGTTTGTGTGTGTGGAAATCCCTGACTGCATGTGCACATGGCTGCATGTGCACCTCTCAAGCAACATGCAAGCTCTGGAGCTGGATGGGAAACTCACAGGTACAAAGGAGTTGTGCATAATGAAGAGCTAGAAATCCAGCCAAAAATTAAGCCTATTGATAACACTTAACGTCATGCTATTCTGCTTCATAATGAATAGCAATCAGACACTAGCCAAGATTTTCAAAAGTGTTTGGGGTGCCACAATTTTAAGATTCTTTACCTGACACCTTAAAGGGGCCTGATTTTCAGAGAATGGATGATGTACACTTTCTGATAATTGGGCCTTTTTAGGGTGCCTCAGTTTGGGCACCCAAAATCACTAGTCACTTCTGAAAATCTTGGCAACAGTCTCCAAGATTCACAAGGAAGGACATACAGCCGTGGGCCAAGTGTCTAAGACAAACGGCTGAGCAAGGAACAAAGGAGAATATGTTCTCGTTGAGGATGTGGTTAAACCTTTTTGGCAACTGTAAATGAGCTCCTACTGCTCGAGATTCATTTCTGTAGTTCCGTGTATCTGCTGGCAGAGAGGGATGTTAAGAATCTTTTGTTGAAACCTGAGAGTGCACAACCTAACGTGTGCTGGGCTTGCTAGTGAATATCCACCTTTGTTCAAGACTGTATTATGCAGAAATTGTACATAATGTTATGTATTGTCACTGAAACAATTGTTTAAATGCTGTCTTTGTGTTTACTCATTTTATCTCCCTCTTGGAATCTGAAGCCTCTTGCCTACCTTGAAGTTGTGATAATCCCAAGCATGTTGTGAGCAGAAATCCAAAACAAATCTAACCTTTTTCCATAATAATCTCAAAACATGGACATATGTCTATGCATCTCCAAAGCAAATAAGCAAAAAGCTAACTGCCAGCTTGTCAAACGGTCACTAACATTAATACATCCATAGCCTGCTGCCGGGAAGGAGTGAGTGAAATAAAAGTTGGAACTACTGAGCAAGACAGAAAATAACAAAAAGAGGGATAATGAAACTTGCCTTTTCTTTGTAAAGCACTTTGAGATCTACTAATGAAAAGCACCAGATAATAATATAATAATTCCTAGCTCTTACTGCTTTGACTTGTATCAACAAAATACTCCAGACATGGAAATTGAAAATAATGTCATTTAATTAGTTTGGACCATGGGTATTTTCATGCTGAATCAGACCAGTGGTGGCTCTAGCAGTGTCCTGTCTCTGACGCTTCAGAGGAATATGCAAGAAGCCCTGCACTTATGGAATAACCAGCCCACATGGGTAGTTTGTTTCTATCTCCCAGTAGGTAGAGGTGCCCAAAAGCATGATTTAAAGATAACTAAGAACAGAACAATGCGGTCATATTAAACTTGTGGAATAAAAAGGTGTATTCATTATCCATAGAGGGATGTGAGTGCATGCAGACAACTCCTCCCCACCACTGAGAATAACAGAGCCTCTTTTTAAAATTGAAGAAAAATATATTGTAGATGTCAAAGTTCTCCTCTTATCCTCTGGCCCTAATTCAGGAAAGCATTGAGCATGAGTTGAAAGTTAAGCACGTGCTTAAATGCTTTGCTAGAAAGGGCCCTCAAAGTGTATGGTTTATTAGTTTCCAAATATGTGATCACTGCCTATACACCACTACTTAAGTTAGCATGGCAATAATGAATGAGGAAAGGCAGCCATGTATCACTGTGCACTTTTATTAAGAATGCATCGATGAATTTTGTCTTCAATTTAGGGTGCAGTATAAAGTAAGTGGCAGGGGGGGGAGAGTTTAGACTATAAATTGTGAGGGAAAATTGAGCATACATGAAACGTCTCAATGTGGCAAAATATTCCGAAGATCAATCATCATTATAACTACTATGAATTTAGAACCAAATTCCGCTCTCTTTTAGACTCTCATGTAAATCTGGAATAATTCCACATAAGTAACTGCTTTAGAGTGGCAGAACAAAGCAAAACTTTGTTCCTGATGTTCAATGTTTGTCTTAACTCTTGATTTACTAGTAGCTTACTAAGATGACAGCAAAAGCAAGAAGTGTTTACTTTCTGTTATTTTGTATATAAGCTGTTTATTCATTTGAGATTGATTATAAGCTTAATTATCTTATTAAGTATATGATATGGGTTTTACAGTTTGGTACCTATATGTACTAAACTGGAATTATGTTGCAAAATTTTGAATATCTCTTAAAAGCATCCAGAAGGCTGGGTCCAGCAGAAATTATCCAGAGCCTGCACAGAGATGGGTTTGACTGACTTGTGTAAAGGAGCAAGAGAACTATTTTCCTCAGAACTCCTTCTGTGGAGGTGATGGGACATGATGACAGCCCCACCATGCTTTTCCACAGGAGGAGATATCTTACATGGAAAAGTTGAACTGTGCAGTAGTTTCAATGCATTCTCTATGGGGAAGAGTTTGTGAAGTGACAAGAAGAAAGGTCCTCTATAGATCTTCCAAGTTTGGTAGTGAAATCTATGAATCTTGAGACACCTGTGATGACACTCAGTCCTTCTTCCCACTAAAGCAAATAGCAGCATAATTTTTGAGTGATCAGTGACAACCCAGCAGCGGTTGTGCCTTATGGTCCATTCTCAGGAGAGTAGGAGCCCCTGCCATTATGAATTTTCTAATAGAAACTCTCCAAGTTTCAGAGTGGACAGGTGCCCCTGAAAGAAGCTGCCCCTTGTCCCTTCTCACCCAGAAAACTCATAAAATGCCAATGGGAGGTGTTGATGCAGAGAGACTTTCAGGAAAAGGGGAAAAGAAACAATGCATTTTAGGATGTGCTTCCCCCACCTATGCTTACTGGCAGGTATTTGTAGCAGTACCATTCCATCTGTTTTGCAGTAGAATGTTTGGATGATAGGTGCTAACTTGCTCCCTGAATTGCACAATTCACTACCTTAGAACTGCAGAGTTCCCTTACCTAGAACAAGGAATTTACCTCACATACCCAACATCAGTCTCACAAGTCTAAGTGCCATATGCAATAGGTTCTGTGATTTCACCCTTAACCAGGCAAGATCTGGATCATGGAGTTGCCTCCATGACTGCATTACTAAGAGTAAATAAAGTTTTCAGAAAAGGGAGCACTTCTACAGCTACAGGACCTCAGGAACCTACAGATCTAATTTGTGGCTGGTTTGGTCTACTTGTAAAGCTATGTCTTGTATGAACAGAAAAATAGGGAAGAAAGAGAGAGAGAGACAAGAAACATGAGAAAAGACTTGGGCTTCATTTGAAGTCATAATTCTGACCTGCAACCTTCAGTTAGTGACTTTATATATAACTTAAATATCCAGGGAAAACTAAAATATAGAATTTATTAAAAATTCTCATATAAATAAATCACATTCAACTGTATTTTTGTCTCAGCTGACGGGGGACAGGACGTGGACTAGTGTGCAAGAAGTCAACTCCTAGAGGTATAGATATTTTGGGAGGACATTCTTCCTTTTGTGTGCACTGAAATTCCCATTTCTCTAAAAAGAGTTAAGCAGGTGCATCAAGGAAAAATAATCCCTTGGAGCAGAAGTTGAACATAATGGAAATCCAAAGAAATCTGAGTAACATACAAATTGGGGGTACATGACAACAATTATTCTAGAAATACCAATGACATCTATGTTTTAAAAACTTACATATGTATAGTTATGTATATATTAATCCTTATTAAAATGTACCCAATAAATTTAAACTTGTGGATGTTAAAGGGCAGCCAGTGCCAATAAACACAATTGTACACTGAGTCAACTTGAAAAAATCAGCTATGGCTGCTGTGTTTTGTTCTATAAAAGCAAATTCACTATCTGCTAACTGCATACTGCTATGAATAATTCACAGCTGATGTCTATGGGTCTTTATAATGCCTTCCAGTAGGGGGTACCCTTTATTTATGGCCAGTATTTTCCCAGATTAAGATAGTTATGTCAAGTGCTCTGAAAAGGGAATACCTTAGCCAAAGGAAGATTGTTTTTTACACTCATGAATTTTTTATGTCCACAATGCAAAATCCACAGCTTTGCTATGCAGTAGAATGTTATTACCTCTATCAAAAAGCTTACCTTATCCTTCCATGCACATTGGACTTACTGCCAACCGAGTAAGAAGCCTGGCACATCTTTTATAGTCTGCCATGAAAAAGATCATAAATACAATAACTTAATGACACTGCTAAAGTCACAGATTTTGGTTTCAAAAAATAAAATAAAATTGATAGAGGTGCTGTGCAAACTATCATAATTAACTTTAATGAGTACTTTGATTTAAAGACTTGGGTTATAACAGGCTAGACATTGGCCCCATATACATAAGAATTACCATTCAAATATTAGGTGCCTAATTTCTGTGCATTTTCTTTGCAAATTCTTTGGTTCTGTACACAAACATCACAATTGTGCATGCAGACAGCCTGTGTGTATGAATATGTGGCCAGTTATACATCTAACTATGGTGTGCACAAGTGTTGGATCTGAAGCTGCAATCATGGCATCTGATTGTGCAAATTAGGTGTCTGAAGTGGCACTGTCCCATCATTGAAATGCAGCTCTCTGTGAACTAATAATACCAAGATAAATAATAGTACAGACCTCCAACTAATTGTTCTAGAACAATTGAAGAACAGAGCACTAGTGTCTTGGAGGCTCAGATCTTCAAAGTTATCTAACTCTTATTGAAATGAAGTTAGGGGTCTAAATATCTTTGAGTTCATAGAATTAAAAAAAAGACTAGTTACATCTTATGTTTCCTCTGGCAGGATAGGATGGTTCCCTGCACTATATTCTTTAGATCTTTGCATAGTCTTGTTACACAGATAATGAGTGGTGGTGGTGTAGTGAGTAAAACTGAAGCAGTCACGGTTGAAAATGTTTCATACCTACAACGTTCAGTCAAGTGATCTGTTTTGTGTACAGTGCAATCTGTGTGCAGTGCAAATGGAAAAGGAATTATTCAAAGATTGCTCACATGCTCAGTTAAAGACCTCCTGCAGTTCTACAGCTAGCAGCCTGGGTTACAGTTCAAGTGTCAGTAGTTCTTGATATATAAAACCTGACCTTAAAAATTTATCCTACTACCAAACCGCAAAAAGCACTAGAAAATGTACTGGAGGAAATACTCTTGTACTGGCAGTGGGATAGGTCTTTTCCCTCTCTGAGGCAGCAAACCACAGGTGCTTTATTTTCGTGTCTCTTTTGTCTTAATAATAGTAGGTAGCTGTAACCAGAAATCAGAATTATAAAAGCGGTACAGTACTCACATTACCACCTAAACCAAGCTAAGGCTATTATACACTGAGAATAAAAGCAGCATACATATTTCAAGATTCCATGAGAAGTTCTCTGAAAGACATATTGATAAAGTGACATCTATGGTTGATTATCCATTATACTGTTGGTTATAATTTCACTAATGTTTAAGTAAGTCTTGTGCTTGTGAAAGGTGCCAGATTGTCAGCCCTAGAGCCCTCTACTCATAAGACAGGTTGAGTACAAACACCACCAGTGCCAACTCTCCACTATTTCCCACCAATATGAAGCATCTGTGGGGAAAGAGCTAATTCAGTCTTTAAGCCCATTTGGTCCTTGGCTTCACTGCTGAATGTTCCAATTAGTGCTGAATATGATGTTGATTTTTGTGATCTGGTCCACTAGAAATTAGGTGGAGACCATCATCTTCTTTCAAATATACTACTAGATTATCCATATTTTAAATGGGAAGAAGGCTCACACTTCTTAATATATGTAATATTAAAATGTACAGATTGTTACAAAAGGGGGAAAAAAACCTTCCTAAAGCATGGAACTTTGAGTCAGGAAGTCTTGGTTCTATTTCCAGCTCCTCAACTGACCCACTAGGTGACCATGGACATATACGTTAAAGTGTGCCTCTCTTCTGAAAAAGGCTTTGGAAAAATAGCTGCTTCTTACACAACAGGTCTGCTCCCGGTTTGTATTCAGAATCTGCTGTGACAAAAAAATAATTCCTGCTCATCTGTAGTCCTTTTCGCACTGCACTGTCAACACAGCTGAGACATTTGTTCATTCCTATCCATCAATTGATTTGTTTATTAACTTTCAGTACAATACACCTTTCTAACCTGCTGAAGAAAAGAGGGTTTCAAAGGTGCCACTGAGGACATAATTGGAAGACCATGAAGTTGCCAAAATGTAACATGCCATAATTTGTCTGTAGAGTATGTGTTATAAGTGATGATGCATGAAAAGGAAGTAGCCCCACTTGGCTTTCAGATCCCAGATTAAGTTTGCAGCACTAGCAAATAATTTTTTTCTGGTAAATTGAGTGCACTTGATTTGGAGACATGAAACGACAATAAACCTGGAATCCTAGAAAGCAGTTTTAACAATCATTTTACACAGTATATCCACTGGAAATTCTGTGCCTCAATTTCCTCATCTCTAAAATGAGAATGATAATACTTACCTCACAGGCAGGAGGTGAAGATCTATTAATATCTATAAAGCACTCTGAACCCTTTAATTGAAAGGCACTGTACAGTTGTACAGTATTACCACTATTATCTCCTGTAGCTACCCCAATCAATAGCTTTCCGTTTTAAAAAAGTTAGCTTTGGTTTATGGCACTTACAAGCTGGGATGGTGCAGTCTCTTGTATTGTGATAAAGCCGATGAAAGTGTTTACTGCATTTTGGACTAAAATAGAGAGGACCTGAAATACAGAAAAAGAGCAAGTCATGAGTCAATACAGCACAAAAGGCTTAGCAGAAGGGGAATAGGGCTTAGGTGGTATGTGTATGAAATAATGGATACAATGCAAAATTTAAATTTACCTGTTAAATGCTTTAAAAACTTGTCTTTCATCCTCAAATCTCTAGGAACTATTTCTGTTGGGGGGAAAAAAGTATTTATTATATTCCACTGCAAATGTGTTTGTCAAGGATGGTAGGGCTACCACAAGAGGTGCCAAAATTTTGCTCAGCTGAGACTCAAAATAACTATTTACTAGGAGATTGAGAGTCAAAGTGGAACAAGTTGTAGCTGCCTTTATCTTTCATATAGAAAGACTGCTAAAAAGAAGGTGGAGCATTGCAATGCTGGGACCGATAGTGTCCAGCAGCCCCACAATCACATTAAAAATGAGAGTAATCATAAGTCACACTGTAGGGCTCTGTGGGCCACATTTTGGCTACCCCTTATCTAGATGTATCACTTTAAGGTCACTAGTGTTTAGAAACTGTGCAGACTCTACCAGTGGTAAAGGTTCAAAGACACACCAGGGAATGGTCTCTGGGCTGCTCTGTGGTTGTCTATGCAACATTCTCCTACAACCATCTGCACTGTTTTGTCACACAGGCAAGTGCTGACAAGCACTATCTAAAATAGCTATTGTGAACATGAGATTTAATTGTTATATTTACAGGAAATCTAGAAATAGTCCTGGTTTTATCTCTAGCATTAAATAAAATTCACAGGAATATAAAAACAAATTACTTTTCCCCACTCTTGTGGTTTGCTTCTCTGCGTTTTGTGTTCAGCAGATGCCAAAATGAAACTGGTTTACTGAAATCCATGTTAGCATCAACTCTTGTTTGTGTCCTGTTGATTTACAGTTATCTTTGATTGCTTTCAGTTACTAACACTATGCCGACAGCTTAGTGTTGATTGCATATGATACTGTACTTTATTTATTTGACCATAAATGCCTAAATAGCCTTTTCATTCCCTTGGCACCTCTTATCACATTTAAAGCAGAGAACATTTCCACCCAGCTCTGATTCACTGGTGAGCTTAGACATTTCTCAAAAGTCATAGTTCATTTACTTCTAACTTTAGTCAGTCTGAGTAAAATTGACCATATCATATTTGACCTAATTGTGTCATGACGAGCATTAAAAGCTTACATGCTTCTCTCAGAAGTTTCCCATGGGACAGACGCGCTGGGAAAGTGATGCTAAGACTGAAATAAAGGAGGGCTCTAAGCAATAGTTTCTTTTCAGTGGCAGCAGCTTTGCTGGGAATAAATTCCATTATAACAACAATAATAATAAAACATCCCTTTCAGGAGTCAATGACACTGATACCAGCTAGTCTGTTTCTGAAGTGGTTTTCTCATTGAGCCATATTCACTAGTACACGCCAGATGCTTTAAACTGATTTGCTTATGCAGGACAGTCATAAACTCTGCTTAACCTCCTTGTTAAACTGGGTTTACAGCTGCTTTGCTTTGCTACAGTTGCACAGAATAGTTGGTTACTCTGGCCCATTAAGCTTGTTCTTATTGTACTTAGTTTATGGGGAACTGTTAGGTTGTTTTATTTAATATCTTCACTAATGATCTAGCTAAGAGACTAAAATCACATTTTAATGACAGTCATGACACCAAATTAGGAGCAGTTGTGAACATCATTGAGTACAAAGAAAAGATACACAGGGGTCTAGAGAGATCAACAGAGATGGGTAGAAAATAACAAAATGAGATCCAGCTCGGGAAAGTGTAAACTGACATATCTAGTGAAAAATAATCCCAAATCTAGATACTCAAGGGAAGGGGAAAATTGAGAGGCAGTAATTCTGTTTAGGAGAGATGGTGAACAGTAAACTAGACATGAATTTACAGTGCAATAGGGAAGCAAGAAAGACCAATTCAATTTTGAGCTGCATGCATAGAAGCAGGACATTATGAAACTGGCATACAGTATAACCATCCCTTCTCTACATCAGTCTAATGTGACTGCATCTGGGATATTACATACCATTCTGAAAAACCTTATTACCAGAAACAATATTGACTGGAGAGAGCTAGGAGAAAAGCAACTCAAATTATTAGAATGATGTAGGGACTGATTTAGAAGGAAAGAATTAAAATTTGCATGGGTTGACTCTGGTGGTGAGGGACAAATGATGAAATTGACAAATATTTGAAAGGTGCAAGCACCAAAAAGCTAAAGGATGAATAAGGTTATCAAAAAGGGGAATGAGGCTGCCTAGCAGGAAAAACTTCCAGGTGTGAAATCTGTTAGGTTGTGGAATAGTCTCCCCAGGGGGATGGCAAGGTCAAGTCCAGGGATGTTTAAGACTGTATAATCCACAAGACTGCAGGCCCTTGGACTAGATGACCTAGGGTAAGCAGGCCTTTTCATCCCTGATTTTTTTACCCCAGTCCATTTAACTGTTGTTCTTTATAAATATAGAGTGTATAAAGCCAAAGCTCATGCAGATCTGGCTTTGAACTTAATGCATTAAACTGAAGTGAGAATGGAATTCTACTCTATGATTTTCAAAGCCAGTTTCTTGTGTAGGAATCCTCTGTATTTTTGAAGCAAGTCTGCAGATCTCCTGAGGGGTTAGCACTTCCTATAAGAACTAGTATAGTCATGCCTGATTTCCCCTTCAAGGAGAGCAGTTGCCCGGAAAGGAAAGGAGCAGACTTACCAGCTCTCTGCTCGTCCTGGTACTCTCCATAATCAGCTACTTCTCTTCGGTCTAAAGTATAGTCGTGGTTGGAGAAGTATTGCACCTCGTTGTCCTTTTCCATGTGGTGCCTTTTCAGTTCCTGAATAATCTCCATGATGAGATTGAAGAGGCTTTGCCTGTCTTTTAGGTCTATGGAGTCCGTTCTCTCTTTGCAATAACCTGCTGACAGCATTAAGAGCACCAGCCCCAGCAGCACAGGAGACTTCAGTCCGCTCATTGCAAGTCTGAACTGGAGGGTGAATGAGCAGAAGAAAAGAAATGATCCACTTTGGGGGGACTCCTATTTCACTGAAAGAGAAAAATGGGGGTGGGGGAAGGGAGAGTCACGGGGGTGAAATCAGAAATACTACAGGGGAAGAGCAAAGAGGCTACTTTGCACATTATGTAATCGGGGTGCCTTGTTTCCTCCCTTCCTCCCACTACCTCCTTAGATTTTAAAATGGACCAGATTCCCAACTGGTGTAAATTGGCGGAGCTCAAGTGAAGTCAGAGGATTTGCACCAGTTGAGGAGATGGCACAATCTGCCTTTTACTTGCCCTCCTGACAGCAGCAACTTTATTCTCGCCTGCAGTGCCGACTAGAGAGCCGCTCAGCCGCCCGAAAGCTACATGAGTCAAAGTACTTCATGCTGCCTTCACGTTTTACACAGTCCAGCCAGTGCTGACGCCGAAGTGCGCAGCCCAGGGGGACTCGCGTTCCTCGCACCGATCCAGAGGACGGGCATTCTTAAACGTCACCGTAGCCTACACCGGTGGAGAGCGCGCGGCTGCTGCATGGAGGAGCGCACTCCTAGGACTCCCATGGCCTTTCCTCTCCCGCCCCCTTTCTTATCTCCAGCGCGGCGACATAGGACAGTCCCTGAGTGCTGAAACACAGCAGAGTAAATCCCAGCCCACGAGGGGCCGACGGCGGACGATTGCGTAAACAGAGGCACCTGTCTGCCCAGCGAGTGGCCGGGAACAGCCCACTGCGGAAACTTTTCGAAAACTTGCACCTTAACACGCGCTCTGACTTCTAGAGCCAAACAGAGCGTTTATTGCCCAGCCATTCCAAGGTTTAACCCCCCGGCATGCGCAGTCACTGCTTCCCACTACACTGCGGTACCAGCACGGCGCTGGGGACCCGCGCCCAGCGGGGAGGCACTGCCGAGAGGCAGCCTGCTCCCCAGAGGCTGCAAACGAGCGGCCACCAGCCCCACCGGAGGGCTGTGCTTGCTGCTCTGCCGGGCTTGGCGGAGCCTGGGGACCCAGCGCAATCCGTCCCTCCTGCCCTAGGGAAGTCGAGAAGCTCCTGCACCAGGGGCAGTTTAACCGCAGGGTCCTGTGCATGAGTCTGTCCCGAGCCTCTGGCAGGGAAGGCACGTGGGAGCCCAGCGGCGCTCGTCCCCCCCCCCCGGCTCTTAAAGCGCCCGGACAGGGGAAGGAGCCAGCTTCCTCCTTGCCTCGCACCTGCCTTGCCTCCCCCGCCGGCAGCAGCCCCGCGGCTGATCCCTGGCACGCCAGGCTCTCCGGGTCTGAACTTCGCGGGAAGCGCTTGGCCCCGCCAGCCCGGCACCGCCGTTACCTGTCTCTCCTTCCCCAGCGCCGGCCAGGTGCTGCCCTCACTCACTCCCCCGCGGAGGAGCAGCCCGCGGTCCCGGAGTTTCCCTGTTGCCCCCCCCCCTCGTCCCGTCCCGTCCCGTCCCGGTGCACAGGCTGCATCCACAAGCTACTCCATGGCGGCCGGCGCCGCAGCTTATATAGGCTACGGGACATACACGAGGCGGCGGCTCCGACAGATGTGATCGACTCACTCGCAAGTGGGAGGAAAGCAACAAAAGTCCACTTGGCAACCCAGCGCCCCCCCGCCCCAGTGCAGACTCGCTTGCTCCTCAGCTGGCGCCGACGTAAGGAGCCGGTCCCGAGCGGGGCTGTGCTCTGCCTTTAACGGGGAAGGCGCGGAGGCGCCTCTGAACTAGGCATCGCCCGCCCGCCCGCCGCGCCGCGCCCCGTCCGCTGGCCCCCCTCGGACCCCGCGCCTTGGCTGTCACTTGCCAGGGGCGCGGGGGAAGCTGCGTGGTTGCCAGGAACTTTCTGTCCCTCTGTCCGTCTGTCTGTCTGGGGGGAGGGGGGCGGAGCTGGGCTGCACCTCAGTCGGGAAGCCTGCGGTTATGTGGCGGTGGGAAGGAGCCGGCATCTGCCTCCTTCCGTTATTCTTGTAAAGGGCAATTCTCCAGCGCTAGGAGCCGTGACTGGAAATCCGCCCCCCCCCCCACACCCAGGAGAGAGGCGTCGCGATCCACGCGGGCTCTGTCCCGAGCGGGGCCGGTTCCCCCATGGCGGGGAGTGCCGCGGGGCAGAGAGCTTTCCCGCTGCCTCCCCCCTGCGACACCCAGCAAAACCCTCCCCCTAAGCCTGGATCCTGCCAAATTAACACTCATCCACCCTCCCTCTGAAACACACTAACAGGGGGGTAGGGGTGATGCTGAAACATGATCCAGCTGAACTTTTCTGTTTGCTTTTATTGTGTGACTAAACCTCACCCTCGCAGCAGCGAAAAGACAAATAGAAAGTTGGATCGAGCGGTGGGATATTCTCCATGCAGGGGAGGGGACGCCCCCCAGTGCCTGTGTACTTCGATCGGTAGATGAAGCTTGGAGCTGGAAAGCCAGAGCGCTCCCCTCGCCCTCTCCCCTTCTTCCGCTACACTCGGGAGTCAGGCAAGCAGTGAACACGGTGCCATCCCCGAGGCAGGCGCTGACAACAGAGACACCTAGTGGCAGCGAATGTAATTAAGCTCCAGGGAGCGTTCTATAGAGGGGTGTCCCGCTGCGAAGTGACTTGGAAGGTAAGGTGAAAGAAACGGAAAGAGATCAACATCAGGGGCTGCAATTAATCCGAGCCCTTCCTCCAGAAGCCATTCCTCCGAGCCTTGCTTTCTCCTGGGTGTACATTCCAGATCGTGCGTGTAAACTTCTGCAGGGCGTGCGAAACTTTACTATAAAATTGTTACAATGGCTGAAGTACTGCTCTGTTGAAGCCCAGCAAACGTGCTTCTATGCCTGACTCCAGTTCATTTCTTTGTATCCGGTGTGTGTGTGAGCGAGAGAGAGTGTGTGAGCCAGAGAAAACTCCATATTTGTGTAGGTGCCTGTCAGACTTCTAGTTGGCAAAAGAAGACACTGTACAAAAGAATTCTGTCTTTGTTAGTTCCTCTGTCACACACACAGCTGTTTGTATATGGAAGAACATACCTGTTTCATTTCAAAGAACAAAATGGGAGATTTATCCTAGTACCTAATAGAGTGAATATGAAATGTGAACACATCCTGTGAAAACAATACCAAACTTTTATATAGCCCTTTTCATCAGTACAGCTTAAAGACTTTTTTACACACACACACACACACACACACACACGCACGAGGGGATTTTCTTTTAATTAAACCCTACAAGTAGTTTATATATAGGGTGAGTCTACAAACCGGTTTGGCTGGGACAGTCCCTTTTTTAAGCCCAGTTCCGGCCTTCATGACTTTTTTGGGCATTTGTCCTGTTTGCTCTTGCCAACTAGATCAGTTGATCACATGAGCAAATGTCCACTTGTGTCAAAAAAGTGGGGTGCTGAGGAATGTGGGCAGGAGCAGCGATGCCAGCCCCATGCAAGGGGGGAGGCAGGGCTTTGGTGGGGAGTAGGCAGGGGCTTGGGTGAGCAATGATGCCAACACCATCCTCGTGCGGGGGAGCAGGCAGGGCATGGGCAAGCAGCAAAGACAGCCTCAGCTTTGCGCAGGGGAGAATAGGGGCTCAGGCGAGCGGATTGGGCAAGCCCAGAGGGGTGGGAGGGAGGAAGGGCACAGGCTAGCCCCAGATGGTGTCCCATTTTCTCTTCAGAAAGTATGGTCTCCCTCTTTATAAATACATATATTTTAGTCTAACTCCCTGTTGAACTTGATACATACAGTGGTGCCATTTCAGATTTTGGTAGGAGGGGAGGGGCAACTTTAATTATGATTCCAGGGGCTACTTGGGCACCTGAAAACTCTTGTTGTTTTGCAGATAATAACTTAGAAATTATTATCTGAAGATGTACTGTATCTAATTCCTATATAAAGAAAGAAAATTAAATAAATATTAGACCCACTCAGCTCTAATACTAACATCTTGTGTCAATTCACTTAAAGGACACTAGTTAGGTTTAAAATTTTATTGTATAATCTTACTTTGTTACAAAAATAACAAGGAGTCCGGTGGCACCTTAAAGACTAACAGATTTATTTGGGCTTAAGCTTTCATGGGTAAAAAACCTCACTTCTTCCTCATGAAAGCTTATGCCCAACTAAATCTGTTAATTTGGGCATAAACTTTCATGAGGAAGAAGTGAGGTTTTTTACCCATGAAAGCTTAAGCCCAAATAAATCTGTTAGTCTTTAAGGTGCCACCGGACTCCTTGTTGTTTTTGTGGATACAGACTAACACGGCTACCGCCTTATACTTACTTTGTTACTAACTCTTGAATACAACAATTGAAACAATTGTAGAAAAACCTAGATTACTTTCTATCATTTTTTGCAGTTCACCAAGTTTGGAATAGATCATTTAACTTTTGGAAATATCGTACTAGAGCAAGGCCCCAGGCATTTATATTACAACTGCCTGGGGCTCTAGGAGTGTTATCCCACTACAAATAGACTAGAAACTAACTTTAAACAGGAGTGAAACTGACACTTTCAAGTCATTTTCATAGTATTTCCAATCCCAAATGTTCAAAAATCATGAATCAAGCTCACCAAAAATCATGAGATTGTCTTTAAAATAATGAGATTATGTAAAAATAATAGATCTGGTGTTCTTTTTATTTGCATTCTGCTTTTTGAGCATTTAGGGTGCCCCAGGGTCACATTTTAAGCTTTCTCTACAGCCACAAGGGCTAGAAACTTTTTCTTTAAGAATGAATCATAGAATATCAGGGTTGGAATGGACCTCAGGAGGTTATCTTGTCCAATCCCCTGCTCAAAGCAGGATCAATCCTCAGACAGATTTTTGCCCCAGATCCCCAAATAGCTCCCTCAAGGATTGAACTCAAAACCCTGGGGTTAGCAAGCCAATGCTCAAACCACTGAGCTATCCCTCCCCCAACATGAAGGCTGAAATCATCACATATCCACTTGACTCCAGCAGCTGGGACTTTAAGGAAAACAATAATGATCATGAGACTCATGACAAAATCATGAGAGTTGGCAACACTGCTTTCACTTCTGTTTAAAGGCTAGTTACTTTCCAGAAGGGTCTTAAACACAACACAACACTACAGTGATTGAGTTGCAGTTTTCACAGGAGAATATTTAAAACCAAACACCAAGAAAATCCCCCATTTTAAAGTTGAGAAAAAATTGAGACTTCTGAGGTATATCAGGGCCACTTCAGGCAGGAAAGGAAAATAAACATGCATAGGAGCTCTAAGCAGCTCTTCCTCTTGAAAGAAAGTTGGAGGGTCAAATCTTCTAGTCTTTAATCAAGTAAAACTTCTATTGCCATCAGGGCCTCCACTCATAAATATTAACATCACAGTGAACATGAGATAGTATATGGTCAATAACTATACACTTCATATTTAAGTATCTGAGCCATCTTATCCAGAGTTATACATCTTATACACATTGGCTTAGGAACTACATTTTCTGGCACATTCTGAACAGTGCTGAGCACAGAGATGGTGCCCAGTGAATAAAACATATCATGACAATAACTATTGACTTTATCCACTCTGTGGATGCAATTTCTGTTCTTTGTTCTGGAATTGGCCCGGATACAGCTGAAACCCTAATCTGAGGTATAATCACATCTGATACTCATATGACACTTTCTCATTCCTTCCTTTTCTCAAACTCAGAACAAAAAATGACAAAACAATATGGTTTGCAGTTAAAATCTAAAATTGCACAGCAGACATTGCTGTACAACTCAGCTTGGGGCAGAACCTGCCACCCATTGGCAGTTAAGTGCTCTCCTCTCATCTGACTCTCTTTCTCTCTTCATCCTTCTTGACCCCTGTGCTGCTTTTCATACTGTCAACCATGACATCCTTTCCAATCACCTGGCACCAATTGCTGGAGTCTCAGAGAACTGGCCACCTTGGTTTTGCTCCCATGGATCAGCGTCCTCTTTGGCCTGGTCTACACTGGGGGGGGGGGGGGGGAGGGTCGATGTAAGATACACAACTTCAGCTATGGGAATAGCGTAGCTGAAGTCGACGTATCTTAGCTCGACCTACCTCCCCCGTCCTCACAGTGCGGGATCAATGGCTGCGGCTCCCCCGTCGACTCCGCTACCGCTGCTCACCATGGTGGAGTTACAGAGTCGACGGGAGCATGTTCGGGGATCGATAGATTGCGTCTAGACGAGACATGATCTATCAATCCCCGATAGATAGATCGCTACCCGCCAATCCGGTGGGTAGTCTGGACGTACCCTTTTTTGCAGCACACAGCAGAGAGAAAGGCTGATCCAGTGGATAGAGAACTAGCCCTGAGAAATCTGGGTTCTACTCCCCTCCCTGATGGACTTTGGGTATAACCTAAGGCCAGTGCCTTGGGGACAGAGTTTCAAAGGTTTTTAGGCACTAAAAGTTGCAGCTAGGCATCTAGTGGGATTTACAAAGCACCTAGCCTTCTAGGTACTTTTGTAAATCCAACTATGTGCCTAAGTACCTTTGAAAATCTGGCCTTTACTCTCTCTGTGCATCAGTGCCCCATTGCACAAATGGGGCTAACAGCACTGCTCTGCCTCACCGAGAGGCTGTGATGTGAGGTGTTCAGATACTATGGCGATAAGGCCACATAAGTAGCACAGGTAGTGTGGGAACTTCTCTATACCACTGCTATCCCTTCCCTGGGCTTTGGCTCCTTCTTTTCACCTATGCCCCTCAGATCTCCCTCTTTTCTGAGGCTTTGTCTACACTGCCAATTGAAGGACAAAACTTTTGTTGTTCACAGGTGTTTAAAAAAGCACCCCTGAAAGACAAAAGTTTTGCCCCAGCAAGTGCCTGTGTGAATGCCTGCATTGTTGGCGGGAGTGCTCTCCTAGGGGGTAGAATATTTTGTCAGCAAAAGTGCTGACAAACAGTGTTTACACTGCCCAACTTTTAGTGGCTGTGTGTAGACAAAGCCTCAATGTAAACTTGGCTCAGAGGGCGTAGCTGTATTTCTTCTGGGATTCTTCAACACCTCCCACTTCCTGCAGTGGGATTCCTATTTTGCAGGTTCATCTAATGACTTCCAGATCCTTAATTTAATTACCAGCCCTTTCTCATCTTAATCACCCTGCCTCTGTTTGTAAACAAAACACTGACTCCCTGCCCCAGGGGCACAATCTGGGAGAAGCATCTCTCTGCAGAACTCACATTCCACACTATTGCTGAGCAGTTAAGAGTGCCACCTGGGAGCACACCTCCTGTATGAAACTCGGGGTGCGGGGAGTCCCCCCCCCAAATGGCACCCCTGCATACATGATGTAACAGCCTCCCCCTTCCATACACTCAGTCTAGGCAGTCACATCTAGGTTGCTATTGGAAACCAATGGGAAATACACAACATTGCAAAATTAAGAAAGACATCCAAAGCAAGATCAGTTTAGACAGGAATCCAGAAAATACCTTCTTTTCTACTTTATTATTTATTTTCAGTCAGTTTGAAATCCAGGGAAATTTTGAGAGATTAGCTCAGCTTTGCAAGAGTATGGCACTTGTATAATATATAAATAATATGATTATTATTCACTGTGCATCCATATCAAACACTGACCTCAGGTCATCTAGGGAAGTACACATTACTTAGATATCATATACACCATGCTGTTCAAAACACAGGGTTTGACATTCCCCTATGGGCTCTCATTCCAGAAGCTTCATTTGCCCTTCTACTAGGATAGTAGTGGTGTTGCTTAATTAAATGAAAACTTCTACGTTAGTGGTCCCTTCTGGGGACCACTGTGATCTATGAATCTACACATCTATAATAGTCAAAAACATTGCCTTTAAAAGAAATGTTCCAAACCCTCTGAATGATCACCTTGTATTGTAAGCAAGCATATAAAACAACAACTGATATGCTGTTTGGTACAGTAATTCACTTGGTAAATTGTTCTCCACTCCCTGGGTTGGATATGGAAACCTAACAAAGCGGTCCTTAAACCAGAAACTAAATTTGGCATTTGGAGTTTCGCTTGTTTTTAAAAACAATATGCAGGATTAATAGTCTTGTGAAATAACACATTAGTCACACTTTTCTGGGTATCAACATCACTAACAAGCACTGATTCTGATAATACCATACCATGCTAGAATGTAAAGGGAAATACCTTGAATTTTGATTTACTTGGCCTACATGAAAACAACAAGCAAATATGTTCTTTATGGTCTTCTCTGTTGTAAGACTGGTGAAATTTTCATGCTAAGAGGCTTAGCATTTCAACCATGCTGTTGTTCCAGCTGATTATAACAGACATAAAGATTCCTATCTATATTTAATAAAAGCAAGTGCTGCATCTTCTGAAGCAACCACAGAACAGCACTGGTTGCTTGAATCAAAGTTATATCCAACATGTGAACTGTGTGTGTGCTTAGAAGAAAATTCCCATGAGTGTCCTTATGACTAGACTATAAAAATACATTCTGGTGTCAGCTGCTCTCTGCTGAACTCAGATACCCAAAACAATGTTTTAAATCCGTTTTTCCTAAAACCTCATATTTGCTTGAGATTGTTTTAAAATCAAATAGTGAAACTTTCTGTTTTAAAATCAAACAGACTTTGCAGCACTTGCAAATAAGAAGCAAAATTTGTCTGACTAACTCTGGTTAGTGCTGGTAACTCTGGTTCATTGAATGGAAATCAATTGGCTGACATAACAACTGGACTTCCAAAGCATTAGCCACATCCATAATTCAGAATTTACAACCAAAAATTATTGTTTATGGCTCAGCCTCTTGTTAGATATAAAAGTTAATAGTTCTTTAAACAGAAAACATCCTAACTGATGAATAAAGAAAATTTGAGTAGGTGACATACTTTTTCTTTTCTGATCAGTATAAGTTTAACCATATATGTTTGTGTATATGTCAGTTTCTGTTAATATTCTATTCTAGCAAGCATTCAAATTGTATAAGCAATTATAATAATTGATATTAAAGTCCCAATAAATAGAAGAATTCTAGGATCTCCATTCAAACTTAAACTGCAAAATGCTTTTTTCAATATGAGACACTGTGCATACATGTATAATACTATTTATGTGCCTCGCTCAGTTGTCTATGAGTCTCCAACTCTCAAAAGTAATGCCCACTTCAATGCTGGAGTGGACAGAGATGATGAACTAAAAATTTCTCCTGAGCTGAAATCAGCCAGAGAACATATATAACTTCAACAGATGTTAGTGATTTTTAAGTCAATGGAACACATTAAGGGCTCTCCCCATTTCCTACCTGGTGCAAATGCCAAGAAGATTAAAATCTCATCAATCAGCAATGGAACCAAAACTAAAGACCTTCAATCTACTTCCTAAGCATCACACAGTGTCACAGACGGTCTAATGTTCCACTGCATATTAATAAAACAATAAAAAAAATTTCCTTCTGTCTCAGCCTGTGAATTTAAGGCCATACACAACTCCACACCAACCTACGTCTGAGCCCTTGGGCAGAGTCACGATTATGCTCCAGCTGCTTTTTACTGCTGCAGCAATGCAAAGCAAATAAAAACCCAACTCACCCAGCCAAAGCATATTGGTGAATCTAGCCTTGTTGCTCTATTAAGACAGCTTTTACACTACATTTGTTTCCTTCTTCCATTCAAACCTCCATGCATTTTGCCACATTGCTCTCCTGCATGAAATGATTTCCCCCCAATCCTAGTTCACTAAAACACTGTCTTCACTTCACTGAGCTGCCCCTGAAAAACTCAGTTCTTTCACTATGTCCCAT
Organism: Chrysemys picta bellii; assembly: GCF_011386835.1. Classification (NCBI taxonomy): domain Eukaryota; kingdom Metazoa; phylum Chordata; order Testudines; family Emydidae; genus Chrysemys; species Chrysemys picta. Next base: position 40,946,662 of record NC_088793.1, on the reverse strand, counting down.
GAGAAGTATAAGGGGAGTTTCTCTTACATATAAGGGGAGAGAAAGCTCCACATTATTTCATTCTCTGGATTTCTAAGTGTAAGCAGGGTCTGAATGAACTCTCCTCTGACAGCTAGTTGGGAAGGGGGAGAGACTTTAGGAGCAAACTGTATACCTACTCTGCGAAGGCATCTAGCAAACAGGAGCTGTGTTCCTCCAAGTGATCAGCTTTCGCTGGTGCTGGGTTACCGATCACTTTGGTACTGAATGCAGAGGTAGTGAAATATTGTTATCAATGTTATCTTTATTGTATGACTAAAGGGGAGCAGAACTGTGCTGAGCTTGTTCCAATTGAGGGGTCACCCTCAGCTGAAAGGAACTCGCCAAGCCAGTGGCTCAAATGCCAGATCCCTGTGAAAGTAAGAGGGGACAGGATAGGTATCCCAGCCAGAAAATGTGGACTTTCCCTAAGAGTCCCCGGTCTGATTTAACCTGTTCCTTCCCCACTGTACAAAGATAGAGCTAAATAGGCTTCATTAGGAGCCTTTTGTTATTGCATGTACTCAATAAGAGCTGAAATCACTTGTGATGGGGCAGTGTTTCTGCCCAGCCCGCTGAGAGCTAAAAATCACTAAACGACTGATCTACAGAGATCATAGCAGAGAGGCAGGTAGCAGTAGAAGGTAACTCACAGGCAGCTGGTGAAAGTGGCAAGCAGTTGGCTGACTGGTGGGGCAGCAAGGAACTGCAGCTGGCAGGGTGGCCAGCCAGAACAAGTGCACAGATGGTGGAGCAAGCAAGGTGCCTTCTTACCTGGGTGGGAAGTGAACTCACACAGATACACCTCTGAATTCTGGGTCCTCACTGACCAAGGACAACCACTGTGAGTGGGATATGGTATGGGAGCAGAGGGGGGCATAGTAAAGGAACTTTTGGTTGTAGAACTCAAGAATATGAAGCAGAAGGCACTGCCCCACGCACTCTCGGGTGGGTGTCTTGCTCTCAGTTTTATGTTTATGAATCCTGCTTGTGGCATTTTCCCTAATTAATGTTGAGTGACTTCTCTCCTTTCATTAAAAGCTTCTTTTCTACACTCAGGCTCTGTGCTTGCGAGTGGGGAAGTATTGCCTCTCAGAGGTGCTCAGGGTGGTGTGTAATTTTCCCAGGTTACTGGGCGGGGCTCAAGCCGGTTCAGTGCTGTATTGTTGAAAAGGAACCCCTAGATAGCTCTGGCTGTTGCCGACTGCACCTGGCAGAAGGGTTACATAAGTGCTTCCTGCCTTCTACAGTATGTGCCTGTCTTTTAAGCTGTAAGCACTTCAGGGCAGGACAGTCTTTATTTTTGTGTATTGTACAGCACTGGAGCAAAACAAACAGAAACCAATACATATTATAAATGATAATTATAGTAAAGAGAGGGAAAAGATAGACATATGATTTTTCATAAAGTGTTTCCATCATGGATTTATTTGATTCAGTTGTGTGCTTTGTTGTGGTCCACTATCTAAGAATTTTATACTTCTGCCCATCACCATAGTATCCAGGGCCGGCTCCAGGCACCAGGCACCCAAGCACATGTTTGGGGCGGCACCTGGTAAGGGGCGGCGGGGGGAGCGCGGTGCGGCATTCCGCGGGGGGGGCACTCCGGCGGCGTGGCCCGGCGCTCGGCGGGGGGGCAGCATGGGGGTGGCGCTCGGGGGGGGGTTCTGGCGGCGCTCGGCGGCGTGGAGCTCGGCGGGGGGGGCAGCACGGGGCTCGGCACTGGGGGGGGTTCCGGCGGCGCGGAGCTCGGCGGGTGGGGGGGCAGCACGGGGCTCGGCGCTTGGGGGGGGGGGTTCCGGCGGCGCGGAGCTCGGCAGGTGGGGGGGCAGCACGGGGCTCGGCGCTTGGGGGGGGTTCTGGCGCTCAGCGGGGGGGCAGTGCGGGAGGGCGGTGCTCTGGGGGGGGTTCCGGCGGCGCTCGGTGGGGGGGCGGCCCGGCGCTTGGCGGGGGGCTTCGGGGGGCGGTGCTTTTTTTTGCTGCTTGGGGCAGCAAAAAAGCTAGAGCCGGCCCTGATAGTATCTGAGCCCCATCCACGTAAAATTAATAGCACTGCTAAAGTCCCTAGTGAATGTTCTCTCATCATCTGGACAGAATGGGATACAACCCCTGGCCTGCTCTGATCTCTCTGCACTGTTCTCATAGTACAAAAAGCATGAAGTCTGGCTGCAACTCCCCAGCTGAGGATTCCCTTAGTGTAAGGAGAATCCCCAATGGTTTTAGAGACAGTGTAGGTGGCTCCAACATCCCCTACACGTAGCTCTCAGCTTGCAGACTTGCCACTACCAATCAAAATATGTGATATGAATAAAGTGGATCACATCCATGTTTTTGTGGAATATAGTGCTGAAATTGACACATTATAACAAGTTTTAATGATCAAACCTATTTAAAAGGATTTTTCTCACTGTGTGAGTTAAATGAACCAGCTTTTTAAACAGAAACATTGAAAAACAGATTCTATCCTTAGCAAACATAAAGATCTCTCTACATGGGTTATCAGCAGGATTTGATACTTGAACCTCTAGCACTGCTATGTACCACATGAGCTAAAGCAGCAACTGCAGTTTGTTTCTACACATTTAGCCAGTTGTCAATATTTTGAAGTGTCAGCCCAGGGAACCAGAAAGGGTTAATCCATCATTTGGTATAACCTTAATAATCTGATCTTTTCTCTCTTGAGGCTTCAGGCATCACATTGTATTATTTCTAACAAGGTATAATCTAATAGTTGTACATATTAATTATCATGATCTGTTTCTACAGACTCTGCTATGACATGATATCCCAATTTAAAATTCTCACCATTCTTTAGCAGAGGGACTTTCCCACACTATAGTGTATAGAATGGGTCATGTTTTGGTGCCAGTCAGAACCAGTTTATATATTTTAGTTGCACTTAATTATTCTTTTAAAGTATTATGATTACTTTACATGTTTCTGTCTCATTTTAGGCTAAAAAGTCAAATTTGTCTAGGCTTTTCTCATGGAAGGTTAGTGCATTGAAACTGAACATTGACTTGGATTTGACATTCATTACAAAATAGAACCAATCTTTGATTTTTCATTTTTTTTTCAATTTTTTTATTAAAATGGTATAGGACCTATAAAAACATGGTGATATGTACAAGCTTTAGCTCCAGCACTGGCTGGTACTAACTAATTCTTATTTTGAAAGGATAGTTGGGTTAAAAACCATGTTTTTTTAAATTCCTTATGTTTTTGTACTAATAACAGTTTATATTACTAAAATGAAAACTTTAAAAAAGTTTAATATATCATTTACTATTTATGTTGTTTCTTTAGATTTTATAGTTATCTCAGATTGGGCAATAAAAATAGGCTAATCTGTTTCACCTTCTCCAGTTGTCACAATCAATTTCAGGTTCTCATACACTAGCCCAATATTTGAGCAAAAAACATTGCAGAGGAATGTTTATTTGTCTTTGAAATTTGTTTTAAATTTCAAAAGAATATTTCTGTTGGATTCATGTTAGTAACAACTTGTTTTTATGAAGCCAAAGGCTCCAGTCTTGTAATTGATAGCACACAGGCAGACTGCTGTGCGGGATTCAGTGGGTTTTTGCACAGGCACAGACCTCTACCTGCAAACTGTCATTTACATCAGGGTTACAAGTTTAATGCAAATCTCACTCTGGTTAATATTTTCAGTGGGTCTAATCCCTACCTCTCGGTTCACCAAAAAGATTTACAGATTCTGTGCTATGCCCCGGCTTTTATACACTCTCCTGAGAGTAGGCCTATTAGTGTACCAGCCCTCAAGAGTAGGCCACACAGTGTCAGCAACTCCTAGACTTAGCCTTCTGGCTCCAGTGGCCCCTGGTTCCCACTGTGGCTCTCAAGAGAAAGTCCAATTGAAAGAAAGGCTTTACTTTCTTAGGGAGCAATGAAACCAGCAGAGTATTTACAGTGAGCCAGGGCAGCCTTTTCAAAACAAGGTAGTATTTACCAGTCAGCTGGACTATATCACGAGAAAGTCCTTAGGTTAGCATGGAAAAGCCCAGCTCAGGACAGAGTCCATATTGCTAGAAGTAGTGGTTTCCCCAGGAATTGATATTAGGGGGGTGTTCGAATTGTGGGGGGGAGGGGGGGAGGTGTCAGGGCCGATGATGGGTGAGACTGTGAGGGTGAAGGTGGGCTGTATGGCACCATAGTAAAAACTGAAAAATGTTTCATGACCATTTTATTAGATTTAACTCATGTTTTAAAATCATCACACAAATTAAAGTTGGCTACTCAAGCCTTCTATGAAGCACTACATCTACATCCTTCTTGGTTTCTTGTTATAATTTTGCACAACTCTGTTAATGAACTTCTTGAATGCAATGCGGTCATCTTTGGTGGCTTCTCATGTGTCCGGTACTTCCATTCCTTCAATTGATATGCTCATTAGTTCATTCACATGATCAGGCAGAAGGCGACTTCTTTCAGAACACAAAATTCTATTCAATGATGAAAACGAACACTCAACTATAGCTGTTGTGACTGGGAGTAGCAAGAGATGAATTCCTACTTCTTTCATCCCAGGAAACAGAACACAAAGATTGGGTCAAGCCACTAGTAATGATAAAGAAGAAGTTGAAGTCAAATCTTCATTCATTCGTGTATGATATTTCACTCTGTGTTCAAATTCTCTATTCTGTCCTGATCACATGGCAGCCCCATTGCTGGTAGTGCCTCACTCCACTCAACTGTTGATGTTTTATAGGACAGGCATCTGTAAAACTTACGTAGAGGTTGAGTAGAATCTAGAAGTCACTGTTGTAGATTTTTAAGAATCAAGTCTGTGTACTATTTCAGTTGTCTTAACAAACACTTCTTGTCTTCTTCACTTAAGGATTCAATATAAAAGCCTTCATTAGTCAACTTCTGGACTGAAGTCTTTGCTTCTTCCAGTACTTTTTCAATGGATAGCTTTCTGATTGATCCAAATGTAGCTTCTATTGCTGGACAAAGATGTACTACAGTTGTAGCAGATGCCTGGATCGCATTGTTTAATGACCCAAGTGGTTTCAACAGTAGACTTACGAGAGAGAAAATGGCAATAGTCTTCTCTGAACATAGTAGCAAAAGTAATCCACCAGCCTCACTACTTAGATCCATCCCATCTTGGTAGATACTTTCCAAAGCCAGTAATAACGGCTGGAGTAATTTTAAGACAACAGTCAAGGATCGCTCATGAGAAAGCTAGCAGGTATTCCCAGGTTGGACTAATTTGAACTTCAATCCCAGTGTATCTTCTATATTTTCCAAGATATTCAGTCTTTTTGGACTCTTGCTGAAAAAAGAATATAAAGACGACATTAAATTTATAGCTTTTTTAATGTCTTTTGAAGATTCTGCAGCTTGTACTAGTGCTAGTTGGAGTAGATGGCCTCTGCAGTGAATATAGGAGAGATTAGGGTTACACTTTTCTCTGAGCAAAGCCTGTACTTCACCATGTCTTCCAGAGAAGTTTGCAGCTCCATCAAATGCACAAGCAGCTATCTGTTTGGGGTCCAATTGATAAGCATTTAACTCTGCATCTGTGACAACCCACATCTTAGAAGTCAATGTGTCTTCTATAACTTGAACATCTAGAAATGCATCTACTGGCCTACCCCTGACATCAAGATAACGTACACAGTGACTTAATACTTGATGCCCATTTGCATTGGTGCATTCATCAGCCACGTACGCACATTTTTTAAATGTGGTGAGAGAGTTCTTCAATTTTTCAACTGTTGAGTCTTTCACTGTTGCACCACATGCTTCTAGCCAATCAGTTGAGTTTTTTTGCAGAAAGATAGTGAGCATTTGCTGGTCTTGTTCGGAACCAGTGTTCCACTTCAGGATGAACAAGTGACAATGCACTTAACATTGGCCTCCAGTTTGTAGTGTGTAGTATCTCTTCCTTAAATAGAAAGTAGGATGCCACAGCCATATTTGTTCGCATGAACTGTATTGTGTCTCCAGCATTCTTAACAGCCTCATTAAGTACTTCTAAAATTGGCTTTGAAAGCAGGCTTATAAGGCTTTCTGCATGTTGATGCACTCCAGAGGCCTGGTGTTTTGCAGCCTTTTCACGTTGTTTGTCAGTATTGGCTTTGCTGATCGGTTTGATAAACCAAGCTCCTCCACTTTTACCAGTTATAGCATTGGGAAGCTTTCCTTCTTCATAAGCTTTTTTGCAAGAGGTGCACCAGTAGCCATCTTTTGTAACTTCAATAAATGGCAACACTTTGACCGACAAACATCGGGAACTGCCTTTAGGTTTTGGAGACACTGTTTCTTCAGTAGGTAGCTGTATTTGTGCTTCGGGCTCATCGAATGTAGATATACCACTTGAACCTTCAGATGACATGTTGATATATTCTTGGTTCTTGATGTGTTCTTCACCTTGGTTAGTTTTTGAGGCCTCTGAGTGGAAAAAATGTTGTATTGTTTTTTGTCTTTTCATTTTCACTTTGACCTGCAACATATAAGAGAGATATGAATAAAGTAAATGTTTTGTTAGGATAATGCAAATTTAACATAAGGATAATGCAAGTTACACCAAAACACATAACAGGTCTAGATTTCTAAAAAAAATATAAATTAAAAAAAATGTATTTAATTTAAATTGACTTTTGAAAAGTAAGCCATCATGGGATAAGAGGGCAGTCCTCTCATGGATCAGTAACTGGTTAAAAAATGGGAACAAAAGGTAGGAATAAATTATCTGTTTTCAGAATGGAGAGAGATAAATAGTGGTATCCCTGAGGGGTCGGTACTGGGACCATTACTGTTCAACGTATTCATAAATGATCTGGAAAAATGGGTAAACAGTGAGGTGGCAAAATTTGCAGATGATACAAAACTATTCAAGATAGTTAGGTCCCAGGCAGACTGCGAAGAATTACAAAGGGGTCTCACAAAACTGGGTGACTGGGCAACAAAATGGCAGATGAAATTCAATGTTGATAAATGCAAAGTAATGCACATTGGAAAACAGTCTCAACTATACATACAAAATGATGGAGTCTGAATTAGCTGTTAACACTCAAGAAAGAGATCTTGGAGTCATTGTGGATAGTTCTCTGAAAACATCCACTCAATGTGCAGCGGCAGTCAAAAAAGCAAACAGAATGTTGGGAATCATTAAGAAAGGGATAGATAATAAGACAGAAAATATCACATTGACTCTATATAAATCCACGTGCACACCTTGAATACTGTGTGCAGATCTGGTCACCCCATCCCCAAAAAGATATATTGGCATTGGAAAAGGTACAGAGATGGGCAACTAAAATGATTAGGGGTATGAAACAGGAGGAGAGATTAAAATGACTGGGAATTTTCAGCTTAGAAAAGAGACGACTAAGGGGGGATATGACCGAGGTCTATAAAATCATGACTGATGTGAAGAAAGTGAATAAGGAAATGTTATTTAATCCTTCACATAACACGAGAACTAGCAGTCACCCAATGAAATTAATAGGCAGCAGATTTAAAAAAAACAAAAGGAAGTACTTCTTCACACAACATAAAGTCAACCCGTGGAACTGTTTGCCAGGGGATGCTGTGAAGACCAAAACTATAACAGGATTAAAAAAAAAAAAAGAACTAGATAAATTCCTGGAGAATAGGTCCACCAGTGGCTATTAGCTAGGATGGGGAGGGATGCAACACCATGCTCTAAGTGTCCCTAGCCTGTTTGCCAGAAGCTGGGAATGGGCAACAGGGGATGGATCACTTGGTGATTACCTGTTCTGTTCATTCCCTCTGAAACACCTGGCCTTGACCACTGTTGGAAGACCCAGTATGACCATTCTTATGTAAAAAATTAATTATAATAATAAAAATGTTTAGTACAGAAACTCCCCAACATAATGACCTCTCAAGATAGCAACGATGTGAGATAACAACCTTGGCAAATAATGCATTTTTCAAATCTTGGCCTACTAGGAAACATATTTATATAAGTTTCCATTCCCAGTCACAAATCTAGCATTCTGGAGCAAAGTCACTAAAATATAGTCCAACAGACAAATGTTTATTTAAAATGCCCCTCACTTTTCCCTCCAGTGCACCCCACTCACCGGTGTTGTCCTTGGTCAGTAGAGACTCAGAGTTCAGAGGTGCTTTCACGTGAATATACCTCCCAGATGGGGGGCAAGAAAGCACCTTGCTCGTTCCTCCAACTGCTCACTGTTCGCTCTGGCCACTGTTGTTCGTTGTGCCATTTTGTCATCTTCTTGAGAATGGGCACTTACTGAGAATAGTCCTATCAAGAAACACTTAGCTGACAATGGACTATGGGAAACGCCAATCCACATCTGAGCTTTCCTGGGAATGTTCAAACTAACATGTAAACAATGGCGTCAGCCTGCAAAAAAAGCAGAATCATTCATGGACATGTGACTTGCCCAGGTGGTTTCAAACTCCATCTTGTTGCTGTGACTTTGCACAGAAGAACAAAGGGGTTTCCACCCACAAGAGAGAGAATATAAAAGATCCCGGAAGCCTCTCCATTTTGTCTTCAGTTGGCTCAAGAGATGGCCTCTCCACCCTCAAGAGATGCCTGAAAGAAACTGGAACAAAGAACAGTAACTACGGGGGTGTGAGTGATTGCTGGACCCAGACTAGGAACGAGTCCAGCCTGTGAAAGAAGCTTATTGGAACATCTCTGGGAGGTGAGATTTGATCTGTAATCAGTTTTTTATGTATTAGGCATAGACTCACGTGTTTTGTTTTATTTTGCTTGGTAAAATACTTTGTTCTTTCTGATATTACTTGGAACCACTTAAATCCTACTTTTTATATTTAATAAAATCACTTTTGCTTATTAATTAACCCAAAGTAAGTAATACCTTGGGAAGCAAACAGCTGTGCATATCTCTCTATCAGTGTTATAGAGGGTGGACAATTTATGAGTTTACCCTGCATAAGCTTTATACAGAGTAAAACGGATTCATTTGGGGTTTGGATCCCATTGAGAGATGGGTGTCTGGGTGCTGGAGACAGGAGCACTTCTTATGCTGTTTTCAGTTAAGTCTGCAGCTTTGGGGCACATGGTTCAGACCCTGGGTCTGTGTTGGAGCAGTCTGGCGTGTCTGGCTTGACAAGGCAGGGTTCTGGAGGCCCAAACTGGCAGAGAAAATGGGCTTAGAGGTAGTCTCAGCACATCAGGTGGCAGTCCCAAGGGGGTCTCTGTGACTGCACCCATCACAGATACATACAGATTTAGGCATTAAACCAGCTAAATAATTAGCAGCTCTTTAAAATTGAGTACATAATCCATCTGTTTTGTGTGCTTACTTAGCTTTGATACATTAGTGGTAAAAGGTTGCTACTGTATACACATAATGAGATATATAGATCATTTGGAGTCCCTTGAGGTAGTTCCTGTAGGAGGCAGCTCCACTGAGCCAGACTGCAGCATAGGTAGTTTTGAGTTAACTCCAGTAATGTTTTCAGCGTCCCTGCTCGGAGGGTCTGTTTGAAGCAATCAGGTGCAGCCTGTGCTTAATTTATGCCAGGGCTGAGCCCTGGCACCTCTAGGCTTGGCAGTTCATAGCACCGGCACCTCTGGTCTTGCCACATCAGTGATGAAAGTAAAAACATTGCTTGAGCCCTGGCACCTCTTTCATTACAAGCTAAGGGCTGAGTGCAGCTGAGCCCAGCTGAGTTCAGAACTTTAAAAAGGGGAGATGGGGTAGGGGAGAAAGTTGAGAGACAGTCAGTCATGAGCAAATAGGGGTGTTGTATGTGTGTGTGTAAATGTATATATATATTTACACACACACAGGAACTGCTCTGTGTATATATATAATTTGTTAGCTGACACTGCTTTTAAATTGAAGCTCCATAAAAGGAATATGGCCAGAGACTTTGCTGGTTTGTGTTACTTTTGTTGAGCAAAAACCCCTGTCAAAAACCAGCAGTCCCAGAAAAGAAGCTTTGTTTTGGTTTTAGCTTAGCCTGGGCCATAATAATATATGGAGATATACCTATCTCATAGAACTGGAAGGGACCTTGAAAGGTCATTGAGTCTAGGCCCCTGCCTTCACTAGCAGGACCAAGTATTGATTTTTGCCCCAGATCCTTAAATGGCCCCCTCAAGGACTGAACTCACAATGCTAGGTTTAGCAGGCTAATGCTCAAACCACTGAGCTATCCCTCCCCTCAAGTTTCTCTTGTTTTTTTCTCACCTGAGCAAAGATGAATCTGCTCCTTAACCATCCCTTCCTATCTGGTGGCTGCCCTGACCAACTATTCAATCCATTACATGTCCACCACCCCCTATTACTATGCTCTTCCTGCTTCTCCCTTACTTCCCAATCCACACTTCTCATGGAACCTTTCTCCAGCTTCACGCTCCTTTCCTCACTACACCCTCTCTCACTACAGTCTGAGCTAACTTTACTGCCCTTCCAAAACACCAAGACACTGTACTTCAGGATCACAAGTGGGAAATAGGACATCTTTCTCAAAAAGTGCACAAGAGCATTGTTGTTAGTGTCTGCCCCAGATATTTACATTTGTTATTCTCTGCACCAGTTTAATATTCTGATCTAATTTTGACATTTTGTTGTCATCACACTGCAAGCCTGTGCAATTAACTTTAACTGATGAAGAAAAAAAAGAGTGACTTTTACAGACATCTATCAATTATCATGAAAGTGTTGTATGATGCTAAATCAAAAAAGAGTAAATGAAGAGTTAAGGCAGAGGAGCAGGGACCTGGAGTAGGGCAGACACAGGAACTGGGAGTAGATGGGGGTCTGGGATAGAAGGACAGAACTAGGAGCAGGCGGGTAAGCAGGAAACAGGAGCAGGAAGGATTGCAGGGCTCAGGAGTCAGGTAAGCAGGAGGGGTCTGTAGTAGCAGCCAGCCAGGGATTCCTCTAGTTGCTCAGACAACTTCCTATTGGTACTTCCTGGTTTATATAGAGTCCCTCACCCAAGCGGGGGGGATGAATATTTCCCCCAATAAGGAGCTTGGAGGGTGTAGGCAAGTGGGACTCACCCCTGCGATGCCTCCTGCTGGTCCTTTCAGGGAATTAGCTATCCAGCCTCTGGAGCACCCTCTACAGGCCAGTGTCCCACTGCCGCTTGGCCGCTGCATCCCTCTCTGGATTCGGTGCTCCATTATCTGGGGTGCTGCCCCTTGGCAATAACCCATTTCTCTCAGGGTCTCCCCTCCCCAGGGAGCCCCCACCCACTATCCCCACCTCACCTCAGTCTAAGACTACTGCCAGTCATTGTCTACCCCCCACATCCTGGGGCAGACTGCAGTATCAGCCTACTCAGCCTACAGCAGTTTGGACCTGCGGCCTTTGCCTACCCCTGGGCTGCCCTCTACAACTCCCAGTACCCGCTGGCCTTCTGTTAGGCCGCAGCCTGGGGCTTTCCAGGCTGGAGCTCCCCAGTTCCTCTGCCTTTCCCCAACCCTGCTCCACTCAGGTGCTCTGCTCAGGTCCCTGCAGCCAGGTCCCTCCCTCTCAAAAGTTAGAGGGAGTCTGCTGAGCTCCTGGCTCCCAGCCTCTTATATAGGGCCAGCTGATGCTTGTCTGGGGCGTGGCCCAGCTGTGGCTGCTTCCCCAATCAGCCTAGTAGCTGCTTCCCCCTGTTTTAAGCCCTTCGGGGTAGGAGCGGGGTAACCACCTGGCTACACAGGGCAAGGCCCTTTGTGAGCTAACTCTTCACTTGCCCCTTCCCTGGTTATTCAGGTGAGCTACTGGGTGGCGGTCGTGGGCTGGGGCCCGATGTATGCCTTCCAATTTCTGCAACAAATAAAGCACGATGTTACACATAACAGCCTCATTCATTTCACAACCCTGATTCAGTCTAGAGTTTCCAACTTTCTAATTGCACAAAACTGAACACCCTTGCCCTGCCCCACCCATTCCCCCAGGCCCCACTCCTGCCTTGCTTTGAGGCCCTGTCCCCCACTCACTCCAGCCTCCCTCCCTCCATTACTCGCTCTCCCCCACCCTCACTCACTTTCACTGGGCTGAGAGAGGACCTGTGGGAGCAGGTCTGGGATGCAGGCTTCAGGAGGTGGCTTCAGGAGGTGGCTCAGGGGTGGGGTGTGGTCTCTGGGAGGGAGTTAAGGTTTGGGAGGGGGTTCTGACCTGGGTTAGGGTGTTGGGGTGCGGGTGGGGGATTGGGCTCCAGCCGAGCAGTGCTTACATCAGGTGGCTCCCAGTCTGTGGCATAGAGGGGCTAAGGCAGGCTGCCTGCCTGCCCTGGCTCTGCGCTGCTCCCAGAAGTGGCCAGGATGTCCAGCCCCTAGGCAGAGGTGGTTCCCAGCCAATGGGAGCTGTGGAGTCAGTGCTGGGGGTGGGGGGCAGACGCAGAGCTTCCCTGATTGTGCCTAAGGGCCGGACAAGCTGGCCGCTTCCGGGGAGCTGCACAGAGCCAGGGCAGGCAGGGAGACTGCCTTAGCCTCACTTTGCTGCTGACTGGACTTTTAATGACGAGCCACCAGGGTCCCCTTTCAACCAGGTGTTCCGATCAAAAACTGGACACCTGGGAACCCTAATTCAGTTCCAGAGTGCCGTCTGTTCTCAACAAGGCTGGGGTCTTGTGGAAAAAAAATAATTATATGATCATGTAATTATGGACTATCATAACTCCTATCCACAAAGATGCTGAATTAAGGTTGCAAGGGAACTGGGCTAGATGGACCATTGGTCTGATCCAGTGTGGCTGTTCTTATGGAAATAACATTATCTTGGTATTTAAGAAACATCTTTTTTCCTTACTGCATGCATTATTCTGTCCTTGTCGCAACAGCTCTAACCTGTTATTTTAAGAGTTCCCCTGTGCTGGTACTTCTTAATAGTCTCTGTGAGAATCATGGAGAATTTATCAGTTCTGATAAAAAAAAAACCCCAAACCCTGTTCAAATAGCCTACAGCCATAGCCGCCTAATTATACCATTGCTTATTGTTAATACTTTTCTGGACACTAAGCAAAATACATGCTTAAAATACTATGTCTATTGTGACCTGGTTTAAACCATACACTGGTACTGAGAGGGTTAACAGGAGCCTGATGTTTTTTTTTTAAAAGTAAAACTCTTTATACATATCACATCAACGGGGAGTGGGGGGGGGGGGGGAGGGAAGCAAACAAACTAAAAACAAAACAAAACAAAACCTTGAGCCATACACAGACACTTACTTACAACAGGCCAAATCAAACCGTTTATAAAGTTATAAAGCACAGAAATAAGCACATGTTTCTGCATTTTTGATCTTTGGCATATCAATGATGTACAGCAAAATAAACCAAGCAACCAATCAGCCTATCAACAGTGTTGCAGTAGGGCAATAACATCCCTAAACATAGCACGTCCTTCTGTCCCTCCTCCCCCAGAGAAAACAAATGACAGAAAGACTAGAAAAATCCACCCTACTGCACAGTTTAGCACCCAAAGTCATATGTCCCTCCACCACTGGCATACATTTTCCTCACACCTCTTTCCCTCCTTTTGTTTTACCTGGCACAATTCAGCCCAGAGCTACCTCACACCTTATCTAGCATAAAAGTGAGAAAAATAACTATATTGATCAAAAATAGAGTCTCTCTATTTCACTGCTGAAATGTTGATCCCAAAAAGTCCCCCAAAGCACACTAGGACCTGTTTTGCTTCAACACCACAGGGAAGGCCTTCAACTTAGCCAGCCTCTCCCTAACTTTCCTTGCCCAGGGACAGTCCATAAGGCAATGTTCTACAGTTTCCACCACCCCTGGTCACAGCTCGTTTCTGGGACACAACCTTTCATGCCTGGGGTCTGTTTTCCATATCTCCCTGACTGCAAACTTCCATGAATCAGGTGCCAAGCTGTCTCCTTATATTTAAAAGGCATTATTCTGGAGCTTAAGAGCCACAGATTAGAGCAGGTAGGATGGTTTCATCCGGATACTCCACCAGCTGATGTGTCTCATATGTCTGGTTTTCCAGCACCCACTGGTAATACGTGACCTATGGAAGACCCCAGACCTTCTCCCACCATGTTCTCCAGGAATGTAGATATTTAAACATTATCACCAAGTAGTCTGGCTGCTTTCCAGCTTTTTCTCCACTCCTTCTCACCTTTTGTACTGCTGCTCCTTGCACCAGCCCCCCTTCATCCACAAGGGGGAAGTCATCCCACTCTCTGGCGAATCCTGACCCATCCTGGGCTGAACATTGCTGCCACTACTATCAAATCTGCTGCCTGAGGTGATCTGAGCAAGTGGTATGAGGAAGACATATTACCTCCATCAAGAAAATACCCCTTTCTTACTCAACATGCCAGCCCTGCCATGCACATCTCAACTGTCTTCCCTCAGGGAACAATGGACAATGGGTCACGTATGGATGGAGTCAGTGATTTTTGTTGGCTCTGCTGAGATTCCTAAAACTTTTGCACCCACTGAAAATCTAAATGAACAAATAAAGTAACAAAAAGGACTCTGGGACCCTGAACCCCAAGCCACTCCTTGGCCCTATGTACTCAGGCCCTTTTCACAAGAGGGTAATTAGTCTTCCCCATGAACTCAGAAAAAAGATCCCCACCATCTTCCTAAGAATTCTGTCCAAGGGTGGAAGCTATACCTACTTCAAGTGTGAGAAGAGGGGAAGTAGGCACTGATGTAAAACCTCTATCTTTTGGAAGGTGGCGGGAGCTCACCACCTTTTCCACCATTCTACAACCTGCTATTTCTTCCTAAAGGTCTTTTCCCAGTTCTAACTCCAAGTCAAATACCCTCTTACAGAAATCCAACCCTAATATTTTAAACTTCCCATCCTCCTGCACCTTCTGAAGTCCTTTGCCTGCCATCCCCACCCAGCCACATAGCCTTGCTCTTATGAAGGCTGAGTTGGGCCTCAAGGCTCTCTCATTAGTCTGTAAACAGAAACAAAGTCTCATTGTCCTCTTCAGTTGTAATCATCACTGAAAGTCATCTGCAAAAGCCACTGCATGTGGGAAGAGAGCCCTGTTACTGTTGGCCTGAAAGTGGTGCTCTTTCAATCATGAGACCTGGTAGTAATGGGGGACTTTAACTACCCTAAAGTCTGTTGGTAAAGTAATACGGCAAACACAAAATTTCCAGTAACTTTTGTAATGTATTAGGGACAATTTTTGTTTCAGAAAGTGAAGGAAGTATCTTGAGAGAGAGCCATTTTAGACTTGATGCTGACCAACAAGGAGGAATTGGTAGTGAAGCCAAAGGTGGAAGTCAATTTGGGTGAAATGTGACATGATAGATTTCATGATTGTAAGAAAAGGAAGGAGTAAGAATAGCAGAATAAGGACAATGGTCTTCTAAAAAGCAGATCTTAACAGACTCAGAGAACTGGCAGATAAGGTTCCATGGGAAGAAAAATTAAGGAGAAAATGAGTTTAGGAAAACTGGCAGTTTGTCAAGGGGACAGTATTAAAGGCACAACTGAAAACTATCCCAATGCTCAGAAAAGACGGGAGGAACAGTAAGAGGCCATTATGACTCCATCATCATCTCTTTAGTGACCTGAAAATCAAAAAGAAACCGTACATGGACAAATTGCTAAGAAGGAGTATAAAAGAATAGCACAAGGATGTAGGGACAATAGCAGAAAGGCTAAGGCATAAAATGAGTTACACCCAGGATGGAACATAACAGGCAATAAGAAGAGGTTCTTTAAATACATTAAGAAAAAGACAAAGATGAAGGGAAGTGTAGGTCCTCTACTGAATGGGGAAGGAAAGGTAATACCTGACGACATCAAGAAGGTTGCAGTGTTTAATGCCTATTTTGCTTCAGTCTTCACCTAAAAGGTTAATGGTGACCAGATACTCAACACAATTAATATTAACAACAAGGGGGAAGGAATGTAAGCCAAAATAGGAAAAGAATAGGTTAAAGAATATTTAGATAAAGTAGGTGTATTCAAGTCAGCTGGGCCTGATGAAATTCATCCTAGCGTCCTTAAGGAACCTAGCTGAAGCAATCTTGGAACCATTATCAATAATTTAAATATATTAAGGGCTGAATATGGGGATCAGTTGTTCTCCATGTCCACTGAAGAAGTAATAGACTTAATCTGCAGTGAGGGAGATTTAGGTTAGCTATAAGGAAAATCTAACAATAGGATAATTAAGCTCTGGAATAGGCTTCCAAGGAAGTCTGTGGAATTCCTATCACTGGAGGTTTTTAAGAACAGGTTGGACCAACACCTGTCAGGGATGTTGTAGGTTTACTTGGTCTTACCTTGTTGCAAGGAGTTGGAGTTCATGACCTATTGAGGTCCCTTCCAGCTCTACATTTCTATGATTCTATAAGTATCTAAATTAGCTGGTCAACTGGAAAGGAGTCAGGTTTCTTTGAGGCCTGAGAAACCTCAGTTAGAGAGAGATTGAAAAAGAGAAAGTGGGGAGTGCCTGCTCTCTGGAAACGGTTTGATAGATGTCAGGAAAGAGAACCGGGAAAAGCCATCAAGCAGTGGTTAGCTCCTGTGCTGGGTTTCAAAATAGGGGCAAGACTCCAGGGAGGCATCCCTAGTGTGTTGGAGTTCAGCTGAGAAGCAGAGAAATGGGGAAGACTTGTAAGTGGCTAATGTTCAAGCCTGGGAAGGGTGGAAGTGGTTTTAAGTTTGTACTTCTGCTTTGGGGTTTGTTGGAGAACTCCAGGGAGGAATCTTGTAAGCCATGGTCATAAAGGAAGAATGAAGCCTGGAAGGAATGCAGGAACACAGTGAGCCCAGGAAGGGCTTTGTGGAAAAAGCCTGCAGACAGGCTGAGGTACAGAGAAGCCCAGGAAGGAAGCAGAGGGCCTAAATATACCAACTTTGCATGCTTATTACATTGAGAAGAGGGAGGGACGGGTTCCCCTACTGATCACTGGGGAAATGGTGATCAGGGCTGGAAAGACTGTGGAGCAGGGACTTGAGCTTGAGGTTGTGGGGGTATTGTTTGGTGGATCTTTGGTTATCCTGGAAAGGGTGAGACTGTAACGTGATTGGCCAGAGGACTGAGTCACAAGAAGAGGCAGACCACTGGAGTGGCTGTTGATGGGGCACTAGACCAGGAGAGTCTGCTATGCTACATATAACTGCTATGGGGTATGTCAGTGGTGAGTGTACTCTTCTATACAGTCTGGCTCAGTGGTGGGCAACCTGCGGCCCACACACGGCCCATTAGGGTAATCCACTGGTGGGTTGCGAGACTGTTTACATTGACCATCTGCAGGCACGACCCCCCTACAGCTTCCAGTGGTCACGGTTCACTGCAGGAAGTGGCGTGGGCCGCAGGGACGTGCTGACCACCGCTTCCCACAGCTCCCATTGGCCAGGAATGGTGAACCACGGCCACTGGGAGCTGCAGGAGCCCATGCCTGTGGACGGTCAATGTAAACACTGTCTCTTGGCCTGCCAGTGGATTACACTGACAGGCCGCGTGCGGTCTGCAGGCCACAGGTTGCCCACCACTGGTCTATCTGCATGCTCGCACATATGGAATAGGGCCCTAATTCAGCAATGCATTTAAGCATGTGTCTAACTTTAAATATAAAAATATGTTGAAGTCAATCATTGTGAAGTACTCGCATTCTCAAAGTTAGATGCATGCTTAAGTACCTTGCTGAATCAGTGCCTAAACCTGTTTAAAAAAACAAGCTTCCATTTATCTAAAAAGTAAAACACAAAAAATATCTTTTAATGGAATTTATCTGTTAGATTACATTTTCAGTTTACTAAATGACCATGTTTACCAACACCACAAAAGAGCTGTTTAAAAATAAATGTCATCTTAGAGGAAGAATATTTTATACAGGTTTATTTCCTTTATATGTTTCTAGTGCAAATTCTTAATATATATATCTGTGGTAAGATAGCAGGTAAACTCCTAGCAAAAGCATTTGCACTCTTTACATGTTCATCTTTCCTGACTTAGAAAGGAATTGCACCATGGGGGGCTGTGATACTGGCAGGCCAGGTGCCAGCTCTTGCCAAAACTGCTGGCATTAGCTAAGAACTGATAAACTCATAGCTGGAGACAAGACCAGTTCACTTATGTGTTAGTGTTGCTCAAAATAGGTATTAGTGTTATAAGAATGTATTTAGTGTTTAGACAGGATGTTTGTAAGTTGCTGCATGCATTAATCTTATTTGTAATATCTGTATTCCATGCTATAAAGAATATAAGTTTTGCTTTATAACTTTAAAAATGCTTGCTCTAAACTTGTGAACTCAGGTGGGAAGATTGCCCCCCCCCCCCACCTCATCCAGAAGAACTAATCAAAATCAGATGGACCATCAAGGTACATCATAATACAAAGGATTGGTGAATGGCCCTATTGCACCTTGGAAATACTATGTGCAAGGAAGCTCATCCTATAGACCTTGAGGCCAAATGAAGGAAATAAAACAAAGACACAGGAATATTTTCCATCTTTTTGCTGGTTGAACTCTCACAGGGCCAGACACACTAAATTGAAGTCAGAGAACCTGAGTCTTTCACTGAGTCCGCCCTGAAAGACATTTTGAATTAACAGATCACTACAACTCTGTCACTCTTAGAGTTTAGATTACAACTCATTTGTGGATATATGTTTTCTTGCTTTAATCTGTAAATAAGTCTGATATTTCTTTTTCTTAGTTAATAAACCTTTAAGTTAGTGTATTACTGGATTGGCTGCAGGCGTTGTCTTTGATATGAGATCTAAGATACAAATTGATCTAAGTGACTGGTCTCTTGGGACTGGAAGCAACCTGAATATTTTATGGATTTTGGTGTAGGTGATTATTTATCACTAAATCCAGCTGCCTGGGTGGCAAGATTGACTGGAGTCTCTAAGGGGACTGCCTGTGATTCCATGATAAGACTGTTACAGTGATCCAGGAGTTCACATTTGTCACTGGCTTAGTGAAATCTAATTATAGAACATGCCACCTGGTGTGGCGTCTGTCCTGTTTTTGACAGTCTGCCCTGAGGTAGGAACTCATGGTCTTGAGCCACTTTAGACAGAGTGACAAGGGCATTCTGTTTCTAATATAAGACATCTGTTAAATGAATTATAGGGAACGGGACTCCATAAGGCTAATGGAAATTGTTCCTTTCTTAGCAACCCAACGCACCAAAATAAATTCTGTCTCTTTTCCATATGCACCATGGTATATAATCTAACTTTCTTTAGGAAGCAGTCTTTTTCAGTTACCTTTAACTTTTAAAAATCAGTTTGAACTGGCCTTAGATTGCTTTAATAAAAGGAAACAATACAGCTGTGAAGGCTCTACTTCAGTTAGCACCTTAAGATTTCTTTGTAATCAGGTTGCCTGCGCTCCCAAAACAAATATCACTTCTGCTGTTCTGAATTAGTAAGAGTGGTAGAAAGGGCAACAGGATGTATTAAAGACTATGTAATCCTATATGCTGGGAGGTGGAGGGTAGGGGTGTGTGTGAGTGAGTATGTACTTTTTGTATGAGTTGCCTGTTTCCAAATTCTTTTCTTCTCTCACAACTTTCTATTTATTTTGTGTAGTACAGAATATGAAAAATCTTCTTTAAATCACTGTTCAAATATATTAAGGATAAAATTGTCATTAAAGCACAGCCATCCACTGGGGGCAATGCAAGATCATACCCCCTAATGGAGGGATCTCAGGGAGGTGATGGGGACACTATGTCTCTATCTGGAGAGCTCAGCTGCCTAATGCAGAAAAATGTGGGAAGGTGTAGGAGGATTCTGTCAGTGGTTCAGAGCCAGTAAAATGACTTGACATTACCTCTCTTGCAGCCTTTATTATGGGAGATGTGGACAAGGGGAAGGGGCATAGGCATAGTGCAGAAGCATCCTCTCTGCCCTGGTTTCTCTGAGAGGCATACATTCCAGATAGCTCACTTGCCCCATCTGGGTGAGGGTCGCTCACTTGCCACATGCTGGGTGAGGGTCGCTCACATATCTTTTGGTCAGGTGGGTTGGAAAATAAATTCCAAACGTTCTCACTCTGCCAGGGGTATTTGTTCTGACCTCTCCACTATTCAAGAAGAGCCCAGATCAATCCTAGAGCCATATGCAGGGTTCAGAGGGCCTGAAGAAGCTTGGCATGTGGATTTTGCTTCAGATAAACCAACTGAGCAGACACTTAACTACACAAGCATCATTCATGGACCTTAAAATAGCCATTCCAGTCTTGTGGTGCAAAACGAGATGGGAAATTCTCTAGGAGATTGTGTGTAGGTGGTTCTGTGTGATGCGGTCAAGGATGTGGACCACAAAAACAAAGTTAGTTACACGACAACTTTTCAGTGAAGTCATAGTTTCAGGGTGCAATTTCCATTCACGCATCTCCTGACATGTCACTGGTGGGGTTCAAAAATGCATAAAATACATGTACATATCAACTCTAGCAATGGGGATTTATCCCCCCTTAATTGTTATTCAAAGTGACATACAATTTCCATAAGCACAAGACGCAAATAGAGGAAATCAGTTTCAGTTGTATTCCAATGATTGGCTGCCAGAAGAAGATGCAGGATGTTTAGTGACCTGGCACCAGTTGCCATTAGGGATGGAGAATTCTGAACACACTTGGATAGTACAGGTGTGAAAATTCAGCTTGAGCTGGACTGTTAAAGGATTCACATTCTGCTTAGGAAAGACTTTGAGAGGGAAAGGGAGCTGAGTGGGTGACACAGAGAGAAACATTATGCAAAACTGGAGCAGCAAGTGGACAGGGTAGAAAACACATGAAGAGACTGTGCAAAACAAAGCAGAGAAGGGAGGAGAGAAAAAAATAAATGCACTAAATATGCACCCCATATCTACAAGGCACACACTTTTTCAAGTCCTGCTTTTGTGGGGAGGCTCTTCTAGGTCTTTACATAGCAGACCATTTCCCCTTTTGATTTAGAATCATAGAATGGAAAGGACCTCAGGAGGTCATCTAATCCGACCCCCTGATCAAAGCATGACCAACACCAACTAAATCATCCCAGCCAGGGCTTTGTCAAGCCGGGCCTTAAAAATCTCTAAGGATGGAGATTCCACCACCTCCCTAGGTAAACCATTCCAGTGCTTCACCACCCTCCTAGTGAAATAGTGTTTCCTAATATCCAACCTAGACCTCCCCCACTGCAACTTGAGACATTTGTTCCTTGGGCCTTGGCTATACTTGCAGATGTACAGCGCTGTGAGTTAAACCTGACTTCGTGCAGCTGAGTAGGGAAAGCGCTGCAGTCTGTCCACACTGACAGCTGCCCAGTGCACTGTGGTGGCCACATTTGCGGCAATTGCAGCACTATTGGGAGCGGTGCATTATGGGCAGCTATCCCACAGAGCACCTCTTCCCATTCTGGCTCCATGGGTTGTGGGAAGGGGTCGTGGGTGTGGGGGATTCTGGGTCCTGTCCCAATGCCCCGTGATGCATCACTTCGCATCCCAGAAATCCCTTTGTTTCCGTCCACCTTTGGCGCCATCTTTCAACAGTTTCTGTGCAGCGCCATCTGTCTTAGGGAAATGGAGTCCGAACTGCTGAGGCGTATGCTGATGAGTCTCGCCAGCACGTCACGTTTGGCTGTCGAACTATTCCTTAAGATTCAAAGTGACAGTGAGAGTGAGGGTGAGGAGTCCGACGATGCTATCGAGCTGTGTAACGTGTACGACATGAAATTGCTTGTGGCATTCATGGACATGCTCAGCACCGTGGTACGCCGCTTTTGGGCTCGGGAAACAAGCACAGAGTGGTGGGATCACATCGTCATGGAAGTCTGGGATGACGATCAGTGGCTGCAGAACTTTCGGATGAGAAAAGCCACTTTCATGGGGCTGTGTGAGGAGCTCGCCCCCACTCTGCGGTGCAAGGACACGAGATTGAGAGCTGCCCTGCCAGTGGAGAAGCAGGTGGCTATTGCAGTCTGGAAGCTGGCAACTCCAGACAACTACTGGTCGGTCGCAAACCAGTTTGGAGTGGGAAAGTCGACCATTGGAATCGTGTTGATGCAAGTTTGCAAGGCCATTAATCGCATCCTACTCAGAAGAACCGTGACGCTGGGTAACGTGCAAGAAATAGTGGATGGCTTTGCACAAATGGGGTTCCCTAACTGTGGGGGGGGTGATAGATGGGACACACATTCCTATTCTGGCACCACTCCACCTAGGATCCGAGTACGTTAATCGGAAGGGGTATTTCTCTACGGTTCTCCAGGCGCTTGTGGATCACCGTGGGCGTTTCATTGACATTAACACAGGCTGGCCCGGAAAGGTGCATGACGCACACATCTTTCAGAACACTTGGCTGTTCAGGAAGATGCAGGCCGGGACTTTTTTCCCCAGAGCGGAAGATCACGGTAGGGGAAGTTGAAATGCCCACTGTGATCCTTGGAGATCCCGCTTACCCGTTAATGCCGTGGCTCATGAAACCCTACACAGGGAGCCTTGACAGCAGCAAGGAACGGTTCAACTACAGGCTGAGCTGGTTCCGAATGACTGTGGAGTGTGCCTTTGGCTGTTTAAAGGGCTGCTGGCGATCTCTGTATGGGAAGCTGGACTTGGCTGAAAACAGCATCCCCACGGTTATATCCGCGTGCTGTGCCCTCCATAATATTTGTGAAGGGAAGGGTGAAAGCTTCACTCAGACATGGACCTCCGAGGTTCAACGCCTGGAGGCTGAATATGCACAGCCAGAGAGCAGGGCCATTATAGGGGCCCAGCGCGGGGCTGCAAGAATTAGGGATGCCTTGAGGGAGCAATTTGAGGCTGAAAACCAACAGTGATATCTGGTGCCCTGCACGGGAGTGAAGTGCAGTAGTTCCAATCTTTAGGAATCAGTGTTTGCTAAGCAGACAAGCCGACTTGCAGTGCCTGTTTATTTCCTGGGCTAAGGAGTCTTTTACTTTATGCAATAATAAAGAATGTTTTCAAAGCCAAAGAATCCATTTATTGAAAAGAAAAAAAATTATTTATTGAAAAGAAACAAGGGGGTGGAGTGGGGAATGGTACAATCACAGATTCGCATATGTCCTGTCTGGTGTGCTGTGCAGAGAGTGCTGCACTTCAGGACAGCTATACTGCATGGTGATGGGGGTTGAGTGCAGAGAGTAAGGGTCGAGTTTAAAATTACAGGAAGAAAAGTTCACAAGCTCAAACCAGTTTTTCAAACAGAGTTTGAGGGTCTTGTAAAATCTCAAAATGCATTATCCCTAACTTTCATGCATATGATGTCAGATTTTAAGTGGATGCCCTCTGTTTCTTTTCAGGTGAACATCACTAAGGACATTAAACCTAAATACACAAAGTACATCATGCAAAACAGTTGATGGTAGAGTGATATGATGGAAGAGATAGAGTATAATAAAATGACTCCATTTGCTTTGCACTTCATTATCTATAACAATGTATAGGATATGTTAGCTATATGGGCATTTTAATTTTTACCTATATGGTAATCCATAAAATTTTAAATCTGGATATTCCAGATCCTCACTGGTCCAAATCAAAGTTCCATTATCTTAAATGGAACTTTCTTAGTTGGCACCAAAGTGATGATTTAAACCCATTATCTGATATCTCTCTCTGTGTGTGTCTGGGTCTGTGTCTTAAATAAATAGGGTGAAATCCTGGCCCCACTGAAGTCAATGAGAGTTTTGCTATTGACTTTGGTGGGGCCAGAATTTCACCCATTGGTATAAATTTTGTTTCTTCTTGTTTTCAACAAAGCAAGGGACTAACAACATTGGGTTTGAACCAGATAAAAACTCTTAGGATTCCTCATGCAATTCTATCAATTTATTTCTACTATTAATGGTAACACCAGGCTGCATATGTCTATAGTGCCAAGTTTTTTGATGTACACAAATACTAAATAAAGTCTGTGTTGAAATTTGTAAACTCATTTTCACTAATGAACAAAACAATTCCAGAGATGAAAGGCTATTGTATTCCATCCAAACCCAAAGTCAGGAATTGAATAGAGTCATCATGGTTAAGGCCAGCAGGGATCATGAGATCATCTAGTCTGATCTCCTGCATTACAAAGTAGAGAACTTTATCCAGTTCCTTCTGTATTGAAATAAGACTTCTTGCACATGTGTAATAAAACAGTTTATTTTTGAGCTTTTCAAAATTTAAGCAGAGATTGTATAAATAATATCACAGTATTTTTGTTTGAGAATTTAAACATAATCAAACATGGCTGTGTTTTCTATCAACAATACTTCATGTTGTTGTAGCCTTCTGAAGATTTTGTATTTTCTCAAGAGTTCTTTCCTTTTATGTTAGAAAAGGATTTCCAGGGGGGGGTCACAAAAGTTATTAAGTGTCATGACACTTTTCTATTTTTAAACAGAATGTTTTAATTTGACAGTATGAAATTTCCTTAAGCTGATCTTTCACTATGGGAGGGCGTGGAGATTTCCAGTTCCTTGTGAAATATACAACATCTTGGCACATGCCAATGGAACATGCAGAAGCCTGCAAAGTACTGTAGACTAGTCCTCAAGTATTATTTACATCAAAGCTCATGTTAGTTCTAGATGAAGTTTGTATCTGCTTCCAGGATGCTCGTTGCATTGATATCTCTCTTCAATATTCATTTTTAAACAAATTAATATGAGCCTTATGTTTCAATGAGACACCTCTATACAGCATGCAACTGATTTTCTTATGTGCCTCAGTTTCACTTTGTCCAGCCTGCTTTCCCTCCCCATTTACACTTAAGGTCAGCCTTTGGCCCAGTAGTCTATCCTCTTGTTGGCAGCCAGGTCTGTTTCAAAGCCATCAGTTCTTACTACTCTCCAGTTTAAGTTCAACATGATTGTTTCCCACTTATAGAATTCAGGAGGCTCCGTGCATTCACAAAGTTTCCAAATGTTGTCTTTAAAGGCCTGTGGGCAGCATTAGAATCAGTGGGTCACAGTTGCGCAGCTATCTATCAACTGCAAAACTTCCCTTGGGGGAAGCTAGAGGTTATGGGTCTATTACAGGAGTGGGCGGGTGAGGTTCTGTGACTTGCAATGTGCAGGAGGTCAGACAAGATGATCATGATGGTCCCTTCTGGCCTTAAAGTCAATGACTACAACTGGAGTCATTGATTCAAAGTCCACTTTATCCACCCAATGGGGCGAGGGGGAGCCAAAGGAAACTCAAGAAACAACATTCTACCTACCTAAGCCCTCCTGAATGTTCAGTGGTCTGCAGTGTTCTTAATTCCCTAATGTGAGTTGTCTTCTACTGTCATTCTGCTCCACAGTTGCTGTGTTCTGTTCCTTTGCCCTAAGATGGTTGCAATGCTGGATGAAGCAATCTCTATCCATTTTCCTATGTCACAGGGACACGGCACAGCTCATTTAAATAATTTGTCAAGTGCTTGTCAAGTGCTTTGAGCTCCATCCATGTAGGATGCTATACAAGCCTGATCAAAGCTCACTGAAGTCAAAGGAAAGACTCTCCTTGACTTAACTGGTCTTTGGCTCTGGCCACAGAAGTGCAAGGCTCTCACAGCATCCTTCAGATCACCTCCTGTGCACATGTAAAACAGTAGAGTCTTTATACTCACCTGTATCATCAGTGAAGTTGCACTAATTGATTTACTGTAGGAACTATCGCACTGACCAGCATGATGAAAATCAACACATGCATAGAAAAGGTATTTTAAAAATACACAGTACACAACTCAGCTAATTTACAATCTTACTGCAGGACCCATGTAGGAAAATGCACAATTTCTTTCCAAGCTAGTCTACTGTATTACTTGCAGAACTCCAAAACGGAGGGAATTTATAGTAAAGACACTAGCATTGTAACGTACATCCAAATGACATTGTTGATTATGTAGACTTACCATGACACTTAAATGGAAGAAAAAAAATTATGAACCTCATACATATTCAATTGAAATAATACCCCCAAATGAGCATGATGGGGGAAGAGAGATTGTAGAAAGTACAAGGAAGCTTCAAATTAGCTCAGTACCCCCACAATCCTGTTACTTGTAGTCTCTCGGCTCAAGTGAACCAGCTACTAGTGTTGGCAGTTCTTAGGATCAAGCCCTCATCTAGCACTTAGCGGCTGAAGTACCATTTTTTAACATTTGACTAAGTACTATTTCTGAGTGTACTTCCTCCAACACCACAGAGGCACTCTGCCTGCTTCTGCCCTAGACAAACAATGCCTAGGGCTTCCAGCCACTGCCCTCCGAACCCCAGCTCTCCAAATCACAACTGAGACATAACTTTCTTAGGTTTCTTGGGATCAAGAGCTAAAAGAGTTAGAGTTGATTAAAAAAATCATACAGCATGAGATTCACATGGTAACACAAAGGAGATGTAAGTAAGGATGAAGAGTAACTCACCCTGAACATTAAAAAAATTGTTTTCACAAACCTGAGAGAAAGTGTTGACTTGAGAAAATGTTTAGTTATAGGAAAACTAAGGGAGTGTTGGCTTGACAGCAAGAGGTTCCCAGAGCGATGATGGTGATCAGCAGAAAACAACCAAAAGAAATCCTAGATCTTTATCTATCTTTTGGGTGCACAATACACTGTCTATAATTTTGATTCATGTGGGGCAGCCACCAAACCAATTCCATCACTAAGTATGGAAAAGGTTAAGCTTCATGCCGTAGGAGTGAATGAGTGTTGAGATAACACATTTGATTGTTATGTGAAGGGTAAGTGGCTACAGTTAACCAAGATGACTCACCATAAGACTTTGACAAGTGTAGTTGACTGCAGTGTAAGTTGCTCTGAACATCTTCACAGTGCCACTTCAAAATTTAAGATGTCCACAGAATAATTCAGTTTTTCAATCCGTTTTCTTTAATTCCTAAAGTACAACATAATAGCAATGTATTAGTTTTTCAAAACTCAGAATAATCCAGAAACTCACTGTACTTTACTTAAACAAAGAGGGGAAAACCCAAGCCCACATGACCCTACCTGAATATTGAAATCAATGGGATTACACATGTGCTGAAGTATCTAGCAGAATTAGATCCTTTGTTTCTGCCCATGTTTTGTTGGTCTAAGTACTTTTAAGGCCCGCATCATTGTAGAACTTGAGTATCTCTAATATGTTAAGGAATTTATGCTCACAATAACGTTGTGGGGTAAAAAAGTATTGTCCTTCTTTTACAATGGGGACCTGAGGCATGGAGAAAGTGACTTGCCCAAGATCATACAAGAAGTCTGTGGTAGAGCTGGGATTGGAACCCAAATCTTCTGAGCTCTAGGCCATTGTTTTAGCCACAAATCCATACTTTATATCACATTTTTATCAAATGACCTGGATCAACAGAATTTTAAGGAAACTGTACACACTTTTATAGCAAGGGCCCAATCCTGCTGGAATTATAGACAAAGGGAGATTTATCATTTTCTTCAATGGGAGAAATATTGGGTCTTAAACTTACTCTCTCTTTTTGTCATTGCAAGGTTATGAGGCATGGGGTTTGGTGGCAGCTGGAGCCTGATGGATGGGCACTGAGTCTGCCAAAGAGAGTAGTGTTGTCCTGCATACAGGGGAAGAAGAGCACAACTGGGGGAGACTACTGGAAAGTATCTTAGAAAGGAGAAACAGGGTGTCACAGGTTCTTCTCCTATGAGTCTCTCTTACCTTAGATACAGACCATGCTCACTCCAGGCCACCTTCACTGTGCTTTATTATAGTGGTCTATCAGGCTACTTCCTATAGGACTATTTACATCTATACAAGCACCAGTCAGTTACCCTCTTACTTCTGGGGGGAAAAGGGAACAGCGCTAGCAACAACCAGTTCTGCTTTCTTTCAGGCTCTGCACCCCTGAAAGGGCTTCCTTCCTCTTTATTTATCTGCTCCCAGCTGCTGGGGATGCTTCTCCCACTAACTAGCCCCTCAGCTTGTTAATTGCTCTTCCAGTTAGATCTCAATTAACCTGTAGTGGTGGGGTTTTGAGCGACAGGTTACTGAATCAGCTGGTTATTCAGAACCCCTGTCAGAGTATAAGAATGGGACAAGATCTCACCTAGGCAACAAGATATCAAATTTGAGAACTTATGATCTCTGTGTTTCCTGCTTCATCTAGTAAAAAAAAAAAAGCTGTGGACTGTAGCTCTATAATTCATTGAGTAACTCTGGTATTGTCAAACCATGAGGGCAAATCTAGAGTGGTTTGTGTAGTTGCCAAATTTGTTTCAGGTTGGATTTTTATTCACAAATAGGTGGAAAGAAAGTCTTCTTGGAAGAGTGGGGAAATCACATCTCAACCATCACAAAATGTGAATTTTCTTTTAAATGTGTCAGCCGAACTTCTAGTTTTTCTTTGGTTTGTTTCATATTTGAAGTCATGATTGTTAGTTCAGAAAGGACAAGTTGAACCAGAATAAGCTTGCAGTGGCTGAATAATGACTGTTTGTTTGCTGACTTCACTCAACACTTCAAAAAACTAAACATAAAACTTCAACATTGAAAAATGATGGAAAATATTATTTTTATAACCTTATAAACAATGAAGCTGGAAATTGTCAAAGACTGGGGAACTAGAAAACTAAAATTCTACTACACTGAAGAAGCACCTGGAAAAACCAGCTACTTTCATGGACAACTCTGGTAACACCAATATGCAACAATCAGTCACAATAATCATAATGGCAACATTGTGGAAAATCTTTTAAAATAAGTTTTTATAAGTTCTGACTCTTGGAAAATGTTCACATTTCACCAGGCAACTGTGCCTTGCCAAAGGTCTCATGTGGGTTGATATTGATAGCTTTGGGAAGGAAACAGTGGAGCTCCCATCTGGAAAATACTGAGCATGGCAAGATTATCTTCATCAATCAAGGCTCACTCCACCCCCAACAATAAATTTTTGAGAGCATGGAACATAACTTCCTGATTTGTTTGGCAAAGAGTTTCTAAAGTAACGATGGGTTGTGTGTGCTTCTCTTCTGGTGCTCAACTTGAAACACCAGCTTGGGCCCTGATTTTTTAAAAAGTACTAAAACAACAAGGAGTCTGATGGCACCTTAAAGACTAAGAGTTTTATTTGGGCATAAGCTTTCGTGGGTAAAAACCTCACGTGCATCTGAAGAAGTGAGGTTTTTACCCATGAAAGCTTATGCCCAAATAAATCTGTTAGTCTTTAAGGTGCCACCAGACTCCTTGTTGTTTTTGTAGATACAGACTAACACGGCTACCCCCTGATACTTAAAAAGTACTGAGCACCTGCTCTCTGATGATTGGGCCCTTTTAAAATGGGTCAAAGTGGGCAACCACAAATGAAGGCACCCCAAATCACCCATCACATGTGAAAATCTCAGCATCGGCTTTTATGTAAAAACTAGCCATTGATTTTTTTCCCATCCTTCAAATCTGTGTACTCATGAAAACATTTTCATTAGTGAACTTTGTTAAGT
Source organism: Chrysemys picta bellii (assembly GCF_011386835.1). Lineage (NCBI taxonomy): Eukaryota > Metazoa > Chordata > Testudines > Emydidae > Chrysemys > Chrysemys picta. Next base: position 40,917,300 of record NC_088793.1, on the reverse strand, counting down.
CTCACCTCAGGAACTGACAACTGTATGGGTGCAGCGCATATGGTCCTGAAAAAAGCTGTCTGCTAAAATTCAAGAGCAGAAATTCCATTGAACGTGGGACAGCTGCCTTTGCCCTTGTAGCACACCAGGTGATAGTCAGTACTTCATTTGTAGTGCCTTGATGCATAGTAAAATAGCTTGCTATCCACCATTTTAACTGGTGAACCCCATCATGTAATCTGTGAAGTCTGACCACAGCAGTACTCCCAAGATGGTAGTTCCCAAAGCTATGAAGTGGGTAGAATAGACATTTAAAAGAGTATTTTGTTCACAGAATGGAACAGAGGCTTATGTTCAAATAGTTTATAAATTGTTTAAATGAAACACTTTGCACCAAATGGATTCTTTGAAGTGTCACTCATCGATGTCATTACTCATTTGCTCAGCCAATACTTGAAGACAGGCTGCAAAGAAGTTACTAGTGGAGCACCTCAGGGATTGGTCTTGGGACCAATCTTATTTTACATTTTCTTTCATGACTTTGGCATAAAAAGAGGGAGTGTGCTAATAAAATTTGTGGATGACACAAATTTGGGAGGTATTGCCAATATGGAGTAGAACTGGCATATCATATAAGATCTGAGGAACTTTGAAAACTGGAGTAATAGAAATGGGATGAAATTTAATAGTGCAAAGTGAAAGGACATGCACTTAGGGACTAACAACAAGAATTTTTGCTACAAGTTGAGGATGTATCAGCTGGAAGCAAGAGAGGAGGAGAAAGATCTGGGCTTATTGGTCAATGATCGATCACAGGATGAGTCACTAATGTGATGCAGCTATGAAAAAGCTAATGTAATCCTAGGATGCATCAGGCAAGGTATTTCCAAAACAGGTAGGGAAGTATTATTGCCTGTATACAAGGCACCATTGACACCTCATCTGGAAAACTGTGCAATTCCCATGTTTAAGAAAGGTTAATTCAAACTGCAACAGGTACAGAGAAGGGATACAGGATGATCTGAGGAATGGAAAACCTACCTTACAAGAGGACACTTAAGGAGGTTCGCTTGTTTAGCCTAACCAAATGAAGGCTGAGGGGAGATAGGATTGCTCTCTATAAATACATAAGGGGGATAAATACCAGGAATGGAGAGGAATTATTTAAGTTAAGGGCCAATGTTGACACAAGAACAAATGGATATAAACTGGCCATCAACAAATTTATGCTTGAAATTGGGAAAGGTTTCTAACCATCAGGAGTGAATTTCTGGAACAGACTTCCAAGGGGAGCAGTGGAGTCAAAAAACTTGTTTCAAGATTGAGTTTGATAAGTATATGGAAGAAATGGTCTAATGAGATTACATACAATGGTATGTGGCCCATCTGCAACTGCAAGTAACAAAAATCCCCAATAGCTGGAGATAGGGCACTAGACGAGGAGGGCTCTGAGTTACTACAGATAATTATTTCCCAGGTTTCTGGTTGGTGAGTCTTGCCGACATGCTGAGGGTTCAATTGATTGCCATATTTGGGGTCAGGAAGGAATTTCCCCCCAGTTCAGATTGGCAGAGACTGTAGGGATTTTTTGCCTTCCTCTGCAGCAAGGAACACAGGTCACTTACAGGTTTAAACTAGTATAAATAGTGGATACTCTGTGACTTGAGAATCTTTAAATCATGATTTGAGGACTTCAGTAGTTCAGCCAGAGGTTATAGGTCTGTTAAAGGAGTGGGTGGGTGAGGTTCTGTGGCCTATGATGTGCAGAAGGTCAGATGATCACAGTGGTCCTGTAGCAAAGTGAGACTCACCGGTGTGGTGCCTCCTGCTGGTTGTCCTGGGAATTAGCTCAATTCCAGCCCAAAGCACCCTCTGCAGGCCGGTGTCTCACCTGCCACTGGCCCCTCATGTCCCTTCCAGACCCCGGTGCCCTTTATCTCAGGGTTCTGCCCCAGCAGTACCACACCAAACTCTGGGTCTCCTCTCCCAGGGGAACCCCCAACCCTGTCACCCACCTTGCCTCAGGGGCTACTGCCAGTCATCATCTGGACCCCATTTACTGAGGCAAACTGCAGTCTGTCATGGCCACTCATCATTGGCAAGGGGGTTTGGACCAGCTACCTCTGCCTAACCCCAGACTGTACCTCTGCAGCCCCAGTATCTTCTTTAGGCCTTGCACAAGGCCTGATGCCTGGGGAGTTGCCAGGCTGGAGCTCCCCAGCTCCTCTTGCCTTTCTCCAGCACTGCTCTACCTCTGGTACACTGCTCCCAGGCAGCTAGGTCCTTCTCTAGCTCTCTGCTAGAGAGAGACTACCCCAGCTCCTGGTTCACAGCCCTTTTATAGGGCCAGCTGTCTCCTAATTGGACATGGCCCCAGCTGTGGCTGTTTCCCCAATCAGCCTACCCTATTGGCTCCCCGGGGCAGCCCTTTCCCAGGGCTGTTTTAACCCCTTCAGGGGTGACCGCTCCACTACAGGTCCCTTCCGGCTTTAAAGTCTATGAGTCTATAAGACACAGTTTGAGCTTAATTTTCTTTTTAACAAACATGCTCAAATGCAGTGTGTGTTTGGAGTGGAAAGAAAAAAACTGTTTAAACAGGTCTGGTGGGGACTTGTTCCCAAAAGGAACATTTCTGAGGAAAGCTCAACAACCTTCTCTTGGTAAAGTACATTTGAACATAAGCACTATGGTGTTTCTCTCCCTCAGCCTGTAAGAGGGACCATTTTCTATACGTAGCTTGCCCACATTCCAGCAGAGCAGTAGTTTTCAGAATTGTTCCTAGTGTGGGCCATATCATAGGGAAATTCTCATGCACATATCCCTCCACTGTATGGTCAAAAGCCCACCTTCCATCCCAGTCATGATTCTATTCACAATTGTGCTACATCCCTAGGCAACAGCAGTAATTTCTTACAGAGGAAAGTAATATTTATGTATATCTAATTGTCATTAATGCAGTAAATGTGGTGTCCATTTTGCACTTTATTTCCTTTCCCTCTTCCTTTCTATTCTGTTCTTTCCTCCCACTGATACCCCCCATATATTTATCTGATGTCTAGCCCTCCTTTCCGCTGAAATGCTGCCTGGTTCTCCTCTCCCTTGAACATTCCACTCCCTCTGACAACTGATCACCTGCTGGTGGCTAATAGCTGCCATCCTAATGATAGCTCTGGTAACTAGGGATAGTTTCTTCCTGGTGTCTCTTATGTACCTAGTAGAAGCTCCAGTACTGGATCATCCTCCTGGTTTCCATTTGAAAGTAAGAAGGAAGGAAGGACCCTTATCATGTGACTTTCCAGCTCTCCACAATCAGTAACTGCTTTGCGGATCACCAGGGGTCCATGGCCCATAGTTCAATAACTGTTGCAGTAGAAGGCATTAGCATAGCTGCTAGCCAATGCAGTGTATTCACTACACATTAAACAGTATTGCAACTGCAAAATAGAAATTTATGAACTTTTGCATGAAGATTTTTCAAAGTTCTGAACTCCCTTTTACCCTTTCAGTTAGCCAGTCCTTCTTGTCTATTTCTGTGAAACAAGGCAAGTCAGCCTTGGATCATGGAACCTCTTAATTCTTTGGTAAGATTGTCTTCCAGCCAAATTTTTGCAAGTCTGCTAACATCTTCAGGAGTATCCATGCTTAAGCTCCCCCTTGTTGGTAATGCCTCTTCTAGAGTTTATGAAAGATTTGGCTCCATTAGTTAAGAACAATGTTAGCTGATTCGGATTTCCAAGGGAGATATCTTATCTCTATCTCTGAGCTGGTTTCATATTGCTCCAAATGGTCTTTCAGTTATCTCCGGTACCTCAGGAGAATAGTCATGATCAAAATAGATTATTTTGTTCTTATACAGAACCTGAAGGCAGCCATGCTGGGAAGCCCCTTTAAAATTGCTTGGAATATTTCAGATCCATGTGCTTTGTTTGAGGATTCTTCAAAGATTAGATGATGGCTGAAGGTTTCTTCAAAATACATCTGTTATGTCTGTTAGTACAGATTCTCTTCTATCTATCATCCTTTGTGCTGGATATCTAGGAAACTGCCACATTTTAATGTGATGTTTGAAAATTATATAATCTGATATGATAAATCATTAATATAAAATGTGTGTGTGGACATGCTGGTAAAGAATGATATATATTCTGCTTCTAGATTTACCACAGATTTGTTATATTACTATAAGACAGAGATTCTGATACTGGGAGGTGGGCCCCATCGGGAAGGCGAGGAATGTATTTGGAGGGGGGATGACATGAGACGCTTTGGGGGGAAAAAACTTACTGCACACATTTTACACACAGCAATGAATAACTAGCAAAGCTTATTCCTCCAGACATATCAGATCCTCAGATGCCGTTGTGCATTTGACTCCAGATGGCATTGTGCATTTTGACGGATTTCTGCTAAGTTTGCATAGCATTATACAAAGTCATTGCCATCTGTATGTTAATCCGTTTGCTACGAAGCAGTGTGCACATTAAACTGTAAGCATGGACCAAAATCGCAGTTTTGCTTTTGCTCTTATTACAATGAATTGTTGGCTCATTCATGCAATAGGAAAAAAAAAAAACAACTCAAGTGAAAAACAAAGAAGCCGAAAGTGATTCAAGAGAAGCATCACCGTCGCATATATCAGTATATGTACTTGTGTGGTGGGGAGTGGGGTGTAAACTACTACAGACACAAAAACGGGGGAGGGAGGCAATCAAATAAGTTTGAAAACCACTGCCATATGCAATTTACACAGGGCCAAACCCTGTTTAATGTGGAGCAGGCAGTAGATAAGCATATGCAGCAAACTCAGTCACATTGTTAAGTCAGCCATTGATTCCACTTTAGCTCAGTGGAAAACTGGAAATATACCTGGACTTATCTCCAATGGTGAAAATAGAAGCACTGGCCAGGCCACCACCAGCACATGGGTGGAAGGATTACACTACATGATCAAGAGCAGTGTGATCACAGCTTCAACCAAATCATACAGCCAAGCACCCTTCAACAGACACTGAAGGGAGCTAGTGCCTAGTGAAAACACAAAACAGACACCTGACATATTCCCTTTACTTCATCATTGAGGAAGGAGTATCTCTTCTCTCTTCCCCCTCCTCCCATGGCTGTTACTCATGATGACCTAGAGAGCAGGATATGACAGAAAGCCTGACTCTGTACTAACTCTCCCCCCCTTTTTCAGAAGTACTCGCCCTGTAGTAATTTAATGAGTAATCAATAGAGATGGTTTCAGTTGTGTGCCTGAGATGGATGAATATTAGATTTTCCTCATGTAAGTACACCACTGACTCACTGATGAGTTACTTTATTGCCTTAATCAGTGACTGTTAGATGCAATCTTGAACTGGATTTGGCATTAAGATCTGTGCCTCAGTTTACCCAGAACAATACCTCACAACGTTATGCTGCTTAGTAAATTAGTAATGCTTAGCATTAGATAACATTTTTGATGCACACCAGGTGTTAACAAACCTCACAACACTCCAAGGAGCGTTATTTTGCAGCTGGGGAAACCACACCTATGGTATAGCTATTCTAAGTGATTTTCCTCAGTCTGTTTAGCAAATCATTCTCAGAAGCAGGTTTAGAACTCTGGAGTCAGGCTCCATTGTCCATTCTCAGTCCTCTAGATCATGCTAATACTATTGGTGCTAAAGCACTCTGTGATCTTAGGATGGAGGCTGATATAGAATGCAAAGTACTATTATTATACACCCTGCCAAATGATTATTACACATGTAACTATATTTCCTCTTATTCATAGATCCTTATAACCCCACTCTGATATTTTTGGATGACCAGTGAGCTAACCACAACATTCTTCATGCAAAACTGCTCGTATATTTCTATTTTCGTGTTTATTCACCAGTGCAAATGTGCTGGAGGTGTCCTCAGTCTCTTTGCCAGTGCGTCTTAGCTTTATTGTGGATGTTTAGTTTGATGAAACAATGTCCCTGCATTCATTAACTTCAGCAAGGAAGGCTTGCAAACAGAACTTTGCTCTAAATCCCGTTCAAGCATTATTTCTGTAATAACGAGTTAATATTAACCCTATCTTAAAATTACATGCCACCTTGCATAAGAACAAAATCCAAATCTATTTTATTTTAGGTTCAAAAGGAGTTGTCAAATTAAATATCTATATCAATATAGATATCCATTTTCACTGATCTCTGCACTTCCTGGTTCTGATTGGGATTGAAAGCAGAAATGCTTATATATCACAAATCAGTATCATGGAATGACTGGAATGATTGAAAGCAAGTAGTATTGTAAATCTTACAAGGAAGCCATTTATGGGGAAATCTGCAGCTACCCCTCCCCCCCCCTTTTTTTTTTAAAAAAAGACTCAAAATCTGAATATTTGGGACAAACTCAGCAGGGAAAATATCCAAACATTCAGGTGCTTTTCCAGACCAAACCTCAACCTTTTATCACTAGCCAACATTCCCACTCTTATGAAAAGTCTTATGGAACTTCTAGTAATCATGAGATCTGATCTCCATTTTGTTGCCAAGATGTAATAGGGCCGTGGGACCAACTAACTTTGTACTTCTCAAGATGTAGTTATATGAAAACATGTACATACAAAGCAAGACTGGAAGATTTTTTGCAGCATGAAAAAAATTTCACATTACAGTGAGCATGTGGCAGCAACTTCATAATGCCAAGCTGATATAGTCTACCTCCCTCTCCTGGCTTTGTTTCTTTCCACAAAGAAAATGTGCCTACCTTCACTGCTTTCTGCATGGGCCTCATTTGTACATTGTCTTACTCTGATATGATTCCTTAGGTAAACATGGGTGTGAAAAAGGAACATTTTATTACACTCACATGATGCCAAATCCAGGCACAGTGTATGTGGCTACAAATAAAAGTTTATTCAAGTCAGCGTAATTTATGACTTTGGGACTGAATTGGGCCCGTGGTGTTCTTTTCATCTATCATACCTTGAGAAACAGAACGATCCTGTCTCTCATGCACAGAGAGAATTCCAGCCAGGACTGCATAGTATATTATTGATCTGCTCTTTGAAGAACCCTCAGACTGCTATCCAAATGGCAAAAGCAGGGGAAGGATTATGTGGATCAAATATCTATCTCAATTAAATATTATAAAATGCCTTTGTCATCCTGAAACTAGATCATCTGTCATCTGCTGAGAGGAAAAACATAGCTGTTGTTGTTGCTGCTTGTTGGTTGCATTTCATAGTCCTATTGGAGTCTGAAAGAGGGCTCTCCGACAATACATTAAAGGTTCAGTAGTACATCACTGCTAGCATCTTATTGTACTGGAAAAAAATCCCTTTTATTTGGGGATAACAGCATTGAACCTATAATACATTTTAGCCGTCTGCCTTCGAATTTATACATCTGTGCTTGGTTTTAGTAATGCTATGCCAATAAAGAGTGGATTGAGGCCAATAATATGAACAGAAAGATGTTCATTAAAATGAGCAATTGCCTTCTACTTGTAGTCTATAGCTTGCATGAGGTTGAGCTCCTTGAACTACGTACAAATTAGGAAAGGGAGAATTGTGAATAAAGAGAGCATCTTTCATACTGAAATATACCACAGTACATATATGTGACTTTGTTAGTGTGAGGTATACTGTTCTTGGTATAGACTCAGGCAAACCCTGTGGAAAAGAGATGAATACATCCTGCCCGCATGCAGCTTGTTGTAGATTTTGTATTGTATTTATTTTGCACCAGTAAATTGTTTTCTAACAGTAAAGGCCCAGTCCAGTGCCCCTGGAAGTCAACTGCAAGACATCAATTGACTTCAGTGTTGGCTTTTGATAGACGGACCAGATAGTCTGGTTATTTTATCTAAGTTGGAATTCGTTTGGACATATTTTAACAGAGCAATTAGATGGTTTGTGAGTGGCATAATCAATTACATTTTAATTTTAAAAAATATTACAAAAGAAATCAAGAATTCCTTTTGGGGCCATGTGCCATAAGGATAACTCAGAAAAGCCAGCAGCCAATTTTCTGGGATTTGGGGGAGGGGAGAAGTGGTGGAGTTATTAGATAAAATATCTAAGTGGGTGGGAGAAATCAGCTTCATCTTAGCTTATGTTTCAAAGAATATTGAAAATGAATCTTCATCCTCATTTAAAAAAGATTCATATAGTAACACAAAGCCTCCTAATCCTTGGAGGAGTGCCATGTACTGTGTTTCTTCCCATTACATCAGAGATTGAGCTCTCTGCATACTATAATCCATACAATCAAGAAGATGATTTGGGGCCTCCCCCTCCTCAGCTATGATTCATCTTCCCAAAGTCATTTTGCTTTGGGAGACACTCTTTCCTGCCTCTTCTCAACCTGAAGCACTGAAAGTACGGTCCATAGGAGAACAGTCTTCAATCAGCTCATTTTACTATGTAAGGCCAAATTCTGCTTGTCTTACCCCTCTGAGGAGTAGCTTCTAAAAGGGTTCTCACAAAAGCAAGGCAAGCAAGATGTGGCTCTTCATATTTTTAAAGACACTTGCTTAAAAAAAATCCAGCTGCCAGAGAAAGTTGGAAAAGGCACAGTGAAACTAGAGGGGGAACCTAGCTAAAAGTTTACAGTAAAAACAGTGAGTGAGGGGTAAAGGGAAGGAAAATGACATCTTTTTAGGATTGCCAAGAATATGTCATGAATCCTTAAAATAGCTTTAACATCAGAGGCTGGCCATAAGAAGAGATTCCTTCTCCCCACTCTCGCCACCCTCGTATAGGTTTGTAAACTTAGTTTTTAAACAGACCAAAAGGCATCTCAAGGGGATACACTCTGCATGAAGACATTGTTAACTACTGCCCCCCCCCCGCCCCCAAGAATCCTCGCAGGGAAGTACTGCAGACAAATGACTCTGTATCCGAAATCCAGGTGATTGTAAGGAGCCTCCCTGCGCGAGTGATAACCACATGCCAAGTCCTTGTTCTCTTGAGAACAAGGACCACACTTGCCTAGTGGCAATAGTCACTCCCCAAACCTGCCCAGTTACAGAGTAACTTGTTTTGCCTCCAGGTGTGCAGCAGTGAGTGTGGCTCCCCTGTACACCTGTATAGTGCTTTTTGGAGCACCTACTGGGACAATGTGACTTGACACTTTCCCCAGTGTAGGCTAATGCATTGTTATACAAAAAACATTCAACCTGAATGGTAGATTATTATTTAAATGAAATATGCAATTAATGCAGGAAGTGTATTAATGCAAGTAACTGTGGTTAAGATTTCATGTTAGTAAATTCAAAGTTAGGACTCAATGAAATAAACATTCTGCTTCCACACACTGGAAGCCAGGCAAAGCTGTAGAAAAGCCACATAAGACTCCATACATTGTATTGGTACATATCTTTGCTAGTACAATGCCTCCAAGCTGCTGCTGCTACTAATTTCTCTCTGGCTCCTTATAAATTAATGTTGGTTTACATTTGTTATCTATCGTTATCTAATGTGCATCTTAAGCACCTATCACTCTCTTTTATCCAGAAGCTACATGCGGTTTCATAACAGGAGTGTTTTAAGATCAGAAAAACCTGCTGTCATATCGCTAATCTTGTCAGTTGTAGATTCAAATCTCAGGCAGAGCAGCTATGCACAATTGCCCTGCTGCTACGGTAATACAATAGACTTTTTTGTTTTGTCTACAATAAAGATTGATTCTGCAATTTCTGCATCCCTTAAGAATGTGTATCAACATCTATTCCTAGGAATACAAGCAAATGATAACATTAGTGTGTCTCAGATGTAATTCAGTCTATGACATTTGTGTGGGTTGTGTTAAGTTTGGACAAATAGTTTATTTGGTGTATTGCTTACTTCTCAGTAGCAACCCAAAGTACTTTGTGTTGAAATTGGGCAGTATCCGTGAGGGCTTTTATAATCCCACCACCTTCAACATTTCTAAGACAAGTTTCATTTACTTGTTCTTATGCTGCATTAGGAATGCTGTCATCTTTACTGAATTGCTGTACTTACCGGGATGACAAAACCTTCAAAAACACAAGTGGAAACCTTCTAGGGACATGTGCACTGTTAAGTGCACAACAAAAAAAGGTACACTAGGAAGAAGGGTGTACAAAGGGGCCAAAAAAAAATAGTAAGCTGAACAATGAAGAATAGAATAGGGCCAAAACCAATTGAATTTAATGGGAGTTTCCATGGACTTCGATAGACTTTGGATCAGGCCCATAGTGAAGAAGAAAAATATGTAGTAGAGCTGGTCAGAAACTGAACTGAGACAAAAATTTGAAATTTCAAAATTTACCATGGAACAAATTTGCAAAATATTTCTTTTCAGAAATATCAAAATGACTTTACCAAAACAAACCAGTTCCATTAATGTCAATGTTTTGTTAATGTTGAAAACTTTATAATTGAAATACCATATATAAACATTAATTATATTAAAAGTTTATTTAAAAACCCTAAAAGTTGAAACAAAAAAGTCAGAATGAAATAAAGAAATCAAAACAAAATACTCCATTTTGATTTGAACGGCTTCATATTTTTTCAGCTGAAAATTTCATCAAAAAACAACATGTTCCTAGAAGAAGTTTCAACTTTGAGGACACATCATTTCTGATGGAAAAACAGTTCCAGCTCAAAAATTTCTACTAGCTCCAATGTTTAGCAAAAACTATGTGAATGTCAGGATACAGAGTTAATAGCACATTCAAATGGACTATCTACTTTTCAGAAAATGAAGATAAAAGGGAATACATGACTGACTATTAGTACTGTCACAATACTATGCCAAAAGGCATGAGGATATTGTAATCAGCATCTATTTAGCTCTCACAGGTACTTATAATCTTTACTATCAGGAGCGTGTGTACTGATTTGTACAGTGCCCATTACAAACATCTGTCTAGGTACTTATTATGGCTCTCATAATATCTGAGTGCCTGTAGAAGAATGTTGTATTCAGGAACTTTTCAGGAGCCTATTATTTTAAAAAGACAAATTAATATCAGCTATTTTGACTCTATTGCCCAAATCCTGCTCCCCTTTCTGAAGGTGCAGAGGGACACTGACACCATGAAACCACTGCAGTTTGCTTGACAGAAGGAAAGGTACAGGATATCAGGAGTCTATGTAGAGAATTCAGCCCCTGCCCACCAAATATTCCACCACTCCAAAAATTTTAGGTAAGACCATATGCAGTAGTTCTTTGGAAGCAGGGAGAATATAGACAGGTGTGATCACTATGCAGCTTCCCTGGTCCTTCCACACAAGATGTGTGTGTGGGGGGAAATAGACAAAACAGCCACAGAAGCTACTCTAGTCCTTAGGTTACAGTTCCAGCTGCAGAATGATTTTGGGTCCGTGCCATGGCCGACTGTAAGCATGTGTCGACTCACCCCTGCGGCACCTCCTGCTGGTCTCTTCTGGGAATTGCTCATTGACCCAGGAGCACCCTCTGCAGGCCAGTGATCCACCTTACCACTGGCCTTATGTCCCTCCCAGACCCCAGTACCCTTTCCTCTGGGGTGCTGCCGCCCCTCTGGCAGTAACCTCTCAGCCTCAAGGTTTCCCCACCCAAGGGAACCCTCACCCCCTATCCCCACCTTGCCTCACTATAAGGCTACTGCCAGTCACCAACTAGCCCTCATTTCCTGGGGCAGACTGCAGTGTATGCCATTCATCACTGGCAAGGGGGGGGGGTTGGCCTGCTGCCTTCTTCCACCCTCAGTACCTTTATGGGCCTACAACCAGGCCCTACAGCCTGGGGAGTTGCCAACCTGGAGTTCCTCTGATTTTTCCCCAGCCCTGCCTCACTCCCAGGTCCCTCTCAACCTTCCAGCAGCCAGGCCTGTCTCCCTCCACAGCTAGAGGAGAGACTGCTGAGCTTCTGGCTGCCCTGGCCTTCTTATAAGGCCCGGTTAGTCTGTTTGGGGCGTGGCTCCAGCTGCAGCCACTTCCCCCAGTCAGCTGGGGTTAGCCCTCTGCAGGGCTTTTCCAACCCCTTCAGGGCTGGAGCGGGTGCTCACCCCGCTACACCGACCCTCTGCTTTCTGAGGAATTTCCTTACTCCAGCAGAATTACTTAGGAGACAATGGGGGCCTGTGCTAATGGAACTCATAAAAATATTTATGGGCCGTGGACCATGTGAAGGGGTTTATAACCCGCACTAGAACTGAAAGGGGTTAAAGAGCAACTCTGGGCCCAGATGACCCCACCAAGCTGCACCTGCAGAGCTTAAAAGCAAGTCAGACAGCTTGGAAGAGGGCTGACAAGGCAGGGAGATGGAGTCTGCCCTGGGAGCTCCTGATAAGGGGGGACTCAACAGGGCCGGCTCCAGGCACCAGCTTCTCAAGCAGGTGCTTGGGGCGGCCGCTCCGGAGAGGGGCGGCAGGTCCAGGTATTCGGCGGCAATTCGGCGGACGGTCCCTCACTCCGCCTGGGAGTGAAGGACCTCCCGCCGAATTGCTGCCGCAGATCGCGATTGCGGCTTTTTTAGATCGTGATCGTGGCTTTTTTTTGTTTGTTTGTTTTTGTTTTTGTTTTGGCTGCTTGGGGCGGCCAAAACCCTGGAGTCGGCCCTGGGGCTCAAGAAGCCTCTCCTGAAAAAGAGGAGCTAACCTGCTGGGGGTCAGACAGACTGAAGGTGCAGTTATTACCCTTTTCTGTTACCTTTTTCCTACAGACAGCAAAACTTGGACAATAGGAAGTAGCCCAAGGAGGGCAGCCTTAAGGGGCTCCTGGGTGCTAGACCTTTGGTAGCCCTCACAGTGCCCTGGCAGGAGCCTAGTACCATGGGAGGGCCCCCTCTCCCCAGCAACTCCCTTTTGCATTAGGAAGGACTGGCTCCCCAATCACCAGGCGATGCTTCCAACAAGTGCCAGCCATCACAGACCATATGCTTTTTGAAAACTCCCTTTTTTAAAGCTTAGATTTTTTTAAATGCTAATATTAAGAGGTAAGCGTGTAGGATAAATGTCTCTCTTCTATGCCTTGAAAAGCTATGCAAACTCACAGAAACCTCAATGAATAAATTTTACTGTGGCTTCTCCAGCCTGCAGATGACTGACCTAGACCTAAACAAAAACACACTTTGGGAACAAGCCACTTGATTGATTAATTCTGTATCAACTCTCTAAAAGATAGACAGGATAAAGATAGAAAGGCATTTATCCTTTCTGTATCTCCGCTTTTTAAGCAGCTCGTACAGACTATTCATTAGCTTATTAAAGGGAAAACATAGGAGCTTTGAATGTTGCATAAGTGATTGATAATATCAGATTTATTATACCATTTCCAACCTATCACAGAGAGAGATAGAGATAGAGATGGACTATCAAATCACAGAGAACTTAGATTAGTTTTATTTTCCCATGCTTCCACCTTTTGAAATGAATTAAAATTGTGTCATTGTTTTTTTAAAAAACCCTTGATCTTACATGAAAAGGGATGGTCTTTTTGTTCTGCTTGTACAGCGCCTAGCACAATGGGGTCCCGATCCATGACTAGGGGACTAATAAAAATAAGAATAAATGGGGCTGGATTCTGAACCATGAAGTTAAAGTGGCTCTGTGTAGGCAAACGTACAGTCAGTTGTAGGATTAGGGCCTAAACAAGCAACAGGACATTATCTAGTTAAATGAGTTTTTGAAATTTCACACTTTTATAAAACACTGTTCCCTCATTTTACAGTGAGGATAATTACCCTTGGAACAATTTATCGAGGGCTCTGGTGGATTCTCCATTACTGGAAATCTTTAAATCAAGTTTAAAGTATTCAAACAGGAATTAATTAAGGGAAGTCCTATGGTCTGATGACCACAATGGTCCCTTCTGGCCTTATGAATCTATAAATCTTTGCAATTCCAGAAAATGGTGTGATTCAACAGTATGGATTGAGATGCCAGCTGGGCCATAGTAGCAGAGTTTTGTTGTACTCTAACAGAGAATTACTTGCTAGTAATTAATGACTTTTATTTATGACAAAAATTAGGCATTATGAGGAAAATGACATCATCTGCCTCAATCATAACCTCTTTGGAGAAGATGTCTATAGCACATTGTGATAGCCAATATATACTAAGTGCCAATGCTACTTCCCCAGAAATGTATACCAAGGAATGGCAAATCTTTCTTTAGGCAGAGTGATCTCCTGACCTGTCCACAGATTAAGAGTTAAGGGAAAGCCAGTTCTGAATTGCTAAAACCAGAAGTTCCATCTTCATATTAAAGTTACTGTTATTTGTTCGTACTAATATTGGAAGCACCAAGCCTTTCTTATTTGTCATAGTAATACTGGATGGAGGGAGAGGGAAGGTGCATTTACTAACACGGGAACTGTAAAATACTATGAAAGAGGCACTGTTGAACGTGCCAGAATGGGTATATTAGTAGTATATTCTCATTTAACAGGAACTCAAAGAACCAGTTTGTGGCAGATTCACTGGGTATGATAATTTCCATGTCTATTCTAAAATCACGTCACTAAATGGACAAAAACCACAAATGTCCAAATCCTTTAGCCAAATTATGAACTACACAGTGATTAGTCTCTGGTACTTAATGTTACAGGGCAGCTCATCCTGCTGTGACACTGACATTCCCATCAGCTGACTCCTCACTTGTTTGTCTATTTTCACGCTCTTTGGAGATGAAATGCTTTATGTCTGATTTGTCCTGGTCCTGTCTCCTGCCTCGTTGTGTCCCATCCTTCCATCCTCATCTATTTCATGGACTCACTGCAACTATCCCCTCCTGCTCCCTCATGTCTCCCTGTCACAAGATGATGTGAAATTGGCTGGAGTTGGAGGGCAGGGTGTCTGAGTGGCTGCAGAGGTTCATGGGGCTACTCCGGTGCCTCTCCTTGTGAGGGAGGGCACTGGTGCTTAACCAGCTAGTCCTGTCCGTGCTCTGGTACCGGCTCAACACCCTGGTCCCAGCCCCAGGTTTCCTGGCTGATATCCAGAAGCTGGTTCTGGAGTTCTTTTGGCCAGGACTGCACTGTGTCTCTGCGGGGGTTCTCCATCTCCCCGTGAAGGAGAGAGGACAGGGCCTGACATGCTTGTGCACTCAAGTACATGTCTTCCACTTCCGGGCCCTGCAAAGACTCCTCTATGGTGCAGGTAGTCCAACTTGGAGCACGTTGGCGCAAGCCTTCCTGTGCGCTTCCGAGGGCTCTGATATGACTGGCAGCTCCATTATCTCCATCTGAGTAGTCTTCCGTGAGACCTCTCTGGGCTGCCGGTCTTCTACCAGGACCTCCTCTGGACCTGGAAGCTGGTTTTGGCGACCAGGTCCAGGGCGGCTACTGAGGGGGTAGATCTCCTCGCGGAGCCCCTGCGACACAATTCCCAACTTCGTGAGCAGGTGGTGGAATCCCCCTCGGGGATGTACATGCTCATGCTCCACATCCTTCATTTCCTCACCCTCGTGTCCCACCCTGATACGAAGTGGCGGACCTATTGCCACCTGTTGAGGGTGAGGAACCCCGGTGGGCCAGCCTATATTCTACCCTAGTCCCAAGGCTCACCAGGGATATTAGTTGGCGGCTCCTCCACGGAGCCATGAGCATGGGCGTGTATTGGTGTGGTTCACCCCCATCCCTGATGCCTTCCCCTTTTGCGGCATGAGGGAGAGCCTGGTGCACATATACCTGGAGGGCACCAGCTTGCAGCCCCTGTTCCAGCTCCTCCTTAACATCCTTTTACATTTCTCGCTGCACTTTTCCCCTCACCTTTTCATTTACTCACACCCTATCTGAGGCCCCACAAAGTCACAGGACCTCCTCGTCAACCTCCTCCTGGTGATGGCCAAGGTGGCCATCTACAACATCAGGGAGAGAATGTTGGCTGAGGGGGTTCTTTGCAACTTTGGGGCCTATTTCCAGTCCTAACTCCATTCACGCATCCAGGCAGAGTTCCTCTGGGTGGCATCCGCTGGCTCCCTTGGAACCTTCAAGGAGCAGTGGGTGCTGTCCGGGGTTCTCGGCTCAGTGTCCCCCTCGGGTTTCCTTTGTTTGACCCTTTGACCTTCACGCCTGCCACTGTTACATTTTTGGTTGTCCTCCATAATTATTTGAGTTCCTGGACCTTGTGAATCCTCCCCTAAGGCTGGGAAGGATCTTTTAGCAATGGGCGGACTTGCGCCTGCCCTCTTCCCAAAACCCAATAGGGCAAGATGATGTGGCCTTTTTAAGCTGCCTTATCTTATCTGGAGGGGGGGAGCAGTTAGCTCAGCTGGGGCTAATAAAGCATTACAGAATGGTAATTGAAACCCAAGAACCACCTGAAAGGTGTCTTGTAATTGAATGTCACCTGAAGAGGGTGTAGTTCAGGAGGAAAGAGCAATTAGGAAGAGGAAGTACTGGAGTTAAAAGGAGGAAATGGCAGTGAGACAAAGACTGGGCTTGCGAGAAAAAGCTGGGCTGTAGAGGAAAGGAACATCTCTCAGCAATGGGATTTGAAAGAAGAGCAGGACTAAAATGAAGCTGAGTGCTGAAAGAAGGCCTTGACTAAAAGAAGTTGAGTCCTGAAAGAAAGGTCAGGGCTAAGAGGAAGTTTGAGAATAAAAGGTGGCTTAGAGACTCTGGATGCCTAGTCACTGAAGGAGCCCGAGCATATTATGAGTGAGCTGGTGAGGTGCATGATTTTAAAGACATGGTAACCCCAAAAGGGGCTGGACATTGAGAAAGCCTGGCTGGACGGCCATAGTTCTCTGAAAAACTTAAAAGACTCTGTAATCCCAAATGGAACTGGGCACTAGAGGGGGCTTGGCTGGAGAATAGGACTCTATTGAATGCTTTGTCCCCTGAGAGTGTGAGGCCAGGTGTCACATTCTGGGATGCAAACCAGACCAGTGAGAGTTGTGTCACCACCTGCCCCCAACCTGGGGTGCTTGGCAATGCTTTGCTGTTGTAGCTCCCAACCTGGGCTGCTCACAAACAGCCCTCCAGCATGTAGGTTACACCCTGAATGTCTGGGTATAGTTGTGGCCTTGGTCCAGCTGCTCTGGTGCCAGCAGCCTGCCAGCACCACTCCAGTCACACTCTGTCTTCCACCAGCCTTGATTACTATTTTCAGGGTGATCCCCAAGACACTCCCAGTCCCAAATTTCCCCCAAAACATGTGTTCTGCACTGTCCAGCCCTCTCCTGAATGGTTCAGCTATTAAAGGTCCGTTGCCCCTGTAAAGGTCAATATTCAACAGTTTGTTACTTCACCTGGGGTTACCAAAACAGTTCAGTTTAAATTCAGCACTGGATTGGTTAAGAGATTAAAAAAACAACAAGTTTATTAACAGAAGAAAAGATTTTAAGTGAATTCAAATATAAGGTATTAGTCAAAAATGGTTACAAGAGAAATAAAGATAAAATGCTTTCTAATTGCTAAAACTTAACAAGCTAGGCTTGGTTTAACTTGGTTCAAGATAAAATCCTTTGGTCAGCCAGGTTCCAACCATTCTTAACCAAATTCTCAGGTCAAGATCTCCCCCTCCAAGTCAAGGGGCTGGGGCTGGTGTGTGTGTGTACATGCATGCTTGGGGGTTTCTGCCCCTTTCTTTTATAGTCAGGTTAACTTTTGAAGAGGATACTTCTGAGGGTAACCGATCAAAGCAAAGTTTATTCAAACAGTAAAGAAAGCAATGTGGAGTTGGGGGTTGAAGGAGGCTCCATGCTCTTTCTTCTCACGTGTGTTTGCTGAAATGCAAATTTGCTTTGTCTCCTGCCATTTCTTCTCCTAGCTGTCTCAAGGACCCTGTTTACTATTTATGCATAAATTGAGATAAAGACACATTGCTTTGTTCGACATACTTTTGACTGGGCACAGCTGTATGGTTTTTAACATGTGCTAATAATATCATACAGGGGGATTTCATAACTTTACATATGTTGCTACTTACATTTCACCATGATATTATTGACCACTAGTTTTCAAATGATACTTCACTAGGTGTATTTTGTACAAAGATTATTACGATAGTGTGCAGGGTATGAATATAGGGGAACTTCTGATCACAGGAGTGCTCTAGAACAGGGGTGATCAATGAAACTCTCATACCTCTCCCTTACATGCCAGGGGGCTCTGTGTATCCCCACCATCTCCTGGCCATTCTTATTCTCCTTCTTTCTCCTTTCTTTTTATTCTCCTTCTTTCTCCTTTCTTTTTCTCCCTCTTTCAGGATGTTAACACTTTAAACTATATTGGGAGCACAGGGAGAGCTGAGATGGGGGTATTGTTATGCTGGAATATGTTAATGGTTACCATCAACTGGTTCTTTGATCTACAGACAACTAAAGAGATGCTAACTAGATGCCATGGACTCTGTGTGTCTCATTTTCCCCCTTCCAGTTTTTGCCAAAAATCAATAGGGTTCTGCCCATTGATGCTTAGACCTTTCCCAGAAATCTTAGAACTGATTAAATGCAGTGTTCAAAAGTTATTGTTATATTCTAACATCCATTTATTTTTATTTGTATTATAGTAACACCTAAAGATCCCAGACATGGACCCTGCAGGACTCCATTGTGCTAGGTACAAACACCTAACTAAACCACAGTTCCAGTCCCAAATAATTGACAATCTAAGTGTCAGACAAGAGACACAGATGGAAATAATGAGATGATAATGATCAACATGATAGGCTGCTGGTATGCTGAGACCGCAGCATAAATGTTGTCAAGATTTTGTAGACATCACAACAGAGAAGAATTTTAAGGAGAGATTTGAACGAGGATCATGAATTAATTTGGCCACTGTTTATGCGGAGCTCCAAAAAGGGAAATGCCATCAAGATGACTGTAAGGCATCACAGGCTCAGCCAAACACATTTTTGGTTGCAGCTGTTAGCATTACTGAAAGTCCGAGTCGAAGGAAAGGATGGGGAAGGGAAATCACCACTTCTAGAAAAATAAATTGTTTGTAAATGCTCAGCTTTCAGTGGAAAATTTATTATACTTGGATGTGATTCAGAGGGTCATGCTTTGTGTGCATGTGACTTTATCTGCAAGAACAACAAGTTTTTTTCTCTAATACTTAAAAATAGTGACCATATTCTGCTGCCTATTCATTATACCTCATAGTATCACTTGGGTATTCTAAATGTCCAACACATACAGATAGATCTGTGAACTCTTCCATTAACATAAGTCCAGAAGAGGTAACTTTGCTAGCTGTGCAACAATATCTCACATTTGAGAACTTATGATCTCTGTGTTTAATGCTTCTTCTAGTAACAAAAAGCTGTGGACTATAGCTCTATAATTCATTGAGTAACTCTGGTATTGTTAAATCGTGAGGACAAATCTAGAGTGGTTTGTGTAGTTGCCAGATTTTGTGATATGGAATTACAACCTACAATTAAGCATAGGTATCTTCACCATAGATATGCAGATATCTTCATGTTGCTCCAAGCCCAGTTCTCCATGGCACCTCACAAAATTCACCCCTCTACTTTTTTGTCTCTATCTTCTCCCTTAAAGTCACCTATCTCTACCATTATTCTTTTATGCTGATATGCTTATATTTTGATACCTTTTAATTATACCTCTTGGTCCACCCTGTTAACTTGGCTTGTAAAGTAGTGGCTTTGTTCAGCTAAATGTCAAAGATTGAATGCCTCTCTTAGGCAAGTGTTCCTTAGGGCCTTCCATTTGTTTCACTTCTCTTTAACTTTGGCTTCACCCTTGGGTAAAAGTTCTTTCTCTTCCCAAACCTTCTAGGTCTGTAAATCAGCCTACAACCACCTCAGCAGTATTGCCCAGGCATACCACTGCCTTTGCCTGCCTTCTTTTACTCTTGTGTTAATTATTCCATCTTCCTTCTCTATAGTTTCACTAAATCCCTGATAGTAAGACTGCAGGGTTTGCTGAATGCCTCTCTCCACCTTCTTCCACACAACAAAGCCAGACCACCACATCTCCTTCCTCAGTCAACTCCACTGGTTTCACATTTATTTCATGAGCAAGATCAAATCTGACCTCCCTCTTTTTAAAATCTTCCTTACCTCTGCCTATATCCTGGACCTTGGGCAAGATTCTATAGAGATGTACATCCTATGAAACCCACTTTCTGAATACCTCCTCTTCCTCTTCTTCTCTCCCTTCCACTTGTCTCATACTGACCTCTTTTCTATTTCTGTACCACAGTTTTGCAATTGTTAGTGTGAAAGCTTTGACTCTGTGACTTTTGCTATCTGTGACACAGAGGCCCATTGGTGGTTCGATACTCTGTCAGCAACTCTTGTTAGGCCTGACATACTCACTAAACCTAACATGCTGTTGTCATTATATATACCCAGAAGGTGACATGTAATGTATCATTGGAAAACTAACATCTCACTGATCATTCATATTATTGGGTGATTATGTACAGGGTGTGAACAAAGAGTTATGGATATGTTCTTGAAATGTGTTTGGCAAGCAATGCATAAGCCCAGTCTATCCTAGACAAAGGAATGGCTGACTAACCTGGTCATCAGGCAGAGACACTGAAGGTACATTTACATAAAAACTAAACAAAACCATCAAGCTAACAAGGAGAGGAGGTAACAACTCAACTATCACCAGTGGAGGTGGAACCAGTATGAAATCTTCACCAGACCACATGGCGTCTCTTCCCAGAAGGAGAAAAGAAACTTTAACTTTATTTCAGTGGTTTGCTGGACACCCATCTGTCTGAACCTCAAATAATAAATAATTGCATCAACTGATGGTATACAATATTATTGTATTATAGAAGTGCATAGTGTGAGGTCTTTTCTGAAAGCTAATGACACACAGGTGATTAATATAATTGTGAAATGTATGCATTAACATTATATGAGGAGTTACTCAGTAATACTATGTTCTAAAGTCTGTGACCAAACACAGGGAGAAACAGGTTTTGCCTCAGACAGGAGGGAAGGTAGCACTGTGGAATCAAAACAATGGAAGCTCTATTTACATTTGAATCACCAGGGGATAAGAAGTCCACAGTAAGGGAAGAAAAGCTTGAGGTCATCCAGAATCGCAAGACAAAACAGTGAGTTTGGGAAAATATAAATAGAGAGAAGAAGCTATCTTGGCAGACACAAGGGGCCAGAGCTCTTGCAAGCTGAGAAACACAAGTCCTTCAGCAAGAGGCTGAAGTCTCTGGGAAGTAAATAAGAGTGAGAAACCTGCTTAGGCAAAGATTTTTCACCTAGAAAGATAAAAGAAACCAGCACCTTGTACTTCTGTGGAAGTCCTGACTGAGAGAAAGTTAGCCATGGTTGGAAAAACAGATTGGAAAAATCTACCTTGAAGCAAGGCTGCAGCTTGTTAAATCTTAGCCATTAGAAAGCATATTTTTACTTTTATTTACTTACCATTTTGTACTTCTCCCTTGTATGTGAATGCACTTAAAACCTATCTCTTTGTTAATAAACTTGTTCTACTTTTAATCTAAACCAACCCTGTGTTAGAAGTGATTCTTAACTCCAGTTAAAGTCAGAAGCTATGCTTTTGTCTCTTTAAAGGAGCAGC
This sequence comes from Chrysemys picta bellii, assembly GCF_011386835.1. Taxonomy (NCBI): domain Eukaryota; kingdom Metazoa; phylum Chordata; order Testudines; family Emydidae; genus Chrysemys; species Chrysemys picta. The sequence continues at coordinate 40,895,852 of NC_088793.1, read as the reverse complement.
AAACCTTATTAATTCTGAGTATTCCAGGAGAGAGCTGGGCATTCCAGGACAGGCTATTTTGGGAAATTTGGGGCGGGGGGTCAGTTGGGAGGGGGTCACTCTGTAAGTAGGAACTAAGGGTGGTGGAGACCAGAGTGGGGCTGTTGTGTTATAGGCATGTTCTTGGGGTCCGAGTGCTAAACCAGGGTTGCACAGCACACAGACAATCAGGAAACTTTAGGCTTGTCTGCCGGCTATTGGTATCCAGGCTGTGAGACACAGCAACAGAGAATTTAAAGCACCCGGGGCTACAGGGCTGTTGGTGACACAACCTATCACTGTTTTGGATTGCGCCCCAAAAAGTGGCATTATCTCGAAAAGCCTTTTACTATCTATCAAGCTTATCAACTCCATCTCACTTCAAGTCTCAGGTAAGAGCATAAAGTACAACACATTCTAAAGAGTCTGATTAAATTGTTCTGGCTGAGGATAAGGGATTGTCCTAGACTAATGCACGCTATATTAAGTACCTCTTTCAAAAGGTGGAAATGTTGTATTGATATTGATCATCAAGGCCTAAAGAGTTAAAGGGGTTTATAAACTCTCTCGCTGTCTAACATTAAACAGTAATAGGTCTGAGGTTGTTTTCTGCAGAGGCCTTGTTTTACTACATTACTTGGCAAACACTCAGAAGCATTCATTCTAGTTGAAAGTTTATTGATTTAAACACCCACACACACATACAAAACAAGGAATTAAATCAAGCATTTATACTGCAACTCTAATTGAGTGATTATGCAAAACAAACTTAGTCAAACCCTAAGAGAGTCTCTCTCCTTTTGGAGTTAAAATATCAGTGTGTCTTATTTTTACTAACAACCTTTCTTTGACGAAAAGAAAAGGTTTATTGTTTTTTAGTCCTAATGTATGAAAGACATTCACTTATTCTGTTTTTAATAGACAGACACAAGATGGAGGAAAGACAGGATAGAAAAGTTAGGTGAAATGAAGCTTTTGTTGATGTTTTTAGAACACCAGAGAGCTAGTTAGTTATGAGTGGATGCTTTGGCTGGCAAGTTGACCATGACACCTGCTGCTTGGACTTGGTTCACGTTCTGGTCAGGGACATCATCTGCTTGGATTCTTTCTCCTTGGAGAAGGCAGGCTTGGATGAATGCAGCATGGTTGATTTCAGGACTCAATGAAAAGCCAAGAGAATGAAAGATAGGAAAGGAAGAAAAGTGGGGGAGGATAGAAAGCAACACAACAAGGGAAGGGAAAAGAATACAGGAGCTTAGATGCCTCCGTGGTGCAGGCAATTAGATATCCCTGTTGATGGGCTGAGGAGTGGATGTCATGATGATATGATGACTTTCAGCACTCACCGTGAAAACAAAGTTCCTTAAACAAAAGCAAGGCCAACTGGCCTTCCTTTTGGGAAGAGAGTCCCTTAGCTTGGTTTGCTCCTTCTGCCTTGAGGTCAAGAAAGCTGAAATGAGTTGAGATGAGTTGCAATGCTGGTAGCTCAGGGGTTAAGGTGGGGGGAAATGATTATTTTTCTTTTTTCAAAGTCTCTTTTTAACAAACCCAAAAAGGAATAAAAGTGAATGACATATTTTATCCTCATTATCTTGTCCAACAATTAAATCCATTTCTGTAAGGTCAAAATTGGCATAGGTAGCTGCGTTCCCACATTTTCCTGTTGACCAAATATGACCACCATAGTCCTTGACTTATAGCAGTAGGCAATTTTTGTTTGGATTAATTCAGTTTTTATGTCCGGTTTTCTTGCAGCTGTTTGCAACATTTATTTATTTGAAAACAACGTGACCTATTTTCTATGGTTAATTCTCAGGCAGGCAAAAAAGTCATAGGTGTTTTTGACATCTTATGAACTTTTAGGTACTTTTCACAGTTGAGCTTAGGGTAACTTTTTAGGTCCAATAATCACCACAAGCCTCAAAGTCTCTTCCTTGGTCTGATTGTATCAAAGCTGGACATCCATATACTTAAAAGTGTTTCTCCTTCAACTGTCAAGCAATTATAGTGACCTTCTGTTCTGTAGTTGAGTATGCCTGGGCATATGGGTTGAAATAGTCTCTATTAAAAAGTGCCCCACATTCTTCCAGTCCCCATCTAAAACCAGGAAATCAATGCATACTAGCCCCAAAGGCTTGCTGCTAGTGGTGTTTTTCCAGATACGCAGCTCTGAGGGGTAAAGACTTCCTTTGAACATTATGAATTGAAGGGAGCTGTGGGAGCTGCCACAGAGGACTTTGAAAGAGATGACCCTTCTGTTCATTGCCCACAATGGGTCTCTTCTGCCCCAATCTGTCCCTTTCCCAGTTCTGTCTTTTCCCCACCCTGGCTACTTGTCCCGGTTCCAGTATCCTCATTTAACCAGTCCTAACTAGTCTCCACTCCTAAGATTTCTCATTGCTGTCCCAGTCTTCCCATTCAGGGTCTCCATCCAAGTCCAAGTCTCCACTTCCACCCAATGCCAGTGGCTCCACCTCTGTTCCTAGTCCTGGTCTCTGCCCAGTTGGCCCAGGTTCTTGCTCCCTCTCCCCATTCTTTCCACCTCACTGAATCACAGTCCCCTTTTCTTGGCTTCTCAGCCAATCAGTTTCTCCCCCTTCTTAAGGTTTCATGGGCAACCTTCATTTTAGCAATGCTTAACTTTTGATTACTCGACTTGGCAACTTTAACAATCTTTTAGCATCTTTTTTTTTATGTTATATTTACATACACATGGATTGCAATAGCTTCACTCCATGAAATATACTGCTGTTGTATCATCAGCTGTTTTTTTACAGAAAGTCCTTGAGTACTTTTAGTCCTGACATGAATTAATTGATTTTTAGGATGTATGTAATTTCAGGGATTTTGTTGAACATTTTTGCTAAGAAAAATAAGCATGTTTTTTATATTCAAAATAATCCCAACATTTCCTGATGGATGAGTAAACAACCAACTGGATTTAATATAAATCAGGATACAAAAAATAAAAATAGAAAAAAATGGTATCATTTACACATGGTTACAAAACAGTGATTTTTGTAATTGCCATAAAAGGCTTAGGTCTTAGAATGTTCAAAACAAATGGATAAACAAAATTAACTTGTTCATACTTTGTTTGTATTTGGACAGCAGACTAGTATGTGATAGTAGATGAGCCTATAATGTGGAATAGAAGCTGAATTGCTTGTTTAATAGATCTAAATGGAACAAAAAATAAATGCTGGATTATTGTAGTATGAAAAGAGGTACAAAAATGGTTTACATAAAATTTGGGGCCATTTCAAACTAAAGTTGAAAAGCACAACTGGCTGTGGCCTAAATATTGCAAAAGTTTTACCCTAGAACTTCAGAGTTACAAATATTTCGGCAATAGAGATTGTTTGTAACTCTGAAATGTTCGTAACTCTAAACAAAACATTATGGTTGTTCTTTTGAAAGTTTATAAGTGAACATTGACTTAATACAGCTTTGAAACTTTACTAGGCAGAAGAAAAATGCTGCTTTCCCTTTATTTTTTTAGTAGTTTATGTTTAACACAGTCTGGACTGTATTTGCTTTTGTTGTTGTTGTTTCTGTGGCTGCCTGATTGTGTACTTCTGTTTCCAAATGAGGTGTGTGGTTGACTGGTCAGTTTGTAACTCTGATCTTTGTAACTCTGAGGTTCTGTTGTACTTGCTAAATTAATGGGTAGTGTTTTCCAACAGTTCCTCTTTTCTTTGTCATCCATATCATCATAAAATGACTATGTAAAAGTAAAATTTCTATTATGTGTTTTGAAAACTATAGGTAATCCTATTTAAGTGATTATAATGGGAATAGGCCACAGAACAAGTCAGTGCACAACTCATTCTTTAGTACTTGAGTGACTTGGTGACATAGTTGCAGGTCCTCGTATTAGTTCAAAAGTGAAAAAGGTAGTCTAATCTGGTGAGGTACTGGGACCTCAATTCCCACTGAAGCTATTGCAAGTTGAGGTCACATGGTCCTCTTACAAGATTAGGCTCATAACTTGCACTGTTAGCAATGTCTGCTCAAAAAGCTCCCAGGACTGAGAAAAGCTTGGTCTTGCAGATCAGAACAGAGATGTTTACTATAGCTCTGTGGGGTATCTTACATAGCCATTGCCTGCATTACACTTGGTTCAAACCAGTGCTATTAGTTCCTCAGTAAGTATCTGGATAACCTTTTGGATCAGGTTTTGAAGTTAAGCTGTGATTTAGATTTTGAGTTATAGATTAATTTTTGTGTCTGTCAGCTGCCTCATCTTAACAGAATTCAACTTTGAAAAAGCAGTGATACAGCTAATCACAACTTCACATAAACAGTTTAGATATAGCTAGGATGAAAACAAAGTTCTCTTTGATCTTCACTAAAAGTGCCTTCATAGTAATATACTGATTATGGAAATGGGATGTTTTTACTCAGTACTTTATCAAATCTGAGAAAAATCCTATTTTCAGGGTGGACTATCTCATAAATGCTACCATTATTTCAGTCACGATATTGGATTTCATGCTAATATATACTTGTAAAATCTGCTATAAAACAAGAGTATTTGAAAATATGTGATCAGTGAAGGAAGTTTTACGCTATTTATAGCTTCCATCATGAAAAAGTAAGAAACCCCTCAGCAGTGGAATATACACTTCTCTCCATCAACACTATTTCAGAGAGGAAAAAAAATATTTTTCACTCTGGATTAAAGTGTAGGATTACTTCAAAGAGCAACCACACATATTCACTGGAACTAAATTATTTTCTCCTACCCCATGCATGCAGAGGCCATGAACAGTTGCAGTCCCTGAGGTTAGTATATTGCATAGACTACTCCCTATGTGCACCCTTGGTGGTGCAGATCTTCTCAAAGGGAACAGGGAGGAAATGGGGCCATGCTTTTCCTTCCCTTGGCCTGCAGAACTGATCAGCGGCAGAGGTGGGAGCAGGTGGCACCATATGAAGGGCTAGTAGAGTATACATTCCCCCTATGGTCCAGAGAGACAGTCCTTTCCCCAAATCCTCTGTGGGATGGCTCTGCACTGCCCCCAGTGTGTGCTAGAGGCTAATGACCACAACTTTCAGCTGCACTAGGGTTGGGAGGAAAACCATTTTTCCCAACCTGTGAAAATTATCAATCTTTCATAATGTTTTTCAATCATGATTCAGGTTGAAAAGACAAAATATTGAAAATTGACATCTGACCATACATTTTTAAAATTAAATTCAATTCAGGTTCACTCAATTGACATGTTTTTTTTGTATAATTTTACAATGTTTTGATAATTCCAAAACATTTCTTGAAAATTTGGACCTTTTCAGTAAAAAAATATTGTTTTGTTAATAATTAGCTTAAATTTAGAATTGAAAAGCCATTTCAAACTGAAAAAACAGATTTTTTTTCAAAATAGGGCATTTTAACAAATTCTAAACCTACTTGTTCAAAATGAGAAATTAGTTGAACCCAACCCTTTCCCGTAAGCAGCTTTGGTTTTGATAAATCATCATTTTCTGATGAAAAAAGTTTTGTCAAAAAATTAGCTCTTGCCAGCATCCTTCCTACTTGGCCTTCTGCTGCAGTTTTAAAGAAGCAGCACGCCAATCCTCACATTCCTTTTTATCTCGAGGACAAATGAATCTCACCAGAGAAACAGAGAAATGAATTGGCATGGGAACTAAATTACTCTGTCACTCATAGTTTTGGTTCTTTGGCTTCAACACAAAGTTGCCACAAGGCAACATGTTGATGGGCAGGGGGAAAGAAACTTTGTCCGCACTATAGCTGTTCTGCAGAAATTGAAAGATATCCAATGCTGCCAGTAAGAACGAGGAGTACTTGTGGCACCTTAGAGACTAACAAATTTATCTGAGCATAAGCTTTCATGGTAAAAAGTATAAAGTGGCCTCTATTTTCCAAATTGACCAGTGAATTTGAGTGATTCAGTTTTTGTGTTTGGAACTTGAGGGCCTTTAAACAAGCTGATTTTCAGAAGGTAAAATAAGTGCTCAAAGGTTTCTGAAAAATAGACTTCTTTCAGATGTCTCAGGTTAGGCACCCAACAGCTGAAGCAGACAAAATCACTAGTCACTTTTGAAAATTTTAGGCCAGAGTTTCCAGACTTAGTTCTAATTATTTAAAATTTGGTACCAGTAAGGACAGCAAAAAGTTGAGAAGCTCTAATGGGCCACTTACAACATTAAATAATCATCCTTGATACTGTGCACAGAAGTAAGTTAAGGAAAGGACAATAGTGAGATACCCAAAGGGGCATGTTGCAAGCTTGTTAGATAAAACAGTTATCTCATAAGACATGTGGATCCCACCCCTTGACAACTATGTCCTTCAATTTCACAGTTGTAGCTGCTACATAATGGGAGTTTTATGCTGGGTACTGACACTAACTCTGCCAGCAGGGCTGTTTAATGCTGATTCCATAACTGTGCATATTTAATCTACTCATTATTGTTGCCTTTAGGACAACATCATGTGCTGCTATTTGCGTGACTGTGTTCAGGAAACATCTTTGAAGTGTTGTGTGGGAAGATATAGATTAAAATAGGTTTTGGAATCCCTGGAATGGAAATCAGGAGAAAAGAGATATCCTAAGGGTGGTGGGTGGCTATTCTTAATTGGTAATGTCAAGATAGGTTGATCATATTTTTGCTTTGAACTCCTAATTAAAGTGTCTGCTTCTTCCTTTTCATCTTTTTACCTTGGAGTTAATACAAGAAGCTATACCCAATTTGACATAAAATCAAATACCTGGAATTGGCACTTACCCAAAGTCAAATCAGCTGCAGATTTGTTGAAAAACTATAAATGATGCAGTTACATTTATTGTATTTGATAATTTTGTTAGTAGCAAAAACCCATACCAATAGTTAACCAACTCCTTAACCATAGAACTGATAGTTATTTCATATTATATCTGCCTCATATATTAACTGCCTACTGTTGTAACACAATTATGAAAAAGCACTGCAGATAGATCTAATTTAAAGTCACCAATTTTCTTAAAAATGAAAATTATTTAGCGGCTTGTAATGACTTTATGCCTCTTTATTCCCTTCCTTTCCTTCAATAATAAATAGTAATAGCAAATGTTCTTTTCCAAGGGTTTCACTGTGGATGATGGTGTACAGTGGGACCCACTGGAGAAAGTCAACTTACTTTCTTATTTAGATTTACGGCAAGGTACAAAAAGTGCTTATCCCTGGCTCTAGGCACTTTCCCCTGAATTAGAAAAATACAATCAGATAAAAGTAAAGGCAGCAGCTACTTTATACTCACATGCTGGCAATAGCATATACAGTAAAACTCAAGCTCAACAATACTTCTCCCACCCTCATACAAACATCAAGCCCCTACCCTAACCCTCCTCCAACCCCAGGGCCTAGGTAAATAGACTATACCCCAAAGGTCAACATATTCAAGCTGTTTTGGACCAAGTAGAAAGTAAATTCAAAAGCTCGAGGCTCCCTCCAGAAGCCCTTTTATATCAAGGAGACTCTGGCTTAAGTTCCTGTGCTCAATGCACTGTGGGAGTATGAGGAAGGTGGTTTGTCAACTAAGCAGATCCCAAGCCATACATAATATATCAAGACCAATACCTTATATTCTAGTAGGCAGCCAGTTCTGATCCCAGAGACACTCCTACTGAGCTAAATTACTTAATAAGTGGGCTACTGTAGTCTGTGCCAGCTTCACTGTAAGGTGTAGCCCCCAGTAGAGCATATTGCAAAGTCTAAGCCTGAGGTGACAGAGGCATGGATAACATTGGCAACCTCTTCATTCCAAAGAAATATTTACAGTCTCTTAGAGAGATAAGGTGGGTGAGGTACTATCTTTTATTGGACCAACTTCTGATTACCTCACCCACCTTGGGTCTCTAATTTCCGGGGACTGACACAGCTACAACTAAACTTAGGGCAACCAGACAGCAAGTGTGAAAAATCAGGACAGAGGATGGGGGGTAATAAGAGCCTATATAAGAAAAAGCCCCAAATATCGGGACTGTTCCTATAAAATTGGGACATCTGGTCACCCTTACTAAACTGCATGCTGTCCCCTACACAGATAAACATGGAAATCAGGGTGGAGTGCTCTTAATTGGAGTGATGTAAATCAGGAAGCAGGAAATGTTGACTTAAATAACAATGATCTTTTTACCTTTGTACTTTTTAGTTATTTTCCTAAAGACAGAGTCATCCTCATTAATTGGTGTAGTCATTAAAGCATGTTGATTTGCAACTAAAAATAGCCTTTGCTATTATGGTTAGCAAAAGTAATACATTTGGTATTACTTTTGCTAACCATAAGGATACACTATATATAGACACATTTATATAAGCAAGTATATACCTTAACATACATTTATTCAGATTATTTATTTTATTGTTAGAAAATGTGAATGATCAGGGGAAAAAAAAAGCTTTCCTGTTTCCTCGGCTCCCAATCAGCTTCTAAAGGTTGAATGAACTACTCCAAATGAAGAGAATACTCTCTGCACCTGCTAGCTAAACTGAAATCAAAAGTAATTAAGAGAAAATCTTTTCAGCACATCACAAACTGAGAGTCTTAAAATGTGGACAAGTGTAAATACCAGCATTCCTCCAGTGTAGAGACAGTAAATAATGTAGCTATTTAATGCAGTACATGACACTGACATATGGTTGCCCCATTTTGACCAGAACAGCTAGTCAAAGTTCAGGACCCTGGGGATGTTCCAGTTAGAAGGAGAAATTGGTGATCGTCAGGTATTTCTTTGAGGCAATATAATTTATTTACAAGGAATGTATTCAGGAGGAATCAAGAACAAAAAGAGCAGTTTCTTAGCTGACAGCCAAAGTCTCTTTAGCTAACACCAGACCCAAAAGCTCTCTAGCTTTTTCTGAGGTTACACTGAACTCACCGGCTACTGCTTGGCTTTCTTGCTTTTGGCATCTACCTCTCTCTCTATTCTTGTCTGTCCTGAGTTTCTGTATGTTTGCCCTTCTCACACATGCACGTGCATAGGCTGATACACAAATCAATACTTGGCAAAAAAACCCTCCACTCATACAACCCAAAACTCCTGGGTAGCCTCTATTAGGCCTTGTTTTAAGTGTGGTCCCTTACCTGTCTTAAGTGAGGGACAAGTTCACACATCAATTTCAATGAGGTTTTAACTCAACGGTTTACAAGGGTTAGCCCAGTTCATAATCACATTTATGAATCTTGAACTGACCTCAAATGTCAAAAATGTTTTCTCTCTGATTCTGTATATAATTATGAAACCTGCGCACTTTAACTCATTAAATGTTTCAGGAGGGCTCATTGATGCAGTATATTATTTTAAATTTATTTAAATGATTTTAATAGATTATAGTAAGCTTAGGCCTTAAAATAGGGTGTCTTAATTTCAAATTAAACTGTTTATTTTTAAAAAGAAAAATGTGTTTAAATAAAAAAAAATTATATTTTTTAAAAATCGGATTTTTTTTTTTAAATAGTGGATTTTTTCCACCTTGCAGAAAATGCATTCCAGGCCATTACTGCTACATGACCATGTGGGGATCCAGCATGATGTCTAGATTGCAAATTCTTGTAAGAAATGGAGAGCGTCCACCCGCAATAATAGAGGCAAATATTAGAAAGGGTGACATCTTTTGGTTGATTCCCCCCAACCTACTATTACCACCTTGGTCTTGTACAGAAATTTATGAGCCAGATCCTCAACAGATATAAACTGGCATAGTTTTATTGACTTAAATGGCATTATGCCAATTTAAACTGGCTGAAGATCTGGCTTTATTTATTCCTGTACAGAAGACTTTATACTGGCATTTTCCGACATTATGCAATAAGCTAGGGGCAACCGCTTCCCTCTCCCCCCACCCACATAAATTCTAGATAGTACAGAAGTAAATGAAAAAGCAGACTTTTCAAATGTGCTGTGCACTTGTATTGTGGTATAACACAGAAATGTAACATCAAGCTGTGACTCTGCATGAGATGTGGTGCGCCTGTTGTGATCTGACAGACTGACTCATAATAGTGGGGTATCACAGACTTAAAGAGACACAGTACTTCTTTTATCTGAAAGAGGATAGAAGCAAGTAATTGCACAGAGAGTACAGTCATTTTCTTGCAACCAAGAAGGGTAGTGCAAATTAGATGGCTAGTTTTGCTTTAATAAAGACAGGCAACTTCAGTTGCTGTACTTCATTTGTGACAGAAGCGATGACTATTTTAGTTTTTAACAGAAGTAGTTGCCCTATCATATGCACTGCAGAGTGAAGGGTGGAAAAAAATGGAGAACAGCATCAGAAGTAGAGAAAGCAAACTAAAAAAAGTTATTCAGGGGTAAGAGGGAGGAAATGGAAATAAATGTCATACTAGGAAAGCAAAAGATAATAACCCAAGCCCTGAAAACACATATGGAAGTAGTGGGATAGAGAACGGGAGAGGATATAATAATAAACAGAATCCTTTTTTCTCTCTAAAAATTTGAGGAAACTAATTTTATAGCGCTACTCGATTGACAATAACTTTCAGTAGAATGACTTGAATTTATTTTCATTCGGACATGGAGAACATTTCGGATTGGAAACTTTAGAAGTATTGTTGAGTGAGTCCTAAAACAATGGCCATGCTTCTTCCTTACACAAAAGGCTGCTTAAACCCAGGTTAAGGCTCCTTTACACTGCCAGAGTGGTGTGATTATGGAGATCTACCTGTCTCATAGAGCTGGAAGGGACCTTGAAAGGTCATCAAATCAAGTCCAGTCCCCTGCCTTCACTAGGCAGGACCAATTTTTTTTTGCCCCAGATGCCTAAATGGCCCCCTTAAGGATTGAACTCACAGCCCTGGGTTTAGCAGGCCAATGCTCAAACCACTGAGCTATCCTTTCCCCCTACTAAAGGAGTGTAAGTGTACATGAGAATCAAGCCCAAGAAGAACAAGCTCGTATAGAACATTGCTTCTGAAAATATAAAAGTGCCTATTAAACCAGCTGTAGTATTTATATTCTGTTAAAATAATCTATGCTAAAAAACCACGAAGGTAAATTTAAACACTCAAAAGTCAGGAATACTATGGTAATTCTTCCTTATCTCCATCTCTTTGTGCATATACATCATAATACAGTCTTTAATTACACAATCACATACTGTTTCTCAAATATCCAATATGACATCATACTGTTTTTGTACAATCATACAAGTGTAGTAGCTTGTAAGTGTAGTTCTCTGTTTATGCCACACAGACACCATGAAAGTCATCTGTATGCAAGATGAGACCAGAATTCCTGCACAACTACATCCCTGATGGCCTCCACTCCCAATTCTTATCACATCCAATCTCGTCCCTATGCTCTGCCAATGGTACCAGCCTCACTAGTCCCTTTGTTTCCTTCTCCCATTCTCATCTTTGGAGGAAAGTACAATCTTCATCTTTTTCTTTTTTCATGTTTAATAGGATCCCCACATTCTTACTAGTTCTACTCCCTCCACAGATGCACACACCATTTCTAGATACTTCATATACTCCTTCTTCTGACTGGACTGAACCCCCTGCAGCTGATATGACACTTTAAGTTTGGCATGCTTGGAGTAGGACAGGGAGGATGGAACTGAACACTGAGCATTACAACCGGGGAGGTCCTTGGATGAATGGCTTCAAAGTGCCCCTCAAATTTGTTTGAACTGGCCCTGAGAATAGAATTTGCAGTTACATTATCTAGAATAAAAATAACAAGAATGGTCAATCCTTATGCAGGACATAATCTGATCATGATCAGGAAGACATCTCTCCTGGATGATAGATTGTTACACAGTTGATAAGGTACACTATGATTTATTCACCTTCTTTTGAAGAATTCACTATAGACAAATGTCAAAGGCAGGATCCTGGACTATATGGACCACTGGTCTGTTATGGTATGGCAGTTCTACTCCTAGTGAATCTTTAAATGCTGGACATAACTAACCATCCACCATATCACCAGTAGGTACTATGGCACTACAGTACCCATTAAATAACTGCACACACATCATAGGAATGCATAGTCATCTCCATACTCTCATTGTCATACAGAAATCTTTGTTTGAAAGCTCTCAGCTGCAAATATGAATAATGCTGCACATATTTTACAGAGAGGGACTGAAACTTTTACATCTGAATCTACTTTATCTCATGCTCTGCTTTCTCATGCCTTGTAATATAAGACTTTAAGAGGAACAGCACAGGGGTAAATTTAGGATGTTATGGTAGTCCTATCTTTAGGACTGAAGTAACTGCCAAAGGCTGAGCTACCCATTGGAGGAACTAGGGAAGAGAGAAAATTTACTGACTCATAATCAAAAGTGTCTCACCGTAGGTTGCTTGCAACTCTTAACATTCTTACAGCTCTCTCATTGTGAACTTTTCACAATTTTTTTGGCCTGGTGTGGCAGCCTGACCTCTCTCCTGGATAGGTCAATCCACCATAGAATTTATACCTTTCTGGAGGAGTTTTATGGCACAGAGTGTTGCGAATATTTTCAGTTGGATCAAGCTATATGTTGTTGACATCTGACTTACAATAAATTTAGGCCCCAATCTGGCAAAGCATTTAAAGATGTGCTTAACTTTAGTTAGAAATTGTTTGTGATTATACATTTTTTATATTGCATTATTTTAAGTCATATGAGACAGGTACATCTAATTCAATAAAACTTAAAAATTGGAAACGTGGGAAGATAAATTGAAAAAAATGTTTAATATAAGCAATGGTATGTAATAACGCTCAGGACTAAAATTAATGCAACATAGTGTAAGCATTTCTAGGCATTTCATACTTTTTTGTACATTAATTTCATTTTTCTGAAGGAAGAAAGACCAGGTTAATTCCTTCATCATCTTGCCAAATAGTTTGTTATTGAGTCAACCAAAATATTATGGATTGTCTAAATTTTTAGTCTTAATTTTGTGCTTCCATCTTTCACAGTGTTCCTATCTTGCTACACTATGATATAAACCATTTATAAGATGCTTTCTAGACATTATTACTTCAAAACTGTTCTAGTTTGCTAGTTAATTTGTCAGTCCAAAACTAAATAGCACATACCTGATGCTAACATTTTAGCTTATCATATAATTATTTTATTTATATATTTAAATTATAGGTTTAGTGGAAGTCCGGTGCACTCTATAGTGAAGTCTGGGATTGAACAGGGGCACCCAATTGAACATGGAATGTTTACCTTTTCAGTAAGAGGAGACATCTTGCTGATCAAATGCTTTCTAGGGAAATCTTGGTGGGCAGATTTTTGATTGGATTGCTGTTCACTTTTTTAAGACTGAATCAACTGAACCTTAAGATTCATAAAGACTCATATAGTCTTACCACAAATGTACCAATTTACCAAATTATTTTAGCTTTCTGGCTGAAAATTCTTCAGCAGCCTGTAGAAAAAGCCCCAAATGCCTTTTAAAATGTTATAATTCATAAATACACATTAAAATATTTAATCAGAAATTACTGTTATCTGAATAGCCAGAGGTAAATCATCAGAACAGCCTACTCAATATCTACCCCTGAAATGAGAAATTCAAGGCAGGGAAAGTTTGCTACCAAACAATCAATACATGGTAATGACTTCCATCCACTACTTACCAGTGATCCAGAGGTGAAAGGTTCTGTATTCTATTACAAAAAGAAAAATGTACCCTGCTGCTCCTTATTATTACACAAAGGCCTGGTCTACACTATGAGTTTAGGTCAAATTTAGCAGCGTTAAATCAAATTAACCCTGCACCCGTCCACACAACGAAGCCATTTACTTTGAAATAAAGGGCTCTTAAAATCGATTTCTGTACTCCTCCCCGATGAGGGGAGTAGTGCCAAAATCGACATTGCCATTTCGAATTAGGGTTACTTTGGCCGCAATTCGAAGGTATTGGCCTCCAAGAGCTATCCCACAGTGCACCATTGTGACCGCTCTGGACAGCAATCTGAACTCGGATGCACTGGCCAGGTAGATAGGAAAAGCCCAGCGAACTTTTTAATTTCATTTCCTGTTTGCCCAGCGTGGAGAGCACAGGTGACCACTCAGCGCTCATCAGCACTGGTAACCAGGCAGTCCAAGAATTGAAAAAAAGCACCAGCATGGACCGTACGGAAGGTACTGGATCTGATCGCTATATGGGGAGAGGATTCCATGCTAGCAGAACTACGTTCCAAAAGACGAAATGCCAAAACATTTGAAAAAATCTCCAAGGGCATGATGGAGAGAGGCCACAATAGGAACTCACTACAGTGCAGTGTGAAAGTTAAGGAGCTCAGACAAGCGTACCAGAAAACCAAAGAAGCAAACGGAAGGTCCGGGTCAGAGCTGCAGACATGCTGCTTCTATGCTGAGCTGCATGCAATTCTAGGGGGGGCCGCCACCATTACCCCACCTCTGACTGTGGATTCCGAGGAGCGGGTAATCTCAGCCATGCCTGAGGATTCTGTGGACGGGGAAGATGATGATGAGGAGGAGGACGATGAGCTTGCAGAGAGCACACAGCACTTCGTTCTCCCCAACAGCCAGGATCTTTTTCTCAGCCTGACTGAAGTACCCTCCCAAGGCATTATCCCAGAAAATGAGGCCATGGAAGGGACCTCTGGTGAGTGTACCTTTGTAAATATAAAACATGGTTTAAAAGCAAGCGTTTTTTAATGATTAATTTGCCCTGATGGGATGCATTCATGGCCAGTACAGCTACTGGAAAAGTCTGTTAATGTGTCTGGGGATGGAGTGGAAATCCTCCTACATCTCCATGAAGCTCTCCTGGAGGTAGTCCAAAAGCCTTTCCAGAAGGTTTCTGGGCAGTACAGCCTTATTCTGTCCTCCACGGTAGGACACTTGACCACGCCATGCTAGTAGCAAGTAATCTGGTATCATTGCATGACAAAGCCTGGCAGCGTATGGTCCCGGTGTTTGCTGGCATTCAAGCAACATCCGTTCTTTATCTCGCTGTGTTATCCTCAGGAGAGTGATATCGTTCATGGTAACCTAGTTGAAATACAGGAATTTAATTAAGTGGACAGAGTGTAGGGATATTAAAGAAGGTACTAACAGTGATTCCCCCAAGTGACAGTGACCCCCCCATAATTTGTCCCCCAGTGACCCCCCCATAATTTGTCCCCCACACTTTAAAATCCAACAGTTTCACCAAGTACAAAAATCTCTTGGGTCTTCTGTTAAAACTTGTAAGCTACTGTCTGTAGAAACCATTGATTGTATCTGTCCTGTGAAAGATACTTTATTACTATGTAAAACTTACAAACAAGTTCATTGACTTTGTTCTTGAAGTGAACACTATGTTACCACCCCTGATACAAGGTAAACAAACACTATAAGCCGTTAAGTGACTTTCACTTCATTGTAACAGCAACGGCTCCTAGGAACAGACCCCCACCCTCTGTGGTTAAAGGGCCGGGAGTCTCAAATGAATTAGCACACACCCCGAAAGTGGTGGAGACAGTAAATTAAAACATGGTTAAGATATGGAATGTATGTTGATGAATGCTTGATGTACATGAATGGTTAGGGAGGTGCCAGCCTAGAAAGGGAGTATCCATCGGCCGAAGAATGTGTCAAGTGGACCACCAGACAATCCCTGGAGGGTAAACTGGGATCCACCCCATCACGTGGAAGGATGAGAAACACAAACTGTGGACGGTGTGGAGCCACCAGGAATGTGCCACTTTGGACAGTGTGGAGCCACCAGGAATGTGTCATCTGCTGATTGAGTCAGCAACAGCAGGATGAAACAGTTCCCATAGACTAACATAGGAATTAATTCCTATAAGAATGGACTCTAAAGACTGATGACTTTGAGTCTCTGGTTCTGCTGCCAACCTCCAGGAGCATCAGGTACACCTGACACGGACTTGGCTCCATCCTCATGACCAAGATACCTGACCAGTAACTTGGCATGAGCAACTTCTAGGCTGGTAACTATAACACCTATACAGAACTTGAATGAATGATTGTGTGAATGAATATATATATATATATGTGTGTGTGTGTGTGTGTGTGTATAAGGAATAAGTAGTGATAGGAATAAGTAGTCAAACAACGTTGTTTACTTTTATCTTTTGCTTTATTATTATATTTACAATAAATGTGGCATCTTTGCCTTATCCCTCTTAATAAGATCCTGCTGGTTTTAATTCTATTGGTATAACAAGAGGTGGCCATTCCTACTGGGCTGTTTGCCTGTGGCTGAAAAGAAATCCTTCCCTGCAGTTAGCCAAGCGGGGTGTGGAGGGGGAGATCATTGGCACTGAGCTTTTCACGTTTGGCTAGCAGGGATCTTCCCTGATACCAGCCACGTGGTGGGGGGAGGGATAAAGTGATCATTCCAGAGAATTGGATGGGGGGTGGGGCTTAGTTTGGTTTCTGCTGCTGCACATTAACAGGAAAACCACAGCACTCAACGGGCTCTGCTTGGTATGTGGGAAAGGAGGGCGCTGCTTTTAGGAAGGCTGCAGAAGCCGAAAGACAATGGCTTACCATGGCCGCATGCAAGCCGAATTCTGTTGCCTGGACCTGCGTCTGTGAGCTTTAACATCAAAGCTGCAGGCACTCAATATTAAGATGCAAAATGCGACCTTGTACCGAAATCACATGTGCTATGTAATGTGAATAGTGTTGTTCACCGTGAAAGAGTATAAGCATTGTTCTGTAAAATGTATCTTTTTAAATACTTCTCTCCCTTTTTTTTCCTCCCTCCCACAGCTGCAAATTTTTCAA
Source organism: Chrysemys picta bellii (assembly GCF_011386835.1). Lineage (NCBI taxonomy): Eukaryota > Metazoa > Chordata > Testudines > Emydidae > Chrysemys > Chrysemys picta. Next base: position 40,879,091 of record NC_088793.1, on the reverse strand, counting down.
GCCTCCCTCCTCCATCCCAAAGGCTATCTCAGATAAGGCGGCGAAAAAAAAGGACACGAGACGAAATGTTCTCTGAAATCATGGAATCGACCCGCAATGAAAGAGCTCATCTGAATGAGTGGAGGGACACAATATCAAAGTACAGGAAAGATGCCAGTGAACGTGAGGCCATGAGGGACGCTCGAGATGAGAGGTGGCAGGCTGCAACGCTGGGGCTGCTGCGTGATCAAACGGACATGCTCCAGCGTCTGGTGGAGTTTCAGGAATGGCAGCAGGATCACAGAATGCCGCTGCAGCTCCTGTATAACTGCCCTCCCCCCTCACCATGTTCCATAGCCTCCTCACCAAGACGTGTAAGAATGGGGGTGGGGAGGAGGTGAGGGAGGCTCTGTGCACCCGCCCACTCCAGCCCAGTTTACAGCCCAAGCGAAAGGCTGTCATTATTTTGAACTTTTTTAGTGGCCTTTTCCTTCCCTCCTATCATCCTCCCAAACCCCACCCGGGCTACCTTGTCAGTTCTCTCCCTATGTTTATAATCAATTAATAAAGAATACATGATTTTTAAACAACAGTGACTTTATTTCATTTGAAAGGAAGCTGTGATCGAAGGGGGGAGGGTGGTTTGCTTACAGGGAATGAGTCAATCAAGGGGGTGGGTTTTCAACAAACAGAACTTTCACACCATAGCCTGGCCAGTCATGAAATGGTTTTCAAAGCTTCTCCGATGTGCAGTGCTTCCTGGTGTGCTCTTCTAATCGCCCTGGTGTCTGGCTGTGCATAATCAGCGGCCAGGCGATTTGTCTCAGCCTCCCACCCTGCCATAAAGGTCTCCCCCTTACTCTCACAGAGATTGTGGAACACACAGCAAGCAGCAATAACAATGGGAATATTGGTTTGGCTGAGGTCTGAGCGAGTCAGTAACGTGTGCCAGCGACCCTTTAAACGTCCAAATGCACATTCTACCACCATTCTGCACTTGCTCAGCCTGTAGTTGAACAGCTTCTGACTACTGTCCAGGCTGCCTGTGTATGGCTTCATGAGCCATGGCATTAAGGGGTAGGCTGGGTCCCCAAGGATAACTATAGGCATTTCAACATCCCAACTGTTATTTTCTGGTCTGGGAAGTAAGTCCCTTGGTGCAGCTGTTTAAACAGAGAAGTGTTCCTGAAGACGCGAGCGTCATGAACCCTTCCTGGCCATCCCACGTTGATTTTGGTGAAATGTCCCTTGTGATCCACCAGTGCTTGCAGCACCATTGAAAAGTACCCCTTGCAGTTTATGTACTGGCTGCCCTGGTGCTCCAGTGCCAAGCTAGGGATAGTTCCATCTATCGCCCCACCACAGTTAGGGAATCCCATTGCAGCAAAGCCATCCACTATGACCTGCACATTTCCCAGAGTCACTAGCTTTGGTAGCAGCAGCTCAGTGATTGCTTTGGCTACTTGCATCACAGCAGCCCCCACAGTAGATTTTCCCACTCCAAATTGATTCCCGACTGACGGGTAGCTGTCTGGCGTTGCAAGCTTCCACAGGCTATCGCCACTCGCTTCTCAACTGTGAGGGCTGCTCTCATCTTGGTATTCTGGCGCTTCAGGGCAGGGGAAAGCAAGTCACAAAGTTCCATGAAAGTTCCCTTACGCATGTGAAAGTTTCGCAGCCACTGGGAATCGTCCAACACATGCAACATTATGTGGTCCCACCAGTCTGTGCTTGTTTCCCAGGCCCAGAATCGGCATTCCACGGCTATTACCAGCCCCATTAACAGCATGATCCTCAAAGCGCCGGGGCCCGTGATTTGATAGAATTCTGTGTCCATGTCCTCATCACTCTCATCATTGCGCTGCCATAGCCGACTCCTCCTCGCCTGGTTTTGCAGGTTCTGGTTCAGCATAACGTGCGAGGTGTTTACAATTCATAGACTCATAGACACTAGGACTGGAAGGGACCTCGAGAGGTCATTGAGTCCAGTCCCCTGCCCTCATGGTGGGACCAAATACTGTCTAGACCATCCCTGATAAACATTTATCTAACCTACTCTTAAATATCTCCACAGATGGAGATTCCACAACCTCCCTAGGCAGTTTATTCCAATGTTTAACCATCCTGACAGTTAGGAACTTTTTCCTAATGTCCAACCTAAACCTCCCTTGCTGCAGTTTAAGCCCATTGGTTCTTGTTCTATCCTTACAGGCTAAGATGAACACGTTTTCTCCGACCTCCTTATAGATACCTAAAAACTGCTATCATGTCCCCTCTCAGTCTTCTCTTTTCCAAACTAAACAAACCCAATTCTTTCAGCCTTCCTTCATAGGTCATGTTCTCTAGACCTTTAATCATTCTTGTTGCTCTTCTCTGGACCCTCTCCAGTTTCTCCACACCTTTCTTGAAATGCGGTGCCCAGAACTGGACACAATACCCAGCTGAGGCCTAACCAGTGCAGAGTAGAGCGGAAGAATGACTTCTCGTTTCTTGCTTACAACACACCAGATCACGTTTGCTTTTTTTGCAACAGCATCACACTGTTGACTCATATTTAGGTTGTGGTCCACTATAACCCCTAGATCCCTTTCTGCCCTACTCCTTCCTAGACAGTCTTTTCCCATTCTGTATGTGTGAAACTGATTGTTCCTTCCTAAGTGGAGCACTTTGCATTTGTCTTTATTAAACTTCATCCTGTTTACCTCAGACCATTTCTCCAATTTGTCCAGATCATTTTGAAGTTTGACCCTATCCTCCAAAGCAGTTGCAATCCCTCCCAGTTTAGTATCATCTGCATACTTAATAAGTGTACTTTCTATGCCAATATCTAAGTCATTGATGAAGATATTGAACAGAGCCGGTCCCAAAACAGACCCCTGCGGAACCCCACTCGTTATATCTCTCCAGGAGGATTGGGAACCATTAATAACTACTCTCTGAGTACGGTTATCCAGCCAGTTATGCACCCACCTTATAGTAGCCCCATCTAAGTTGTATTTGCCTAGTTTATTGATAAGAATATCATGCGAGACCATATCAAATGCCTTACTGAAGTCTAGGTATACCACATCCACCGCTTCTCCCTTATCCACAAAATTCGTTATCCTATCAAAGAAAGCTATCAGATTAGTTTGACATGATTTGTTCTTTACAAATCCATGCTGGCTATTCCCTATCACCTTACCACCTTCCAAGTGTTTGCAGATGATTTCCTTAATTACTTGCTCCATTATCTTCCCTGGCAAAGAAGTTAAACTAACTGGTCTGTAGTTTCCTGGGTTGTTTTTATTTCCCTTTTTGTAGATGGGCACTATGTTTGCCCTTTTCCAGTCTTCTGGAATCTTTCCTGTCTCCCATGATTTTCCAAAGATAATAGCTAGAGGCTCAGATACCTCCTCTGTTAGCTTCTTGAGTATTCTAGGATGCATTTCATCAGGCCCTGGTGACTTGCAGGCATCTAACTTTTCTAAGAGATTTTTAACTTGTTCTTTTTTTATTTTCTCTTCTAAACCTATCCCCTTCCCATTAGCATTCACTATGTTACGCATTCCTTCAGACTTCTTGGTGAAGACCGAAACAAATAAGTCAATTAGCATCTCTGCCATTTCCAAGTTTCCTGTTACTGTTTCTCCCACCTCACTGAGCAGCTACTCTGTCTTTGGTCTTCCTCTTGCTTCTAATATATTGATAAAAAGTCTTCTTGTTTCCCTTTATTCCCGTAGCTAGTTTGAGCTCATTTTGTGCCTTTGCCTTTCTAATCTTGCCCCTGTGCTATTTGCCTATATTCATCCTTTGTAATTTGTCCTAGTTTCCATTTTTTATATGACTCCTTTTTATTTTTTAGATCATACAATGTTCATGACTGCTGTCTTGAGCTGAGCGGGCTCCATGCTTGCAGTGGTATGGCATCTGCACTGTTCACCCAGGAAAAAAGGCGTGAAATGGTTGTCTGCCATTGCTTTCCCGGAGGGCGGGGGAGGATGTACCCAGAACCACCTGCGACAATGTTTTTGGCCTCATCAGGCACTGGGATCTCAACCCAGAATTTCAATGGGCGGAAGAGACTGCGGGAACTATGGGATAGCTATGGGATAGCTACCCACAGTGCAATGCTCTGGAAGTCGACGCTAGCCTTGGTACATGGATGTACACTGCTGAATTAATGTGCTTAGTGTGGCCGCATACACTCGACTTTATACAATCGGTTGCCAAAAATTGAATTCTGCAAATTTGGATTAATCCTGTAGTGTAGATATACCTAAAGACTTGCACACGTGCATAACTTTACACCCTGAAAGCAGTCTGATTGAAGTCTATGGGATTACACAATAAGTAAAGTTAAGCTCATATGGTGCAAGTCTTCACAGGAGTGGGGCAATACATATTTCCAGATAGCAGCATTCTCATGCCACCATTCACCAACATACATGGGTTCAGCAACTGCAATTTCAGTTTTGCAACACTCAAGTAGTCTTGATCCACGAAAACATCCTCTTTTATTGCAAAAGCTCCCAAACCTACACTGCAGAAAATAACCTTTCTTTCCAATTTTAAATAAAGAAACAGAAACCTAGAGTGTCCTGGTCCAAAGCTGGTGCAAAATATCTCATCTCTAATTGTTCATTTCTTCTAACAGATACATAAGTCCCTTTTAACACTTATAACTTGATTATGACACAAGAGCAACCATTCCTTTAGAGAAGCAGATAAAGTAATAAAATCATCTAGCTCTACTATAATATTTTTAAAACTTTAGATTCACATTGTCTTGATAGTGTGTGTACTGTTTTTATTAATAGAAATCTACTAGAATTTTTAGGGTATTACATTCCTTCTCCTGACTCAGTTGCTTAGTCACTGGCTTTTATAATTAATTTATGTGTAGTCTTTATTGATTACTTTTCCTTGGCTCCTTCCTTATTAACCCAATCTAACTTTTTGTGCTTCTGAATTTATCTAACCCAGGCTAAGTCACATGTCCTTAGGGTTATTTCTTCTAGATGCCCTGTTACCCAGCCCAATGCACAAGAGCCTGAAGTTAACTGAGAATATGGGTCTGCGGCCCTTCTGAGTGCTGCATATTACATTACAAGCGGCCAGCCACAAAACAGGACATTTCAAGGATTGCGCTATTTCCCATTAATTTCGTAAGCCTAGTGCTGAGTTATCTGTGAATGTACACATATCATTTTACAGTCACTCTTCTTAATAAATGATTCACTTTTAATGGGAATAAGTGATGCTGCAACTGTTTCTTCTCTGTAATATGATTTCTGCTCTGCAATTTCCTTCCAATATTTTTTTCAAAACACTTAATCTTTTGTGCCAATAATTAGCGAATTCTTGTTAGCTGAAGGGAAATGCATACCTTAGAGTATTTTCGGGATAAACCAGATTCATTATAATTCATTTCCAATATTACATATCACTGGTCATAGGAAAGAATGGGACTATGCATAACTTTTTATTGGACCCCCAAATATGTGCCTCTCCCAATCATTAACTGCAAACATTTGTATTTGTCTTTGGTACTAGCACCCAAACTTAAATGGTAAAGAGAAGATGAAATATAAAAGCTGGTAAACTCCATAATTAATAATGTACGTTACTTGGGACAATTTCTGCCCACACCTTTGCATGCCCAATTCCCCCAACTTCTGTACGAGTTACGAACATATACCTGAAAGATGAAGTTAGCCCTGAATGTTTTAAACTACAAAACCCAGTGAAGGACTGCTGAAAATAATGTCCACCTGCCTCTAAAAATAATCTGCTTCTGGTATACTTAGTATCTAACTAAAGATGTGCCTGCGGAGATACCATAATGGCTTTGGTCTTGAACCCAGGCCTAGGAGTTCTCTGACAACTGCCACATCCTGGCCTCCACCAAATGACTATTAAAACTAGCAGGGCTAAGAAGCTACTAGGGCTATAGCCTCAGAAGCTCTGATTGGAGGATTGCCCAGCTCCACTGATTGGTTCAACTATGCTATCTAAGGCAGAAGAAGGAATGGGAAGTTTGTCTGAGCAACAAGGTGGTTTCTTATTGCGGCTGCATTGGACCCTGCTTGTGCCTCCCTCCAACCCTGTTCTTGATTCGTGCTCTGCTCATGGCTGCTGCCTTACCCCCAGCTTAGCTCCCTGTTCCCACCATGCTCCTGCTCCATGCTTGATCCTTGCTTTTCCTCCAGCCATTACTCCTTGCCTCCAATGCTCAGTGACCACTCCTGGCTCTGACCCTGGCCTGTGACTTCTGACCCTAACTTCAGCTTGACTCTGGCATTTGGCATCTGTCCTTAGCTTTTATTCTTGGTTCTGACTCTGGCTTGACCCCTGGCTCTGGTAACTGGCAGTTGACTCTGGTGCTGACTTTGGGCTTTATTTCCCAATCTGGACATATGTTCTGCACACTACATCCGACTCCTGTCCTGACTATTAGGCCAGACCGCCTACATCTCAGTCCATAACAGCTACCAGGTAGCCTTTCCAAAACATGGTAACAGTTTATTAGTTACCCTGCAATACCGATTGTGCAAGTCCTTTGGTTAGCAAAGAGAGGCAAAAGGTAAGCTAGAGTTCAGCCTGGCAAACGCCAGGCCTGGACTCCCTTGAGCCATGCTGCTTCCATCAAAGCCATCATGGCTTTTGTGTCCTAATTGCACTACACTACATCCCTCCTTTCCCTCAAAAAACTTTAAATTCACAACAATTAATACATTCATCACTTTGAAATACTTCCAGCTTATAAATAAAATACAACAAGCACAGAATAAATAAAACAATGTCAAAAGTTTGATGATTGATCAACACATCCACAGAAACACAGTTGCTTATGTTATATAGTCCTCCAAATGCACTGGAGGTTGACAGCTACTTGTTTTTGGGTAACAGGGACTTTCCACCTCTGGCATACAGAGGGTTGACTCACTTGCCTTGGAGAGAGTACAAAGGGTTCAGTTTCTGTAAGGTTGCCCTCCTCCTCATCTTGCAAAGTGGGAACTCAATGAGTGCCGCAAGTGGTTTGATGACAGATGCATTTTGTGTCACTTTCTGGGATCCTCTTCATGCAGTGATCTCACCTTTGATCATTGTGATCTTATAAGGCTCAGGATAAAAGTGCATACACAGTTTGTTGCGGGGCTGAAAATTTCTGACAAGAACAATATCTCCCACATGGAAAGATGTGGTTTCAGCCTGTCTGTACTAATCAGTATATTTTTTCATGAGGAGCTTCGCTTCCTTGTCATGTGACAAAGAGATTAATCATCTGCTCTTATCTCAACAGGTGGAAGTTTGTCGTTAGTTGTCTGCCGAACATAGCACTTGCTGGCGCAGTACCAGTTAAGCAGTAGGGAGTGCTTCAATAACTATGGAGGAAACAAAGTAACTCCTGTTTCATGTCCAAACCATCAGCTGCAACAATTTGCAGTTGTTTTTATCTGTTGCAACGAGACAACTTTAAGATTGGTGTGTGATAGCAGAACATGCGCTCAGTTTTTTCCATAGCATTCTAATTGTTAGCTGTTTCAGCAGTACATGCCGGGAAAAGAAGTCAGCAGGGTTATCCTTTCCAGGCCAATAGATAGCTTTGTAGTCATAATCTTGTAGTTTGATCATCCAGCTCAACGAAAGCTGGTGGGTGAAAAGAGAGATTGTTAAACATAGGTTCAAGAGATTTGCAATCAGTCAGAATGATGAAATAACATCCATAAATGTATGAATGAAAATGGGAACAACTCCATGCTACAGCAAGAGCTTCTCTTTCTGTCTGAGAATCTTGTAGCTCAGGGGGTGAAAGAGCCTTGCTGGAATAAGTAATGGCGTAAATTTGACCACCTTGGTCAACCTGTGCGAGGATTGTTCCTAATCCAACAGGACTGGCATCTACATAAAGTTCAGACCGCTTACCAGAATTAAAATATGACATGATGGCATTGCTGGTAAGGGATTTTTTTAGTTCCTCAAATGCATTTTGATGTTCATCTGCCCACACCCATATTTTATCTTTCTTGGTAAGATCTTCCAGAGGTTGTGTGATATTGGTTAACCTCAGAATGAATCTGCCACAGTAATCTGCAAGCCCTACCAAGCTAGAAATGTCAGTGGGGTTTATGGCCACGGTGGCACTCTGAATGTCCTTCACTTTCTTAGGATCCGCTGAGACACCATCTTTGGAGAATGTATATCCAAAAATTCTAATGTGGGTTTATTGTAATCACATTTGTCTGGGTTAACATGAGATTCTGCTTCTGCAGTCATTCAAAAATAGCTGCTAGTCGAGTGTCGTATTCTTCAGATGTGGTACCAAGTACTAATATGTCACCACTCACATTAAGAACCCCAGGGATTCCAGCTAGTACCTCATGTATGATGGTTTGAAATATTTCTGCAGCTGAAGAAATGGCAAAAATGTCATTCATAGTGATGTAGACCCACATGTATTATGAAGATTGTTATGTACCTTGACTCAGTGTGGAGCTGAAGTGGATGGTATCCTGCTGTGAGGTCAAGTTTTGAGCAGAACTTTGCTCCATTCAGCTCTGCAATATTTTCATCTACAGTGGGAGTGATGTGTCACTCATGCTTGATAACCCAATTCTGTAAACACATATCCACACAAATTCGGATTTTGCCTAGTTGCTTTGTTTTTTGCAGACCATCCACTTGCTCGATGATGTCTAGTGCTTCTATGTGTGCTGGTTCTTCTTCCACCAGCTTTCTGACACAGAAAGGAATGTATCGGTGTGGTAGAGCTATAGGCTGAACCATGTCATCAGTGTGCAATTTTATTTGCCCTCCTTTCAGCTTTCCTATTCCTCTGAACGCATTCCCATGAGACTGGAGGAGTTGATTTAGCTTGTTATGCTGTACCATTTGTATCATCTGATTCAGTCCTAGTACACTTGCTGTGGTATAACTAATCGGCCTATCTGTGCCATTAGTCACTATGTATGTCAGACTGCAAACAGACAAGTCCTTAAATACATAATTAGCTGCGAACACATCACACATTGTCAGTAGGTCTGGATTTCCATAGGGATATAGTTTTACTGCCAGTGGTTGTAAAAGCAGTTTCTGTGGTATGGCATACACACATTAATCAATCACATTCACTGGTGCATCAGTTTCAGTTCAAACTTCAGTCTAGTATCTTTGTATGATGATGTGGCATTGTGGTTGAACACTATGCCTGAAAGGCTTTGTTCTCTCTGGAAATATTATGAAGACATAAGAGTTGTCATCTTCTGAGGTGTCAGTTTGGAGGATGTTCACTCAATCCTAATGTCTTTGTTGGAAATTTTTCTTGACCTGTGGGGAAGTAGTAATCTACAGACTTTTGTGTAGTGGTTTCATTTAACACAGCTATAACAGAAAACCCCTTTTGCTGGTAACCACTGTGGCATAGATAAAGCCTCCATATCTGTAGCATTTTACATTTGTCATTTTTGGGGTCAGACCTAGAGTATTTGGGAGTTGGTTACCTTCTTGAGAATATTACACTTAATTTTGGAATGAGTTCTTACTGTGGAGTGCATGTGCTGTCTTTGTACTTCTTCCCAGGTTTCCTTGCTTTATTTGTTGAGCAAGTGTTTCCAACATCTTATTCACTCGAGCCTCATCCACTATTATGACAAGAGTCATTGGGGGGGGTGTGTGGGGGGGTTCAGAGAATGTCTTCTCAGCTTAACTGAGAAACAGCTTTGTATTATCTGCCCTTTTATCTCACTGATCCATATTTGTGAACACACATGAACTTGCAAAGTGACGTAGGCTGGCATAATACTCATCCATGTTTTCCCCTTCTCACTGACATGTTTGCTGAAATGTATATTGTTCATCTCAATGTTTTTATGCAGTTTAAAATATCCTGTGAGTGCTATTTTTGCTTTTTTATAGTCCTCACTATCCTCAATGTTAGGGAATGTTACAAAAATATGATGCACCTCACTGCCTGCAAGTGTCGGAGCATAGCACCTTCTGTGATGGAGTCATCTTCTTTCATCGCAAGAAATAGATTTTCTAACCTGTCAAGCCAGTGTTCCCCTCTGGGTCCCAGAATGGAATGACATTCATGGACAGGAAATGCAGGGAAGTTCAGGAATTTTTTTTTTAAGTTAAAACAGCAGTATTGCAAAGTGTGCCATGTGGCTGTGGGAAATTAAGTAAACCCTTGATAGATTTGTTGTCACGAGGCTTTGGTTAGCAGTGTTCAGTGTACATTATTGTGTTATTTTTTGTGTTAACTTCAAATGGACAAGTTCAGGCTTTCTGATGAAGTCCAGAGGATATTCCCCACTCAGAATGGCTGCCACAACACTTCCAGGCTGACAGAGCAAGGCAAAATTGCTGCAAAGTGCTGATTATAGCATGGCAGAAAGTGGCTTCTACAACTGCACATAGGCAGACTATTGTTTCTATGAGCAGTATTGCACAATCTAAAAATTCAACACCTAAAAAGAGCTCATACCTTTCTTTTTTCTTTTTTGCGGCGTCTCTCTATTTTTAATTCTTGTGGTTCTTGTTGATCCTCATTGCCAGTGTTGGATCAAATTGAGTTGGATCTTCTAGAAAGAGTCACACAGATGCTGTATATAGTTTCAGATTAAGATTCCACAGACCACTAGTTTAATCCTGCAGCTCGCAGAACACAACATGTACCTTCTTTACCCCATAGCTAATTGAACTCCCCAATAAAACTCCAAAACCTGGGATGGACTAATGTGACCTGGGTGTGATATTCAATATTCTAAAAGAAAAACCCAGCATGAATCACGGAATTAATTCTCCACAAACACTCCAGATCTCTCTCTGTCCCTTTTCCTTAGTCCCAGGTGAGAGTTTCAGAGCCAACTCTTAACCTCTCCCCCCGACATTGACCCATGCTGATTTCACATGTTTCACTTGCCAGAGACTCCTGAGGATAAGTGTCAGTTGTTCAGTCAATGGGGCTCCCATTGTCTTGGCGCATCTTCCATTGAGATGGGTCAATTTCAGCCAGTCCTGTAATGATCCATTCATTCCACCGCAGACAGTTACATGACACATCTTATGTCTCCTACTGTGCCCAAAGTGCCATTCCAGCCCCATCTCTAACTTCCCCATCTCCCCTACTCATTACCTCCACCTTCTGCCCATGCCTATCCCAACTTCTGCACCCACTACCTCACCCCTTCTACTCACCACTACCCCTTACACACCTGTCTGCCTTTCCCCCTGCTCCCCCTACTGCTCCTGCCTCTAGCTTGCCTCCCTGACCCTACCCCTACCTCTTCCTGGCCTTCTGCACCCACCAGCTCCCATAGCATAGTTTCTTTCAACTTAGGGCACTGATTTCTTAGATGCTCAGTGGTGTTACACTGATAACACCTTTTTGGGCACTCCCCTTTCACAGGAGGTTTGTGATGGGATTTCCAGGAGAGAAATGATTCTGGGGGAGTGAGTGCCTAGGCTCCCAACCACCCTCTTTTTCCATAGGGGTAAAACAGGATTCCCCATTTACACTGGGTTTGTACCCCTCCTTCTGTGGCTTGCACCCAAGCGACATCTGGGCTTGCTCAAAGGCATCAGCCAGTGTAGCCATCTCTTCTACAGATTTTACAGATTTATCCCACAGGCAATTTTTTACATCATCAGTGCATATACTCAAGAAATCTTCTTGAGCAATGAGATCAAGCAATAAGTTGTAACTCTCGGCCCTCTTTCCTTTTACCCATTTTCTTATTAGGGCACATGTCTTATAAACATATTCACTATGCCAGCACTCCTTTTAAGATTTCTGTATTTCACCCTATACACTTCAGGAATGACTCGGAACCTTTGTAAAACAGTTTCCTTACATTTAGAATATATCAGACCTTCCTGAATTGGCATTTCATTAAATACATTCAAAGCTTTACCAGTTTTGCAACCAGTGTGTGGACTTTCTTGTCCTCAGGAACCTTATGAACTTCACATAACTTTTCAAAGATGGTGAAGTACTCCTCAATGCAGTCTGTCTCTTTGTATGTAGGACACAGCTGGTCCCAGCTGTGGATTCCTTGTGTGGAGGGAGATGTTGGTGACTCTAGGATCCTTTTCTGTTTTTCTAACAGTTCCAGATTGTTATTTCCTCTCCTTCTCCTTCTCCTCACCTTCTCATTGTCTCAGCATCATGGCTGGCTTATGGGCTTCCACCTCCCTTTCCTTCAGCACCATGGCTCTTTTATGGGCAGCTCCTTCAGCCTCCCTGGCTCTTTTGTGGGCGACTTATTCTCTTTTTTTCCTTTTGCTTTTCAGCTTCCAATGCAGCAGCTGTTTCTTTTAGTCTCATCTCTGCTTGCCATATCTGATACTGGCGATCTTTCTCTTTTTCTGCAGCTTCCAGCCTGGCCAGCTCTAACTTTGTACTTTTGTCATTGCTGCTCATTTTTTTGCTTATTGTTTCTATTCCCCTTACCCTAAATAAGCAAACAGAAAATAACAAACTGTAACATTTCTTTGACTGTTTCCAGCCACCACACTTGAGTCTCCACTTAAAATTATGACACTAGTGCTTAAAGTGTAAACTTCACTCAAAATAACAAGCTGTGCATATACCTTGCTCGCTGCACCATTGTGACAATACCCAGGGTACAATCTGGACTGTTGAGCAGCTCTCCAGCATGGGCTGCTTTTTACATTGCTTCGTTGTGAAAGCTACCACTTCTGGTCAGCAAACACACAGGTTCCAGCATGTAAATTACTCCCAGCTATACTGTATAAGTGCTATGGCCAGTCACCCTTGAATTACGCTACAGAGCAACACTAGCAAATTCCCAGTCCCAGATTTCCCCCCAGAAATTTGTGTCTTGTACTGCCCAGAGTTTTCCTGGACAACACAAAGTCCATCATTTTATTAATAGAAAAGGATATGCACAAATCCTGTTATCTCAAATGGAGTTTCCCAAACACTTCAATCCAAACACACTGGTTTAGATAAAACAATAAAATAAGTTTATTAACTACTGAAAGATAGATTTTAAGTGATTACAAGTAATGAGGCATTAAAGTCAGACTTGGTTACAAAGAAATAAAAGGTAAAACATAACTAACACCTAACTTAACAAGCTAAGTGAATTCAAAGTAAAAGGTTTCCCTCACCACCAGCTCTAGCAGTCTTCCTGGCTGGAACCCTTTCAGAAAGGACCTCTCCCCCCCAGGTCAGTGTTAATTTCCTTGTCCTTCAGGTATTGTTGATGCCATGAGTAGAGAGAAAGGGAGGAGATGATTTGGGGTGTCTGTTCCCCATTTTTATACTTTTCCTTTTCTTTGAAAATCATCTCCAGCTGAGGTTCAGGAGATAGCAAGTCTGTGGGGATGGGAACGTCCAGCTATTTCTTTGCCAAAATGTAGATTTCTCGTTCGCATCCTTTTTGCTGCCAAAGAATGGCTGCTTACCCAGGTGATAGTCCATTTGATTTTGTTGACACCCAGCTGAGATGCCAATTTGCTGTTTGCCTCTGAGGCACTGGTTTGTGCTTGCTTTTCTAAACATGTCTCAGCAATGTTATACAGTAGAATTTTATAACTAGATACAATGTTGCCACACATTTTACTAGGACAATAATGATCAACAAAGTATGAGTTTTAAAATGATACCTCACAAGGCATATGTCAAGGCTGAATCCCAACTCTGTCACTCCGAGTGCAGAAGTGGGACCCACCAGGATTTTAAAAATTAATACTTGCCACTCCAGGCTTGTATTAAACTCCCAAGGTTACAGCTTTTCTCTGACCTTGGCATAGTAAATGCTACCACCACTCAAATGCAACAAAACCCCCTCTGAAGCCAGGAAGGAGCACTTGAGAATTCCTCCCTGTGGGGTGCCCTCAAGCCCTTTCACCCCCCCTTCTGGGGAAGAGCTGAAAAAAGGAAACAAAGGAAATTAGCTGTGGCTACCAGCTAATCAAACAACATGCATGTCTTAGGACACCAAAAATCCAATTCTGGTCTTAAGAAAGGTAAATTTTATTAAAAACAAAAAGAAAGAAAATATATCTGGAATTTAGGCTTTTGCTAGATTTTAAAAGAGCAATTCCAAAAATCAAGCACCCAAAATTGCTTTCTTGGGGGTTCAGCTTAAGGTTTACAAGCAAACAAAAACATCTGGATTTAGCACAGAGGAGTCTGCAAGCCAATAAGAAATAAAATAAATAACCCTAATCACATCTAGTTAAACATTCTGATCTACTTACACATTGGAGTTCAGATAGGTAGTTCTAGGCATGATCTGATGACTTATAATCATACCCGGCTTAGCTGCTTATAGCATGGCTGCTCTGACCCCTCAGCCTAGAGAGAACAGACAAAGGGAAAGTTTCTTTCCCAATTTTAAAAAGTTCTCCCTGCCCATTGGCTCTCTGGGCAGGTGCCCACTTTTTTTTCTTTATCTGGGGGACTTTTTAACCCTTTACAGGTAAAGCAAGTAAAGAACAGCTACCAAGAGGGATTTTACAGCTAAGTGGCTGGCTGGGTGTCCATCAAAGGGAGCTATCCCCCCACTTTATTTATCACAGCATACTTTGTACAAAATGTATCATAGTCTTGTAAAAAAAGGTGAACATAAGGATGTAGACTGTCATACACCCCCTCACCTTGGCTCCCCTGCTTCCTGTCCCGCCCTTCCCTAACCAACCACCTCAACCCTAGGTTCACCAGACCCCCTCCTCTCAGCTCTCCCTCTGCCCTCCTCCAGTTCGCCTAACACCACACACCTACCTTTCTGCCCCCTTTTCCCCATCTCACCCAATCCGCACTCCCAATTTCCCCTCTGCCCTCAGCTTGCCAAACTTCCCTCTGGCTCCCCGTCTGCCCCCAGCTAACCCAACCCCATTCAGCTAGTCCAATCCCTGACCTGCAATTCACCTGGGTGCTGATCCACTTTTCCCCACAGCTTGCTTTCTGCCAGGATGAAGAGGTTTCTCCAGAGTGGGGTGTCAGAGCCTGGGATCTGCCACTGAAATGCTGAGCCTGGGCAGTAGGAACAGCTATGGTTGGGGAAAACTCCTATGGAGTGGAAGTGCTGGGCCCCTGTGGGATGTGGCAGCCTCCCCTTCTTTCTGTGGACCTTTCCTTCACTGCATCCCAGCTCTCCCCACCGTGTGGTGTCACCTGCACCTGTTGTTCCCCCAGCAGATCCTGGCCATGCTGCTGGCTGTGTAGGGAGAAGTAAGGAGGCCAAAACATGCCCTTACCCTGGTTCCTTTGAATAACTCAGAAGTGGAGTAGCCCCTAAAAGTAATAAGTGGGCCTGGCTTCCTGATCACCATAATTCAAGCCCTGGTGCTGCTCTTTATTTCTATTAATTTAGTTTCCTTTCCTTTGTTACCTTCAGAACTGGGACTAGGGGCTTGACCCTGCAGCAGATCCCTGCAGAAAAGGCGAGCCCCCTAAGGAGATGAGGGACCAGTCTAGGAAGTAGGCAAGGGAAGAAGCAAGAGGGCTGACTAGATAGACCAGGGATCGGCAACCTTTGGCATGTGGCCCATTAAGAAAATCTGCTGGTGGGCCAAGACGGCTTGTTTACCTGCAGCGTCCGCAGGTTCGGCTGATCGCAGCTCCCACTGGCCGCGGTTCGCCATTCCAGGCCAATGGGGGCTGCAGGAAGCGGCAGCCAGCGCATTCCACGGCCTGCGTCGCTTCCCGCAGCCCCCATTGGCATGGAGCAGCGAACTGCAGCCAGTGGGAGCCGCGATCGGCCGAACCTGTGGATGTGGCAGGTAAACAAATCAGCCCAGCCCACCAGAGTGCTTACCCTGGCAGGCCACATGCCAAAAGTTGCTGATCCCTGCCTTAACCAGTTATATTAGCAGAGATTAATAAAAGATATATTTTTAAAAATATGACAGCTGTTAGGGCATTTATATAATTTTATCCTAACTGTATCATAGTCTTTTATTTTTAAACCTTGGATTCCTGGGAGATAGCAGCATTAAAGAGGAAGCAAAAGGGAAGAAGCCAATAAATTCATTAACATATAATTAGGGTGGAACATTAATGATGTTGCATTTGGCTGCTGACAGGCCCTTAATATTAAACTGAAGAATTTGAAGCGCCAGTCCAATGGCTTGAAAATTGAAGGATGGCGATACATTGGGGTCGCAATCGGACGGCATGTGACCAGGATTTATCATTGAATTTGATCTGCTGGTTGGATCAGTAGCTTCCCTGCCCTGGGCCGGGTACTGATGGGGAGCACAATGTGAACACTGATCCATTGCCAAGCAATGCATATTGTTTCCTGGGACTTTATGGGCAACTCCTTTGCCATGGCTATCGATACTTCATAGCATAGCACTGCCCCATATTCACCATGAAAAGGCCTTTGTCACGCTGCTGCCTAAGATCCAGGAGAATAGCAACCTGCTGTTGTACGCAGACCTCTTCAACCAACCACCAGCTCACCTGTCTTCTAGACACCCTTTATGGTCATTTATGGCACCACACAGACACATTCCTTTCCATGTCAGAAAGCTGTTGGAAGAAGAACCAGCACACCTAGAAGAGCTAGCCATCATCAAGCAAGTGGAGGGACTGCAAAAAACAAAGCAACTAGGCAAAATCTGAATTTGTGTGGAATCTGCTTGGCACAACGAGTCGTCAACAACAATGGTAGTTAATCACTCTCTTGTCACTGACCCAACCATCTGTCCACAAGATTTTGATCTGCCAAGGCAGCTGTGGTAATCTCAGAACAGGTTTCGAACAGTACAAGGCAACTGCGCAGCCAATCTCTTTAAATGGGGTTTTTCTAATGACCCGCGATGCAGCTGCAGTCAACTTCAAAGTATGGCACATATCATTGTCGAGTGCCCACTGACTTATTTTGATGGTGGGCTACTGGCTCTCCACCTGGCTGATGATGCCATTAAATGACTGGGCACAAGGCGCATACGCTGATGATGAGGATGGAACAGAACTCAAATAACCCCAGAACAATAGGATTTCATCATAATTGTCTTTTTGGTGAAAACATTTTTAAAAACTTTTTTCTGGTAATAGTATGTGTCCTTTATTCTTTCCCACAGATTATGCCTGTTGTGGCAGGAAGGCTTATGTGCCCCCATTACTCTAAAAGCTATGCTACTGGGATCATAATTCCTGGGAAGGTCACCCATCCCAGATATCTAGAAATGTAGCAGCCAGACTAAAGGCAGTCCACCAGTCCTCTTGGTAGTGTGTTGGGAGTGGGCTAATGAGTGTAATAAGTAATTACAGAAACCTACAGTACTGCTCAGTTCAACAAACTCAGTGCAAAACAACTCAAATCAAATAGAGCAAGAAGAGAGATGATGACATTAAGTGGCCAAACCCACAAGGAAGCTATTCTGCTGATGAATTTGCTCTCTCCTAAATCCATAACCAAAACTGGTACATGCAATGAGTGGGCACTATGTGAGCCTGGTAAGATGGCTCAAGAAATAAAAGAAATAGACGGATGTAAAGTATATATATTAGGCCTAAGTAAAATGAGATGGGTAACTTCAGGACAAATAACTTTTTAAACAGGTTTCATCCTCCTAGATTCTGGGCCACCAAATGCCAGTGATATACACAGAGATGATATGGATCTGATATTATCTAGGAGGGCAGCCAAAAGCTTGGTAGAACAGGTAACAGTTTTGGAAAGTATAACAGTACAATTTACATCAAAGTTCAGAAAATGTTCATTATTCAGTGTCATGCTCCAACAAATTAAGCTAGTCAAGAAGAAAAAGAGAACTTCTATGAGCAGCTACAGAACATAATATACACGGTCTTGAACAGAGTGTCCTAGTAATTGGAGATATGATTGCTAAAGTAGGGTCCAACAACACTGGCAGGAAGGCCATGGTGAAAGGAATGAAAATGGTGACATGTTTGTTGACTTTTGTGGAATGAAAGCTCTGATCTTTGGATAAACTCTCTTCCCTCATCGTAATATTCATAAAATAACTTGGAGGTCACTAGATCACAGAGCAGGGAACCAAATTTATCACATTACAGTTTGGCACAAATGGAGAAGAACTTTAAAAGATGTATGTAGCAGGAATGGGGAAGATGTAGGAATAGATCACGCAGTAGTGATATCTAAATAGAGAATACAAATAAAAACAAAGAAAAGATCTGAACAACAGAGATGTCCCATGCTAAAACAGATGACAACACAATAAGAGTTTAGAACTGGGCTAGCAAATAGATACCAGGTACTTGAAGATTAAGACAACGAAACAGTAAAAGGCAAATGGAAATCGGTAAAGGAAGCTGTAGCAGGGTGGTCACCCACTCCTGCCTTAAAAGGCTTAAATCAGCCCTGGGAGAGGGCTGAGGCTGTGAGAGGGCTACTGCTAGGAAAAGATGTGGCCACGCCCCAATCAGGGCCCAGCTGGCCCTTATAAGAGGGCAGTGGGCCAGGAGCACACAGAGTCTCTCTCTCTCTCTTTAGATGTGGAGAGAGATGGGCCTGCCTGCTAGGAGCTAAGCAGGGTACCGAGACTGGAACAGGGCTGGGGGAAGGCAGAGGAGCTGGAGAGCTCCGGCCTAGAAACCCCCCAAGGCTGCAGGCCTTGTTAAAGGCCAAAGAAAGGTACTGGGGTTGCAGAGGGAAGCCCAAGGATAGGCAGAGGCAGCAGGTCAAAACCCCCCTTGCCGGTGATGAGTGACACACTGCAGTCTGCCCCAGGGAGCGGGGGCTAGTTGATGACTGGCAGTGGCCATAGACTGAGGCAAGGTGGGGATAGAGGGTGGGGGTTCCCCGGGGAGGGGAGACCCAGATCTGTGGGGGTACTGCCAGGGGGCGCTCCTGAGTGGAAAGAGCTAATTCCTTGGAAGGAAGCACCTCAGGGGTGAGTCCCGCCCTGTGACAGAAGCTTTCACTAAAAGTTGTGAAGAAGTGCCGAGATTCAGTAAGAAACAACCATTCTTTATGATATCTTAGGATACATGGCAGAAAATAGAAGAAAGTTTCAAAATTAAACTAAAACTAAATCAAGCAAGAGTACAAACACAGACACAGGAACTTCAGGAGGAATATACCATAAATAGGCAAAGAGACCAAACAGTGTGCTAGGAAAGACAAACAAGACTTTATAGACAAAATGGCAACAGATGCACTAACCGCTGCAGCACAAAATGTGACATGAAGACACTTTATAACATCATTAAACAGTTGTCAAGAAGAAAAATAAATACCAACTGATCAGTTCAAGACAACGAGGGCAATTTTACAACAAATACATCAAAGCAATTAAATATATGGAGGCAAAACTTTTGTCAACTACTGCATGGTAAGTCAGTGGCCAACCCCCAGATATAGAGGAAGGAGAAGATCTGGAGGTCAAACTAGGACTTTTCACCCAAATGAAAGGAGAAAGGGCAGTCAATCAGCTAAAAAGTGGAAAGGCACCAGGTCAGGAAAACATTCCAGCAGAGGTTCTCAATGCTAACTTGAACACAGGAGACATTTTGATAGTCCTCTTACAAAAGATATGGGAAGAAGAAAACATACCAAATGAGTGGTGTTAGTATATAGGCTTGTTTGCCAGCCTGAGATAGAATTTTGGATATGACATTTTGATAATCTTATATCTTATACTAATATGTGTGAAGAATAATGAACAAAGAGGCTGTGTGTTGCATTTCCCACAACCAGATGGGGCTTTTAGTACAACGGGAAAAGATAAGGGATACAGCTAAAGTGTTACTGGACATGGTGGGAATGTAATATATGAGCACACACTTGAAGACTGCCTTAACTCCTTATCTCATGGCCAGGTCAAGCAACCAGTTAGGAGGGGCAACGGGGGTTGGGGAGGGAAGCATAGGAAACACTAAAAGCTGAAGAAAGGCCTGGCCTTGGCCAGAATACAACCTCACTCCTTACCCCTCCCGTGGGGTACAAAAGAGGTGGGATGAAGACCCCAACTCACAACCCGCCCAAACGGAACATGACCATAAATTGTAAGGGGTACACTCTAGGTATATTTGGGCCTGCTAAGGAGGAGGAGGTGGGAATAGGGAATGGGGACACGGTTCTACAGGGTCAGAGCTGGGAAGGGGGATACGGGGTAAACACTCTGCGGCATCAGAGCAGAAATGGGATATGGGGTAAATGCTCTGTGGCATCAGAGCTAGGAACGGAACACTGGGGAACAGTGTTTGCTGGCGTGTAGAGCTATGGATACGTTTGTTTGGAACTAACCTCAATAAACATTGCATTGCCTGTACTTCAGACTACCGGTCTTCTGCTTTCTGTCTACATGACAAGAATCAGGGGAGAGGGTGAAGGGAAAGCCCTCTAACAAGTGGGAAAAGGGTCATTTAGTGAAGCTGCTAAAAAAAGAAGTCCTTAGTCAATGTAAAAACTGGAGGGGCATTGAATTACTGTCTATCCTAAATAAGGTATTTACATGTATTATTCTAGGTAGAATAAAGAAAGCGGTAGATTCAAGGTTATGAAAAGAACAGGCAGGGTTCTGCTGGGAGAAATCACGAATCAATCAAACAGCACCAGTACAAATAATCATAGAACTGTTTATGGAATGGCAGTCACTGCTTTGTATGGATTTTATAGATTTCCAAAAAGCCTTTGATATAGTGGATAGAACAATTTTATGGATGTTATTACACCACTATGAAATCCCTCTGAAATGTATCAACATCATTCAGAGCTTCTATGAAAATATGACATGCCAAGTAACACATAACAGTGAATTGATAAATTCATTTGAGGTTCTACAGGCAGCAGAGAAGGATATTGACTGTCACCCAGGATCTTTACGGGTGGTGGACTGGGTAATCATTACACAATAATGGGATACCATGCAACAAACCAGGGCCACCCAGAAGATTCAGGGGGCCTGGGGCAAAGCGGGGGAGCTGTGGCGCTTGCACTAACCCGGCGGCGGTCCGGGTCTTCGGCGGCATTTTGGCGGCGGGGGGGCCCTTCAGTCACTCCGGGTCTTTGGCAGCACTGAAGGACCCGCCGCCACCGAAATGCCGCGGAAGACCCGTACCGCCGCCAGGCCAGGGCTCACGGGGCCCCTGTGGGTCCCGGGGCCTGGGGCAAATTGCCCTACTTGCCCCCCCCTCTGGGAAGCCCCGGAACAAACAAGAGGCATACAATGGACTTTCACAGAGAAGTTGCAGGATCTTGACTTTGCAGGTGACATCAAATTGCTATCCCATAACCAGAAAGACATGAAAGCCAAAACAAATGATCTCCAGGTCTATTCACCATTAACAGAGTTGAAAATCAACACTGAGAAAACTAAAATCATGATAATCAGCACACCACATGAAATACTAATAATATTTTCTGGGACTGACAGAGAAGCGATCTGATATTTCACATATCTTGGCAGCATTGTACGTACAAGAGGTGGAACTGACTAGGACATTAAAGGCGGAATAGCAAAAGTCAGAAATGCTTCAGCAACTCTAAAGCTGATCTGGAGAAACTGAAATCTTGCCCTTCAAACTAAACTTTGAATATTTAACACCACTGTAAAGTTCATCTTACTATATGGTGCTGAAACTTTGAGACTTATTAAGACCTTATATCTAAGCACCAAGTTTTCATAAACAGCTGCCTTAGTCAAATCCTCAATATCAGATGGCCATGAAAATCACAAATGCAGAACTCTGGAGGAGAACAAAAAAACTTAATAGGACAGGAAATTAC
Organism: Chrysemys picta bellii; assembly: GCF_011386835.1. Lineage (NCBI taxonomy): Eukaryota > Metazoa > Chordata > Testudines > Emydidae > Chrysemys > Chrysemys picta. The sequence goes on along the minus strand of NC_088793.1, from coordinate 40,857,432 downwards.
GAACAAAAATGGAGATGTCTAGGACATACATAGAGAAAGATACAAATAACATAACAAGACAAGTATTGGATTGGAACACCCAGTAGATGTAGAACTGAAGACTATCAAAATGACCTAGGAAGAAGCTATGACTGCAACAGGGGACCAGCAAAGATGGAAGGTAGTGATGGAAGATGGAAGGTATGTTTTGTATGGCATAGAGACGCATGAGAAAGAGAGAGAGAGAGGTGTCTTTTATACTCATTAATGATTTTGCATATATGATATCAGAATCATTAAGCACCAACATTTAGAATTATCATGGTCATATGTATGTTTCACATGAAATGTTGTCTTGTAAATTTATTAATGCAAAATATTATCCCACTATTTATCACAGTTATACTTCTGTCTTGCAGTATGTCAGGACCTAGCTGTGTTTTATTGTGTTGCCTCCCCCCCCCCAACCCCCAAAAAGAGAGTCCCTCTCTGTGCAAGCACAGTTTAGGGGCATGGTTAAAACATGTCTAAGTCCCAGCTATAGTACAAAACAGAATTATGTTTCAACTATGTCAAGATAATAATATACTTCTAACTGACAAGTTGTATGTACTTGACATATATTTGTACACTCACAAAAGGCCTTGAAGAAACTAACATGTCATGAGTTCTCTTTGAAAACATTATAGTCTTCCATATTTCTTGAGGCCTTGGACCCTTGATTTGGAAAATTCCACTGGTCCTAATTTAATCTACAGCATCCTGATTAGAGTAGGCCATTTATATGCTAGAACCATAAAGGATGAAACACAAGCTAAAAAATAAAATAAAAAATAACCACTGAAGCTTCTGCTGGAAATAATTTTTATGTAAAATACAGATACTCATTTTCAAATACAGCATTAGGCAAATTATCAAAAAATAATTTTAACAGTCTAATAAAACCAATCCTCTAAAATGAAAATTATCCCTTGAGGTTTTTGTTTCCACTAAAGAAATGCCTCACAACAGCACTGTCACATTTTGTAATGTGGTATCATTGTAACACATCTCTACAGCACATTACCCATTAGAATTACTGTAAGCTTTCAGACAATATCAGTGCCTGAAATCTTTGCTACTGGTAAGTAAAACCATAGAAAAGGGGACATGTTGGGAAGTGACATAGTAATGGAAACTGTATTAAGGAGTCTAATCATCACTGCATAACTTTACAAAGAAACTATCAGAAGGAATTGAACCAATTCTAATAAATCAGTGTTCAGGATTTCAAACCCATAAACTGATGAATACTTAAAGTTACCGTGTTATTATTCTGAACACCAACAAATAATTAACTTATATCTTCCTTCCTTAGGATTCTTGTCCTTTTAACTATGATCCAGAGGGTAGCTTTTATGTTACTATTATCTCTATTATTCTTTTAATAGAAACTGCATTTAGGTTTGATACATAGTTCACATGCAATAGCTTGCTAGCTGCTTCTAAGATGTGATGTGAAAGGTAGTATTCTGATAAAATGGCCAGGCAGTAGGGGAGCAGAAATAATTGTGTCATTTTAAATGCTCAACCTTTCAGTTTTTCAATATGATATTTATCATTGAGATTCACCATTTGGGCTTAGTATATAATAGTTTTATATAAAGTTACTGATTTTCTTAGTAGGTAACTTCTTTCTTGCTTTTGTCCAAAATGTCACTGATTCAAGTTATATGCTAGGATACATATTGTTATCACAGTGGAGTATAACTGGGTAGTACACAGTTAAAATACTATTATTCATATATGATGTGAAACAAAAATCTCTTTTCTTTATCTCTCTAATTTGTATCCATTTGAAAGCTGCTATTTTGTGTATGTGTGCGTGCGTAACCCACACACCTTCTGGGTGTGGTGTTGTGTCCCACTTAGGGTACATCCAGACTACCTACCATATCGTACTGATACGTACTGAGACATAGCGATTGATTTATCGGGGATCGATATATCGCATCGTGATATATCGATCCCCGAACGCGCTCCCCGTCGACTCCGGAACTCCACCGGAGTGAGTGATGGTAGCGGAGTTGACGGGGGAGCCGTGGCCATCGATCCCGCGCCGTGAGGACCCAAGGTAAATCGATCTAAGATACTTTGACTTCAGCTACGCTATTCACATAGCTGAAGTTGCGTATCTTAGATTGATCCCCCACCCCCAGTGTAGACCAGCCCTAAGTGGCACTGAGACCACTTAGAGAAAGAGATGAATGTGGCTGCTCTACAGCCTTAGCTAACAGCCACTTGGCTTTGGCTCATGCTTTAGGCTCCAGAGGTCCCCAGTTCGATCCTGCCTGCTGACAACTAGAGTCTGTCAGTGTTACAAGTGGGAGCTCGTCCGGGATTTCAACTGGGAAGACTCTAAGCTTGGGATGCACTTCCTCAGCTAGGGGAAGTATGTAACCCAAACATCTCCTGGGTGTGGTGTTCTGTCCCATCTAGTGGCACCGAGACCACTTAGAGAGAAAGAGATTAATGAGTCTGCTCTACAGCCTTACCTAGCAGGCATATGGCTTTTAGCTCATGCTGTAGAGGCTCATGCACTAAGCTCCCTGGTTCAATCTCGCCTGCCGATGACTGGGATCTGTCAGCGTTACACGTGTGTCTGTGCATGAGCCCTGGCCAGAAAGGACCACTGTTCTAAGGCTGCATGTAATCAGATATGGCCTGATTTTTAGAGGTGGTAGACATTTTTTTTATTGAAAAGTTTGATTTTTTTTACTTTTTGGTAGAAAGAAAAATTTCTATAGCCATTTTTACAAAAATACAATAAAAATGTCCCAAGCATTGTGCTGAAGGAATGTGTAGTAAGGGGGATGACTACAGAGTGGGGGATGAAAAGATAGCTTTAAGCCATCTTCAGACTCCTCATACCCTTCATTCTCACCTGAGGGCTAATAGAGTTGATACTGCTTGTCAATGCCGGCTAGGAATTAGTAGGGTGAAAAGGAGCTCCAGGCATATGCCATTTTCGCAGGCCAGGTTCCGTACACCAGCTGTCATTAGGAGGCACAGCACAAGTGTCATTGTGATAACACTGCTCTACAGCCAAAATGCTTCTGAAATAAATGTAGTCAAACTTTACTAATTCTGGGTCACTGAGAATGAAAATGATGCTTAAAATTGTTGATTGGCTCTAGTTTTCAAGATATGCTATTGGGTCAGTATATACGACCCTTGACTTGGGAATGGCGGAGGATAAGTGAGTTATAAAGGGAAGGGATCTCAATTTAAACCAGAAATGACTAAAATACATCTTTGACTGGATCTATGAATAAATCTATGACTGCGTTTGGACAGTACTTGCTTTTTAGGCAAAACAATGAATGATGCAATCTGAAGCTGGTATTGTGTCATACATGATATGAATTGCATCATGTTATTCCTGGAAGTCATGGATGATGCAATCATAACGAAGCTTACATCACTCTGCTGAACAAATTGCCCTATATCAGCTCTAGAAATCAGACAGTGTCGTGCTCTCTTATTTGTCAGTGTTTGATTTTGCAAAGGGACACATTTCTGTTTAGCCAAAGTGAGCAGAGATGCCTTGTACTTGTGTGAACAGTGCAGATAACTTCTGCTATGTTTGTGGTGAAGTGACTTTTGCATCACAAAAGCGCAGTATAACCACTATGGTTAAGAAAGCCTATCACCTTTATTTTGGCTGCAAAATTGGAGATCAGGACAAGAGGTGGGCCCCACACATATGCTGCAACACTTGTGCAACAAATCTTCGCCAGTGGTTGAACAGGAAAAGGAAATCTATTTTGCAGTGCCAATGATTTGGAGAGAGCCAACAGATCATCCCAGCAATTGTTACTTCTGCATGGTGCCTCCAGATGGGAAAGGTGTGTCAAAGAAGAAAAAGTGGACTGTGCATTATCCAAACACTCCATCAGCTATATGCCCAGTACCCCACGGAGAAGGACTGCTGGTTCCTGATGCACCAGGATCATTCTCACTTGAGTCAGATGAGGAAGAGGAAGAGGATGAAACTTCTGGTCCTGAACCATCAATGTCACAGGACCCACATTTTCTCTCATCCTCCTCCTCTGAACCATACCTCATAACACAAGGTGAACTGAATGACCTTGTCAGGGATTTGGAACTACCCAAGAGTAAGGCAGAGCTGTTGGGCTCCCGACTACAGCAGTGGAATCTCCTGGCAGGTGATGTTAGGGTTTCCATGTTCCGTGACCGTCAAAAGGATCTTGTCCCATTCTTCTTCATGGAAGGTGATCTTGTAGCCTGCAACAACATCGATGGTGTGATGGCAGCCCTCAACATCGTTCACGATCCAGATGAGTGGAGACTGTTCATTGATTCATCGAAGACGAGTCTTAAAGCTGTTTTACTGCATAATGGCAATGTTTTGCCATCAATTCCAGTTGGTCATGCAGTCCATATGAAGGAAACCTATGACAACATGAAACAACTTTTGAGGTGCATAAACTATGACCAACATCAGTGGCAGCTTTGTGGCGATTTGAAGGTTGTTGCTCTCTTGCTTGGTCTGCAGACTGGATACACAAAGTACTGTTGTTTTCTCTGCAAATGGGATAGTCGTGCAAGAGATTCCCACTACATCAAGAAAGATTGGCCACTCCGACAGTCATTGGAGCCTGGGAGGAAAAGTGTTCAGCATCCACCACTTGTTGAATCAAGGAAGATTTTGTTACCACTCTTACACATCAAGCTGGGTCTGATGAAGAACTTTGTCAAGACCATTGACAAAACAGAAGCAGCTTTCAAGTACCTCCTTGGAAAATTTCCAAGGTTAAGTGAAGCTAAGATAAAGGAAGGTGTCTTTGTTGGTCCTCAGATTCGTGAACTTCTTCGAGATGATGCATTTGACCATGCACCGCGTGGCAAGGAAAAGACGGCATGGAAAGCCTTCCAGTTAGTGGCAATAAATTTTCTTGGAAACAACAAGGCAGACAACTATAGGTTGTTGGTGGAAAACCTCCTCAAGGCATACAAAAGCCTTGGTTGCAACATGTCACTAAAGATACATTTTTTGCACTCTCATCTAGATTTTTTTCCACCGAACTGCGGAGCAGTGAGCAACGAGCACGGTGAGCGATTTCACCAGGATATTGCAACAATGGAGAAATGCTATCAGGGCAATTGGAGCCCATCAATGATTGCAGACTATTGCTGGACAGTGACAAGAGATGCTCCATTTAATGAATACAAGAGACAAGCCAAGAAGCGCCAAGTAGACACTGACTAGGACTAAACTATGTACAGAATAGTTTTTTGCCTTTTGTTTCATAATAAATTTTATTTATATAACCCTTTTGCTGATTTTTAAAGTGTTACATAAACAGGACAGGTGAAATATTATCATGTAAAGCAACCATAAACACATGAAAAGACCTAGGTTTACAATTTATGATTAAAACTCTACTATCTACACAATATACATAGACATAAAATGTTGTTTTAATTGTCATATTTGAATTCAGCACATTAAAATACATAATAAATAGCACATTTTATCTCTGACGCAGATGACTTCTCAAAAATTGTAGACCATTGTAACCTGCACAAACCAAGAATCCGCACCCGCACAAACCAAGAACCCCCAACATTGTGGCACTTGTGGCATGTTTTGCTGGCATTGGGGCTGCTTTCATTGAGGAGTTGTGCAAAACTGCCCTAATGTAGGAAAGGGCCTGCACCCTATTCTCTTCTTAGTTTGCATTCTTGGAATTTGTAAGATCCTCGTTATGTCCATGTTATTGGATGCTGAAGTTAGAGAGAGAGCAAGCAGCTTTTATGTAGAAAACCTTATGCCATTTCTTTATATCTGTTGGGTAAGATGCTCAGATAAATATTTAAATAGTTCTAGCAAAGGAAGCAGATTGCCAGGATATAAGTAGCTGTGTTTAATAAGCCATATTTAATATTGTATGCTGGCAAAACATTTTAAATTAAAACAAATATAATCTAGAGGAGTGTTTGAACAGTAGCTCTTTTACTTATACTGCGTTTGCAGGTGGGTGGATTAAATAATTGTAGAAATTTATGACTGCATTAGACCTCTTAAAATCTCTGTTAGTTTAGGGTCAAGTTTACTAAATTATTTAGCTCACTTCATAGATTCTGGCATTGCAGCAATGGCTAGCAGAACAAAATCAACACACTGGTAAACTAACAAGAATCGCAAACTAGAAGATTAAGGAACGAGTAAGGAATGTGGAAATCTTTAGAGGAGTGGGACAAAGAGCTTTGGAACTTTTAATTTCCACAGATCTTCAACTTGGGTACCTAAATAACCATGCAGAGAAGCCCATAGACATATGCATATTTACTTAGATATTGTTTTGCACTGCCATTAGACTACTAGGCTAGAGCAAATGCATTGATTATAAGAGTATGTTATGGCATTTCCATAGCACTCATCCCCATACTATATGAGAATCCTTTAACATAATTGTACATCTACATGGAACATTTTGTCGAAGACTTCTATGATGAACATATGGAGCTGAATATACACTATTACATAAAAGCACATATCCCAGCAGTTCAGGTAGAACTGTCTGCACAAATACTGGCTGGAAATTCATAGCAGCATGCTGACCATAGTCTTAAAAAGAGTATGAGTTCGCTGTTTTTTTGGGACTGGGCTCATGTGAAGCAGAAACTGTTCTGTTCAGTTACTAACTGAAGAGAGGTTGATATTAATTTATAATTTGAGGGATTCTTGATGGGAATGAAATAAGACAATACCTGCTATTTTTGTCTAATGTTTGCAGTGTTATAGGTGTGTTGGCTCCAGGATATTAGAGAGACAAAGAGGGTGAGGTAATATCTCTTATTGGACCAACTGCGCTTGGTGAAAGAGACAAGCTTTCAAACTTACATGAGGCTCTTCTTTAGGTCTGGGAATGGTACAGAGAGTGTCACAGCTAAACACAAGGTAGAACAGATTGTTTAACATAAGAAGACAATACATATTGTAATAGACTATTCAAGGTGAAGTTGCAGGTAACACCACTGCAATACCCCCCACAACACACCTTTCAAGATGGTCAATACCCCCCACAACACACCTTTCAAGATCCATAGGTCCTTCACATGCCTATCACAATCTGTGGTGCACCTCACCCACAGCACTAAATGCCCCAGTAACAACTATATGAGTGAGCCCTCACAGAAAAATGATAAGACAGAAATATCCTGTAACTTGAGCCCCACCACCCAGGGCTGAAACTGTAGCCTGAGCCTTGCCGCCTGGAGCAGTGGGGCTTCGGCTTCGGCCCCAGACCCCAGCAGGTCTATCGCCAGCTCTTGCAACCCACTTTGGGGTCCTGACCCAGTTTGAGAACCGCTGCACTACAGTACTTGTATGAGGTAAATTGAAAAATACCATTTCTTTTGTTTATCTTTCTTTACAGTGCAAGTGTTTGTAATAAAAAAAATAATATAAAGTGAGTACTGTACACTTTGTATTCTGTGTTGTAATTGAAATCAATATATTTGAAAATGTTGAAAAACATCTAAAATATTTATAATAAATTTAAATTGGTATCTTATTATTGTTTAAAAGTGCAATGAAAATGGCTATTAATCATGACTACTTTTAAAAAATCTAGTTAATTTGTTTTGTGTTAATCACTTGAGTTAACTGTGATTAATGACAGCCTCATTAACTACCTAATCAGTGGAGCTCCTTTGCTTTGCCTAGAGATAGATTTCTATATACTTATTTATTTAGGGATTGATTTTTCCAAAATGAGTGTTCAGCATCCTAAAAGTCAGGCTTATTTACGTGCCTAAATATGAATGTAGACACCTATATCTAGGTACCCAAGACAGGCTAGTCAAATTTTTTCCATTGAAACTTCTGACTAAGTGATATTTTTCTTTGACAAGTGTCTATAGAAAATTTTGATTCTGTCTAAAAATTGAGCACCTGAAACTTCAACATTCAATTTGGAAATGATTAACCATTTTGCTTTGACATTTGAAATAATACAAAATGTTTCAACATTCCCAAATCAAAACTATTCACTTTGGTTTGGTTCAACATTAAACCATGTCCTCCGATTTATTACCCCCACTCTACACCTAGGTTTGAAAATGTTAATGTTTGACCCCTTTGAGTTAAGCATTTAGTCCAACTAGCGTCATTTAAAATATTTTCTTTAAAATATTTCTGGCAGAAGTACGCCATTATTTCAACACTAATGCTGTGGAATCTGATTTGTTTGGTATAGTATAGGAAGTTTTTCTGAAATCAAGATTCATGTGGTGTGTTGTTTTATCTCTGCTGCATTATTTCAGTACCATCATGAATATTCATCAGGTATGATCCTCACTTAATTTATCCAATCAGTTTCCAGTATATCTGAGATCTGCAGTTGTCATCTTCCAGTCCTTTGGTACCTGTTGTATCCTGAGTTCTTTCACTGTTTATCTTGCTACTTTCATGAGAATTCTTGGATTCATTGCCTATGGTTCTAGCTCCTCATGAACTTTTTATGATTCTAGCACCTTATAGCCTTAAGGCCTTCACATGATGCCAGAACTCTCATTCATTAGGAAAATGCATGCAGTTTTAAGCTTAAGTTGTTCTTCAGCTTCTTTTACAAACGAAAAGACAAATACAGTGATTTATTTTGTTCAGTCCCGTTTTTTCACTTACTGCCCAGAATACCAGCAGGTATAAATCAGTATAGCTCCCTTGAAACAGTTTTAAAGAAAACAGCATTGAAGCATTTCTTTTGAGTGTGTGAGGAATACAGTGCACAACATTTATAAACTTTTTAGGGGACAAAAATGGAGATTGCATTTTTGAGCCTATGAAGCATGAGAGTGCCTGTTCACTGTTACAAAAGATATCTCAGATACCACTGTGTGGGCTTGTATTCACTACTGGGGTAAGTCAACATAAGTTACGCTACTCCAGCGACATGAATAATGTAGCTGGAGTCGACGTAGCTTAGGTCAACTTACCCCGGTGTCTTCACAGCGCTGTGCTGACAGATGTTCTCCGGTTGACTTACCTTACTCTTCTCGGAGAGGTGGAGTACTGGGGTTGACCGGAGGGAGTCTTCACTAGACCCACTAAATTGACACCCTCTGCATCGATTCCAGCAGCGTCGATCTCCCCAGTAGTAAAGACAAGCCCTGTGATAACCCTCTGCAAATTCTTACTTTTTGGTGGTGACCATTGTACTATGGCAGAATATATTTAATAAAACAGCAGTGTCAGACAAGTTAGAAGAATACAATTCTGTTTTCTATGTAAACAACTCTAGTGGTATAAAATTACCTGTTTAAAAGATTTCAACTAAATCTGAAAACACACACACACACACACACACACACACAGTTTCCACATCAATACCTTTCTTCACATATCCTGGAAAAAGCACACTAATGCCACTTCTATTCCAAATCTAAAAGTCATGAATCTTATGTATGTTTCCCTGTCATCACAGTCTCTTGACCACCTAAAGCCTTTTATTTTGGCTGTAGCTATAGCAATTTGATTTGCAGGAACACAAGAAGAAATATTGAAAACCACACTTCCTGCTCTCTCAATTGGGCAGAACAGACTGAAAAAAATTGTGCTAAAATCTAAACAGCTGAGAAAACAAGACAGACTCATCCCTTGGTAAAATCATATTTGTGTCATTAGAAGAAGAGAACCATGGCTTAGCAGCTGCTGCTGGCTAGATATAATGCAAAGCATATGAATGGATTTCCTTACTGAAATCCACACTTCTGCCACCTTTATTTTGAATAATAGAGTGAACACAATTAAAAGTTCTACAATTTAATAAGGTGTGGGTTTTTCCCCCATTTTCAGCAATATTCTCTATCTAGAGAATGGGAAGTTCCACTAGCAATGGTAGACTTTTTCAAAATGGCACATTTTTAAAGATAATCAAATTTCCATTACTGTGTGGATAGTTATGCTACTTGAATAAGAGTGACAATGCATGGGGGGAAAAACAATATGATTGGATATATTATCTGCCTTAGATTATGAGATTTTTTTTCTCCCTAATACCAAACAACTTTGATTGACTTTGAGTGAAATTCAGGAAATATATCTATATCTATATCTATATCTATATCTATATCTATATCTCTATATATCTCAGACACATATAAGTGATGGGGAAACCATTCAGACTGTTTGTTCCTTTTAAATCCTAAATACAGGGTTCTAATCTCATTGCATTAATTTAAATATGATGTCATTCCACTGGAGTCAATTACTTGTAGAGGTCTCCATCAGGGATTGATTGTGCAAAGTATTGTACAGATATCAAGTCTAAAGACAGTTCCTGTCCCAAATAAATTACAATAACTCCTCACTTAATGTTGTAGTTATGTTCCTGAAAAATGCGACTTTAAGCCAAACGATGTTAAGTGAATCCAATTTCCCCATAAGAATTAATGTAAATGGGGGAGGGGAGGGGGTTAGGTTCAAGGGAATTTTTTTTTGCCAGACAAAAGGCATTATATACATTTTAAACAAATTTAAACAAGCAATGTAATACAGGTATTAAACAGGCTGGCAGCCCCCTATCAGCTCCCCTACGCCCCACCCCCCAGAGCCTCCCGCCCACTGGCGGACCCCACGGATCAGCGCCTTTCCCCTGCTCCCCCTGCCTCCTGCCCGTGGCAATCAGCTGATTGCCGTGGGCAGGAAGCTGGAGAAGGAGTGGGGAGGCTGCACACTTCGTTCTTGCTCCTCCCCCCAACCTCCTGAATGCCGCAAAACAGCTGATTGCTGCGGGCAGGAGGCGGGGGGAGCAGGGGGAAGGTGCTGATCCACGGGGTCCACCGGCAGGTGGGAGGCTCTGGGAGCGGGGACATAGGGGAGATGATATGGGGGCTGCTAGGCATGGACAAAGTAGGCAGTCAAACGACATTATAGGGGAGCATTGCACAACTTTAAACCAGCATATTCTGTAATGGAGCAGGGACGTAACATCGAAACAATGTTAAGCGAGAGGACGTTAAGTTGGGAGTTACTGTGCTGTTTTGGTATATGACAAGATGAAACAGGTGGATGAAACAAAAAAGATGGAGGAGAAAGAGAAAGCAGAGAAATGAGCAAATTTTGCACAGTAAGGACTAGTTGCAGTTCACCACCTGCCTGCTCAGGATCAACTGCCATAATTCTGTAGGCAGTACAACAAAGGTGAATCAGAGAGATATGAAAGAGGATAAGGTATAAGGGCATAGTTTGGGTGGGGCATGGGGGACATTGCCCCCCAAACTGCAAGCCTTGGGCAGGTGTGGAATTTACCCCGCACGTGCAGCCCAGTTGGCCTGGCTGGAGCTGTCCCCGTAAATATCAAACTATGCCTATGAAGTCAAACTATGCCTATGATAGGGTAAGGGTTTTATGGATTTTTTCCAAGGAGTTTTCCCCATACTTGTAGGGGAAACAGCCTTCTAATGTTACCATGATTGATAGCATTTCAAAGTATGCCAAGAAAAAGTCTAAATGCAATGGCAGATACCACTATCTTCTTTTGTTACTTTTTCCCGCTTTCTCTTTTTCCCCACAGGGGAGAAGAAATGGGTGGGAGGGAGTTTAAAAATGAAAAAAGTGTTTTTTCCCCACCAAAATAAAGATTTAAATATTTTATTCATTTAAAAAAAAATAAAGAATGTAATGGCAAAATTTTAAATCAAAATCCCCCCCAAAAATTAATGAAAAACTTCAAATGAATTTATTTATTTTTTCAAAATCCAACTGTGTTTAAAACTCTTTTTAAAGACATGAGGCCCAGGGTGTTGTCAGCATGTCCCTGTGTCGGTGAAGACACATTGCACTGTGGAAAGGATTCTGCCTAAGGAAGGCAGATCATCTTTCCATTACCACCCTAGTTGGAGGTAATGTGGGGAGAAAGACAGGGTCTTGTTTCTGCCAGGAGTTTCATAGTAGTTGCACCAGTGATGAATGCTAATGGCTGTCTTGAATCAGGTAGCCACTGGCCATTCAGGCTATGCCCTTTCCCCACTTCTCAGGCTGTGCTGGCCTTTTGTGGGCACACTATCAGAGGGGAAGTTGTACCAAGACAGCCTTCATTCTTCCAGACTTTCCTCCTTTCGAGGCCCAATGCCAGGGGTTAATTCACCTCCTTATCTTATGGATAGTTTGGGGAATTTTGCCTGAGTACTAACTGCAATTTTAGGCCGCTGTGTTCTAGGAATATTGTAGGCTGGTAAGTTTGCTAAGGTACTCCAAATAATAAATTGTACCTGAGCTAGATGTTGAAGCAGGGATAATTATAGACACTAAGCCTTTTGCTTTCAACAGTGGTTTGTTAAAGGGGGGTTTGAACTCAGTGAGTTAAATGGTTCTGTGATGCCATAATGTCTAGCATAGGTTGACCCATACAACTGGGGCTTGCTTGTTTGGGTTTCAAGTGTCTTGGGAAGTGGACTGGGTCTGAACAACTGTTTTCATCTTTGATTGTATCTGAAAAATATTAATGACCCAGACATTTATTTGATATATTTAAATATGTTTATAGTTACTTGGGTCACATCCAGGATTCAGTGAAGATATGGCAAGCTTAATTAATTTCATATTTCCAGGCTTTCTCCTCTGTAGATACTAGATCTTGAGTATAATGAATTGTATTATTCTTTTAACCCAGGAGTAGACAGATATATAATATCTATTTGGACATTTCTTTTGTCTTTTCTCTGTCCTCACAAGTAAAAGCGGAGGCAGGCTAAGTCATCCAGAGGCATAAAGTCAAATCCAGTCACAGTGTAAGTCCATTGACTTCAATGAAGAGCTGTCCACTCACACTGGGGCTGGGTTTGGCCCATATTGTCCTTTGGAATATTAAGATGAGAAAAATAGAATGGAATAGAGCTCTGTTTAGAGGTAACATGATTTATATAGTTGTAATTGTATATGTGTTACACCCAAATCTCCTGTAATACTCAACTGTGCAATAAACAAATACAAAACCATCTCCTTCCTTCAACATGCTGTTCTCTTGTTGAGCTAGTTGAACAATAATCACAACTAGTTTTTTCTCCATCAATTATCAGATAATGTTTTCACAAATAATTTGTTTCCACTACTTAACCAAATCTATAGGTAGATAAACAACATTCATCAAATTAATTATTTCCATTTTTCCCCCCATAATTTATTCAGAAATCCAGATCCTCAGCTGTTTTTAATCACCCTAGCTCTACTGAAGTCCATAAAGCTATGCCAATTAGAACGAGCTGAGGATATGGCCCAATTGTTGCTAGTGTTGTTCTAGTGTTTAATATAGGCTTTAATTTGGCTATTTTATTGTGCACAAAGTAGGATCACTCTAGTTTTTAACTTTTGTTAATATTTTAAGTAAAGATGCTTACACAATCTTAACAATGTCTTCATGCTATGTTGTCTATTTTAGTTAAAGTAACTAGCTAAAACCTCATCAGGTAGGAAATCAGTTGTTCAAGAAAGCCATTGTTTCTAGTTGTCCAAGCACCAAGACAAGCATGATGGATAATGATGTACTAAATACACCTCTAAAACAAATGCTTTTAAACTGATCAGTGTGAGTAGTAACTATTTAACTCAATATCTTAATTCCTGTCACCCTTCCTTTGCAGCCACCAGGGCAATTGTCAGGTCCACATCCAAAAGAAATGTTTATAATCTTCTGGCCAAACTAAGATAGGAAAAGACTATTGTGGAAAATACATAATTTTTTTCTGCCAGTTTTATTTCTAGCATCAACTGAGAACCTAACCAACTGAAACGGTGAACTCTGGTGATAAATGGTTTTATTCCTCAGTTTGCTGTAGGGTGACCAGATGAACCGATTTTATAGGGACAGTCCCGATTTTGGGGTCTTTTTCTTATATAGGCTCCTGTTACCCCCCACCCCGTCCCGATTTTTCACACTTGCTGTCTGGTCACCCTAGTTTGCCGCCAATTACTTCTGTCTTGTCTAAAGACAGCTAGCTCTCAATTTCAACCAGACATTAAGTACAGCTCTTGACTGCATCGGATGGATCAGAAGAAAGAAGCAGAGCTGTGAAGTCATCAGCACACTGAAGGCACCCAAGCTCTTATCTCTTTACTAACTCTTCTATTGTTCCCATATACACATTGAACTGTTGTCCAAAATCACTCTGATTACCCTATAAGGAAGGAAGAGACCCACCAAAGCAGCCCCATGAACTGCTAGAGGCAGCAGATAAGTTAAGAACATCTGATAATCGAAGGCAGCTAATATATGTAATAATATTAGCACGGACACCTGATCTTTGTCATCACCAGGAAGAGATCATCTACAAATGTGAACTATGAAGTTTCTGTGCTAAGGTTTTGTCAGTACCCAGCCTGATAATCCACAAGGAGGTCTGAGCCATCTAGAGTCTCTGAGACCTGGTTGCCTTTCCAATAATCTTAACCAAAAGAAAAAATAGATGCAGGCTGATAGTGGCTAGATCATCTGCATCCAGTGATAGCTGCTTGAGCAAAGGTCATGCAAAAGCTTACATAAGAGAAGGCAGCAACCTTCCCTCCTTAAGGGAGGCACTGACAATCTTCATCAGTAGTGGTCTCTGTTCTCCTCCAAGGGTCTTCTTCACCTAACACAGGTCATGGGAAAAAAGCACATGTGGAATGAAGTTCCTCTAACAGTTTTATGTGCAGAGCCCCATCCTCACCTCAGGAACAATACAAGGGGCTCAAGTGAGGGAAGATTGAGGTAGAGGGAAAGTATCTGAGATTGACGGTAGAGGCAGAATGTCTCTGAGAGAAGGGAAAGCGATCCAAATTATTTAGATGGGAAATCAGGAATATTTTGGGGGAGGGGGATGGGGTGAGATATAATTTTTTCAGGTATCTAATTCCCAACCCTATCCCCAAAACTTATTTTTGGCACCAGCTGCTACTGCCATCTAGTTCCTTTTCCATCTGAAATGTTTATGCAAACACTGGGCCAGATACAGGATTAATTATTTTAATATTGTTGACAAATAAAAGCCCAGCTGCCAAAGAAATCAGAAAGGATGTCCATATGCAATTGGAAAACTTGTTTCTTCTGTACTTTAGCTACTTATATAGTTATGGGATTGACTGGCTGTTTTTTGTCCCTTGACATCCAATACAGTGGCAAATTGTATCATTCCACTACAGACATATATCAATTAATTTTTGTTGCTGCTTGTAGAATTGGTTAGACATTTTTGAGGAGCTATTATTTACTACAGTATATAAAGAACTCTACTTGGAGTTAGTGGGTAACAGGGTTTTCTCTTACAGAGTATTTAAATAATGTGATAAAATCTTTTTTCTTGTGCTCATTGTTGGAACCAACTGTATACAATGTCCTTGCAAATCCATGTTTCTCATTCTGCAGCAGGAAGAAGATTGCTAATGACTTCAATGGGCTTTGGAACAGGCCCAATATGAATATAATGTTCAGCTGTTCACTGTTGTGCTGGAACAACATTTTCAGAATTTGTTTAATTTCCTTTGATAAATGATAATTTAGTCAATCTGGATTGTTAGCTCTTTGAGGCAAGGTTTTGCCACTTTTGTTTGTCTGCAAACAAACAATGCAAACATATGGCTCCCCAGGTGTAAGTAATAAATAACCGCCCACCTCTTCACATATGGAATTTAGCATTTTTGCCACACATTTATTTGAGATCTTTTACTAGGAGTAGTAAACACTTCTCACAGATCAGCTATGAAAGCCCATGTTTTCCTATTTTTACATCACTCACATTTTCTAAGTGTGTAGATTTCTTTTTTCATTTTTATGGGACTGCATAGCTCAAGGGCTTGGTAAGGAGCTATGGAACCTTTCAGCTGAAGGTTCAAATCCAGTTACCATTTAAAATGCTTGTATTTGATTATGAAATGACTTGGTGGCCTCAATCTAGTTCATATTGGCAGTCTCTACAGAGAAGCCAGGAACTGAATAATTAGTTTGGCTGGGTACTAGCTCTATAAAAATCTTTCCTTTTTCTCTTTTCCAGGCAAATGGAGCTTAGCCTCCCTCTACTATGTACACAAGTAATCCCTGAGAAACAGAGTTGAAACCTGAGAAAAATGCCTGCATTAGCAAGTTGCTGCTGTCTATGGACAGTGTGGTATTAGAATTGTATGCAGTTTTGCTGTCCTCTACTTCTGGCTTAAATTCTTGGCCACAGGAAAATCCTTTTTACCAACCATCCAAAAGGAAATCCACATTTCCCAGTACCTGGCAAATCAGGGAAGCTATCACTAGTGGATGAATGGCCAAGAAACAACTTATCAAAGGGTCAGATTTTCAAAAGTGCTTTAAAGATTTAGGCACCCAACTCCCATTGACTTTGAAAGGGAGCTGGAGACCAAACTTCCTTAGGTGCTTACAAAAATCTCACCCATGGTCCATAGAATCAGGTAGAGGATCTAGGAAATCAAGTTAGATGTAACATAGTTTGTCCTTCAACTCTTAAACATCAGAAAAGAATAACTTTCTTTCTTCGGCAAAGTTATCATTGTCAAGATCTGGCAAGCAGTCCTCTGGTGCCATTGAATAGTTGACTGTCCAGAGTGAATCAAAAAATAAAAAGGTGCTGATATCTGTGTCATTTTTTCAATATAAAGATTTCAAAATGGGCTAGACAAAGGAAGAAGCAATTCTCATCAGCAGTAATGTTGTATTTTGTCAGAAGCAAGCAAGCAGTAGTAATATAATAAGCAAGGAGGGTAATATAATTAATGCCAATCAACATGTGTTTATAGATTTTGTCAAACTAATTTGCTATCTTTTTTATGAGATTACAAGTTTGGTTGATAAAGATAATTGTGGGATGTAATATACTTGGAATTCTGTAAAGCCTTTGACTTGGTACGACATGATATTTTGATTAAAAAACCCTAGAATGGTATAAAATCAACATGGTGCACATTAAGTGGATTAAAAGCTGGCTAACTGAAAGGTCTCAGTGTTGTCATAAATGAGGAATCATCAAATTGTTTTTTTTTCTAGTGAGATCACACAGGATTGGTACTTGGCTCTATGCTATTTAATATTTTTATTGATGACTTGAAAGAGAACATAAAATTACTACTGACAAAGTTTGCAATTGACACAAAACTTGGGGAGTGGTAAATAATGAAGAGCTCTCATCACTGATACAGAGTGATCTGGATATCGTGGAAAGCTGGGCCCAGCAAACAAAATGTATTTTAATATGGCTAAATGCAAATGTATAATCTAGGAACAAATAATGTAGGCCCTACTTATAGAATGGGGGACTCCATCCTGGGAAGTGGTAACTCTGAAAAAGATTTGGGGGTCATGGTGGTTAATCAACTGAACTTGAGCTGGCCAAAAGGGCTAATACAATCCTGGGATGACAGGGAGACCCTGAGTAGTAGTATTGAAGTTATTTTATCCCTGCATTTGACACTGGTGCAACTATTGATGGAATATCATGTCTAGTTCTGGTGTCCACAATTCAAGAAGGATGTTTATAAAGTGGAAAGGGTTCAGAGAAGAGCCATGAGAATGATTAAAGGATCAGAAAACATGAAATAGTGATAGACTAAAGAAGCTCAATCTATTTAGGTTAACAAAGAGATGGTTAAGGGGTGACTTCAGTTCACCCTATAAGTATCTACATGGAGAATATTTAATAATGAGATCTTCCGGCTAGCAGAGAAAGGTACTACAGAATCCAGTGCCTGCAAATTAAAACTACACCAATTGAGACTGGAAATAAGGCATAACATTTTAACAGGGAGAGTAATTAACCATTGGAACAACTTGTCAATGGTTGTGGTGGATTTTCCATCACAGACAATTTTTAAATTGAGATTACATCTTTTTCTAAAGCTATGCGCTAGGAATTATTTTGGGGAAGTTCTATGGCCTATGTAATACAGGTGGTCAGATGAGATGATCACAGTGGTCCCTGATGGCTTTGGAATCTACAAAGTTAGTAGGATTAAACCGGATTCTTTATCCAAGGTAACTCAAAGAGTAACAGTTCCCCACCATACTGTCCGTTCCTCCTCTCTCCTCATTTAAGCTGCCTCTAGTGTTTGAAGTATGTATTGCATTGCTTGTAAGTTCTGACAGAGTCAAATTTCATATTTTTAATTATAATAACTCCAATTACATATTCATTTGGAAGCATGTTCCATTTAAACCCCAATAGCCCTTTGAGTAGCTTAGATACCATTTAGCATCTGTCTTACTTAGGACATTCTCTGTTGGCCTAGGACAGAGGTCCCCTTGCAATTCTGACAGTGGGAATTATGTCCCATGCCACTAAGAAGTAAAAAGGGATTTTAAGAATGCCTCTTTCAACATCCCATTTTTAAAAACATTTTTTAAACTCCAGTAGATAAATTACTTCTGACATATTTCATTCCCCTCCTAACAAAATACTTGTTAGTTTATTAAATACCCTTTTTCTCCTTCTTCCCTGATCTCAAATATTTGCCACCTATCCATTACAAGCATTGTCTCTTGGGATTCAACACCAGCCTACCTTGTGTTTCAGAGAACCTACATATTACAGTGCTAGGAATGGTAGAAACACTCTTGGCAGGCACAAAGTCTCATTAATGAGAGATTACCAGGTGTTCATAAAAGATATTTTCCTTATGGGACAAAGAGAAAATGAGAAAAATCACAGTTTTCTTTGAAATGGCAACAGGTTCATTGTTTCTTTAATATGAATTTGGAGTGTAGCAAAGCCCAGTTCCACAGTCCTTCCTGTGAACAACAGGAGGCCATTTTCTGGCAAGGAAGAGAATCCTCTTTTGGGAAACAGGGCCTAGTTATTTTGTGATGCCTGTTTAAAATAAATAAAGTCTCTCCATAAAGGTCTGCACTTCTTCGGGCCACTTAGTAAAAACAAGGTTCACAACACAATATAGGAAACAAAATTCCATATTATTGCAGTACTCTTTCTGGGAGTTTTCTCCACATACCAACAATCGCCTTCTTAGGAGATTGCCCTCAGTATATGTACTTTTGAATATTGGGTGCAGCTGTCCTGCCTTCTGTCCTTGTGCTTCTGAGGGAACTCTTCTGGGCCCAGCCTACCAATTCTCAGACAGATGTTACTGCATTTTGTTATGGAAACCGGAAATTGATGAACCATGAAACAAGGACACGTTTTTGTGTCTCAAAGGGTTTGTACCACAGGTCAAGGGAAGAATGTTCCATTCAACAATGTTGCAAATGGAAAAAAACAATTTTCCCAAACTGATTCTAAATTAGAAAGGAGAAAGATCCCAAATAGCCAGAGATCTGAAGATGTACATGGAATCTTATGAAATGTCTCCATCATAACTCATTCTTTAGGTCCTGGTAGGTGTTCTGTAAACAGAAACCTTATCTATCGTGGGAAAGAAAGTTTTGTGGCAATTCATTTTAAACAATTCAGAGTAAAGCTAGAAAACCACATTTGATTTCTCACTAATATATGTTAAACGTAAATCCAGCTGTGTAAATGGTAGTGGAATAAAGTCATGTACCTTAGCTGAATATAATTGTTTTTATATTTTAATAGTTTCCCATCTTTTTAAGTATCTTGCATTTTCTCCTCTTTTTATTACAAAGAACTAGGCTTGGAAGGATTAGATTTTTGTCAGTAAATATTGGTAAATGTTGATTTCACCAGACAAAGACATATTTTTTCATCAGTATTTCCATCAATAATAGTGAAAACTTACAGATAGGCACTGAAAATAGATAAGAAAAAATTCTGCTTGAGAACTAAAGTTTGAATTTAAGGATATTTACTTTATATATTTTGACATGTGATGTTAATAATTTATGTTTTAAGAAGTATAAAGCTCTAATATGAATCTCAGCATCTACTGTCATTAAATAATTATTATCTGATCCCTCCATTGTTTGACTCCATCCACCATAATTTTGTGCAATGGTGAAAATTTAAATAGATACAAATAAAAAAATGCTTAAAATAAATAGAAATCCATCAAAATTGTTTAAAAATCCAAAAATCCAAACCTGACTTTTGCTGAAATGTTTACAGTAAGTTAAAACTAAATAATAGTGCACCAAAATGTTACAAATGGGATTCAAAATTCCAGCAACTACTCTGATATTGTAGCCTTCCACCTTACTGTAATCCTGAAGATATTGGATTGTCAGTTGTACAGAATACTGGGGATTCCTATGTGCTAAGGAGAGTATTCGGATCTGATTTACACCCATTTTACTTCAGTGTAATTCTATTACTTCAGTGGAGTTACACCTGATTTACAACAGTTTAGATAAGATCAGAATTGGATCTCATTGCATGGTTTAGGACTCCCAAGCTGCGCAAAATGCATAGCAAAGCAGTGATGCACAAGAACCCAATGTGCTGACTCATTATAAGGGGATTTAATGTGTCATTTTTTTGACTGTATTAGTGAGTTTCTGATGAAGATGTGAGTTCTAATGAAGATTACTTTAATTGGCTGGTGAGGATGGCTGCCTGATCCTCACCCTAACTGTTGGTGATGAGATACATTTACTATCTTCCTCACTCATAGACAAATAGGTACACTGTGTAGGGATTTTTGCAATTTTAAAATGTACAATTGTCATTGATGGGTGTTCTGTGTGCTACTGGGAAATTAAATCAATAAGGTGAGATCACAGCCTGTTTGAGCTATAAAATATAGCACACAATGAAATTTGGACTGTAGGATTAGCCTTCAGTGACAGCTGATCAATATTTTCAAAACTTGGACAGAAAATTTAAAAGGGGAAATATGATAATGGACTATTTACCTAAATAACTCAACTGTTATTGGAAGGCAAACAGCTGTATTGTTTCTGGTTTCTCGGTGAACTGTGGTATTTATTGACTGTGTCAAAAGGCAATAACTATATAAATGATAATGATCAGAATCAACTAATTAGAGGAATTTATATTTCCTTGTGAGAATGAGCACACATTCAATACCAAAATATAGCTGTTCCTTCTTTAGTCTTTTTAAGTAAAATTGATGTAGTTCTTTCCACAGATAGATTGGTAAGTGTGGGAAGAATATAGAAAAGGTCAAGAGATACTACATGCTTATCAATATTTTATATTGTTAATCAAAACAAGAGAACCATTAAATAATACACTCAGTAAAATACATTACTTATCTAAAAATGGAATCATCAGTGAATCTTCAGCTTGATAAAGTGTTCTCAGAAACTTGACTTTCTGCTACGTTTGGATAGACCTGAAATCAGTCTACTTTCTTGCCTTATTAAATTCAGAACTTAGCCATTTTAAAGAATTAACCTTGAACCATCATGCTAGTGATATTTATTCCCAAAACACTGCAGTGTAAACTTCTAATGAAATCTTAATGGCAGTGGACTTTCAAAGAGCTAGAGATTGAGAATATAAAACATTGTCTTACTTTATTACCTAAAAGGTAGTTGAAAAAACATAGTCCTGTTGTATCTGAAAGATCTAACTTGAAAAAAAAATGTAGATTACGTCAGAGAATAGTCAAACCAGTAATCTGACAAGTAGTTCATTATAATTTAAACAATATAATTTGCTGAGTCAAGAGACCCAAATTGCTGAAATTACAGTATGAATTTTCAGGGCTAGCCTTTTAAGGGTAGGAATGCATAATTATGTGTATATTTTGCACACATCCAACTAATGCATGCAAATACCTAAAGTGTGTGCACATCAGGTATTTGTACATGCACATGATAGGCAGTTAACCTATCTTTTTTTTTTTAAGTCAGATTTTGCTCTTCACCTTGACTGAAGAGGTTAGTTCCCCACTATCAGTTTCTTAACCGAATAGATTTTCACATTACACCAGTCATTTCAGTGGAGAAAAATATTGATACCCTATTCCTAGCCTGCGTGCTGGAAAAGGTGGAGTTGTAACTCTTTAGATATACTCACAAGGAGCAGGAGTAGGGTGACCAGACAGCAAGTGTGAAAAATCGGGACAGGGGGTGGGGGGTAATAGGTGCCAATGTAGGAAAAAGCTCCAAAAATCGGGACTGTCCCTATAAAATCGGGACATCTGGTCACCCTAAGCAGGAGCTCCTGAGGATCTGAGTGACTGCTAGAAGAGGAACCAAAGCCACACAAATGGGCAGAGAGCCCTGGAGTGGGGGAGGTGTTTTGTTATGATCAGTGTTTATTATGGTAGTGCCTAAGGGCCAACCAAGAATAGGGCCCCATTGTGCTAGGCACTGTGCAAAGAGTAGCAGACAGTCCCAGCCCCCAATGAGCTTTATGATCTCAAGAGACAAGACAGACACAGGCTGGGGAAAGGGGTAGAACACACAAGAAGAGTGAACAATATGAGAGGGCAAACATCATGGTAAATCCAATTTTTTTTAAAATGGGTGCATTTAGTTAGTTTCCGCTAAGTGGAAAGGAAGGGGGATGAGAGAGCAGGGCAGGGGAGGAGAGGGGAGGAGTGGCAGGTGTAGTGTGAAGCTGAGGAGAAGAGACTGAGACGGGGGAGTAGGAGCAAGTGGACTGGAGCCAAGAGGCAGTCAGCACAGTCAGAGAAAGCCCAGTCAAAACTGTAAAAAGCTCTCTGAATGTCCAAAGGACTAAAGGTCCCAGCCCTCGCTGGCTCCTAACCCAGTAGCTTTCTCCTAAGACCATGCAGGGAAGAGGGGAGTCTTCACCTCAGTCCTGGTGCTCTCAAAGTGGCAGAGGGTCTCTTTTGCACACACTGACAGGGTAAAGTCCCCTGGAGAGGGGGAAGTGTTTGATTTGAACTTTGATTACATTGGATGAGGTGGGGGTATTGGTTTGGCCTTAAAGTAGGAGCTACCCTAACCAATATGAGGTATTGCTGCATAATCATGGTTCTCCCTCCTTGAAGCTCCCACTGCTAACACACATAATGATGACTTAGCTCCTCATCGCTGCCACAGTTAACTACAACATGAGGTAAATGAAAAGATTTTTTTAAATGGTGTCCATTGTATTCTGTTAAGAAAATCTTTCATGCATATGATGAGTATGTGAGAGTTGGCATCTGAATCAGCTTATATTAAAACAATTTCTTGAGAACTTATATATGTTGTACACATACAACTGAAAATGTATGTAAAATACACAGCCTATTTAAATAATTATGTATAAAAATGTGTATTTCACAGTCATTAAAATTTCACATGGTAGATAATAGGTATCCTAAAATACAAAGGAGTTATAATAGTAATGTAGACTCTCCAGCACTCGTTAAAGATGTGAAGCAGTATTCTTCACACAGTACCAACTAATGATTTAAGATTACAATGCAGTTTAAGCTTTCCATCACATCTCCCCCTTTTAATTTTTCTTTTCCTGCATTTTAAATTAAAAATAGTTTAATTGTTTTAAAATTAACTTTAAATTTCAATCTGTGTCCATCTGTTACTCATACCTAAATCATACTGTTTTTTTAAACTATCGGGCCAGAACGGGTAAAAACTTGGTGACGAGGCTGTCTTTTATTTGCAATGACTGTCTCTGGCAGGTTCAGAATAAGTGGATCTCCTTTCCTGATTGTTCATCTGCCCTTCGTAGAGTTTGCTCATTTGATTGTTCAGTCCCTGGAATGAACTAAAGAGGTTGATGGTTTCTGTTGAACTCCCCACCATCTGTCTCAATGCCGTAGGATCTAGGCAATGCATTCTTTTTCTTTTCAAGAGCAGGAGTTCTCTGTCTTTTCCTTCACCCAGTCTGACACAAACATGGTCACCAGGTTCCAGATCTGGCAATTCTCTGATATAATTCTCTGTTCATAAGCTCTGTTTGCCTTTTGATCCAGTTTGGCTATTCTTCTCAGTTCTGGCCACTTTGGGCCTAGATTCTTTTCCAGGGTTAGAACAACAGTCCTGACTTGCCTTCCCATCAGGAGTTGGGCTGAGCCAGTAGCTACTAATAGAATAGAGCTAGTGTAACCTTGGGTAGGCTAGCGTTTACTTCACAATCCCTCTCCTAGGGCTTTAACACATCTCCTATAGAAAAACACATGGAGACCCAGAATCAATCACTGAGGATTTTCAGCACTGGGTCAAATTCCCCACAATGAAGTTCATAAAAGAATAAAGGAATAAAACCTTATAATTATAAAGAAACATAATAATTAATAGCTTAACTCAGAGGTTCTCAAACTGTGGGTTGGGATCCCAAAGTCGGTCACAATCCCATTAAAATTTTAATGGGGTTGCCAGGGCTGGTGTTAGACTTGCTAGAACCTAGAGTTGAAGTCAAAGCCCAAGCCCCACTGCACAGAAGCCCAGGGCTGAAACCAAAGCCCAAGCCCCACTGCCCAGGGCTGAAGCCCAAAGGCTTTGACCTGGGGTAGCCGGGCTCAAGCTTGACTTCGGCCTCCCCGACTGGGGTGGCGGGGCTCAGGCAGACGCAGGCTTCGGTCCCCTTCCTGGGATCGTGTAGTAATTTTTGTTGTCAGCAGGGAGTCATGGTGCATTTAAGTTTGAGAACCCCTGGCTTAACTTCTACAAAACAAGGCTAGCTCATAATGCATATATATTATATGTATGTGTAACTGCAAAGATAAATAAAAAAAAAATCTGAACAGGTCAGTCCTCATGGCAACACAATGACTCAGAGTTCCAAAAGCTTAGGTTGAGTTCACCTGAGTCTCAGAGTCATCGTTCATCAACTCTATACAATCTGCT
This sequence comes from Chrysemys picta bellii, assembly GCF_011386835.1. Classification (NCBI taxonomy): domain Eukaryota; kingdom Metazoa; phylum Chordata; order Testudines; family Emydidae; genus Chrysemys; species Chrysemys picta. Next base: position 40,832,764 of record NC_088793.1, on the reverse strand, counting down.
GAATCAAAAGCACTGCAATATCATCTTCCTTCCTCTTGCTTGCAGAAATCTCCGATTGGAACCCACGCACACTCTTTCTCCTTCTCTGCTGAAAACACTCAATTAGCTAGTCAGTTAATTAACCAATCAATATCAATTATACAAATTAATAACCCAGTTACAAGAAAAATACAAAACTGAAAATAGCAAACATAGATGGCTCTTTCCCTATCATCATATTTAAATAAGAAAAGAGCTGGTGAACCTGCTAAGACTACACCAGTTCATCTAAAATCAAACAGCATTCAAGATAGACAATTAAAATGAAAGAAATTAGTTTTTAACCCCAATTTCCTCTTTCTATAACTAACACTATTAGTGTCTCCCTGTATTGGAAAGTTATCAATATCACTAACCTGCTGCAAAATGCTTCCGTTAGGGGAAAGCAGCCCGCTTTGTGCACCTGTGTCTGAGCTTCTCCAAACCCATGCAGGTCACATGTCCTTTTGTAAAGCAGCTGCTCCCTAACAACTTGCCCTCAATGGCGTCTACTAGTCCAGTTACAGGGAGTCTATTGAGCACACCCAGAACTGCCACACCCAATTCCAGAAACTTCTGGTCATGGAATGCTAATTGTGCATGACCCAGACAACTCAATTCATTCCTCCCACACTTCTCCACTCTATATCTTTTAAAGAGATATCTCCCTATTAAGCATTGGGTTACAAAAGGAATGGATCTTCCTGCTTCAATATTTTCTTGGCAGTTTGTACAACCCTCTCAGCCTTTCCTGTTTGTTTATGGGTAATGCGGGCTGCTAGTGATCTATTCACATCTTATTTTGTTTGGAATTACTTAAACTCAGCTATGGTGAATTGTGGTCTGTTGTCTGTCATTAATTGTTCTGGAATACCAAAATGGGGCTCTTTAATTTCTCGATAACACTGACATATTGTATCTTTCAAATATATTATTTTAATATATCTAGAAAAATAAACCACCACAACTAGGTAATGATATCTTCTGAATGTGCATAAATCTGCTGCTAGCTTTTTCCAGGGCCTATATAGTACAGGTGCTGTTATTAGAGATGTTTTGTATTGTGTTGGTCTGTTAGTTTTGCCATGTTTGCACGAAGAAACTTTATTCTGTATGTTATTACGGATTCCAGGCCACCACACTGACTGATTGGCTCATTCATGCCATTTAGCTAGTCCTTGATGTCCTTCATGGATTAGGTCTAAATTTTTTCCTTTCAAAGTGCTTGGGATGACAATACAATCACCTTTAATCATTAGTCCATTGGAGTTGTTTAATTGTCTGTGTACAGCAAAGTAGTCTCTTACCACGGCCATAGTATTCTTTAGATACTTGAGCCATCATGCCCAAACATAAACAACTTCAAGTAGTTTCTAGTATCTGCCAAATTTGCTTTTTGTAGTAGGTATAGTCTCCTACCTGACATTGTCCTGTAAACTTCCACAGCATCCATGCGAGCCTTTACATCATGGGTCGGCAATGTTCGGCACACGGCTCACCAGGGTAAGCACCCTGGTGGGCTGGGCCAGTTTATTTACCTGCTGACGCGGCAGGTTCGGCTGATCCCGGCCCCCACTCGCCACGGTTCACCGTCCCGGGCTAATGGGGGCGGCGGGAAGCGGCGCGGGCTGAGGGATGTGCTGGCCGCGGCTTCCCTTGCCAACCCTTGATTTACATCTTCCTTTAGCCATCAGGTGTTTGAGTGTGGTGGTGGTCTCCAGGATAGGGTGTCTGCTATTACCAGATTTTTTTTACCAAAAATATATTCAGCAATTGAGTTAAATTGCATTAGCCTAATCAAAAGACATAGTCATTTCAGCAGTGCTTGATCCATGTCTTTTCTGTTGATGAGAGATACAAGAGGCTTATGATCAGTTATCAGTTTAGAGGAACCCAACCATCACAGATATCTGAAGAAGTTTTCGCATACCATACTTGCCAGGCACTTCTTTTCAATCTATGCATATTGTTTCTACTTCTGTAAGTGTACGAGAGCAGAATGCAACTGGCTTCCGCTCAGATCCATGTAACTGTAAGAATACACCACCAAGACCACAGCTACTGGCATCAGCACTGACCATTGTGAGTTTGTTTACATCACAGAACTTTAAAATTGGAGTAGAGGAGATAATTTATTTTACCCTTTTGAAGGTGGTCTCCTGATTTGGCCCCCTATAGTCAGGATGTATTGGACTTTAATAGTTCACTCTTTGGTTTCGTCACTGTAGAGAGGTCTTGCAGGTATCGTCCAAGATAATTTACCATCCCCAGAATGCATTTCCGTTCTGGTACATTTGTTGGTGCATTCAATTCTCTAATTGTTTTTACTTTCTTAGGCCCAGGACTAATTCCATCTTTGTTTATTATCTGTCCCAAAAATTCAATTTGGTGTTGGCAGAAAACACACTTTTCTTTATTTAACTTGAGACCAGACTCATTGATTAAGCTTAGAACTTCACTGAAAGTTTGTCATGTTCTTCCACTGATGACCTGTATACTAAAATATCAATCTGTAAAAACAACAGCCCCATTTAGGTTCTTTAGCAGTTCTGCCATTTTTCTTAGGAAAAAATCAGGAGCACTGGTAATCAAGAAAGGTAATCTTTGAAAGCAAAATCTCCCAAACACTGTAATGAATAAAGTTAGTTTAGCACTCTCTTTGGCTAAAGGAATTTGCAAGAAATCACTTGATGCATCTAGCTTGAAGGCTATAGTAGCTCCTAACACTTTAGGGAAGAAGTCCTCTCATGTTGGGAAGATATATTTTTCTCTGACTATTGCTTCATTAAGTCTTTTAAAATCCACAGATCCTATTTTCAAATTTTTCTTTGTAACAGACACCATCAGTGTGCACCATGGAGTTGGCATTTTTTTCCATTTCTCTTAACTCAGTTTCTATTTTATGAAGTAACGGGATTGGAATTCTGTGGGGCGTATGATTCAGCATTGTCTCTTAAGGTTATTTCTACTGGATCTCCTTTCAAAAGTTCACTAGCACCAAATTTTCCTTCAACTTCTTCCACCTTTTTCACTAGGTCCATTATGGCAACCACACTATGACTGAGGAGATTGACAGCCTCTGCTCCTCTAATGACATACACATTGCAATTAAAGCTTTTGTCTTTGTAGATTGTTTCCTTGGAAACTTGTCCAATGCAGTTCAAAATATTGCCTGGACTATTTAGGACAGTATTTGCTGTTTCAGCTCCAGGAGGGGCTGAAGGTGAGTAAAAGTCCCTTCTGATATGACTGTTATATCTACAACTGAATCTATTTTAAAATTAACAGTTTTTCCACAGATACAGTTCCACTCTCCAGGCTGGGCCATTATACATGATCGATCCCACAAAAATGGCTCTAGATGCTCAGTGGGCACTTCCCATTCTGCCTTTGTGTGACAGCCAGTGGCAAAATGTCCAGTTTTTTGCTCTACTTTAGCTGGCATTTGACTCCTTCAGCTGGGCAATCACTCCTTTGACTGTGATTTATCCCACATCTTATGCATCTAGTCTGAGAAGTGTTGTATTTTTCCTGGGACTTACCCCATATTGCCTTTGAGGATTTATTACAATTTTTTTTTGTTTTGCAGCTGTGCTATCTCTAATATGATTCTAAGTCACTTCCTCTAATTTTCTTTCTGGTGGCCACTGGTTTCTATTTTGATTTTGATCCTCTCCAGTTATTTTGCCATTTCTATTGATTTGTGAAGGATTTAATCTCTCTTTACTTACAGTTTCTCTGACAATCCACTGTCTAAAATACCAGTCACTACTCTGTCTCTAAAGTCCTCTTCCTTTTTGTCTTCAAAATCAGTTTTCTACCATCTTATGAAAGATTCCACAGACACCCCAGGATGGGGTTACCAGTTAGCAAGTGTGAAAAATCAGGACAGAAGTTGGGGGGATAATAGGAGCCTATATAAGACAAAGCTTCGAATATTGGGACTATCCCTATAAAAATCAAGACATCCGATCACCCGACCTCAAGATTTTGGACACATTGGTAGAAACACACTCGCTCATAAACCAAGTTATGCTGAGGTATAAAAGGTTCATCAAACATAGCCAGTACCACAGCATAAATGTTCTTGGGGCTTTCCTCTCTAAAGACAAAGGATTTAAAGGTATGTTCAGCTTTCCTGCCCATGGCATAGAGTAGGGAAGTAACTGGCACCTCCCCACTCTCCTCATGGAGTTTAATTGTGATGTGAAAATGTGCCAACAGCTCTTTCCAATCAGGCCAGTCTGATGGTCTGCCGAAGTTAAAGCTATCTGGGGCATGAAACGGTCACATTTTGATGATATTCTGCAGTTTTATTATTTTTCTGATGTCACCATGTCAGGTTAGTCAAACTGCAACAGAGGTAAGATAGACACTAGAAACAACAACTTTATTGTAAACAAAAGAATACAGACTATCTCCAGCACTCGATAAAGAGCTCCAGTATTTTTCATACAGCACTACCTAGTGATTAAACATTATAATGCAGTTTAACCTTTCCATCACACTGTTCCTCACTAGAAAGGTTTGCTACCACTGTCACCCACCCAGCAAATGTAATACTAATAATGGAGGGAATGTACTCTTGTGTTTTCAGCCGGGGGACTCATGGGATGTAATCCTGGCCTGGGTGAAGTCAGTGGCAGTTTTCATCCCATGGCCACTAGTGACAACTCTGTCTCTCTCTCCTTGTGTAATGTTTAGTATGTCACCAATTTGTAAACTAGTTACTAAATTCTTACCTATGTCACATGAGGGATATGAAGCTTACTTACATTTTGAGTTCCTGTGGTAAAGATGCTAAATCCAAATTGTTATTGTTAATATTAATATTTTATTAAAAGAAGTTGGCATTTTATTATGAGGTACAAAGCAGGTCCTAATGCTGACAGAGAAGAGAACAGGGTGATGGATGAAATAGTCTTGGTGGATCAGGAACAAAATGAATTGAGTTTTGATGCTGTCTCCAAACATTTCTTGGGTGCACCAGTAAAAAAATTAAGCTTTATGAAATATATCTAATATCCTGAATCCATTGTGCCAAACCAAATTAGATCTTAAAACATGACTTGCCGTACATCCAACATGTATTTCTGTAACATATTGGCTTGGAAAACATACAGTAATTGGTCATTTATTACACTGACAAAAGCCTTTTACTGATGCCAGGAATAACTATGTTTTCAGAAGGAAGAAACAGGAATGTTTTGTTTTATAAATAATAGATAAGGGGGGAGGGGAAAGAGAAGAACCATACATAATCCAGCAATATTCTCCCTAGGGAAACATAAAACCCTATAAGCCTAATTTGTGTACAAAGATCCATTAGGCAGGAAGTTAGTAAGCCAGACTCTGTCCTATGACTCTGAAGGGAATATGTTAATGCTGGGGGTTCGGTGCCTCCAATAAGGAACTGCGGAAGGAAGGAAGGAAGAAACTTCAGTGTTTCATTATTTCTCATTAGTAGTATACTCTAAAAAGGCTGTGTCTACGAACACACATTTTGCAATACTAGAGTATAAGGTAGAAGAATAGTTTGTGCTCTTTGGTAATACTGAAGCAATTCAAGAAGCTATATTATGATTCTCTTAGCACCTTCATTCTAGACTCTGGGCCTGATTCCCAATTGCCTTGCACAAGTGTAAATGAATACACCAGATGAAAGGAGGATGAGGCCTAGAACATCCTTAAGGCTAGACTGTCATTTGGACTACACGCCTGTATGAATGATCTGATCCTTAGATCCAGGCATGCCGCAGTTAGAGGGCATTGTGCCCACCTTGGAGCAGCTAGGTAGGGAATAGGTGGAGCCAGCATTGGAGTATTATTTGCTCCTGGGAAATTATTATTCCCTGCAGAGCAAGGGGAAGGAATTGTGCATCTCTAAGGCAAAATGCCTCTTCTGGTGGTGCTGCTTACACACTGAAGGCACATTCTAACCTTCATTTTGGACAACACACAGCAAGTGAGAGTAACAAAAGTAGTAGGATAAGGATCACAATGCAACAGTAACAAGAGTGTGTGGTTACACTGATTTACTATATATGCAGGTTTTTGTTGGAGAGATGTGTTTTGTTGTATGTGCATGACTTGAAGGGTCATTATTTGTGAGAATATAAATGCTTATACAGTTGTGCACAAGACAAACATGCATACAAACATGGAAGCACACAAAGACCTGATCTGGTTCTAACTGGAGTCAGTGGGAGTCCTTTCATTTACGTTAATGGTAACTGGATCAATCCCATACACACCCTTATCAGCATGCCTAAGAGATGTCTGGTCAACTGGTTTCCTTTTCCCTTTCCCCGAGTGAGGAGTGGAACCGGGGTGATAGCAGTGTGCCGGGAGAGAAAAGTGGGAATGGTGTGGCGAGACATGATGAAGAGGAGGTAGAGGAAGATGGATGAAAGAATTAGGAGTTAAGGCAACATTTTAAATTCTGTGGAAAAAAACCTATAGGCCACAGTTTCCTTCACTTTAATGTTGGGATTTTCAAAAGCGCTTAAGGGAGGTAAGAGCAAAAGTCCCATTAAAAACAAAAATCAATGGGACTTATGCTACAAGCTCCCTTAGGCACTTTTGAAAAATTCCACTCAACCTATGTGTAACAATACTGCTTGAGGCTTAATTAAATGTTTGTGAAGGGCTTTGGAATCCTCACAAGGAAGTTGCAGGCTGCATATTTTCTTTTTAAAATTCCCAAGTGCAGTCCTTCCGAAAATGCAGTGACAATCACAATGGTACACAATAAGCCTGAATCAACTCTCACTCCAGCCAGGTCAGGATGGACCAGTCCTTAAATGGACAATTGGTATGTTTGTTGGGCAAACAGCACTGCGTGTATTATAAACACACATGCCAACAGCACAAACTGCACTACTTGGACTTTCCCAGCGTAAAGGCCAAACAAGCACACAAATGTTTTTGATGTTAATTAAGACTGGCGAGGAGGACATAGGTTTGAATTGCTTCATGATCCCCTATGCCTCATATCAAGTTTTCAAATCCCTTCCTGGGGATTAGCTCCATGAAGGCAAGGCTCCTTCCTGCAGTTGCATGCCATCTCTCTGTCAGCCTATGGCCTCCCTCTTGCTACAGGACCCACAGCGTCCTCTTTGTAACTCAGTTTTCTATCCAGGTCACTCAGCAGCCCCACCTGCTAGGTACAGTCCTTTAAAGTCTCTGTCACTCCCACAGTGATCCAGGCAGTCTTCCAGTTCACCGCTCTGGCAGTGCCACTTCCCAGTCCACCCTCTCCTATGGGTTCCGGCCCAGGGACCCTACAACACACAGCTACGGTTTGTTTAGTCTCTAACCTTGTTGCTTACTCCCTGGGCTGTTTCCTACTCTGCATCCCACAAGCTCTCTTCTCCACCCTGGTCTCTTCAGGGTACACCCTGCTTCTGGGCCAGCCCCCAGGGTCCTACTCTTTCCCTGGGTTTCCTCTTTCTCTTTCAACTAAGCAGAGACTGACCACAACCTTCCTTCCAGCTATCCTTGCTGCTACCAAATTCCTGGGTTTATACTAGCCCAGCGCACCTCTGCTCAGGTGAGCTTCCTTCTAATCAAGACTGTCTGCCCAGCCTATATCTCCCTTCTTTGCTGCTTAATAGGTTAACTGGTCCACCTGGCCTCCCTCAGCCCCTTCAGGGAAAGTGTGGGGTGGACACCCCATCATACACGGATAGCAATAATTCATCGTATTGATTTCAATAATATCTTTACATTCAAATAGGGTATATTTTGAATGAGTCCTAGACAATATAGATTGTGAATATTTGGAATCTTAGGAGCTATAATTGCAGTGTTGTACATTGATGCGCACACTATTCTGGTGTCATGCTTCATGTATAACTCCTGGTGTGGACCTGCTGTAGATATCCTTTGTTTTCTTTGTGTGTGTGTGTGTAGGGCTGTAGTGTGCACTGGCTCTGTGCTCACCCTGTTACAATGACGTTCAATAACTCCTTTACAGTTATTAATGGAGTCCTGATCATTTTTAATATCTTTTTTTGCCACAGGCTCCTATGTATTTAAAATATATATTAAAAAGCAATATGGAGGATACGCTTAGAAAAGTTAATGTTCTCATAGCAAGCATATATTGCTTGTTACGATTATTTATTGGAAAAAATTGCTGCTAGAAAATAGCCCTCCCTCTTGTCTAAAGTGTCTAAAAATAAAGTAACACCTTTATTTTTGATGGGCTGAGAAAAGTGTGCTATAACGATGCTCATACTTTTGCATTTATATAGCATCTATCATCCCAGGGCTCTAAGCACTTTATAAACATCAACAATTTAAGTTCTGTTCTAGCTCTGTGAGGTAGGTAAAAGATATTTAGAGATCAAGTCACTCACCACTGGAATGCAGCTATCTATCTCTGGAGTGGAACATAGCATATGTTAACAGCTCACAACAATATTACACAACATTTTAGTATAGGAAACTGAAAGGAAAATTAAAGTAAGAAAATGTAAGCAACTGAGTGGCAGTTTGGCCAGAACACAATGGCTGATATCCTGGCACCACTGAAAGGTATTTCATCCAACACTCCTACTCTTAGGAAAAGTGCAATGGGCTCGCTAATGACCTTTGCTTTAACCTCTCCTGTATTCAGCTGCACAATATGGAGAGAAATAAAAATACTTTAATCCCACATTGGTGCAATAGGTGGTTAAGTAGAATTCCCCTCTCAGATTAGCTGCCCCCAGCCCCACCACATAATTCCCACATGAAGGTAGCAACAATCTGGCTGCTGAGTCCAGTTTTTTTCATTAATACCCCACCTAACAGGGAACAGTCAATGGCAGTTAACCTCACCCATGGTGCAACTGCAAATACTGCCCTGAATCACACTGAAGCTTAAAATTATTGTATCTTGTGCCTGTATATTATGACTGATGCACTAAAATACATAGATCAGTAGGCAGGGAAATGGCCTGTGGGGGTAGAGTGGATACAGCAGAAAGGAATCAGGACTACAGTGAGAGGAAAAACTAGCAAAGCAATAAGGCTGAGCCAGTGGTTAAGGTCTGACTCTAGGAAGTAAGAGATCTGTGTTCAATTCCTTTCTCCACCACAGCTTTTTCTCTATGAACTTGGGCTCTCTGTGTTGCTATTCTTCATCTGTAAAATAGGAATAGCACTGCTCTACCTAAACAAGTCTGCAATATTCCATTGATTTAAAGCCCTGCAGTGCTCAGATCTCAGTCATTCCAGAAAGCTGTTTCCTGCATGTGGTGCAATGTGTTACTGGTGATGTTGAGAAAAAAAAATTGCCACATGAGAACTAGCTCCTCTGGAAGGCTGCTTGGGTTTTTTAATTGATCACAGAGCCCCCCAGACTAGGTTAGGGGATTATCTCTATCTGCATTGCCCAGCATCAGTTGCTGATAAAGAGGTAACTGAAGCTGATGATATTCTAAATCAGTGGTGGACAACCTGTGGCCTGCATGCGGCCAACCAGGATAAGCCGCTGGTGGACCACCAGACTGTTTGTTTACATTTGCACGGCTGCCTGCAGCTCCCAGTGGCTGCAGTTCGCCATTCCCAGCCAATGGGAGCTGCGGGAAGCGGCGTGCGCCTGGCCGCCACTTCCTGCAACTCCCATTGGCCAGAAACAGCGAACTGTGGCCACTGGGAACTGTGGGCGACTGTGCAAATGTAAACAAACGGTCTGGCAGCCTGCCAGCAGCTTACCCTCGTGGGCTGCAGGTTGCCTACCACTGTTCTAAATAGCTCAGATAATGCAAGGGACAGGGAGTCTGTTCTCCCTGTGGAAGCATGCAAGGGGAATGGCAGGGCACCTCACCTCTGGGCTTGGCAGGTCATCCTCCTATGGGGGCTGTGTGGAGAAACAAGGAACAATGACAGCAGGCACTTCGCTCCGTGACTTCAGGTCAGTTTCTCCACCAGGACCGTGGGGGGTGGGGAGGGGGTGTAGAGGTGAGGAGTGCAGGGGGGAGTGAAAGTGCTCTCCAGCCAGCTGCCCAGCTAGTGCTCAATTTTGCTGGGGCTGAGCCGTGGCACCTCTTGGCTTGACAGGTTTCCACCACTCCAACCGTTGCATGTCTTCATTCTTTGTCAGATTCAGGGTGATATACTTTGATACTTCATCATCATCACTTACACACTCACCATCTGAATCCTCAGACTCTGTATCTGACTAGTTTGTATCCTTTGTGTCCTTGTATCTGTGTAGCTGACGAAAGAAGCATAAGATTCATTGCAGGAATACTTTTCTCCGGCAATGAGAGAAGCTTCTTGGTCTCTTGATAAATTTCCTATCTCTCCTCTTCAGTGAAAACTTTCATCCCCTTCATTCGTGGTGCAGGAAAACCACTAGTCTATGCATAGACTTTATTTCAAACTTGAGATATTGCAAGGCTTTGGATTTGAGTTGACTTAGATTATCCACATCAGTGGTAGAAGGATGGAGATGCAAGCCCTCGTGCCCCAATCCATCACCTGGGCAGGATCGCCAGGCAGGTGGGTGGAGTGGGACAATCGCCTGCACCCCGATCTTATTCTGTGGCAGAGGTGCTCGGTGGGTGGGGCACCCATTTTTCCAGGGGCCCCCAACACAGCTAATCCGCCACTACAGGGGTCCAGGGCTGGTCCCATCACTATTTACCAGCCTAAAGGGCTAGCAATGGGGAGGGGCATGGGGGTGGAGATGAGCGAGTGGGGAGGCTGAGTCTTGCGGGGAAGAGGTGGTACGAGGGAGGAGACTGGGGGTAAGGGGTGGCACGGGGGCGGGGTCTTGAGCAGAAGGGGCGTCACAGGGGTGGGGGGGATGGGGCATCACATCACATGCTGGTCTGGGGGCTTGTACCTCATTATTTTTTTGGTCTTCACAACATCCTCTGGCTACAAATTCCAGAGATTGACTGTGCGTTGTGTGAAGAAGTGCTTCCTTTTGTTTGTTTTAAACCTGCTACCTATTCATTTCATTGGATGACCCCTAGTTCTTGTGTTATATGAAGGAGTAAATAAAACTTCCTTATTCACTTTCTCCACACCAGTCATGATTTTATAGACCTCCATCATATCTCCTCTTAGTCATCTCTTTTGCAAGCTGAAAAGTCCCAATCTTTTTAATCTCTCTTCATATGAAGCTGTTCCATACCTTTAATCATTTTTATTGCCCTTCCCTGAACCTTTTCCAGTTCTAATATATCTTCCCAAGATGGGTACCAGAACTGCACACAGTAGTCAAGGTGTAGGTATACTATGGATTTACATAGTGGCATTATGATATTTTCAGTCTTATTATCTAACCCTTTCCTATTGCTTCCTAACATTCTGTTAGTTTTTTTGACTGCCGCTGCACATTGAGTGGATGTTTTCAGAGAACTATTCACAACAACTCTAACATATCTTTCTTGAGTGGTAACAGCTAATTTAGTAAAAAGAAGAACAGGAGTACTTGTGGCACCTTAGAGACTAACAAATTTATTAGAGCATAAGCTTTCGTGGACTACAGCCCACTTCTTCGGATGCATATATATATATTTATGAATATATTGAACAGCCCTGGTCTCAGAAGAGACCCCTGGGGACACCACTATTTACCTCTCTCTGTTTTGAAAACTGATAATTTATTCCTACCCTTTGTTTCCAGTTTTTAACCAGCTACTGATCCATCCCTCTTATCAAAAGAATCAAGAACAGACCAAATCTGGGATCAGCAAGGCGAAGACTGAGGAGAGAATCCCAGGTGTCTCCAACAGATAGTGGAAGGGAGAGCATGAGGGGCACCAAAGGATTTGGTGAAGGAGTGATCAGTGAGAGAGGCAGAGAACTAGGACAGCATGGAATCCAAAAGGGGGGGAAATCAGGAAAAGTGGGAGTGATCAAAAATGTAAAAGTCAGTCGTGAATGTGAAAGAGAAGACTAGAGAAGTGACCCTTAGATTATAGCAGGAAGTTAGTGACCTTACAATAGTTTTGGTGGATGAAGGAGAGGAAGCCAAACTAGAGAGTCGCAGTGGAGAGCGCAAGGATTTTGGACACAAAATGAAGGTGAGAAGAGAAATGGGAAACATTTTACTGCACAACATACTAAGAGTTGATCTGTATCATATCTTTGGAGAACAGCAGAAGTGCAAATAGAAGCAGTACACACACAGGAATAACAATACAGTAGTGTCAAGAGGTAATGCCCAGTGGAATCCAGAACTATGTCAGATGCCTTTTTAATCACATTTATATTGTTTGTCTGAAAATAATAAATGACCTTGGAGGGTATTAGAAGAGATTAGAAATATCTAAGGTAACTTTTTTCCTCTGTGACTGTCCATGGATCTTGTCTTTCTATATCTGTTTCCTAGGCTGTAAACTCCTATGGCAGGCCTAGTTTTTAGTATCTATATTCTGTATGGTCCTGAGCACATTGTTGACACTAGACAAATCAGCATCAGACCGATGTACTGCTCCGATGGGTGAAAAGGGGCTAGGAAATCAAACAACTTTCTTTGCTTAGCAAATTACTTCTGGATTCCTCTCTCAAATTTTAGGCATGAGAAACATTTTAAAAATCTCTTCTCATTTTTGTGGATTTGTCCAACATTGTTGGTAAGGGCATAACACGGGATACTGCCGATGGTTAATATATGTTTTTGTGTGCCCACACTTGGACCTTTTGCAGCAGCAACAATACAGTTCAAATGACTCAGCCACTGTGTACAATTTAAAAAGTTGGAATGCCTTCATAAGTGATAAATCAGCTCTCCACTAGTCCTGATCTGTCAGTAATTTGACAGTAAACATATTAATTTTCCTCTGTTGTGAAGGACAAGCATATGGTTTGAAGACAGTTTTGTTAGATAACAAGCACACTGTAATTCACATACTGAATGTACGTCTTTATGCTGCTCTTCTTTTCTCAACTGCATGTTTCAAAATATCCCACTTCCACTTTCACCAGAAGAGGAAAACATTTTGGGTGAAATCCTAACCCCATTGCAATCATTGGGATTTTGCACTGTCTTCAGTAAAGCCAAGATTTCACGTTTATTTGTTAAAGGTACTCTCTACAACAGCAATATAACACAATACATGCATAATATAATATGAGATTAGTTACATGTTCCAAGCATAGCTTCAGATTGATACCCATATAAGGTATTGTTCCCTAAAAGCATTAATAGATGACAAGAGTTATAGGCCACTAGAAAAACAAATAAGTGAATGATGGCTGTGAGTGACAGTGAAGCAATCCAAGTAGACATTACTTTGAGGAGAGACTTGCTAAATGTTCCACTCAGACTGATCATCCATGAAAACTGGCAGGCCAGAGAGCTTTGCTTTTAACTTGAATAAGTTACACACATTTCATATTCTAATTTCTATTAAATCTCTTATATTAAGCTAAGAAGTCAGGAGCAAGGCATTGGGCAACATTTTCAAATGCACTCATGTTGATTTATGAACCTAGTCCCATTGATTTTCAGTAAGAGTCACATACAAGTCTCATATAAGTAAATTTTGAAAATGGGATTTAGGTTCCTAAATCATATATATGATTTAAACATTTTACACAATAGTTTGGGAATATTAATAAAATATATACTTATAATTTGCTTTGTTTGCAATAATAATTGAAGTGTTAACTTTAAGTTATGGGAAACATTAGAATATATCACAACGAAGAGACAATTTTTCAAAATGTCAGTGTGTCTTGTGTTGAGTATGTTTCCAGTACTTGTAGTCTATCAACTTGGTTATAGATTTTTTTAACTATGTCTGAAATATTATGTATTTTAATTGTTGTAAAGGCCCAGAGTTTGGGATGGGTGCTGTAAAACCCCCATCAATCAAAGTGCTTAACTGTGTGCTTAAGTGTAATACATGAGTAGTCTCAATGAAGTCAATGGGTCTACGCATGGGCTTAAAATTAAGCCCAAGCAAGTACTTTGCTGGATTGGGCCTAAATACCTGAATAAATAGAATAGATATTCTTTATTACATATTGTATAATATTTCTACAAACAAAGCATATAAGAAAATGAAGAGTGCATCCATCACAAAAAATCTATACATTTCATTAGTCAATTTTCATTTTCTTTTGGAATATATTGTAGGAATATGCCTCAGCTGTAGCTGAATGTGCCACAGTTTGGGAACTTCACATCCTTTGTTGTCATAGAATAGGTGTCACAGTTCTTAGTATAGCAGGATTTGGGATGGTGTAAAATTGGTGTGGCTAAACTGAATGAATGGTGTGAGCATAACTTGACATGACTTAAACATGGCTGAATGGCTGCAGAGGATCCTGGGAGCAGGTTCCCCTTAAACAGAAGCAAATTTGATAAAGGACTGGCAAAATCTGTGTGTACGATCAATGTTGAACCTATTGATCGGCAAATATGGGCCCATGCAAAAGCAAATATCACATGAATAAAGTTCCAGCATGGAGCACAGGTTGACCTGGCTATAGTGACCTTACAGCAGGGAATGTTACGCAGAGAGACAGAGTGAATGATTGAGTAGGTAAACGTGAGATGATCTTCATTTGGTACCACCCCCAGACCCTTCTAAAATACTAATTAGGTAAAAATTAGTAACCACACGCCCAGTGGACATGCTTTTAAGACAGGACTCCTTTGAGGAAAAAGACTAAAAGAATCAAGCAAAGTAAATTACTGTACTTGGGATTCCTTAATTTTGATGCTTGAAGAAGGGAGGAGGGATAACTCAGTGGTTTGAGCACTGGCCTGCTAAACCCCAGGTTGTGAGTTCAATCCTTGAGGAGGCCACTTAGGGATCTGGGGCAAAATCAGTACTTAGTCCTGCTAGTGAAGGCAGGGGGCTGGACTCCATGACCTTTCAGGGTCCCTTCCAGTTCTAGGAGATAAGATATCTCCATTAATTTTTTTTTATGCACTCCACCAGTTGGCACCAAAGTGTCCCTGGGTAACAGGAATTTTCTTTCAACCCCCATTGATCTATGGGTAAATTATTCCCTGAAGCATGGTAAATTATTTTATCCTACCTAAGGTAACCACAGCTCTTTGAATTCAGATTTATACTTTTTAATATAATTTTTTGAATCCTACTACATTCTTGGCCTCAGTATCTTTTGGCAATTATTTTGTCTCTGTGTTGTTATGCTCCTTAGTCACTGGGTTTACTACCTGATATTCCAGCAGACCTTTGATTCTTGTGCACCCTTCCTTCTCCCGATATACTTAAAGAATTTCTTGGTCCTTGTTTTTATTTCTTTTGTTATTTGCTCTTCAAATTCCCTCAGCTCTCATAATTTCTGTCTTACTTTGCATCTACCACATTTTATGTTACTTTCTATTGCTTTCAGTTGGGCCCTTTAACCAATCTAGTAAAACGTTTTATATCATTAACCAGAGAAGTTGGGGCAAGCTATGGGTACTGGTAACATTTTGAACTATACCCATGTAGACTTAGACTCCTAAGTCTCAATTTCAGAAGTAACTTAGGCATGTAGGAACCTTTCAACTTTCAGTGAAACATGAGATTCCTATGTGGGCTGTAGTCCACGAAAGCTTATGCTCTAATAAAATTGTTAGTCTCTAAGGTGCCACAAGTACTCCTGTTCTTTCTATGTGGCTAAGTCCAGGGCATGGCTCATGTATTAATGTGCCCCAGTAATTTTTTGCCAGGGCCATATATCTTTGGGGGCTTTCACTGGCATAGGTTAGAGCAGCCCAGAAGTAGACTGAAATTGAAACCCCAAACAAATACACCTCTACCCCGATATAACGCTGTCCTTGGGAGCCAAAAAATCTTACTGCGTTATAGGTAAAACCACGTTATATCAAACTTGCTTTGAGCCACCGGAATGCACAGCCCCGCCTCCCCCCCCCCCCCCGGAGCTCTGCTTTACTGCGTTATATCTGAATTCATGTTATATCGGGAGACACTATATCGGGGTAGAGGTGTACATACAGGCAATAGTTGTCATTGACAATGTGCTTTATCATTTGCTCACAAATATCCTGCCATCAGAGACCAAAGAAGCTAATTATCTTTTTTCCAGCGATAGAGAACTTGAAAACAATCATCTGGATAAAACTTGGAAGAAAAAGATGAAGATCAATAAAGTGGGAGAAAACATTTATTAACAAACTGGAGAAATACAAAGAAGAATCTAATTTATAAAATACACACAGCTTTTCACAAGCAGAACTGTTTCTTTCTTCAAAGGAGACTGACAAGCTGCCAGCAGAAAATGCCAAAAGCTGACCTGACTTTCATATTGGAAGGAAAATTACTTCCAGCTTTTGAAAAAAGCCAATATGAGATATTTAATTTGTATTTATTTATGTTCAGATGTGTTTCTATTTATGGACACATAATATACACAACTGTTCTTTAAAATAACCAAATTGGGTTCACAAGACAGCTCAGTGGTTTGGTAATGCATACAAGAACATTTAGTCTCTGGGTCACTGAAATCAGGGCAAGTTGGTAGTGGATGAATCTCACTGGTTTCTGATTACTGTCTGGGGGCCTATGAGGAATGACCTGGAGGCCTCATTCCAGTTCTTAGCAGGTAGGTATCTACATTACAAATCCACAGTTGGCACTTGGCATTTTAACTGGCCATCTTAACTTAGACACCAAAGGCTGCTTGAACTATGGAGACTAAACCCTTCTCTCAGCTTTATTGATCCCTCCAGGTCAGGTTAAGGCACAACGGTGCTGTAGATTGAATAGACTTCCACTATAATTACCTATGCCACACCTGTGCAGTGGGTGAATTGAGGACTTCATTCTTCAAGGATATCAGCCAAGCACCTTTTAAAAGCACTAAATTTAAGTATTTATATTTTTTAAAAAACATTTCACATAGCTTTTTAAAACTGAAAACTTCCTCAGAAAAAAGTCAAGATAAAAAGCAAAATTATGCCCTAAGTTGTTCAAGTATAGGAGGCCAGAGTGTGTAATTGAGAGCAGAAGTTGCCAGAAGTGTTTCCAAAGCCTTATGTACACTAGCAAAATTATCCCTTGTCAGCTGAACCCGTGCAGAACACATTTAACTGCAGGTGTAGCCAAGTGTGCTCAGTTCATTTAAGGAACCTGGGTGAAGAAGCAATTCAGCACTGGTTCAGCTGCATCGTTTGCTGACATTTGTTATCAACAAGGAATAATTTTACTAGTGTACAAAAAGCTTACAAGAATATGCAAAATTGATCTTCTCCAGGATTAAGGATTTGTCCTATTCTTCAGGCTTTTTTTGCATATCTTAGAAAATCAGCCCCTGTAACTTAAATACAAATATCACAGTTTCAGTTTCAAAATACATATGCATTCACATTTTGGGTTGGAAAAGAGGCTAAGATTGTTGATTAAGCAGTTTTCTGGATAACAGAACAACATGAAAACACTCAGAAGAGTCTTCCTCTTCTGTCTATTTTTCCTTCAGTTCTTAGGAATCAGTTGAAGTCAATGGCAAGAATTCCATTCAGTGGACTCTGGACCAGGCCTTTAGAAAGAGAGCTGAATAATAGCTCAGACCTTTTCAGGTGAGTATTGGAAGTGTTTGTTTCATTCTTGAACCAACAAACATTCCAAATTTCCCATTGGATGAAGTTTGCAAAAACAAGTGAAAAGTTATTAAGCTAAGTCAGATGTCAATAGAACAAACCATGGGACAAATTCCTCCCGGGGGTATCTCCATCGATGATTTTGTCCATTTATCTGTAAATACATCACTCTTAAAAATCTCTCATGTATATAGCTCAATAAAGTTCTTACTCAAACCTAGACAAGAAGGTTGAGATTACTTATGAGTTAATATTAGATCTGCTGCTAAGTGAGGATGAGATCACTTAAGAAACACGGAAGATGACTGCAGTTTCATGTAGAAAAACAAATCTTCCACCTGAATTGAGAAAGATGTTGTAATTCTCTCTGTATTGCGTGATTCTTTGCTTTGCTGTCCCCGAGGAAGGTGTGTACTCAAATGGACGTCATTGGTACAGGTGCTGAGCAGCCGCTTCCGGATATAGTAAGAATAGCTTGTGCTGCATTACTTTGTTTTATTGAATTACATGGTGGAATTTGGAGACCGAGGCAGTGTTTTTACACAAGATTCTATTTTGTCTTGAAAAACTGTTTCAAATTTATTCTATTTTTCTCATTTTTTTCATAACTTTTGACACCTGCTGATCCAACTACAACTGTGAATTTACAGTGCCTTGCTTTGTAAAGTGTTCTCCTGCTTCAGAAATAGGAATTTTTACCTCCCAGACATGATGGACAGCTTTACTTCAATTTAAATATTTAATCGGTTTGAGAATATTTGTCACCATACACACAGAATATATATTGTTGATGACTTAATCAGTGATTGGCATTAATTTTTCTTCCCTATTAATACATCATTTCCATTAGTCTTTCCATTCAGATATCTCTTTTCCTCACTATTAATTTAATGTATTTTCCCCCTTTTCTTTCTCTCACTATATTTTTTTCTGTTATGAAAGGAGCCTCTTAATTAACTGGTTTTAAGACTAGCATTAAATATTGATTAGTCTCAACCTTTGTATATGATTAAGAATTATATATATATATTTTAAAAGTGCCCAGGTAAGCAGGGAACTAAAATAAATAAAAGAAGACTTTCATAAGCAGTAACATTCCATTGGTGGAAACATAGAAAAGAATAAGTAGTTCCCATACTGCCAGTTAAATAATGAGGCTGTAAGGAAAAGCCATTTTACTAGCAGCATGGGAGCCATTCATTGTGTATATACTCCAGCCAACAATTTTACTATACAATAATTTTTTTTAAACGTGAAAATATCTGATGGAGAATCATTATTGTTTGGCCATCTATCTGGTACATCAATATATAGAAATCTCTCACAGTATAAAAAGTACTTGGAATTTTATGACTGGAAGAATCTAATGAGCGGAAAACTAGTTAATGAATATGAGCTCACGGTGGACCCAATTCGGCTTCCATCAAGGTCAATGGGAGTTTTGCAATAATAGGCCCAATGTAATGTATCAGAATCTGATTGGCTGACTTTATGGATTAGCACATTCCTGCAGTGAAATAAAAAATATTACTGAGATCAATATTCAGGATTATAGAGCAGAGAAACAAATGTCTACCATATAGACACTCTATTATTTCAGTATCATTACAGTGACTTTGCATATCAGCTTATCAAACACAGAACAATTAATCAAAAGTTTGGTTTGATTAAATGTTTGGTTTGATTTCACTGTTGCTGAATCCATCAAGTCTCTTTAATCCATCCATTGCTTGGTGGAGGGCAAAAACAATCAACTATTGAATTGCATTTTAAGTGCAAATCCCAATATCTTGTTTAATTAACAAGCTGGCAATATTACCTTTACCATGGTACAATCAATTCCTGAAAAACAATGAATATCGAAAACTTCTGAAGTCTCAACAAACATAAAGTAGCAATTTACTTTGTAAACAAGTAACTAAGAGTCAGAACAGTATAACAAAATAAACATCAAGCCAGATTTGTAACTATGGGTTAAATAATTTTTTAAAGAAACGTTTGGATGCCTCAGATATATCATAGCTACAGGTAGCTACATATTTAAATATGCAGTCAAGTACATGGATGGGAATATACTAAACAAGAAGTAACACAGCATTATTACTTGGCACACAAACAGCAGGCAGTCAGGACTTACCCAAATAAGGATGACATGAGTACGTACCTGAATGGTTTAGTGAACAGAGTAAGCTTTCTATATATTGAAAATATTTTGTGTGGGGGTTTTAGTTCAGGAACAAAGATTATTACAGGAGTAGGTTCAGAACTGGTGTAGGGTTTGATTCTCATTTACACTACAGGCTCTTTACATTACTCTGGCAGTGTAAAGGGACCTTAAAGTCAGGGCTGGCCTTACCATGAGGTGAACTGAGGCGGCCATCTCAGTTGCCAGACTGTGGGGGGGCGCCACTAGGACCCAGACTGTAGAAAATTGTGTCTGCTGCTGGTGCATATGTATTCTCTCTGCTCTAGATGCACAGAGATGGTGGAGTGCTGTGCTGTAGGAAGGAGGGCACAAGAGACATAACAGGCAGGCAGGAGAAAAGGTGAGAGGGAATAACAGAAAGCAGCAGGAGCTGCAGGGAGAGAGAGGAGGAGGAGCCTCTGATGTACCTCTCTAGCACCCCCAGGAGACTGGACTGATTAACACCAGCTTCTCAGGGAGCTTCCTGTTTCCTGCTGCTTCCCTGAACCCACTTGAGGAAAAAAGGCAGGGGGAAGGGAGAGCTCAGTGGTTTGAGCATTGGCCTGCTAAATCTAGGGTTATGAGTTCAATCCTTGATGGGGCCACTTAGGGATCTGGGGCAAAATCAGTACTTGGTCCTGCTAGTAAAGGCAGGGGGCTGGACTTGATGACCTTTCAGGGTCCCTTCCAGTTCATGGAGATAGGATAGCTCCATTTATTATTATATCTGAAGTAGTAAGAGCCAGGTAGGCCCTTAAGACGCTGATATCTTCCCTCACTCAGGCCCTGCTACCCGCCTGCTTATTTGTCCCCTTCAATTGACCGTTGAGAGCCACTATGGCTGGCACAGAACAGCAGTCATGAGTGAAAGAAGAAAACGCCCCTCTGGGGCAGCATTCAGAAAAAGAAAGAAAGCAAAGGAAGCTTTTCTATCTAAGCAGGAAGGAGCTCTCCTGGCATACACAGACACAAATGTTCACAGTGAGCCTTCCAGCCCCAGTGAGGATGTGAGTGATGGGGAGATGCCTGATCTTCCAGTTAGTCAGAGTGCAAGTGACCTGGCAGCTACTGCAGCATCCATATCTCCATCTCAAATGGATGTAACCATGCACATTCCTGAAGAAAAGTGTAGATCAGAGAAGAGTGTAGTGGAGGCACAAGAAACAGCTGCTGCTGAGTTTAGTTCCTTAAGTCTAGAAGATCCTGGACTGTGGACCCACTTGAGCAGTAGCCTGAGGGACTTCCTTGTACTGCATGGGCCACAGCAAGTGAAAAACTTCATGTTCCCCAAAGACAATGAAAAGAGAAGTTTCCATCCAACACATTACTGGCTAGAAATCCCCAATGGTGACAAAGTGGAGAGGCCATGGCTTATGTACTCAAAAACCCAGAATATTGCATACTGTTTTTGTTGCATACTCTTCCAGTCTAATGTTCCAGCCACATTGGGTTCTATAGGAACAAAGGACTGGAAAAATCTGGCTAGAAATCTGGCATGCCATGAGAAGGCAGCAAATCACCAGAGGGCATTCCATAGGTGGAAAGAACTTGAGATTACACTAAGGTTAAAGGCCACCACAGATGATCAGCATCAAGAGAAGATTGCATCAGAGTCTTTACTGGCAAAATGTTCTGAAAAGGCTCATTGCCATTGTGAGAATGCTTGCTACCCAAAACCTAGCACTGTGTGGCACTTCAGATCAGCTGAATGTGCCAAACAATGGCACATAAAATCGTGGAGCTGATGGCTGAGTTTGATGCTGTACTCCAGGAGCATCTAAGAAGAGTCACCACCCAAGAAATGTACACACACCACCTTGGAAAAAGAATTCAAAATGAGATCATACAGTTATTGGTGCCAAAAGTCAAACAGAAGATTGTGGCAGATCTGAAGTCAGCAAGATATTACTCTATTTTTCTGGACTGCACACCTGACATCAGCCATACGGAACAAATTACTTTAATGGTACGTTTTGTAACAACAACAGAACCTAGTGAAAATGTCCCTGCAATGGTGACTGTCAGAGAGCATTTTCTAGAATGTATTGACATTGATGATACTACAGGAGCTGGTATGAAAAATGTGCTTCTTAAAAAGCTGGAAGATACTGGAATTGCAGTAGCTGGCATGAGAAGTCAGGGCTACGATAATGGTGCCAACATGAGAGGAAAGAACAGAAGAGTGCAGACACGGATCCGAGAGTTAAACGTTCGAGCTTTTTTTTGTCCCATGCAGTTCTCATTCATTGAACTTGGTGGTCAGTGATGCAGCCTCAGCTTCTAGTGAGGCTGCTGAATTTTTTAATGTAATTCAAAGCATCTATGTAGTTTTCTCTGCATCAACTCATCGATGGCAAATTTTGAAGCAATATCTGGGAACATCGTCTCTGACACTGAAACTACTGAGTGTCACACGATGGGAAAGTCGAGTGGAGACGATAAAGCTTATCAAACACCTAATTGGGAAGATAAATGATGCCATAGTTGCCATTATGGAGGATAATGCTATGACAGGAATTGTTCATGGGAGAACAGTGGCAGAGGCAAATGGAATCAACAGAAACATACATAACTTCAAATTTCTGTGTGGCTTAGTGTTGTGGCATGACATACTGTTCGAAATAAATGTTGTAAGCAAGAGACTCCAAGGTGTTGACCTTGATATATCTGGAACAATGGAACAACTGGACAAAGCAAAGTCATACCTACAGTCTTGCTGGTCAGATGAGGGATTTCAAAACATTCTGAAGAGTGCACAGAAGTTGGCAGAGGAACTTCACACTGAAGCTATTTTCCCACCCATTCAAGAATACAAGAGTCACCAAAGAAGATGACATTTTGATTACGAGGCATGGGATAATCCCATAAGAGACCCCAAACAACAATTCAAAGTTGAATTCTTTAACGAGGTGCTAGATTGTGCAATACAGTCAGTTAAAGAACGTTTCCTGCAGCTCAAGGAATACAGCAGTATATTTGCGATGTTGTATGATATTCCAAAACTCCTCACTATACCTGAAGAAGACCTACACCAGCTCTAGGATTTTTGCCGCTCAAAGCAAAAACAATTTTGGCCGCCCCCCGCCTTATTTAATTACCCCACCCCTGGCCCTGCCTTAACTCCGCCCCTTCCCCAAATCCCCAGCCCTGCCTCCTCCCCTCAGGCTCTCAAGCCTAGGAGGGAGGGAGGGGCAGAAGCGGCGCCACGCCGCGGCAGCTCGGGATCTCGCCCTCCCTCCCAGGTTTGAGAGTCTGGGAGGGAGGGGGAGACCCCGAGCCGCCGCAGCGCGCGAAACAGCTGATTCACACGCCGCTGCTCCCCCTCCTTGAAAGCCTGGGAGGGAGGGCGAGTAGCGGCGCGTGAATCAGCTGTTTCGCGCACCGTGGCAGCAGCAGCGGAGGTGAGCTAGGGCGGCCGGGGCACATTTTTAGGGGCGGCATTCTGGTTCTCCTCCCTTGGTGTTCGCACCTCAACTGCTAGCAGAGCACCTCACCCTCCCTGATTGAACTAACCTCGTTATCGCCATACTGATTTATACCTGCCTCTGGAGATTTCCATTACTTGCATCTGAAGAAGTGAGGTTCTTACCCACGAAAGCTTATGCTCCCAATACTTCTGTTAATCTTAAAGGTGCCACAGGACCCTCTGTTGCTTGTGTGTAGAAGAAATGTGATTACTTACCAAAGCTCTTTTCCTGGAGCTGAGGCGGTGTTGGTGTGGACCAGGGAGGATAAAAATCTATTATCTAAAATAAATACATTTTAAACATCAGGTTTTTATTTAAATCAGATTTTCAAAAAGTTAAATATGGGTTAATTTTAAAAAGTAAACCTATTTAAATTAGAAATTATGACAATCTATGTTATGGCCTAAACTTATTATAATCTTTAAAAGAATTTAAATTTAAAAAATAACTAAGCCATACATGTTTGCCAAGTTTTAAAGAAAGGCACACAACTCAACTTGTGTAAGTAACTGTCTAAGCACCTTGAAGCAGAGTTTATAGAAGTGCTAAACCAGTTTTTGACAATAGTAGCCTCTTCTGCAGGTGCAGAGAGAACATTTTCTTCATTTCAGTTTATTCAACTTGTTCAATGATTAGTTGATTCAAAGTTAAGAAACCAGTTGGGAGTTGAAAAATCAGGAAAACTTGTTTTCCTGTTCCAATCTGTAGTAAAAACTAGGTGTGAGAAGATGAGATCTACTTGTTCCAGAATCTTGAAGGACATGGTAAACAGAAACAATCAGTTCAAGTCACTACGGATAATACTTCCTTAGTTTAATGAATCAGTTAAATTTTTAATGCAAAACATGTTTTCATAAATTTTCCGATAATTTTTTCTTATGTATCCAGCATATTTAAGAGTTTTATTCAATTAATAAAAAATTGAATGCTGTTTTTGTGCATTTACAATGTAATTTGAATTTCCATCCAAACTATCATGAAAACAAGTAAAAAATTAAGCATCTCTTAATAAATAAGAAATGCATCACTTACCATTTTCTAACATAATTAAAAAAGTAAAAAATAAGAATCCAAATAAATGTATGTTAAGCTATATAATAACTTAAATAAATGTATATAAATATAGTATATCTTACTGGTTAGCAAAATAATAATGATAAAAAGTGCACCAAATGTAATGTAATAGCTATATTTAGTTGCAAATCAACATGTTTTAATGGTTCCCAACCAATACAAATCAACCTTTTTCTAGGAAAATAACTACAAAGTACAAATACAAAACAAGATTAAAATTGATCAGTTAAATAAAATATTTCCGCTTGCTGATTTCAATTATGCTTGGTGATTTTAAAATTGGTGTTTTCCCTTGAATGGTCCCTTAGAATATGTGCTATTTTATGCTAAATTATCTATTCAATCTTATATTTATCCATGATACTCTAAGTACCTTTCCCAGACCTGAGGAAGAGCTCTGTGTAGCTCAAAAGCTTGTCTCTTTCACCAACAGAAATTGGTCCAATAAAAGATATTACCTCACCCACCATGTCTCTGTAATGTCCCAGAACGGACATGGCTACTAGAACCCTTCATAGTATTGTTATGTTAGGTGTCACTAGATGGCGCTGTTCCATATTGTTTTTCTTAACAAGCAAGCAAATTTTAAGTCTTTGAAGAAGGTCTGTATTGTTCTTAGTTTGTGTAGAGGGCTAAGGCAGTTGAGGTTGGGAAAATGTTGGGTTGTGGTTTTGGGCTGGGTGATTAGATGAAGTGTGGTGTTGTTTGGTGGAGGTAGGGGAGTGTGGCTCCTTTGGACAATTTTTCCTTTGTGTCTTTTTAGATGGTGTTTGTTTCAATAATACAGTCAAAGGTGTCCTGAGCTTTTGATGGGTGTCTTTTAATGTGAATTTTCTTTCAGTCCAAATAAGAGGGTCTGTGTTCACAGTGCAGGTATTCCCTGGGGTCTCTTCCTGGGTATTCCATATGAGGTACTTCCACACTCAAGGATATTTCTGGGAGCCACATATCAGGGGGTAGCCGTATTAGTCTATAGCCACAAAAACAACAAGGAGTCCGGGGGCACCTTAAAGACTAACAGATTTATTTGGGCATAAGTAACTCCCTTCTTTTCATGTGTCATTATATAATGCCTGCATCTGTAATTTTCACTCCATGTATCTGAAGAAGTGAGGTTTTTTACCCAAGAAAGCTTATGCCCAAATAAATTTGTTAGTCTTTAAGGTGCCACAGACTCCTTGTTGTATTTCTGGGAGCGTTTTCCCAAGGAATTCCACTATTAAATAAGAACATAAGAACGGCCATACTGGGTCAGACCAAAGGTCCATCTAGCCCAGTATCCTGTCTTCTGACAGTAGCCAAGGCCAGGTGCCCGAGCAGGAATGAGCAGAACAGGTAATTATCAAGTGAGCCATCCCCTGTGACCCATTCCCAGCTTCTGGTAAACAGAGGCTAGGACACCAACTCTGCCCATCCTGACTAATAGCCATTGATGGACCTATCCTTCATGAACGTACCTAGTTCTTTTTTGACCCCTGTTATAGGTCTTGGCCTTCACAACATCCTCTGACAAGAAGTTCCACAGGTTGACTATGCATTGTGTGAAAAAATACTTCCTTTAGTTTGTTTTAAACCTGCTGCCTATTAATTTCATTTGGTGATCCCTAGTTCATGTGTTATGAGAAGGAGTAAATAATGCTTCCATATTTACTTTCTCAAAACCAGTCATGATTTTATAGACCTCTGTCATATCCAGCCTTAGTAGTCTCTTTTCCAAGCTGAAAAGTCCCACTCTTATTAATCTCTCCTCATATGGAAGCCATTCCATACCCCTAATAATTTTTGTTGCCCTTTTCTGAATCTTTTCCAATTTCAATATATTCTTTTTGAGATGGAGCGACCACATCTGCATGCAGTATACAAGATGTGGGCGTACCATGGATTTATATGGAGGCAATATGATATTTTCTGTCTTATTATCTATCCCTTTCTTAAATATTCTCAACATTCTGTTTGCTTTTTTTGACTGCTGCTGCACATTGAGTGGATGTTTTCAGAGAACTATCCACAGTAACTACAAGATCTCTTTCTTGAGCGGTAACAGCTAATTTAGACCCCATCATTTTATATGTGTAGTTGGGATTATGTTTTCAATGTGCATTACTTTTCATTTATCAGCACTGAATTTCATCTGCCATTTTGTGGCCCAGTCACCCAGTTTTGTGAGATCCCTTTGTAGCTCTATGCAGTCTGCTTGGGATTTAACTATCTTGAGTAGTTTTGTATCATCTGCAAATTTTGCCACCTCACTGTTTATCCCTTTTTCCAGATCATTTATGAATATGTTGAATAGGACTGGTCCCAGGACAGGCCCCTGAGGGACACCTAGGGTTGCCAACTCTGACTGAAGCTATTCTGGGGGAATTTTTTTCCCAACATGACATAATGTCATTTTCTTAAAATGTCCTATTAAAATCTCCCGGATTATTTTCAATAGTCACTGGGAGATCAATGCCGATTCCAGAAGACTCCAGGCCAATTCTGGAGGATTGGCAACCGTAGGGACACCACTATTTACAAATAATTGCCATTTTTTTTCAATTTGTTATGCTATAAACCATCCAGCCATTAAATGATTTCCTACTAACTCAGTGATGGCACAGTCTGATCTTTTTTTTTTTTTTTTTTAGAGGACACGAAATCTGAGACCCTTATTGTGTCAGGCTCTTTCCGTGTGTTTTTAGAGTTTCTCCTCTCTTCATGGACATTGTGGGGACCCTTAAGGTTTGTCTACACATGGAGTTGTTACTGATTATCTGTTCCTGATTAACTCCATGTGTGGACAGTCTTATTCCAGTATGAGAGTTTCCACAAATGGAGTTAATCACAAACAATTAATCAAGAACAACTCCATTTGTCGACAAGCCCTTAATAAAGTCACATGTCAGGGAAGAGGTATATTCTGGTGGTAGCACATTATGCCACCTGCCATCCAGAAGCCATGGCCCTGACCTCTTTAAAGGCAGACAAGATGGTAGATGTCTTGCTGGAAATATTCAGCATTTGCGTTTTCCCCACAAGGTTTGGACTGATCAGGGAACAAAGTCTGAGTCTATCCTATACAAAGGTTTGTGGAGAAATGGGGGGTCCAACACTTCCAGTCATCCCCCTATCATCCTCAAACTAAGCAGCTGGTTGAGGTCAGACTTGAGGTCATAGTTCTCCTTTCTGGCCTTAGAATCTATGAATCTATGAGGGGGCAGAAAGAGCAAATAGAGGAAACAAGACTCAGACACAGGAGACCACTAGGGGTGCCTGGAGAAACAAGGCCATGGATAGCAGGACCTAGGTAAAATAGAATGCATGTAGACTGTTGTTTTAGTCCCTTTTTCTCTAATGTCTTTCCCCCCCCTACTGCTAAATAAACCACATTCTCTTGTTTTAAGAAGGCTGTTTTGTCACCATACACAACTGCTCTCCAGCTCCCAAAGGGAAGAACCATAGGTGTCTGAATTCAGTTGGACCTGCGGGGTGGGCATTGTTGATTTGCATGGTACTGTACTGGGTGCTGTAGCCCAGGTCCTGGGCTATGAAGAAAAGAATTGCAGAATTCCACTTCTGGAGAGGTGAAGGATCAGGGCCTGGAATCTGAAGAGTGTGAATTCAGAAACACTAGGAAGGGATAGAGGTGCAGCTAGTCTTGTAACTATGACAGAGCCATTAAATTACTTTCTAGTGACTCTGTCATGGCACAGCTTGATCTTATTTTTTTTACAGACACTGCCTGCTAGACACCCATGCTGTGTTGGGCTCTTTTCACGTGTTTTTGGAGCTTTTGCTGTCTTTGGAAATTTATTTCCCACTTTCCTGAGTCTGTCTTCCATGCCATCCAATAACAAGAGTAGCCAATCAGACTTACAGTTCAGGTTTGAAATATTTCTATTTATTTTATTCAGCAAGATAGAAACAGAGTTCTTTCTATCTGGACATTTAGATCAAGGAAACATTCTGGCATTTGATTTTCTGTGTATGATCTTGTGGATGAGTTTCACAATGGAAATAATAATTCGATGGTATTTTCACTGCTTTCATTTAGCTTTTTGACCTCTTCCTTCCCAATTTGTTTTCAACAGCCTGGGAGAAAGGAAGGCAAAGGAAATAAATATATTAACCTTCTTTAATTTGGAAACGAAACATAGACTTTCTCATAGCTCATCAAGGACTCTGATTTTCAATGGGGCTTGACTGTTTCCTGTTGTGGTTATTTAAATGTAACTCGTTGAAGATGCCCAGGATCAGATTGTGTTTAATATAAACCAAATATTGAGATTTGTAAGGCAAAGCAGAACTTTTTCTCTGTCAAACTAAAATCTAAACAGAAAATACCTGACTTTTCTTTTATGTGCATTGTTTATTTGGAAGGTTCTGTACTTCACAGCTGTTACTGACCAGTTTACTGTAGTTGTACAATGGTCTAATCTCAGTGGCAGAATATAATAGAAAATGAAATGTTTGGACTTTTCATGGCCCATCCCATGTTACAGAAGACTAAAAACTACAGTCGAAAGAACAGTAATGATCATAGAATCATAGAAGAATCATAGAATATCAGGGTTGGAAGGGACCTCAGGAGGTCATCTAGTCCAACCCCCTGCTCAAAGCAGGACCAATCCCCAACTAAATCATCCCAGCCAGGGCTTTGTCAAGCCTGACCTTAAAAACCTCTAAGGAAGAAGATTCCACCACCTTCCTAGGTAACCCATTCCAGTGCTTTGCCACCCTCCTGGTGAAATAGTGTTCCTAATATCCAACCTAGACCTCCCCCACTGCAACTTGAGACCATTGCTCCTTGTTCTGTCATCTGGTAGCACTGAGAACAGTCTAGATCCATCCTCTTTGGAACCCCCTTTCAGGTAAAAAGAAGAACAGGAGTACTTGTGGCACCTTAGAGACTAACAAATTTATTAGAGCACAAGCTTTCGTGGACTACAGCCCACTTCTTCGGATGCATATAGAATGGAACATATATTGAGGAGATATAGAAACACACATACAGAGAGCATAAACAGGTGGGAGTTGTCTTATCAACTCTGAGAGGCCAATTAATTAAGAGAAAAAAAAACTTTTGAAGTGATAATCAAGATAGCCCAGTACAGACAGTTTGATAAGAAGTGTGAGCATACTTACAAGGGGAGATAGATTCAATGTTTGTAATGGCTCAGCCATTCCCAGTCCTTATTCAAACTGGAGTTGATTGTGTCTAGTTTGCATATCAATTCCAGCTCAGCAGTCTCTCGTTGGAGTCTGTTTTTGAAGTTTTTCTGTTGTAATATAGCCATCTGCAGGTCTGTCACTGAATGACCAGACAGGTTAAAGTGTTCTCCCACTGGTTTTTGAGTATTTTGATTCCTGATGTCAGATTTGTGTCCATTAATTCTTTTGCGTAGAGACTGTCCGGTTTGGCCAATGTACATGGCAGAGGGGCATTGCTGGCACATGATGGCATATATCACATTGGTAGATGTGCAGGTGAACGAGCCCCTGATGGTATGGCTGATGTGATTAGGTCCTATGATGATGTCACTTGAATAGATATGTGGACAGAGTTGGCATCGGGGTTTGTTACAAGGATAGGTTCCTGGGTTAGTGGTTTTGTTCAGTGATGTGTGGTTGCTGGTGAGTATTTGCTTTAGGTTGGGGGGTTGTCTGTAAGCGAGGACAGGTCTGTCTCCCAAGATCTGTGAGAGTAAAGGATCATCTTTCAGGATAGGTTGTAGATCTCTGATGATGCGCTGGAGAGGTTTTAGTTGGGGGCTGAAGGTGACAGCTAGTGGTGTTCTGTTATTTTCTTTGTTGGGCCTGTCTTGTAGGAGGTGACTTCTGGGTACTCGTCTGGCTCTGTCAATCTGTTTTTTCACTTCAGCAGGTGGGTATTGTAGTTTTAAGAATGCTTGATAGAGATCTTGTAGGTGCTTGTCTCTATCCGAGGGATTGGAGCAAATGCGGTTATATCTTAGAGCTTGGCTGTAGACAATGGATCGTGTGGTGTGTCCTGGATGGAAGCTGGAGGCATGTAGGTAAGTGTAGCGGTCAGTAGGTTTCCGGTATAGGGTGGTATTTATGTGACCATCGCTTATTAGCACAGTAGTGTCCAGGAAATGGACCGCTTGTGTGGATTGATCTAGGCTGAGGTTGATGAAAGCAGCTATCAAATCCCCCCTCACTCTTCTCTTCTGCAGACTAAATAATCCCAGTTCCCTCAGCCTCTCCTCATAAATCATGTGCTCCAGCCCCCTATCAATGATAGAAGTTACTGATTTATTTTGGGCAGATTAAAATGGTAGACCCATGGTAAGCAACAATGGTCCACATTCTGCAGTTTTTGAACAAGCCAAAATGGGACTGTAGAATTTGGCCCAATCTGAAATGATTGGGTCACATTTTGGACCTTCAGTTTTGCTTCAGAAATTCAGATCATTTTAAATTTGGATGCAAAATTGAGCAGGAAATTAAAGCAGTAACTGCCAGACCATCCAAAAGTTCATACTGTGAATGAGAACAGCATGAATCACATAAGGGAATTCCAACAAATCACCTGTTTAATTGCATAACTGGGAGCCATTTGGCAACTAGTCCCAACCACTACCCTACTTCTGCAGTCACACCAAACTGCTCAGTGGAGAGTTGTCTAGAGAATAATTCCTCTAACATACATTCAGCAGGACATCCTATTTTAAGGGCCCCCTATCCTGATATCCATATTGCAAAAAAATCCCATGGTGTGAGAATGCTACCCAACACAGCCCCCATGCTGCTGGGTTTCGTGAGTTTCCTCTGATAAACAGAGACAGTATGATAATGAAAAGCATTTTTTCTGTGTTTTGTACAAATGATCCCCTGATTTTAGTTCCCTTCTCACCACACAGGATTTTTTCCTTTGCAATCTCTTAAGAAACCATCAAGGAAAGGGGACGTACTTCCTGCACTGCCCACCCATCACAGACACAAGGTCCTTTCCTACGCTTCTAGAAATCAATAGCAAAAAACACTCATTGACTTCAATGAAGCAGGAGCAAGCCAAAGAAGGAGCAGAAAGCCAGTTAAAAGGATCAGCAGGAATCTGACAGCATGGGAGATTCTAGAACAGCACTCCAACAGCAGGAGGAAAGGAAAGGGAAACAAAGAAAGCAAAGCGAGTGAAGGGGATAGAAGATGGTGAAAAGGAGAAGAAAACAAAAGGAAGGAAGTTTGTAGGGACGAGGGATTAAAAATGTAAGGATGGGGGCAGCACAAATGGGAAAGATAGAGAGCTGGCAGAAAAGAAAGGGTCAGAGAGAAGGAAGAAGGGGGCAAAGGGAGGAGAATAATAAAGAATGGGAGGAAGTGAGGTGCCACATTTCAGTGTTGCATGTTGTACCTGTAGCTCTGGGAGGCTGAGATATAAGTGCAAATCAGGAATGAGTGAAGCAATTCGGTGGAAAAAAATAAGGACCAACACACAAGTATGCTCCAAACGTGAACCAAACCTGGTAGAAGCAGGAAGTTCTGGAAAATGTTCAACATCTCTTTTTAAGAGATTTCCACTCAATGTTTGCAATTTAGACGGTGGAATAAGGGACAAATAATCATTTTCACGTTGGGATATTTATCTGAAATAAAGTGAACTTCTAACCTACAGCAGGGTCAAATTGTACCTCTGATTGATATTTATTATAAACTTACCCCTTCTTCTGTTAAAGGAATCCTTAGCGAACCAATGCCAATCTATTCCTTATTCAGAAGTACTTGCTGACTGTTTTCAACAAACAATTCTCAGGCTCTGGGTTGACTGTTCAGAGTCAGTTATTTGTGTTGTGTGGTTGGTCACTAAGGGCTTGTCTACACAGTCCTTTAGTCCTCACTAGAGAAGTGTAAATTCTAAAGCCCACTAGCGTGTCATGCACTAACTGGCTCATGTGTACATGTCTTGTTCACACTAAAAGTTCCCTAGTGTGCGTTAATGTAGCACTGTTTGAAACATGACTATATTCATGCATATTACTGAACTTTTAATACACACCAGCAGATTCCACATTTCACATGGGCCAGTTAGTGCCTGGCATGCTAGTGTGCACTAGATTTTATACCTCTCTGGTGCAGACTAATGCACCATGTAAACAAGCTGTAAAAGTGCCTTTGTGAGCATTACCTTAATGCACCTTAGAAGTGCATTAAACTAAATATCCTGAAGGCCCTGTTAGTGGACAGTAACAGTGTCCACACAGGGAGTGAGTGCAGAGTGCCCTTTAAATCCACACTCTAGCTTACTGCACACTAGCACCCCCCGTAGACAAACCTTAGGATAAAACTTTCACAAGTGCCCAAGGACCAGATTTTCTAAGGTTTTTAGTTGTAAAGAGGTGCCTAGTGGGATTTTCAAAAGTACCCAAGCAGGGTAGGTGCCTAAGTCTCATTTATCTGGTACTTTTATTCATGTAAATATTCATGAATATCTAGCCCATCACTGAAGCAGATGACGTTGTTTCCTGTGTCAAAGAACTTGTCTGCACAAATATTTAATTCTCAGCATGTTGGGATGTCAACCTGTCCTGCACTAGCCTGCTGCAGACTAACTTTCCACATGGATATGACTTAACAATTCACTAATGCTCTTTGATTTAGTCCTCTTTGAATTAGTACTAGATCAAAGTGCTCTAATGAATGGACGTCATCAGGGTCCACATGAACAGTTAGTGCATGGCAGGCTTGTGCCAGGTGTGGTTACACGCCTGCTTGTTGCGAACTAATTGTTTATATAGACAAGCTTAATTCCCAGGCTATTTTTGTTGTTTACTTTTGAAAATTGCAATTGTTATTTTACTGAAAAGTGGAACATATCTGTTTTTTATATTGATAATGTTTATGAAAGAATGTACTTAGCAACTGATCAATTTAGTGGCTTTCTAAACCGTATTGGAATAATTTTTTTTTATAAAAGCTATAAAAATCAGCATTTTGCAGTGCTTTCCTGACAACACTGTGGAATATTATGATAACTGAGCTTTTCTTGATTATTTTTACTCTCAGTGTAAATCTCTATGGAGTATATCTCCTTTTTGTGTGGGAGCTTAGTCATCAATATAGAGAAGGAGGTGTCCTGGCAGAAGGGAAGAGGGTGAAACCAGAACCAAAAGATAATTTTTATAAAACAGAAATGTATATTTCATATTCTATCTCAGTAAGATACCCTAAAAGAAAAAACAAACTTTTTAAATCAAAGTGTTACACATGCATATTCCATTTTTTGCTATTCTGAATTACTGTAAAATGAAATATGTATAAAACAAATGAACACTAACGTATATTTACCTCCAGAATCCTGACCAAGATCATGTGACTGGGCCCAGGCAATCAAATTTCAGTTTCTCACCAGTACTCCTTCGTTCTAGACCGGGAGGGCCAAATTTATTGATCCTCCAAGCCACATATGACAATCTTCAGAAGTTCGAGAGCCAGAGTGCACCTGCCGGGGCTCAGGGCTTCAACTCCACTTCTGCTGAAGCCTCTAGTCCCAGCAGGTGTGCCTGGCAAGCCTGAAGTCTGAGATCCCCCTGCCCACTGGGCAGAAGAAGCCCATAGCCCTACCACCCCACCTCAGGGCAGAAGCCTTGAGCTCTTCCCTGCAGTCTGGTAGGCAGAAATTAAATGGGTACGGGGGGCTCTGCAAGCTGCACTTTAACTGGAAAAAAGCTGCATGCAGCTTGTGAGCCCTGGTTTAGCCACCCCTGATCTAGACCACTAACACAGTGACCATCAGCTGTTGTGGCAGAACTGTCTGGCCCAGCCACAGTTATATATTGGCAACATTATACCTCACAGACCTGCTGTGAAAAAGACTATAATATATATGTGTTTTTAATATATGTTTTCAAGTTAAATTTTACTAGCCTTCTCATATAGCACAATTGTGAACTTTAACTGAGGCGTGAGTGGGTTTAGACTTCAGGAATAATGCAATACAGCAGCTTTCCAGGACAATCAGGTAGGAGGCTGGAGGAAAATAAGTGTGCGGTCAAGATACTTCTAGAGCAGGGGCTGGCAACATTCGGCACGCGGCTCGCCAGGGTAAGCACCCTAGCGGGCCGGGCCAGTTTATTTACCTGCTGACGCGGCAGGTTCGGCTGATCGCGGCCCCCACTGGCCGTGGTTTGCCGTCCCGGGCCAATGGGGGCGCCAGGAAGCGGTGCGGGCCAAGGGATGTGCTGGCCGCGGCTTCCTGCCACCCCCATTGGCCCGGGATGGCGAACTGCAATTTGTCCACATCTTTCTGAAAGTGGGAGGTCCAGCATGGGACACAGAACTCCAGCTGAGGCCTCATCAGTGCTGACTAGGGTGGGACAATTACCTCATGTATCTTATATATGACACACCTGTTAATACACCCCAGAATATTACCCTTTCTCACAACTGCATCAAATTGTTGACTCACACTCAATTTGTGATCTGCTATAACCCCCAGATCCTTTTCAACAGTACTATCACCAAGCCAGTTATTCCCCATTTTTTAGTTGTGTATTTGATTTTTAACTCCTAAGGGTAGTACTTTGCATTTGCCGTTATTAAGTTATATAGTATTGATTTCAGACAAATTATCTAATTTGACCACGTCATTTTAAATTCTAATCCTGTCCTCCAAAGTGTTTGTAATCCTTCTCCAGCTTGGTGTCCTGTGCAAATTTTATCAGCATATCAGCATTTTATTGCCACTCCATTATCCAATCATTAAAAAAATACTGAATAGTACCGGACCTAGGACTGACCCCTGTGGGACCCCACTAGTGTGACAGCAGACCATTGATAACTACTCTTATAGTACAGTCTTTCAACCAGTTGTGCTCCCACCTTGTAGTAATTTAATCTAGAACACATTTCCCTAGTTTGCTTGTGAGAATGGTGTCATGTGGGACTGTGTCAAAAGCCTTCCTAAAATCAAGATATATCACATCTACTGCTGCCCACATCTGCTAGGCCAGTAACCCAGTTAAAGAATGAAATTAGTTGCTTAGTGGAAATGTTGTTAAATTCAGATGTCTCTGTGAGAAGACTTCTTTTTTCACGGTCACTCAGGAGATATACATCTGATATATGTGAAAATGCTGATTACGTGAGAACACTTCCACTGCGTATTGCAAAGGGTCTGTAATAAATTTATTATTTGTTTATATTACTTATTATATATTATTATTTAATAAATTTAATAATTTTAAAGAATGTTTACTTATAGGTTTTGTGTGATGACTTTGCTCCGTCCCTCTCCATTGTGACATGCTACTTTGATTTTCATCAGCCTGACTGGCTTCTCTTTTTTGCCATAAACAAGATTCCACATTTCATATTTCCAAGAGCAAAATGTCAATTGTTTGGTTTCTGACTGTAGTTCAGAATAAACATACAGTAGTGACATGAGAAAACTTCTCTACTGACATGATCTGGGCCCCAATTCTGTGTAGGGCTGAACACCTTCAACTCCATGGGCTGCAATAGGAGTTGAGGATAGGCAACACCTCACCGGATCGGGCCCACAGCATTCAACAAATCATGGGACATCACAGATTCAGGATTTCAGACACCAATTATTGCAACTCAAAATAAATGCAAGTGAAGCTGACAGTCTGGAATGATTATAATGACATATTCAGTAGGTGTTAGTTCACTTTAACGGAAAAGTTGTCACGTGTGACAGCAGATATCAAATTGAAATAAAGCCAGACTACAACAACAATGAAAAATGGAGCAATATGAACTCTCACCTGCCTTCCTGTCTTTAACTGTATGCTAGATAACATTTTTAGAGATCATTATCTATGTAAGAGGGTTTGAAGAAATCGTGTTGGCACTAGTGGAGGCAGAGGTGATACTATCCAGCTGTATGCACTTTCGGAATGGAAAAAATGGAGTCAGGCCCAGTAAGAAAAAGTTTTGTGCTAAATGACAGATATGTGAGTCACTGACAATGATTTAAAGCTTGATATGCAATGTTCCTCTTCAATCTCCTGCTTGAGATTTCAGTAACAAGAATCATCCATTCATTTAAAGAAATGGATCCACCTACCCAGGAACTGCCTATACACATCACAATGAAAGTAGGCAATGAAGGGGGAAGGAAGGGTCAGGGAGAGAATAGAAGGGTGAGATGGGACACAGGACTATAAAGGAAAGAAAGAGAAGAGTGGGAGGATGAGGGGAAGAACTGGATGAGAAAGAAGGATACCTGCAGCCTCTCTTGTCTCTCCATGTCCTCTTCCATCTTCTGTCCCTCCAATTCTACCTACTCACATCTTTCCTCCATTTCATCATCTCTCTCCTACCAATCTAAAGGAATGTTTAAATCCAAACTTCTTAATGTTTAGGTTACTATTGAAGCATTTCCAAGGAGTGAGGCATGAAATTCTATAAAGTTCTAATCTTACACAGATTTATGGACAACTCATTCCTCAACTATCTTAGATACACGGGTGAAGGGACCTCTAAGAGAAGAGACAGAAGACTGGTGGCAAACAATGCAGAACAAGTACATGCAGTGTATACAGACAGGGCATCTATGCAATAGCTTAAATAAACTGTTATTACTGTCTATAAAATGTTAGCTGTTTTAATGCCTTGCATATGAATTCTGGAAAAGACTTTTTCCTTCTAGTCTATTGTATTCGTTCTTACACTGTGCTCTTCACTGTAGTATTTGAGTATTATCAAACACTTGGCATCTGCATCACACTTTGAATGTGAACTGTAATTAAAAGGGCCTGATTTTCATTCCACCCCCAGTCTGGCCTCATTTCCAATTATTTATGGACACGGTTGACCCTATTTAGATGTATAACCACCTGGCTCAACCTACAGTTAAAACCTGTCCAAAATTAAATAGATGTTGTTGGTTATTGAGATGGGATTAAAACACATACATTTCTTTAAATAACACAAATTTTAGTGTGTGGGAAAGGAAGCAATATTCACTGCATTTAACTTTCTTTAATCCTCATTTTTTTAAGAATCCAGGAGAGACAGATGTGAAAAACCCAAACCAGTTGCATACAGCTTCCCACAAAGGTAAAAATGTCTTGCAACTAAAGCAACGTATGAATGTCTCTCGAACTCTGTTGACTATTTTCCAGTGTATTTTAAAATAAAACCTCTCCTCTGCTATGTTGGGTGCCACTAAATAATTAAGTGCTTAACCAAGGAAATTGCAATACAGCAGAAACAATAAGCTCTTTCCTTCTTGACTTTTTTCATTTTTTTCTGTTCTACAATTTCATCATATAAACGTGTATGTGATGAGTCATCTCAGTCTGTTACCTCTGAGTCTGAGCCTGTTTAAGCCTGATGAGTCACCCCTGAGCCAGAGAGTGTGTCAATCATTAGAGGCAATTACCTGCAGGTTTTGTGATAGGCCCCATGCCATTCAATCAGGGTTCAGCCATCCATAGGTAAGGACCCACCCAGGTGAGTCCAAGGCAGGCATATAGGCTTCTAAGGGAAGCAGTCTTTCTAGGCTGCTCAGAGTTGCTATGTGGCTGGGAATGTTTTCATTGCCTAGTATTCTGGCAGACTGCCTCTGCTCATGCTCTAGCCAGAGGCGATGCATGGGGTGGCATGCAGGGTCAAGTGCCCCCCAAGTTTGGCCTGCCGGGGGTGGAAAAAGAGGGGCTCTGTTCT
This sequence comes from Chrysemys picta bellii, assembly GCF_011386835.1. Taxonomy (NCBI): domain Eukaryota; kingdom Metazoa; phylum Chordata; order Testudines; family Emydidae; genus Chrysemys; species Chrysemys picta. Next base: position 40,794,855 of record NC_088793.1, on the reverse strand, counting down.
TCTCTCCCTGCGACTCTCCCCCGGCACGTTTGGCCACTCCCTGGCAGCTGGGCGGGGAGCAGGACAGAGCCGCTTCTGCCTGACAAAGCTGGGCTGGCATGCAGCGGCGGCCTGCCTGGGCTCAGGAGTGCTGGAACAATTTGTATAGTGGGGATGCTGAGAGCCATTGAACCAAACTGTAAACCCTGTATATCATGGAAATCACTTCAATCCAGGGGGTGCTGCAGCCGCTCCCAGCACCCTTAGTTCCAGCACCTATGGGCTCAGCTGTTGGTGACAGGGACTGAGTGAGCCAGAAACATGACTGGGGTGGGGGAGAGCGGGCTGCTGCTGCCTCCCAGCCAGGCTCTCTCAGGCAGAAGCAGCTCCATCCCACTCCCCACCCGGCGGCCAGAGAGAGCAGCTGAACGTGTCGGGGAGGAGAGGGGGAAAAGCACTGGGAGAGAAGGACAGACCCTGCAGCCCGCAAGTAACATGGGGTGGGGACAGCATGGTGGCCCTGGGCTGGGCACAGGGCGGAGTGGGGGGGGGGTCACTGGGCTGGGGAGACGTGGGGTGGTCACGTATCCTCCTCTTCAGATTGTGGCCCCCAAGTATAGTTCATGCCTGTTTCCACACTAGCCAGCCCTGTTCCAGTCTGCATCTGCTCCTACCTCAGATGGCCCCCAGTGATTCTGACAGCGTGTGTCTGTAGTTAGTTCACTATCTTTTAACTATTTTGCCACTGCTTAATATTCCAGGCATGTCATGCAAAACTTATTGCAATGTCACTCCATGTGCTAGGTACTAGTAGATTATTAATTTCAAAATAACACTTGTTCAAATATGGAACAATGTTGCAGCACACAAATTCTGATGGAGAAGTTCTAAATGAAATATAAAATGTAGTTTTCTATAAAAACGTGCCTCCTGTGTTTATACAATATTATTGTTGAAATTTTTAAAAGAAACAAAAATTAAGGAAGTCCAAGCTACATTTTCAACCTTAAATTGTCTCCTAGTGAAGCTGCAGTATTTTAATATAGATGTATGTTATGCTATCATCCTGCATACTTAAATATAAGCTTGATTTTCCATAGCTTTACAATTTATGTAGTCACATCGCTAGAAAGTAGGATGTAAAACGCTACCAAAGCAGAATGGTAGCATCTGAAACTCACTTTGCACAGGTTTAAATGAGTATAAAAGGTGCTGGGCAATATAGAAGAAAGGCCATATAATCATAATACCTAGCTCTTATGTACAGTAGAACCTCAGAGTTGCAAACACCTCGGGAATGGAGGTTGTTCATAACTCTAAACAAAACGTTATGGTTGTTCTTTTAAAAGTTTACAGCTGAACATTGACTTAATATAGCTATGAAACTTTACTATGCAGAAGAAAAATGCTGCTTTTAACCATCGTAATTTAAATGAAACAAATTTGTTAGTCTCTAAGGTGCCACAAGTACTCCTGTTCTTTAAGCACAGAAACAGTTTCCTTACCATGTCAAATCTTTTTTTAAAAAAAACCTTCCCTCTATTTTGTGAGTAGTTTACGTTTAACACAGTACTGTACTGTAGTTGCTTTTTTTTTTTTTTTTTGTCTCGCTGCCTGATTCGGTACTTCCTGTTCCAAATATGGTGGGTGGTTAACCAGTCAGTTCATAACTTTGGTGTTCGTAACTCTGAGGTTCTACTGTAAGTAAAACAGGACTGAATTTTACATTTATACTTTAAATTTCCTCACATTTGATCATTAGCATTCTCAACCATAACATCACATTGACTCCGTTTTTTGCATTGATTTCTCATTTGTTGGTGGTATTTGGGGTTTTGGGTTAATATTTCTTTATTTGAGGTATTATAAATTGGTAAGTGGCTTGATCAATGCTCCTTATTGGCTTGAATGGGTGTTTTGTCTGAGCAATGACTGCAGGACTAGATGCTAACAATGCAACAACAAATACAAATCTGTACATAGTGACGTCATGTCATCATCATACTTTCAGGAAGGTAAATGACAGTCATTTAAATAAAGTGGAAATAATATTTTTGTTAAAAGCTTGAATCCCTTTCAAGAACATTTTTGTAAATATAGTTTGATAGAGAATTCTTATGAAATGTAATTGCAACTACTTTGTTATTGTGAACAAGAACTCAGTAAGAAGAAATCTCGTCATGTTTTTAAAAACTATATCTGTTGCACTGAAGTAGATATGGCTTTCCTTCTGCTTTATTGAGTAAATCATCAATCTCCAATCAGAATCAGAATCAGAAAATGTTTTTGTCCCTATTCTTCCAAAGTTCAGAATCCAGAGGCATTATCTTTCACTTCATAATAACCTTCAATCACCCTCCTTTATGCTGGACTTTAAATGTGTTATAAGTCTAAACGCTAATCCTACATAGACAGACATTTATATAGGGTGGGGAGGAAGAATTTTGTTGACTATTTTGCAATTGTTGTTTAGTTTTACTGTTAAGCAGAGCAGCTAATGCAGAATGTATGGTCCAGATTCAGTGGCTCATTACTTTGGCACTAGCCTTATTTTGAGCAGAGGCCAGTTACACATTTGCATCTAAATCACTGAAGGTGCCATTTGACCTTAATAGTGGGGAAGTGCTGCTGTTTGCCTGTGCTAAGTAGCTGCAGTGTGAGCTGTTAGCTGTTAATTTCATGTTTCTCATGCCCTGCATGTGCAGGTGAAATATGGGGGAAATTGTAATTTAATTTTTTAATGCCAAGCCCTCAGTGTGGATCGGAAGATCATGGTGAACCTGTCTTGCAACATTTAGTACATGGTGCAAGACTTGTCTGTTTCAAAACACTTATTTCTAACTAAATTGTAGCATTGTCATGGCTGTGTAACCTGAGAAACAGATTGTTTGGATTATTTCCTCTCAAGTAAGCAGCTTTATTATGCTGAAGGAAGAGCTGAGAGCAGGGTTCCTATTCCATGAAGGACTGGATATACTTTTAAATAGAGGCAATGATAGCTAGAAATTTGCATAATGATCTTCTTTAATATTTTACTTTCGGTTTATTGCAAGTAGACCTGGCCCCCCCAAACTGAAAAAAAAAATCAATTATTGTCTCGGGTTTAATTGTAAATTCCTTTGTATCGTTAATTTACTCAGTAAGACATGAAGTGACACTGGGTGTTCATCTGGAAATACGGTAGGAGATTCTGCTAACGTCACTCTGATTCCGATTTTGTAAAGTCACCTCCTCACAACAGGAAAGGCTAGCCTTCTATGGGAGGTGACACAATGGTGTCTTCCTATATAAATCACTTTTGGAGGCATGAAAAAACAGAGACTGGATCTTCTCCCCCAGGAGTAAACTACTAAAAGAGGCTTCAAGGCAATTGTCTTTATTGCATTACATGGTAATGAGAACTAAACGTGTTCTGGAAAAAGCACTTTTGGATTGATTGTGGCTAGGTCTAATGCTTCCATGCATATAAGTAAGGTGGAATAAACTCTGTCCCCCCCATTCCCACCACAGTCACATTAGTCCTCCTCTGACTAAATCCAGGATAGGAAGGACATCAGAGTCTGCTAGCCCCATAAAAAAACATGGCTCTCCCCTACATGTTCTAGCAATTATAGCTGGCTGGGCACACTGCCGGTAGCATGCTGTGCCTTGAAAATGGCTGTAACAAAGTATTCTCCCCATGGAACATGGAAGAAATAGTTGTACATCTCTGAGAACAGTTCCTTCTGGTGACTTCTCCAGGCTACCTACTGCTGTGTACATAGGGCCCAGCCACAAGGCTCCATGTATTATTATTCATTTATTTGTATTATTATAGCACCTAGGATCCCAAGCCATGGACCAGGACCCCCTTGCACTAGGTGCTCTACAAACAACCCAAAGCACTTACTATCTAATATAAGACAAGAGACAACAGGTGGAGACAGACAGACAGGGAATACAAGGAAACAGTGAGGACAGCACTGATCATATCCTCGTCTCTCCACACCAGCAGCCTAACCATTGTCATTTTTTTGTCAGCATCACGGAACAGGAGCATTTGGAAGGTGAATAATGAGATAGCTTTGCAGATGTTTATGGGGAGCTCCTCAAAGTGTGAGGGGCGGGGTAGGTTGGGAAAAAGCATAAAGATGCTTGTTTGAAAATTTGACAAGTAAGCAATGGAGACTGGCATCATGTGCCAATCAGAAGTGGGAGTTAACATCTTGATAGTGAATGAGAGATGATAGGTAGGGTGGGGATAGGCTGTAAAGGGTCTTGAAAGTGAAGCCAAGCAGCTTATTCTTGATGTGATAGAGAAGGGGGAGTCATTGGATGGATGCAAAGAGAGGGGGACATGATCAAAGTGATGGGCTAGGAATATGATCTTTGCAGCAGCATTCTGAATGGACATGAGCAGGGCAAGATTGTGTTTGTCAAGACCAGAGATAAGGATGTTGCACTCGTTGAAATGCAGGATGATGAGAGTTTTAGCTATGCATGGCTAGAGATCTTTTCTTAGAGATGTTATGCAGGAAGAATTGGCAAGATTTAGCCTGGATCTGAGGACCTAGAGAGAGGTCCTAGTTGAAAATCATGCCCAAGGTATAGGCTTGAGTGACAGGCAGGATGGTGGTGTTGTCCACAGAATGGAAGTAAAGGGAAGAGTTTAGGGGTAGGGGAAGACTAAGAGCTCTGTTTTAGCCATGATGAGTATGAGCTGATGGCTAGACATCTAGGAAGAGTGTCAGAGACATGTAGCCTTCCGTGAATTTATATGCTGGGACATAACCTTAGCTGGTGTAACTTGGCCGAGTTCCATTGATTTCAGTGGAACTGAATCTGTTTATACCAGCTCAGGATCTGGCCTATTCTGAATAATGGACAGAATCAAACCAGTATCAAATACTGAGTTGAAAACAGAATAGTAACCTGTGGGAGATGGGCTAGATATAATATAAGTTTTCTTTTTCATGGTCAGTCAAGCAATACACACTGTATAGTGTTCTGATGAGTTATTTCTGCTGTGATCTCTGGAGTCTTATAGTAAAAAAAAAAAGACTCCTTTTGGCAGGCGATTCAGTAAAATCATACTTTATCACAGCCTCTCTACATTTAATTCCCCAGGTTGTTTTATAATTACTCTTTTCTGCAATTCACTGTCTTACTTTTTGGCATATGGTAATGATAAGGTTTTTGATGGATGAGTAAATGGACTACAGTATTGGAAAATCACATTCATTGTCTCTCAGAAGAAAAGAAGTCTATAAACATATCAGTCACAATCAGGGATTCAGCATAAGATGGCCAATGTTAACAATTATCAAATGCTATAAAGCTAGTTTCACGCTTGAATACTTTTTATAACATGAAATCTATTCAGGATAAAAAACTGCATCAAACACTGAGCCCTTTGGTAAGGTAATGTATTATACTTAAAACAGAGTTTGTGAATCAGGTTCCTTAGATGATACATTATTTTCCTCTATTAATATATATGTCAAAGTGTCTTGCAAATCTTACAGCAATATGTGCATAATACCTCTATTGGCTAGTCTAACAATAAACTTGAAAACTTTTTGACACCAGCCATGCCCCATTCCAGTCCAACCAAAAGAGTGTTGCCAAAATAATCTCTGTTCTCCGATTTAGCCCATGTCACTAAATTCCCATTTATGGTGCACATCCCATTTTCTTGTCCTTTCTTTAATCATACAGTCTCCTCCTATCTTTCAGTTCCTCTCCTGATCTACCACTGATACAAGTCTCAACAATATTTCATCTCCTTTTACCACAATAGCTTTATGCATTCTTAAATATCCTATGTAAAATTATATGACAGGATTACAGGGTATTAGAGGATTACAATATCCCCTCCCCCACCTTCTTACTTGCAGAAAGACAGGATTTGCCCCTATATTGCACCTTTTAATAAACTTTTTTAAAAAAACCCATGCAAAATCATGCAATACAATCTAATAGGGACTTATTTATCTTTATCAGCAGACATTGAATTAAAGAACAAGGCATATTCTTATCTGAATATTTCATTTAGCTGTTGCTTTATTTTGTAGAGTCCAAAAACTTTCTGTATATCTATTCATTATTCAATCTCTGAACATCAGATATATACAGTGTCTCTGCTTGTAAAGTTAAGAATCATTGAATTCTCAGAGCAATTGCTTCTGCATTCAAGTTTCAAATAAAATATAATTATCTTGTCCTCACTTTTTATTGGCTTTTTAGTTATGGTATTTCCTTATTCTGCAATGTCCCAGTGTAATAAAGTGGTGAATCGTGATCTAAGGCATTCCTTGTCATATCAAGGGAATTATTGCATTTGCTTTTTTTGTTTCTAATATACTTAAAAAGCTCATTTTTAATATCCTAAGCTTTGCCAGGCATGGATTTTTCCCTGATGTTTTTAGCTTCCTCTATCAATTTTCTGCACTTCATAACTTCTAATTTATATATATTACTACCTATTCCCTCCTTTTCCCATTTATTATATGTTGCTTTTGTGGCTTTTTGGTCATCTAATAAACTCTTCTTAAAGAACTGTCCAACCATGGGCGTACTACTTATGGGCAAGATTTTAATAAGTGACTAGTGATTTGGGGTGCCTCCATTTTTAGATCTTCAATTTAAGACTCCTTAATGGGGCATAATTTCCAGAGGCTCAGAGCCCAATACTTTCTGAAAATCAGGCCCTTCTGAAGTTGTCTCATGTTTGGCACCCAAAATCACTAGTCCCCTTTGAAAACACTGGTCAAGTTTTGCTACCTTTAACTCAAGTTGCATATTACCTTAACCAGAGGTAGTCCCATTTTCTTCACTAGACCTACTTGTGGAGTAAAGTACTACTAAACACTAGTCAGGGTGGCAGAATCTGACCCCAATATAGCATCTAAGGCAAAAATTCCACTGACTTAGTGGAGCTACTCCTAATTTACAACATTGTACATCAAAGTCAGGCCCAAAAAATAATAATAAACTTTCACTGAAACAAAATAGGACTGGCTAGCATAGCAACATACTTCCTCTTCTGTAATCCCTGTTCCCTCTGATAACCGCTTCATGCCTCATATTGCAAAAAGGAATCAAATTATTTGATCTCATTGTAAATATCAGCTACTGGTCATTTCACAGTGGGCATCTTGTAGGTAGTTGGCATGGATTTTGTATTAAAAATAAAAAGCCTGATAATTGGAAATTGGGAGTGCGACCTGGATGGAAAACATTTTTCTCATCTTGCAACAATTTAAGATTTTGAAAAATTTTCTCATTCCAAATCAAGAAAAAAAATCAAAATCTTACAAATTTTTGCAAACTGAAAAGCCAAAACAATTCAGACCAAGTCAAATAAAAATGTTTCATAACTTCCCCAAAAAAATTGAAATGAAAAATTTGTCAAAACTGACCCTATCCCACAGACAACTTTGGTTTCAATTAATCAACGTTTTCCATCAAAAATAGCTTCATCAAATTTCCTGACCAGCTCTAGAGTTAGCTCTTTAGGAAAGTAGGAAAATTTAGGTCTGAGCAGAAAAAAATTAAGTTCATTCATAATATGTTATTTGATGTCACTGTTAAAGGGAGTTCTGGACTTTCTCCCTATAATTAACTTGTTTACAGAAAAAATGAAAAGTCCACACATTGTCAGAAAAAGTCATTATTCTGCTTTCTGTTCATAGCAAAGGTAATAATGGATTTCTGATTTTTGCACTTCCTATTTTCAAGGCGCGTACACACACTCTACACAGAGCTTGCTGCAGTAGGGAAAACATCAGACAGTAGACATTGAAATGTATTTCAGTAATCTCTATACTTAGCAATGCAATTATGTGTGCATTCACACAGTGACAATTTAAGGGAGAAAGCATCATTAAAAGATTTAAAGGGTATGATACCAGAGCTGGGAGGGATTCTCCTAGTTTTATTCTTAGGAACTTCAACTACAACAGTTTCAGCTATATGAAAAGTACAAACATATTAAAAATAATTAACATTTGTGCTTCATCTTCATAGCTCTTTACAAATGAACATGCAGCAATTTCATTTCAACAGTAGTGTAGATCACCCATGTGAAAAACCTGAAGACTTGAGAACAGTGTCTCCTAGCAGAATTTCATGATTCAGACTCTAAACCACTGGATCCATCACATGATTAGCTCATAGTATTGCCACTATCCATCTAAAAGTAATTGGAAGAGACTACAGAAACAGAGTGTGGAAATCAATGTAGTCTTTAGCAGACTCAACTTATCAGAGGATCTTTGCAGTCAGACAAATTTTAAGCACAAACTACTGCTAATAATCTTAAAATCCACCATGCAAAATCATATAAATAAAATACTTGTGTGCATTGCTTGTGTTTATAAACACATACAAGCAATACACACATTTTTTATATAAATATATGATTTTTGTGTGTGTGTTTCTATGTGAGAGAGAGAGAGCATGAATCACTTAGTTACAATGGTGAGTAGTTACTCCCGAGAGTAGTTCCACTGAAGTCAATCAGGCGACTCTTGTGAGTAATTGCTCCCCAATTATTTATTCTAATTGTTCTGAGAGGCAAATAAGAAAAAATCCTCTCAAAGTAGAATGAAGCTTTATATTGTCTAGTAACTTCTAATACAAGCTATTTCCAAATGTTGAATGCAATTAAATAATACAATTACAAGATTAGACAGTAGTTGAACTCCTTTTGCAACTGGTTGGCTGTCTACATGTACAGCCATACATTTCCACAGTAGTGTTGCTATGTTCTAGAAACCTTAAAGGATAAATATACAAGCAATTATAAGAGAGCACCTTTTCTAATCACACAGTTGAGATGTAATATGGGCAGCCTCTGGGATCTCAATGAAATATTAGGTTGCCCATCCAATTCTATTTATATAATCAACCCTGTAATGTATAAGAATGCTATCAGAAAAAAACAGGCTACTTTAATTGTACTCGCATGAGCAGCACAGTCTGATCTCAGAACAGCTTAGTGTCATAGACTTTGGATAATGAAAAACCCTAAAGGTTCTTTAGTTCCATTATGTAATAAAACTGAGGCATGTCACTCTGATGAGTCTTAAATACTCTTCAGAGAAATCCCATTTAGTAAAGTGGTTACACAAAGCACCCCATAAACTGAAGATAGGTTATGCGCCCCAGTTTTCACTGAGACGTTCCAGTGCTAGCTGGCTTGTCCAAGGCTGGTCAGTATTTCTGTTCACTGTGTTCTGGGTTCCTCAGCCCTGAAGCACATCCTCTCCAGTGCCTTCTGACTTTGCTAGTTGGGTGTATTTTGAAGGTCCAATAAAGAAGCCAGTCTTTAAAACCAGCTGGTACTTGCAAGACTGCCCTCTGGTCTTGGGGAATACTGAATATAGCAAAGTGTTCAAGCCATCTAGCAATCTCAGGAGAGTGACAGTAAGGTTACAACCAGTGTTGCATCATAAAGTCTATTTTAATTCCTTGTGGAGTATAGGTATGCAGCAAACAGGGTGCAGTACAAATACAAATATGACAAAGAAAATGTTCTATGCATTTGGATAGCATCTATTATTCTTTGTATTAGAAGCAAGGCAGAGTTCACATGCAACATCAATTTAAATATATTTGGCAATAAAAATAGGGCCCAAGGCCCTTCTATTATGTGGCCTAATCCTGCTCACCTTATTCACATAAGCAGTTCCAATGAGCACAGCTGGAGCAGAATGGCTGCAATCCAATCCTTAGATCCTCTTAAATTGTGATTAAAACTTGAAAGCTTTTTTTTTTTTTTTTTTTTTTTTTTTAAAGAAACACTTTGAAATATGTTTGGTCAGGATACTCTGCCTACACATAGGTTAGGTCTGGCTGCCTTTAATATCATTCTGTTCTAAGATCATTTCTATCCAAATGCTTAAAATAAAGCCAGAAATCTTCTTCTTAAAACGATCACATAAAAAAACATACACACTACAATTTCACCTCTCCCACACATCCAATGATTTTTTTTTCAATTCAATTTATTAGGGATCATAGCAGCTTTTGGAACCTTCCCTTTACTTCTGCTATGTAGGAAGATTTATAGTATCAGAGCAATGTTAAATTAATGATTTCTTGTTAAATCACACAACAAGTTTCAAGCCCTTTCTAGAGCTCTAACTGTGCCATTAAAGGCAACGGTCCACACTGCCAGCACTCATAGAGCTGCACGCACCATCCCTAGGAGGAATTTGTGGAGGGACTGGCCCCACCGTCTCAGGTTGGGTCCGTGTATGACCCCAGGAACACCTGGAGGGAACATCTTTCATCAGGAAAGATTAATTCAAACTGGAATAGGTGCAGAGAAAGGCTACTGGGCTAATCAGTGGCATGGAGATCCTAAGGGTATGTCTACACAGCAGCAGGGAGAGTGCTTCCCAGAGTGGGCAGACAGACACAGGCTAGCTCTGCTTGAGCTAGAGTGCTAAAAATAGCAGTGTGGTGGTGGCAGCTTTGGCGAGTGGCCCAAGTACACCCTTCTGGGTATGTACTTGAGCAGAAAGCAAGCTGCTGCCCATGTCACCATGGCCACACTGCTCTTTTTAGCACACTCAGTGAGCAGAACTAGCTCAGCTATGGCTGTGCACACTAGGAAGCACCCTCCTAGCTGCCATGTAGACATACCCTAAATGAGCTTGGGTTGTATAGCCAAGCAAAATGAAGGCTGAGAAGAGATATTGTTTTGTATAAATACACCAGGAGAGAGGAAACACCAAAGGGAGAAGAGCTATTCAAGCTAAAGGAAATGTTGGCCCAAGAACAAATGAGTATAAACCTGCCAGGAGTAAATTTAGTCTGGAAATTAGAAGGCTTCTAATCATCAGAGGAGGTAGGTTCTGGAGCAGCCTACCAATAAGAGTGCTGGAAGCAAACAACCTAACTAGTTTTAAGATGGAGGGAATGTTGTTTGTTTTTCTTGTTTTTGTTTCATGCATTAATTTTAATTTTCTTATGTGCTGTTTTGGGTAATTTTTCATATTCTGTAAAAGAAAAACTGTATTTTGCAATCTCTGTACCACAAAAGCTCACAAGAAAGAAGCAAATTACTAGAAAAATCAATTAATAAATAAAAATCCCTAATAAAATAGACATGAAAAGGGCAAAATAAAATTGTGCCATGGTTGTCTCTCTGTTTTTCAGTGACTTGATGCCAGTGCAATCTTTGTGGAAAGGACTCCAAGTCGATCCTCAGTTCTGCTGATTGGTCATGACATTTTCCTGCCTGTTAATCACTGAGCCCCAGGGAATCTGGGTATTGTAATTCCTGGTCTCTACATCAGAGAAGAAACACAGAAAGAAAATATTGTTTTGGAGGTGTTCAGAAATCTGGGGCTGAAGCTAAACCACATTCTCTGAAAAGAAAAGAATTCCCCAGTGAGAAACCCCCCACATTCTCACAGGACTGCAAGTAAAGAATGCACAACCATCTTTTCACTCCTCCTTTAGGACCAAATCCAAAGGTCTATACTAAGTTCCTAATGAAGCCCAAGGAATTGAACTTTACCTGAGTAAGACCTGAATAGAGACAGAAGAGGAACCTCAGGGTTTGGCCCAGATAATTAAACCAGAAGTGTTTTAGAGAGAGGACCTACAGCATGACTAGCTCAATAAAAATAACACTTATGAGTGTTCTAAAATGCACTGGCAAGAGGAAGGCAAGCTGAACCAAACCTGTGCTGGGAGATTAGCTATAGTGTCCAGGAAGGCAAACTGGCTCGATCTAATCTTGCTCTATTGCTTTCTATTGGTCTGATCTGGGACCTGTTGAAGTCAATTGAAAGACTCTCATTGACTTGAAAGATACTGGATCAGGCCCATTATTTCTATGAAATGGAAAGCATAAATGGATGGGGGAAGGGCATAGGAGTACATATTAACAACTGGTGGGACCTTTTAAAACATGGCCCTACTGCATGAGAGCTGCACTCTTGTAGCTCCTGTATACCCACATGTACTGGTGGTGATCATGAAGGCAATTTAGGCAACTGAAACCAAAATTAAAGGGCAAGGACAGTGGGAAATTTGGGTCCTTCTCAGGCTCTTGTATATAACTTTAATACAGTTAGATGTTCAGATGTCACTTGTGCTGTATTCACAAGCTATACCCTATTTTATTTATGTTTTTAACAGCAGCAACCTAACGTCATTGTGTAACTTCAGCCACAAAAACAATAGCTGAGAAGACCGAAGGGCAATTGGCAATGTCCATTATTTATGCTCCCCTCCCGCAGAGACATGTTAAATCGTTTGCATGTGTTCCCTCTGGATATGAGTCATTGTCCTTGTGTGCTACTGTTGACAGATAGTATTGGAGTCCCTTTCAGTATCATATATCAATGTCACTAAGTAAATTCTATTATTACATTGGTTACAATATTGTTAGATTTGCCTACAAAGGCTGATGCCTCATCATTTGACAAGCTACAAGCTAACGATAACTGTCTTGCACTATGTTCCCTGAAGCTTACCCGTCAGCTGCCAAAATCCCAGGAATGGATCTGGCCCCATGATCTAAATTAGTCTTTCCTTCCTATTATACACTACCAAGTAAAGTCCTGCAATAAGGCAGAATGCTATCATCCTGGGGGAAATATTTCTTTACTATGCTATGTAGGAAGGTGGACTAGATGATCATAATGGTCTCCTCTGGCCCTAAAATCTATGAAATCTTGCTACGTCTGCCATTGTTGTAGTAACAGCTTTATGCTCACTTCTGGCCTCATCAACTTCTCTTATTACAAAGAAATCTGGTTTAGTTTTCAAGATCTGGAATCAGACCTAAGTGTGAGTCTAATTATATTGCAATAAGGAGTGGCACAGTTCCTCCAATTCAGTAGAGTCAGAAATAAATAATGCTGCTGCATTTTTTAATTGATTTTGGTTTTAATAGAGTTTGCCTAAACTGTTCCTTCCTTTCTCTCCCCCCCCACCAACTTTTTTGTCTTTTAGGGGAATAACTATCTTTGTTTTTTGAGGTGTTTTTTTTTTACCAGTTTCAGAGCTCTTTGTCTCCTGTATTACTCAACAAACTTAAAATTTTGAATACAAATTACCTACTGCACCACTGCTGCTCTTTATCTCGGTTAGCCTTCAGTATGATCCCCACAGCTCTGTCCTCCTGAGTGAAACTAACTAAAGCTTGTAGTAGCTTTTCATTCTGTGAGTCAGTTTTCCCGTACACTTTTTTAATGCTTAAGAATGACACCCCCCCCCATTTTTTTTGCTTTGGTGACACAAGAGCCTATGCACTGTACTATGAAAAATAAATCCATTTAAACAAGGAAAAAATTCTGCTTTATGAATATAAAATACTGAGGTTAATTAAATAACACAAACATTCCATCTGTGTGATCTGAGCTGATCTAATAGGCAAGGCACTAAGTGAATTATAACAACACCTACTGGAAAGGACTTTGACATTTTGTCATTGATTTATTACCTGTAGCCTTTATAAACTTCCCAGTATTGTAAATCCCCAGTATCAAGTATAATTATACAGATAGCCAGGTAACTCAGCTACCATACACATCCATTCTTCAGATATTACCTATCCTTCCTTTCCTAATCTAATCCTTCTTCTTGTTTTCATTTCAACAGAAAATTGGTACGTATAAAATGAATGAGGGGAGGGGAGGAGTAGGAGAATATTATTTAAAATGTATGGCCCAGGTCATCCCCTCCCTGTTGAAAAAGGGGTAAGGAGCTGGGAACTCTGTCAGATTTCAGTCATGGTGTTTCTATCAAATTTGTTCCCATGGGGTGAGACATGAGCTGGGTCTTCCACAGGACGGAGGAGGAAACAGGAAATTGGACTTACCAGGACCTGCGGGGCTTCTGAGACCAGTCCCTTGCTATCACAGGCAACCCTGTTATATGGTCCCATTCATAAACTTATCAAGCTCCATCTTAAAACTAGTTAGTGGCCCTGGAACTCTGGCTTGAGTGCATTATGTTTTTTGAGTTTTGCTTTCACCTCAGGTGAGAAAAGTTATCCATTTCTATACAGGGGGTGGTGGGGAGGAGAGGATGAGTATCTAACACTGAATGAGACTACTTGTGGAACAAGGTAATATTCACTGCAAGGGAAACAGAATCTGGCATTTAGGTAAGGAATCCCTGACAATTTGTTTCACAATCCAGTGAGCAAAAAAAGCACCTACCTGACCTCCCACAGCAAAGATTCCTAACCAAATGAAGGAGTTACTATGGGGTCTTGGGGAAGCAGAAATGGTGATACCTCCTGCTTCTGCACTACCTGGCAGAGTCCCACTCATGATTGCAGATGGAACAGTTTGGGCCTATGTCATTGTCTGAAAAATTCCCTTAGTATTGTCAGATATTTGTCTAAGAACCTCCTGAATAGATTACAAAACCTGAGAAATCATGGAATCATAGAAATCATAGAAATGTAGGGCTGGAAGGGACCTCAACAGGTCATCTGTGCTGTGCTGAGGAAGGAACAAGTGTGCCTAGATCATTCTGGACAGGTTTTTGTCTAACCTGCTCTTAAAACCACCAATAAGGGGGATTCCACAACCTCTCTAGGGGTATGTCTACACTACGAAATTAGTTCGAATTTATAGAAGCCGGTTTTATTGAAATCGGTTGTATACAGCCGATTGTGTGTGTCCACACATAAAATGCTCTAGGTGCTCTAGTCGGCGGACCGCGTCCACAGTACGAGGCTAGCGTCGACTTCCGGAGCATTGCACTATGGGTAGCTATCCCACAGCTATCCCACAGTTCCCGCAGTCTCCGCCGCCCCTTGGAATTCTGGGTTGAGATCCCAATGCCCGGATGATGCAAAACAGTGTCGCGGGCGGTTCTGGGTACATGTCGTCAGGCCCCTCCCTCCCCCGTCACAGCAACGGCAGACAATAGATTCGCGCCTTTTTACCTGGGTTACCTGGGTTACCTGTGCAGACAACATGGAGCCCGCTCAGCTCAGCTGAGCTCACCGTCACCATATGTCCTCTGGGTGCCGGCAGACGTGGGACTGCATTGCTACACAGCAGCAGCTGCTAACTGCCTTTTGGCGGTAGACGGTGCAGTAGACTGGTAGCCTTCATCGGCGATCTGGGTGCTGGCAGCCGTGGGGCTTGCCTTTTGGCAGTAGATGGTGTATTACGACTGTTAACCGGCCTATTACAAGTCGGGTCATCGCACGTTAGCAGAGTCTTCCCTGAGCAGCCGATCGTGCAATAGGCCTGAAGACCATCGTCATACACCACCCCGTATTTGCTGCCAAGCACCCAGAAAGATGCCGAGGGCTATCAGTCATGCTGCACCGTCGTCTTAAGATGTAAAAAATAGATTTGCTCTGTATTCATTTGCTTCCCCTTCCCTCCGTCAAATCAATGGCCTGCTAAACCCAGGGTTTTCAGTTTAATCTTTGGGGGGGACCATTCTGTGTGACAGTTGTTTGTGTTTCTCCCTGATGCACAGCCACCGTTCTTGATTTTAATTCCCTGTGCCTGTACGCCATGTCGTCACTCGGCCCGCCCTCCCTCCTTCCCCTAGTCCGTCAGATACTACGTTTGCGCCACAGCTCAGAGAGCCGAGAAGCGGTTCGCGCCTTTTCTTTGAATTCTGGGTTGAGATCCCAATGCCCGGATGATGCAAAACAGTGTCGCGTGCGGTTCTGGGTACATGTCGTCAGGCCCCTCCCCCCTCGTCACAGCAATGGCAGACAATAGATTCGCGCCTTTTTACCTGGGTTACCTGTGCAGACAACATACCACGGCAAGCATGGAGCCCACTCAGCTCAGCTGAGCTCACCGTCACCATATGTCCTCTGGGTGCCGGCAGACGTGGGACTGGATTGCTACACAGCAGCAGCTGCTAACTGCCTTTTGGAGGTAGACGGTGTAGCATGAGTGATAGCTGTGGGGCTGGCAGCCGTAGGGCTGCATTGCACCAGCCCCTTGCCCTTTGGTAGGAGATGGTATATTATGACTGGTACCCATCGTCGTCATATTGGAGTGGCTGTCAATCATGGCCACCTGGGCAGACATGTTTCGATGATGATGGCTACCAATCGTAATATACTATTTTCTGCCAATTGCCCAGTATTGTCTGCTAAGCACCCAGAAGAGGCCGAGGGCGATGCTGGGTGCTGGCGGACATGGGGCTGACAGACGTGGGGCTGCATTGCTACACAGCAGCAGCCCCTTGCCTTTTGGCAGACGATGGTATATTATGATTGGTATCCATCATCATCGTACTGGAGAGGCTATCACTCATGCTGCACCGTCGGCTGCCAGCTTAAGATGTAAAAAATAGATTTGTTCTGTATTCATTTGCTTCCCCTTCCTCCGTGAAATCAATGGCCTACTAAGCCCAGGGTTTTCAGTTTAATCTTTGGGGGGACCATTCTGTGTGACAGTTGTTTGTGTTTCTCCCTGTTCCTGTACCTGTACGCCATGTCGTCACTCGGCCCTCCCTCCCGCCCTCCCTCCTTCTCCTGGTCCATCAGATACTACTTTCGCGCCTTTTTTCTGACCAGGCGCCATAGCTAGCACTGGGATCATGGAGCCCGCTCAGATCACCGCGGCAATTATGAGCACTATGAACACCACGTGCATTGTCCTGGAGTATATGCAGAGCCAGGACATGCCAAGGCGAAACCCGGACCAGCCGAGGAGGCGATTGCAGCGCGGCGACGAGAGTGATGAGGAAATTGACATGGACATAGACCTCTCACAAGGCACAGGCCCCAGCAATGTGGAAATCATGGTGTCACTGGGGCAGGTTCATGCCGTGGAACGCCGATTCTGGGCCCGGGAAACAAGCACAGACTGGTGGGACCGCATCGTGCTGCAGGTATGGGACGATTCCCAGTGGCTGCGAAACTTTCGCATGCGTAAGGGCACTTTCATGGAACTTTGTGACTTGCTTTCCCCTGCCCTGAAATGCCAGGATACCAAGATGAGAGCAGCCCTCACAGTTGAGAAGCGAGTGGCGATAGCCCTGTGGAAGCTTGCAACGCCAGACAGCTACCGGTCAGTCGGGAATCAATTTGGAGTGGGCAAATCTACGGTGGGGGCTGCTGTGATCCAATTTGCCAGGGCAATGAAAGACCTGGTGATAGCAAGGGTAGTGACTCTGGGCAACGTGCAGTCAATAGTGGATGGTTTTGCTGAAATGGGATTCCCAAACTGTGGCGGGGCCATAGACGGAACCCATATCCCTATCTTGGCACCGGAGCACCAAGCCACCGACTACGTAAACCGCAAGGGGTACTTTTCAATGCTGCTGCAAGCCCTGGTGGATCACAAGGGACGTTTCACCAACATCAACGTGGGATGGCCGGGAAAGGTACATGATGCTCGCGTCTTCAGGAACTCTGCTCTGTTTCGAAAGCTGGAGGAAGGGACTTTCTTCCCGGACCAGAAAGTGACCGTTGGGGATGTTGAAATGCCTATCGTGATCCTTGGGGACCCAGCCTACCCCTTAATGCCATGGCTCATGAAGCCGTACACAGGCAGCCTGGACAGGAGTCAGGACCTGTTCAACTACAGGCTGAGCAAGTGCCGAATGGTGGTGGAATGTGCATTTGGACGTTTAAAAGCTAAAGTCGACCTAAACCCATAGTGTAGACCAGGGCTAGGTAACCTATTCCAGTGCTTAACTACCCTTGTACCTAGGTAACCTATTCCAGTGCTTAACTACTCAGACATTTTTTCTGATATCTAAACTAAGTCTCCCTTGCTGCAATTACTTCTTATCTACATATGCCTTTGTAAGTCACGAATGCAAGATGGGTTCTACAGAACTAAAGATTTCTGCGAAGTGCTAACTGTTTTAAAAGTGACATGCTCTGAATTATGCTGATGTCTGTATGTTTACATTTTATTAATTGTAAATGAAATCCAAGTTTTTGAGTCTCAATGCACATTTCCATATTGCTTGGTGATAATCTAGGAGGGATGATTCTCTGTGTTATTGTTATGGCTAACACATAATCCATGTGTGGGGTAACATACAGAAAGACAGAAAAAATGGTTGCTTTAAAATAAAAGAGAAGGATGCTTTTCTTCTTTTAATAAGTTTGTTCAGGAGAAACAGTCAAAATGTGTCTTTGAACTATACTATAGTTTCAAGTAATGGCGACCCCTCCAACCTCTCCATGAAAGTTGTGGGAATTAAAGGAAATCACTCAGCTCTTTGGTCTCGTAAACTACATCATACATTCTTTGCACTATAACAATATTATAAGGTAATACAATATAGTCTAAACTATACTCATGCAAAATTAACAACTTCAGTCTCCAACCAAAAGGTAGAGGAATGCATATCTTTTACCCTCACCTAATTCCTGGGGAGATTCTCCTCTCCAGGTCAGCCAACTTCAAAGGTCTTAGACTCCAACCAGATTTAAGTTTACATTGTCTTGAACAGAATTATTTAATCATGTGATGAATCTTCAGTTCAATGCCAAGAATGTCTAGACAGTCTAAACTACCCATACAGACCGTATAACATTAAAGTTGCCAGAAGTGCATTCAGAATTCCAGATCAGAAAAGAGAAAATCCACACTAATGTCTAAAAACCTCCAAGAAATAATATTCACACAGTGCTCCTAGCTGGAAGGCAGGAGCAGATTCTTAACTTCAAATTAGTTGAAAGGGGTATAGCTAATAAAATCAAGGTTTGTTTATTTTATAATGAATGAAAATGAATTGTGAGGGCATGCGCAGAATGCTCTGGGCAGCCTGACAACATTTAAAATCCATAACATTTGACAATCAGCAACAATAAAGCCATCTCGATTTTCTCATGCCAACAGCATTTACCAAGAAATGAAAATAAATTACAGGGAATATTCCTGACTATGGGTATTACAGTAACACTTAAGGGCTCTAGCTGAGCACTGGGGCTCATTGTGCTAGCTGCTGTTACAAACATAATATGAGAAGGCAGACAAAGAACAGGAAGGGGAAGTGAGGTGCAGAGAGGGTATGTGATTTGCCCAAGGTCACATAGCAGGTCAGTGACAGAGTCAAGAACATAACCCCACTCTCTGGACTTTTAATCCAGTGCTTTATCCACTTGACCACACTGCCTTTTAAAGTGTTCTGAAGTTACCTTTTCATTCAGCTGAAAAATCCTGGAAGAACAAAGTTAAAAGCACTTTGTCATATTGAGAAGTTCTTATCTTTTCCGGTAAGGAGGTACAACGGAACTATTACTGTATCAAAAGAAAACTACATTTCAATTTTGCTTACTTTTAACCATGAGACAACATTTGATTTTGTCTGGTTATTGATTTTTATTATATTATTTGATTAGTTACTATTTTTCTTTCCTGTAGATTCTCTTATTGCTTCATTCTAATAAAGCTTTGCATTTGCACAATGGCCCTAAATGGAAAAGGATCTAGCCCCTGTGCTCACAAAGCTGTAATATGGAAGAATCAAGAGGTTCAACCCAGCTGATCTCAAATGCCTTGGTGGGAATTAAGATACTAAACAGTCTGTTGCACAGGACCTGATTCAAAGCCTACTGAATAGAAAGATTCCCACTAACTTCGATGGCCTTTGGATCACACTATTAGACTGGTCCAGATTTTTTTCATATTGTGTATGTTGCTGAATAAAGATTTCTGTGCAATAAGTAGAGTAGTTGTGGTTCATCTACATCTACATCATAGTCTAAATTCCTTACTCGTGATGAATATTGCTTTCTCGCATGAATAAAGTCCCTTTGACAGACAGCTCTAGCTCATGCAAACTGTTTGAAACTGATGAAATATGCTGTGAAAATCAGCCTACAAAGGTTTCAAGTAACTGTTTTTTTGTTCTTTTTTTAACACATATTAGATTGGGGATGGAGGAGTTACTTTTTAAAAATAGCCATTGTAAGTTCTGCTCTGGTTGCTATCTTTAAGGTCCTTATTATGCAAAAATAGGCTCCACAGCTGCATGTCTACAATTTAGAAGATAAGGTTTTAAAAATAGACCGTCTTTGGCAACCATAGAATTTATTAAGAGTTGTGTGATCTACCTCCTCCACAGCATGGAGTCCATGTTCTGCTTTTCCTGATTACCACAATCTGCAATGAGATGATTTTGGATTCTGTCTGGCAGGCTCTTCTGAGCATGCTCACAGAGTGCCCCTGAGTGTCTGCGCAAGTGGCTGAATTTCTTGGGTTGATTGGTATAAGTAATTTTTGCACTTAGAGAAAAAGAATTAACTCATTCCACCAACTCCCATTGTCTTATTTTCCCCCCTCTGTTTCCCTCCCAGCCTTTCCATTTTATTTTATGTCCTAATTTACCCCAGTTTCATGCTCTCCAAGTAATCGTCAGTCATTCTGTACCCCAGATTTCATGCAGCTGCTCCTCAAAAAAAAAAAAAATCCTCCTAACTGTAGATGTTGTGTTGACTGAACTGGCGTGGTGTAGATTAGAGTTGTTCAAATTGTTCCACTGAGTTCAAATTTGAACTAATCTGTGAACTAACAGTGGTTCATTCCAGTTTGATTTGTGTTCATGGATAACTACAATCTCTAACAGGCTTATGTTCATGGTATAATTTTTGCTGGGTTTCTTGGGATAGGTTACTTTCTGGAGTCACACGGTATTTCTCCTGTGTCCTTCATTGGTTGAATCTATCAGAAGAATTAACCTGGATTATCAGAAGCCATTTTCACCTGGTATCTCAGAGAGGAAGGTTGCCTTTCAGCTGATCCATCTGGAAAAGTCAGGAAAAAAGTTCCTACCAAATCCTGAGTCTGTCTATCTGACTTAGGACAGGTTAAGTAGCTTAGTCTATGTGGCACATGTTGTTACCTTTTGTGCATCTCACACTTACTAGGAATCGTCTCTGATTTTGTAGTTTTATTCACCTAATATAACCCAATATTCCCAGTATTGAACTATACACTCCTGTAGATCTCCCAAATTATTTGTGGCCGTCTTGTTCTTTTACATTTGATTAGATAGATATTATCTATCTCATTCTCCTCTCTCTAATCATTTTTATTTTATCATTCTCATCACTATGTTATCAGAGTACCTAACAAAATGATATAAAATCCATTTTATAATAGCCAATGTAGTCTAGGTGCTTCCCTCTTTCCCCCAATGCAGTTATTTCCTTCTCCTCTTTTTTCATCACTTTGGTGTCATTACTCTGGCAAAGCAAGGTTAAAGTGAGCTTTGTTATTCAGAAATTGTTCAGATTTGTGGCCATTCACCTATCTACTTTGGATGTGAGTTCACAAGTCATTGGCCAGCTGCTGATAAAGCTCTAGGTGAAGAGTGTCCAGGCTTAGAATGGGACAAAAATTTGGGGCTGCAACTTCTTTTCAGTGAAAGATGGATATTTGATTACTTCAATGTATTTCTAAATTTACATTGGTTTCACTGAATTGTTCATTTTGGGAAAAACAAACAAACAAAAAACCAGAAAGCCAGAAAAAATCAAAACATTTCATTTTGACATTTTCTAAATGCAACATGTAGACTTTTTTTGTTTGATGTTACTTTTTGTTTCAATATTTCATTTCATTATATGTTAAAAATGCAAAAATGTTTTTAAATGGTCAAAATTGAAACAAAATTTTGATTTTAGTCAAAATGAAATGTTTCATTCTACCTGAAATAATAATATTTATTATTTTATTTTAACTTTTCAATTTTCAGAAACATTTGAAAATTGTAATTTTAGATCAGACCCCAAATGATATTTCCCCCCCCCCCAATGTTTTGAATTTGTCAACAAACAAAGAGATCTATTATTCACACAGCTCTATCCAAGCGGACAAGTGTCACTGGAGGCAATAGCTGGCAAACTCTTTTATTACCATACTAAGAAATGGGGAGTTACCAACTTGGTTGTAGTTGTCTAGGTACATTACATCAAGTGATGGCTTCTTGCAGTACCAGTCAGATAGCAGTATGCTTTATGGGGAGTGCCAGATTGCCTTCCTCAAGATAATATTAGCAATCTCTGGGGTAGATTGCTACTTTAGGCTCAGCCCTGAGTATGGGGTGGTGCAGCAAGTCACAAATACACCCACCCTTCTTGCCCTGGGGAGGAATTAAGTTCCAATGTTTCTTTCCAGGCTGCAGCTTATGCTTGGAGGGGTATGTGAGTTGAGCCAAAATTCCATCCCCCTCTCCACCTACTGATTCATGGAGAGCGTTTTTATTGTGCAGGATCCAGACCCAAACTCTGGGAAGATTTTTATATAGCCATGCAAGAGGTTAGGGGAGTGGAGCTCACTTTTTCTTGCTCTTCTCAATAGTGGTAGAAGACAATGATACAATTTCTGCTGCTGCTAGTAGTGGTCCCAGGTACTCCTTATTGTCTTTTACCACCCTGAAAGAGCACACATCTGAGTTGCATGTGGTGGTTTGGATTTACTTCAGTGCTTTTAGTATTTCTTGCTGCATGAATGAACCAAATTCCCAGGAAAAGCATTGCTCTTGGTGCAGGTATATAACAGGGCAGCATGGCTGTTTTAATGCTCCACCCTGCTAGCAGATGTTAGAACTCTGTAGGAAAATGTGTACATCTAGGACCTGTGTCTGCAGATTCCCTGGGTGGCAACTTCCTCCATACTGCCACCTAACAGCTTTGGCAGTAGAAACAGCAAGTCATGAGCCTTCGTGGCCCACACATCCCATAGACTGTGCCAGCCATGAAGGGCCCAATTGACGACCCATTTCCCATTCCTGCTTGGTCCTGACATTCTTCTTAAACCATTGGAGGATACAGGAAGTTCGTCTTTGCAACTAGGTAGAATCCTAGCTAGCTGCTGCTACAGACCCCGCTTCCTTGTGCTGCTCATGGTTGCTGGCCCTGACTTTTCCTCCTGGTTCTGATACCCAGTTTCTCAGTTGGCCTTGTTTTCTATTTTTGGTTCCTGACCCTGAATTGACAAATGACTCCAATTCCTGATGTCTGGCTCTGGCTCTAGCCACCAGGCTGGCCACCTATGCTCTGGCCCTGAGAAAATGCCAATTAATTCCTACCATCTCATTGCTGCAGATGGCTTATTAACTCCATGCTGAATATAAAGGAAGGAGGGAGTGGCTCTTTGGTCAGATAGAACAGCCAAGCTTGGGAGAAAAACTTGTACACTTTTATTGCTGTTTCCATTACCATTAAATCCAACCCAAGGAAGGGGATACATTTTGGACTAAAGACAGCATGTAGACTCTGTGGGAGCAGGGCAAGAACTCCACCTGCTTACATTAATTAATCCAGTATACACTATAGCATTGTGTGCAAATAATGAGCAGTGATGAATCATAAGAATGACTCATCCAGTCCAGCTTTGTCTACAGGAAAAAGTGGGTAGTGTGCATTTTAGCATCCACAACAATTTGGATAACAATACATTAGATAAAAAAATAGTATAAAAATTTGGGAAGAAAATGCTGCTTCAATGGCAACAAATTAATAACCCTTAAAAAAAATACCATAATAGTACTAGTCAATGGCTGATGAGACTTGCTTATTTTTATAACAATATCAGGACTATTGTTTTATGTATAAAAGTGGTATCTCTGTCTCTTTAGAGGATGCATTCTTATAAGTTTTCAATATATAACAAAGATGGATAATTTTATTTAGCCAGTAAAAGAGGAGATAATATACTCCTTTCCCTTAATGAAACATTCATCTGAGTGTGCGGATTTTGAAGGCCAGCAGGATTTTGAAGGTAGCAGTTTAAGTTGTTTGGAATAAGTTGTTCTCAACCCCTCACCACTCCCCAACAACTACAGGTCTGCAAGAGAAAAAAAAACACTGAATGGTTCTATTTAGAGCTTGTCTATACTGGCAAGTTTCTGCACAGTAAAGCAGCTTTTTGCGCTCAAACTGCAGACGTGTGCACACTGCCAAGCCACTTTGTGTGCAGAAACTCCTCAGTTGCAGCGCTGCAAAAAAAAAAACACCTTGATGAGAGTCGTAAGGCTATTTGGGCAGAGGATCCAGTGCTCTGTTGCCAGTGTAGACACTTGATTGCTTTCTGCGCTGTAATTGGCCTCCGGAGCTATCCCATAATGCCTCAAGTGACTACTCTGCTCATTGTTTTGAACTTGGCTGCCCTGGAGACATGCGCCCCTCCCCTTTCAAAGCACCATTTCTGACAGCCGTTGCGTGGAATGCTTGTGCTGTTGAACACAGAGGCAGGTGTCTGTGTGTGTGTGTGTGTGTATGTGTGTGTGTGTGTGTGTGTGTGTGTGTGAGAGAGAGAGAGAGAGAGAGAGAGAGAGACTGCTGTGCAGAGAGCCCAGGGAGGGAGGCGGGGGCTGATGTTGGGGTTTCCCCCTCCCCCTGCCTCAGGACTGGTTGCTTCCTGCCACTGTCCGAACTTACAAGACAGCATACTGACACACTCTCTGTCCCCCAAAACACACTGTCTCGTTCCCCCTCCATACACACACACTCCCTGTCACACACTCCCCCTGCCCCAGTTGAAAAGCAGCTGGCAATATAGTAGGATGCCCATGGAACGATGGGATTGGGAAACCTGCATCATGTGATGCTATGCCTTCCCCATGTGGCCAGTTGCACAGTGGATAGCTACCACAATGCACAGCTGTCTTTGCCGTTGCAAGAGCTGCTAATGTGGATGCGCTTCAGGGTCACAAGGAGCACAGTGTGGACACGCAACAGTGGTTAATTCCAGCGTTTTAATAAAAGTGGTATAATTTGTGGCGCAGAAACTTCCCAGTGGAGACAAACCCTTAGAACCCAAGATGCAGTATCCAAGCAGTGAAATCCCTGTCAGCTCATTGCTGCCTCATGTGATCCCAAAATGGGACAAAATAGTGTGGATTATCCAGTCCAGATTGATTAGCAGCTTCTATTGCGACTTTTGTGGCTACTATGGCAGAAGAAAAGAAGTTTCCCTTCTTCTTTCACTGTAGTGGTGTAATCCTGCAAGAACTTTTTGTCCTGATGGACTCTGAGTTGATTTTTCACTATTGGCAATTTAGCACATAGCCTACATGCTGAATTTGCCATATTTTGAACAATGATCTTCTTGGTCAGTTCAGAGAGAGGCGGTGGCTTTGTGTCAACATATGTTGACTTTGCATTGTGTATGTCAAAGGTGAGATTGACAAGGAAGATGAGGTAATATCTTTTGAGATCAACTTCTGTCAGAGCAAGATACAAGTTTTTGAGGTACACAGAGCTCTCCTTCGGATCTGGGGAAGGAAGCAGAGTGTCTGCAAGCAAGTTGGGACAGATGGTTATGCAGTAGAGATAACACATGTTGAAGGCAGTCACTTGAAATAAAGTAGGCAATATGGGATTAGATTGTTATGCATAAAGGGTTTGAAGTGGGCAATTAAGGGTAGATGGCAGTGTGGTGTAATTGTTGTAATGAGCTGTAAACCCAGTGTCCCCGTTAAGTCTGTGGCTTTTGATGTCTAGCAGAGATATGAATCTCACCCTCACCTTTTGAAGGTGTTATGCAATTTTCCTTTGGGAACAAGTATTGAAAGATCAGATATGGAGTGATACCTTCCACTAGGGTTACCATATTTCAGCAAGCAAAAAAGAGGACGGGAGGAGCCCCGCCCTAGCCCCTCCCACTTCCCGCCCCCCCAGAACCCCCAACCCTCCCCCCGTTCCTTGTCCCCTGACTGCCCCCTCCTGGGACCCCTGCCCCTAACTGCCCCCCAGGACTCCACTCCCTATCTAAGCCTCCCTGCCTCTTGTCCCCTGACTGCCCCAACCCTTATCCACACCCCCACCCCCAGACAGACCCCTGGGACTCCCACGCCCCATCCAACCACTCCCCACCCCCTGACAGCCCCCCCCAGAACTCCCAACCCATCTAAACCCCTCTGCTCCCTGTCCCCTGACTGCTCCGATCCCTCTCCGCACTCCTGCCCCCTGACAGCCCCCCCAGAACTCCCAACCCATCTAAACCCCTCTGCTCCCTGTCCCCTGACTGCTCCGATCCCTCTCCCCACTCCTGCCCCCTGACAGCTCCCCCCCAGAACTCTCAGCCCCCCACCCCGCTCCTTGTCCCCTGACTGCCCCCTCCTGGGACCCCTGCTCCTAACTGCCCTCCAGAACCCCACCCCCTACCTAAGACTCCCTGTTCCTTGTCCCCTAACTGCCCCCTCCTAAGACCCCCCCAACTGCCCCCCAGGACCCTACCCCCTACCTGTACCCTGACTGCCCAAAACTTTCTCCACTCCCCCCCAAAAGCCCCCCCCGTTTCTTGACTGCCCCCTCCAGAACCTCCCTGCCCCTTCTCCTGCCCCCTGGCCCCCTTACCCTGCTGCTCAGAACAGGGTGTTGGGCTCTGTGCGAGCCGAGCCGGACACGTGGCTAAGCTCCCCAGCACAACAAAACCCGGTCCCTGGCCCTGCACAGAGCTGCCGGACCGGGCTACAGGGGAGAGCTGCCCTTGTATCAGCACAAAGTGCTCTCGCTCCCGTTTTGCTACGCTGCATGGCAGAAACCGCTCCCCGTTGCAAAAGGGGAGGGATGCACTTTGTGCTGAGACACTTGCTCAGAATGAAGGGCGGATCCGGCTCCTCTACAGCTGCTCCGGAGTCCAGCCCGGGACTTTCCTGCAGCCCTCCCAGCTGCTCGCTCTGCTCTGCCGGGGGAGGGGGGAAATCCCGGACATTTTGAGTGCTTTACAAATTCCCCCCGGACGCTATTTTTAGTACAAAAAGGAGGACATGTCCGGGTAAATCCGGACGAATGGTAACCCTACCTTCCACGAACAGAAGCTGTTCCAATAAAAGATGTTACCTCACCTATCTTGTCTCTCTCATATCCTGGGCCCAACACCGCTACAACAACACTGCAAACAAAGTTGAGGTTGTGAAGAACAATGAGCTTGGGGGATTATAACACTAGGTTAGGCAGCTGGTGCATTATTTGCTCTAAGAAGCTGGTAGGCCCATACTTGTGTAAGCAGGGTCTGAATGAGCTCTCCCCTGACATCTAGTGATGAACTGGGGGAAAAGACTTCAGGAGCAGACTGTAATTGCATAGACATACCTGCTCTGCCTAGGTATTCAGCAGAAGGAGGGGCTTTGCCAAAGTAATCAATTTTAGCTGGTTTTGGGAGATAAATCACTTTAGTAATGGAATGTTGTTCTTACTGTATAAGTAAAGGGCAGCAGAACAGTATGTAGCCTGCTCAGACTGAGGGAGTCAACCTAAACTAAACCCCACTTGCTAAGCAAGGGGTAGGGATGCCAAATCCCAGTGAAAATGAGAGGAGAAGGGGGTAGGCATTTCTATATGGTGGTGTGGACTTCACTGAAATAGTCTGAGGCACCATTTGATTCTTTTCTCTCAAGTGATAAAGCTGTTTAGACTCAATTGAGAGTCCTATTTCTGTTCAGTGATTATTAGAACTGACGTCTGATGAGCAGGTCTAGGGGTTGCCTTAGATCTGATGTGGGGATAGAGTTGCTGTGAAAGACACTACAGAGACTGTAGTGAGTTTCCCCACTACCTACTGAAATCTCCAAGAGCTGTGTTAAGTGGTGAAACCTCAGAATGTGGCATCACAGTGAGCAGAAAGCAGTGGCAGCGAGTGGCAGGTGGCGGTCAGCATCAGCAGAGTTAACAGCAACAGTTGTGAGCCAGTTGCAGAGGCAGCGGCAGCAGTAGTGGCATTGCTTGATTGTCCCCCCCCCCCCACCGCCCTTCACAGGTGGGAATGAACCCACAGGCACTTCTGAACTCTGGGTCTTTGCTAACCAAGGACAGCCAACTGTGAGTAGAGTGCAGCAGAGGGAGAGGGAAGTGGTGTGATAAAGGAACATTCATTCATTGGACTTTTGTCCAACATACTGTGGGGTGGGTGTTTGCTTATGGTATGCTTTTGAATCATGGCTGTGGTATTTTCTGAAATTAATGCTGGGTTCTCTTTTCCCTTTGAATTAAAGTTTTATTTTGTTATAAACAGATTCAGTGCTCACAAGAGGGGAAGTATTTCCTCTTAGAGGCACCCAGGTGTGTTTTTTTGTTTTCCCAGATTACTGGGTGGGGACTAGTTCTGTTTTGCATTGAACCCAGCCCTTGTTGTTGTTGACTGCACCGGGCAGAAGGGTTACACTTGCAGTCATCAGTTGGAGTTTGATGCCTGTGTCTCTGTTTGTTGGTGTTTTGGGTGAAGAGCATGCTGATAGGAATAGTTCATGTTCTAGTTATATGGCTATTCTATGGCATTGGCTTAATCATCCCTGTGATAACTGGGATTTGGGAGGATAAGGAATGTTTGGGTGCCAACAGCCGCTGAAGTTCAAATTCTCCAAATACCAAGGGCCTGGCAGTGTTGTCCTTTTGTTAAGGGAATTTGCATGGTGGCCATTGTAGGTCAACAAAGGATCAAATATACATATAAATATTCATATTTATGAATATGAATATAATTGTTTGGCTTTAGTCATCCGAGAGTTGTGAAAATCCTCTCATTTTAGTTGAGGCCTTTTGCAGTATTGGATATGTGAAATATCTTAAGTAACACACCCACCTTCAAGCTTTATAGATTTAGAACTTCAATGTTACATAAATTAGTTGTTGCAAACCTCCTGATGTTAGAGACAAATAATCTTTATTGCAGAAGTTATAGGGGAAAATGACATTACTTTGCTAGTGATCTGTCTGGATAGCTAATTCCTTGTCTTCCCACACAAAATCAATGGTGGATTTGAACTGTAGTTCTTAAATTATTTTTTAGTGCAAACTTTGGGATGACCTGCTAAGGTCATTGTTCTATAGGCTGGTAGAAAAGTGGGGAACCAACCACGCTGAATTTTTGCATGTCAGAACAAATGTCCCTCCAGCCAATTAGTAGCAGTTTGGGTAGGATAATGACGGGTCAATTTTGTGAGCAGGGAGAAAATGGAGGCCAATTGGGCAAAGAGGTATTATGTTGTTACACTGTAAAGTTTAAGAAAGCTAGTGAACATTTGTGCTAGCAACACTTATTAGCAGACTTCACTTGTAAGCTCATTGTCTTGAACTAAATAGTTGTGAATGTGAAGGGGGAGGCAGGAACAAGATATGGATGTAAGTACAAATTAATTGGCCTCAGGTCAATCCATTTCCTTCCCATTTGCAAAATCTTAATATATCCAGGGTCTTTCCCAATCCTTTCTTCTCCCACCCAAGAGCTCTACTTTTATCTGTAACTTTCCCTTGGGGTCTTTTACCATATTGGCCATTTAATCTTAATTTTTTCTGCAGAGAGAGATGTGCATTGCCCATTTAAGTACGCTGACCCCACTCTAAGTACGCTGCCTTTTTAGATCAGAAAGTTGAGACAACAGCTGCTGCCTGCAAGCTACTTCCCTCCTGAGCCCTGTCATGTTCCTTCCCCCTCCTCCTGCTCTATGGAAGATGGAGTAAGTGGTTGGCAGGCTCAGGGGGGAGGGAGACACCCTGATATAGCCCCCCTCTTCCCCGCCCCTCTCCCCGCACAGCAAGCAGGAGACTCTTGGGAGCAGCTCCAAAATATAGGGCAGGAGCAGCACATGGCAGTGCGGGGAGGGACAGCTGAACTGCTGGCAATTGATAGCCTGCTGGGCAGCTGCTGCATAGGAATCTTAGGGGAGCAGGGAGCTGATAGGGGGGCTGCCGGTCCACCCTAGTTCGAAGCCCCCACCAGCTAGCTCCAAAGGCTGCTCTTTCTGCAAGCAGTGGACAAAGCAAACGGCTGCCAAACAACATTATAAAGGAGCATTGCGCAACTTTAAATGAGCATGTTCCCTAATTGATCAGCAACAAAACAACGTTAACCGGGATGACTCTAAGTGAGGAGTTACTGTATATATATGCTAGAAAGAGCTAATGTGAGTTTGGTCAGTATGTAAAAGTCTGAATAAAGAAATACAACCACAGAGTACATTACTACCAAGTATTTGTATTGATTTCTAACCGCTCTGGCAGCACTATATCTGGAATATTGCATTCAGCTAGGTACCTCAATACTAGATATATCGTGTTTTGGAGCAGAGAATGGATAGCATCCCTGGAAAAAAGTCGTCCCCCCCAGCAAATATTATGATGACAATAACCCTTTTTTAACAATATTGCTCAATTCAGCAGACCTCTCACCCACCTCAGGCTGTAGATTTGGCCTTTCTGTGGTTTTGTGTGGTGTCAGTGACTCATTCATCGTTCTTTTAGAGGCTGTACTTTCTCCACATCCATCCTCTGCTTTATGTTTGAACATTTTATTAATGTTTGTTGCATTGACATTGCGATCAACCCTTATTGACCACTTTAAAAAACCCTAACTAGCTAGCTAAGTTTGGTTTCTCAATTTGACCATCTTCACTCACTGCCCAGATTTTTTATTTTCACACCATGCAAGAGCAGCATAGGTGCTTTACCATGACAATTAAGATGCTAAATCAAGTATAACTTACACACACACACAGATAGCGCAGGCTGTCTCTCACTTGCTCCTTTTAAAGGCATACATGACACACCTAAATAATGGATTTGATTTGATAAACTGTATGTCTGTAAAAGAGTTGTGTAAACATAGCAACCAGAGTTGTCTATAAACTTATAAAGTTTATATATAGGCTCTGATAGCGACTAGATTTGCATTTTTAATACACCAGGGAAAGGCACTCTTGCAATTCAAAAACAATACGGGCAGCAAAGGATTATTGTCAACTGATGATATCATCATCCCTTCCAAGGGTAGTAGACAAGTTAGATTTATTGCTAAGTTTATTGCCATAACTTAGCCAAGATTATGGCAATGCTTTGTATAGCCTATAAGGTGGTTCATGAAAAACAAAATAATCACCAGGCCATATCAAAATGTTGCTTGCCATAGACAGCTAAATAAACTAAAGAAAATTAAAAAAAAAAGTGAAAATCAGATAAATAGAAAAAAGGTATGGCTTAAAAGACATCAACATTTATAGGGGCATTCCCCCTCAAGAGCGCTATTTTGCATCATTTTTGTTTTCATCAGAACATGTTTGAAATAATAAAAGGATATTTAAAAAAAAACAATTTAAGCAAAAATGAAAGAAAATGTAAAGAAAGGGTTTTTTTGGCTGGGGCAAAGACATAGGAGCGTGGAAACAGCGGTGCAGAGAATAAGTTTTTATTGTACAACACACAAATTATATAGCCGCATGGTGAGGGGAAGGACTGCAGCACCAACATGTTCTGCCATCTGCTCTCTCGCTCACCCTCAGTCCCAACTCCAAATCTAAACTTAAAATGTGGCTGCAGCCTCCACCCCACACCTAAATATTCTAACCCCACATGGTAACCGCTGACCCAACCCCCCAGTCAGTTACTACCTATCCCCATAGCAACTCGCCCTAACTGACATCAGCACAACCCAATACACAACATGTACCCGGGACTTATTTTAGCAAGGGACACTCCCACAATTAGATAAATGTGCCAACACACTCTTCCGATATCCTTATGAGGACTAACAAGGGGAACTAGTCTGCGGGACTAGTCTCGCACAGCTGCCCTAAAACACTGCACGAAGTGCGTACTGGGACATCTACGACACCTGGCACATTACGCAAAATTAGTCCATGACAACAGTTAATTTACAAAAACAGTATTTATTATTCGTTCTTGAAAATGTGTCTTTCCGGTACAGCGTACCAGCAGTAAATGTCTTAATGGTACAGCGCACCTGACCGAACCGGCTTACTTGCACCACTGGTGAGGCTAAATTAGTGAATATTTGTAATGTGGATTTTTTGGGATGGATGGCAATATTCAAGTGCAAAATACTCAAATACTACATCTGTCGCTTATGAAATAGCTTCACATGTTCCATTCCTAGGTTGCAACAGTATCCTCCAGGACATAATGAAATGTCTGTTGTCAGGGAGGCATCTGCTTTCCCCAATAAGTAGTGAATCTGATGCATGCATGGCAGAAGCTGGATGATCTATGGTGTAGTACTACAACCACATAAGAGCACTTAATAAAGACTATGGAACAAGTCTTCAGCCATTCACCAAACTCATGAACTGTGGAAAGATATTCCTCCAATCCACACGGCAGCCTATAAACAGCATGCAATAAATTTAATGCTGATCTTGCCCAAAAGTAGACTCTTCTTCTTCTTCGTCTTCTTCTTCTTCCGTTTATTTATTTATTTATTTATTTATTTTAGTAGCACCCAAAATGTGCTAGAGACTTTCCAAACACAGAGGAAAAGACAGTCTTTGCCTTAAAGAGTACATGGTACAGTGTGAGCCTTGACCCGAAATCTAATTTTATCTCTCTGGTTAAGAAAGAAGCTGCTCAAAAACAAGTTGGATTGAGTTAGCCTGAATTCCCTGTCCTAAATGATTAAGAATGACAGACTGATTGAAGAGACAAGGTGAGTGAAATAATATCTTTTATTGGATCAACTTCTGTTGTTGAAAGAGACAAACTTTTGAGTTACACAGAGCTCTTCCTCTGACCAAGCGTTCTGGGTAGCTCGAAAGCTTGTCTTTTTCATCATAGAAGTCGATCCAATAAAAGATATTATCTCATCCTCCTTGCCTCTCTAATATTTTGAGGCCAACACAGCTACAACAACACTGCAAAGAACGATTGAACTAAGATTGATGTCTATGTGGTGGAAATTAACGGTAAAATAGAATAAACAGGGGACAGGATGAGGGGCAGTTCCCCTAGACTGGAATAAGAGGCACAGGTCTGTGCAACCCCTATCAGCCCAGCGGCCACAACCAAATCCCTCCCCCAGTGTTGCCAACTCTCTTTGCACTGGTCTGCACAGAATGGTACAGAGTCCAGTTCCAGCATACACAGATGAAATGGAGTGTGACTGTGTACTTTCTCCATGGCCACCCACGTTTCATGCAGCAGAATAGCAGTGTCTCTGTTGTATTAGGCACCATCTGCAGCTGCTGTTACCATGGGTTAATTTTGCCCGTTATGAATCTATAAGCTGTTTGACCACCAGGTGGCATAAAAACTTTGTTAAATACTACTACAAATGCGTTGCAAATATTATGATGACAATAACCCTCTTTTAACAATATTGGTATTAAAATGTTTAGTGGTCATAAATATGAATTTGGATTATTATTATTGCATTTAAAAACAGGCACTAGGCTTGTAAAACTCTTGTAATTTGCAATATTATCCCCAGGGTAATCCATCTATTATATCAGAGTAATCCATATATTGTATGAAATTAATCTGTTGATTCATATAAAAGTGTTATATTTAATGCTTCTAATCACAAAGTGAATGACTCTTCAGCTACAAAGGAATAACATACCTTAGACTTTTGCATATATTAGTTGCAAACACTGTAGAGCATTTTAAAAATAAATTCAAGCCAAAATAAAGTATTTTAATTATTAATCATAGATTTGTAAAACATTTTAGCCAAGATTTAAATTTTGAGCATATACTGCTAGACCATTGCCTTTTAATAATGGAAAGGGCATGAACAGCAACTTCTATCCCAAAATTTAACCTTAATCAAATCACAAACACAGTAGCATCTAGTCCAACACTGTGAAATCCACTCTTGATTTATACTACAGACAAGATCACAGAATAATTTTTAGTACCAAAAGAAAACCTGGATGAGTGATGAACACTGGTATCAAAAGGACAAATTGGTGTTAGAAATGGCAGAGAGAAATTCTAAATTAGTATATAGAATGAAAGCTGTCTAGAAGAAATCTTACATAGATTTCCCTCACTTCATTCCCCTTGTCTCTCTCCCTTAGCTTGCAAATGCACATTCCATGACTTTACCTATCTCACCAACTACTATCTCATTCTTTTTTTTGCTGCAAATTTCTTGAATCTGCCATTTCTGTTGCCTGCTTTTCCTCTCCTTTAACTCTCTTTTGTCCTCTCCTTTCTGGCTTCCTCCCTCTCCACCCCACAGCTCTCATTGGTCAATCTGTCTATATTTTTAAACCACGCTCATCAGAAATCAAAGGTTCTTTTCTGTGTAATTATCTTCAGCATTTCTGCTTCCTTTGATCTCATTGCTCACATCCTCCTTCACTCACTACAACTTCTGCAATTCCAGGACTCTGTGTTTTATTGGTCTTGTCCTGCCATATTAACCACAAGTTCAGCATCTCATTTGATATCTGCTTTTTTTCCCTTCCTCCTCCTCTTTGTTGTCATCCCTCAATTTCTGTCATGAGTTTCCTCCTCTTTTTCCTCAATATTCATTTTTATATATTTCTGGTCCCACAATTTCTGTTATCACCTCTGTGATGATGATTGTCAAATCTACCATCCAACTCTTGTCTTAATCTCACAATTCTGTATCACCAACAACGGAACTTCCCACCTTCCCTCCAAAACCCTCTCCTCTCCTTCCCTTTTCTATCACCATTAAGAACTTGTGACAGATTAGTCTAATCCATCCATGATTCGTATTTGATAGTCAAATTAATGTTAAGAATGTATTATGAGAATTCCATAATACTTGCAACTTTAAACACAGATTTCAGAGTAGCAGCCGTGTTAGTCTGGATCCGCAAAAAGAACAGGAGTACTTGTGGAACCTTAGAGACTAACAAATTTATTAGAGCTCTAATAAATTTGTTAGTCTCTAAGGTGCCACAAGTACTCCTGTTCTTTTAAACACAGAGTGAACTGGTTTGAGGTTGACACATTTATCCAAGACCAATAGCAAAGAAAAGCAAGATATCTAGAGATAACCAAGGGCACACATCCCTTAGAGAGTGAAGTTTATCTGGGTGATGAGATGTGAAGAAGGATTGAGACACATAAGGTGTATCCACCTTCAAAAGTACACTTTTAAATTGTGCTGGAAGAACAGGAATCAAAATGATTATTCAAAGCAATAAAGGGATTTGGAACATAGACAAGGTATATGGTACAAGAATCCCTGAGGAGAGCATTGCCATAGTAAGACAAAAACATTCAAAGATCCTGAAAAGTATAATGGGGAATACTGGGAATCAGGGAAAGAAAAAAAGACACCTGAAACCAGAGGGGGCCAGGGTTGTCTGTCGTGCCCTCTGCCAACAGGATGGAGAGAAAAAACAGGACAGGCTGGGGGAAGAGACTGGACTCTCTAGAAATGTAAGACTACATTTCTTTAATGTAACAGAATCCAGATGTACCTGTCTAGCTTAGTTTTGGCCAAATATAAGACTAGACTTGTTATGCAGACCATTTAATTTGTTTAAATCTTATTTTATTTCTCTTAATAAAACTTCTAAGAAGAGGCTCTGAAGTAGATGTGTCTGGAGCCCACCCACACTGGGATTCTTGGTCAAAAGGACAAGGGATTCCTGTTCCATAAGTTCTGTCACCTGCAGAGCTATGATCCAATGGACTCATGGGAAACGTCTAGTGACTACTGGTGAGAACAGAGTTTAAGTAACTTATGGTAACACAACTCCACCATTCTCCATGTCTCTCAAAATCACAAATTTGAGGTTGTCTTCAACTCCTCTCTGTCTTTCTCACCTCAAATTGAGGATCTTACTAAATCCTGTTGCATCTTCCTCTATAACTTCACTTGCTCCATCAAATATACCCCTTCATTTCCTTTTTCCAAGTTACTCCTGTAGTATTCTTGAGGAAGCAGGGTATCTCAGTGAGATGCTTATATTTAATTATTACATTATCAACATAATGTGTGGATTAATGATGGAATGAATTCACTGAATGAATGGATTCAGTATCTGGATTCAGAGAACTCCGTGTCTCTTTCTAGCCTACCTCCAATGAGATACCTGCAGGGTCCATAAGATGGCACTGTGCTAGAACCTCTATGCATGGAATGTCCTCCCAATCTCCGTTTGCCAAGCCACTACACTCTTCTTATTCAAATCTCTTCTAAAGCTCCACCTGCATTGTCATTCTAAAAAGTAACTTTATTTACCAGCCCAACAAATAAACACAAAGCTTCTTTGGAATCTTTATAATGTTCATATGCCATGGTTGAATAACTGTCAGCTTATTTCTGCAACTCTTTCTTCCTTCTCCCTTCCCCGAATTGCTTTGTTTGTTGCTACCTTTCCTTGCATCCGGTATAAAATAAGATTATACATTTTTTGGAGCAGGGACTGCAATTATTTCATGAAGCTTTCAAGGCTTGATCTTCTCACTAATCATGCCTACACTCTTTAGTGTTTGCATTGTTACCTGATGCCGTCTGCTTAGATTGTAAACTCATA
Organism: Chrysemys picta bellii; assembly: GCF_011386835.1. Taxonomy (NCBI): domain Eukaryota; kingdom Metazoa; phylum Chordata; order Testudines; family Emydidae; genus Chrysemys; species Chrysemys picta. The sequence continues at coordinate 40,758,720 of NC_088793.1, read as the reverse complement.
TTCAGTTGTGTTGTATAGGTTATAAATGAGGCAAGATTCTGACAACTTGTCATTTATGTTTGTAAAATACTGTGTACATTTCTGTCACTCTACAAATAATAATGTTGATTTATCTAGTCCCTAGAAACACACTTCCAAATGACCCTTCTTTTTATTTGTTGGGAAATTTCCTTCTGTTGGATGATTAGGATCAGTAAAAGAAAATACTCACTCAGAGCTAAGCACACGCAAAAAATGGCATCCGTTTGTGTCGCATTACAGATTATTAGAACTCAGCAATGAGTAACTATGGGAATTGTCATGTGAGTAAACTAGAACATGGAAACATTCAATGAGACACAGGGCCACCTTCCAATTCAATAATTCACATCTCTCTATTGGCATGACAACTTATACATGTATTAGCAAAGCATTAGCAATCCATCCTGTAAATCCTACAAATGCTAGTTAACTGGTTCTTTTGTAATCACAATAATTAAAAATATAAACTAGTCAGGAATAGCAAGAAATATACATAATTGTAATGTCTGTTTCAGTTATACAATATTATCTCAGTGTTCAAGTTAAATTTCCCAAGCTTATATATTCTTTAAGTGAGTGTAGAGGATGTGGAAGCTGCCTGCGATATTTTATGAATGTTATATCTGTTTAATTGTTGTTGTGTTATTTGCTATATGATCACCAAGGGTTAATTCAGCAGGAGCTGACAGGCAGGTAAGCAGACAACCAGACAAATACTTCTGATAGCCAGCCATTCACTAATACTTAACAGGACAATGCAAGCATCATTCTCTTCAAAGTTTACCTCTGGGCTGTTTGGAAGTTAACTGTCTGGCTAGTCCCACCAGGAAAAAGTCACAGCTTGCAACATTAGAGGGTCTTCAGGTGGGAAACTGAAAGAAAGGTCTTTGCAGTGGATAAAAACCTGAGCCTCTGAAATTCAGGAAAGACAGAGGCTGCAGACTATATCCCTAGCCCCAGAGGTGGGGATATCTGGGTTAAGATAGTTCTACCTAAGCCTTAGGTAAAACAAATGTGTGTAGACTGTTGTGTTGGAAATCCTCTTCCTGTTACGCTAGTTTCTGCTGTTGGGATTAAACAAAACTTTGTTTTGAAAAGGTTGTTTTAGCCCACTATATTCAAGCCCTGGTCACAGCTTCCAAAGAAAAGTTGTACAGGGCAGCTGAACCCAGACAGGCCTGCTGAGTAATTAGCGTTTGTAAACAGGGTGCTGCATCCAGGGGGGCTGATCTAAAAAGAGAGGGGAATCATGGGACTCCACTCCACAATTGGTGAAGGCAAGAGGCTTAACACCTCAGAGGATGATCTCAGAGAGACTAAGGGGTTTAAAGTGAAGCTAGCTGTGAACTGTGACACTTAGTATTTGCTTTTATCATCCCATCTGGGAGCAACAAAGACTCATTCTTCCCCATAACATTTTGTGAAGCAGTCATTCATTTGCATCCGAAGAAGTGGGCTGTAGTCCAGGAAAGCTTATGCTCTAATAAATTTGTTAGTCTCTAAGGTGCCACAAGTACTCCTGTTCTTCTTTTTGCGGATACAGACTAACACGGCTGCTACTCTGAAACCATTCATTTTCATGAGACTCCATGCATCCTCTCTAATCGTGTTCTACAGAAAATGACTGTCTACTAGTCAGATAAATCAATAATGCTCTATTTAAAAGGTAAGAAGGATCTGAGCAGGTATGTTTTCTTTCCTCCACAATTTTCTGTGAAGTCTTCTTTTTGTCCGTCTCATTACATAGCCTACATGTTTCATCTTGTTAATGAAAGACTGATCCCTTTGCACAAAATGTTAATCTCAGATTTTTGCATTGGAGAAAAAATGTTCAAAAATATTTTGTAACACTTCTTTGCTTTTCATTATCCCCCCCCCCCCCTCATAAGCTGTAGCTTACTATAATATAACCTTTATTGGTAACACTTTGTCATGGGTTTTCAGTGAATGAGTTAACAAGCAAGCAGTGTTGTAAAATATGTAGGATACAGTAATGTTTTAAGTTGTAATCAGATACATGACATTAGGACAAGTGTATTGACATCATGTGAGCTTTGGGTTACTTATATCATTAGAAATTGTAATGAAGCAACAGTTCATTTCTGTGAGGGGAGAACCATACAGAGATAAGGGTCTGCCAGGTGGATACATTTGCACTATTGGGTCCCCAAAAGCTAAAGCAACTATAACAGTAGTTAATGATGATAAAGAAGACTCCAAGGAATGGTAATGAGAGATACAGCCTTTATTAGCCTCCCACTATACACGCTCAGGTGGCCCATGTAGGCTGGGCAAAATTACAATCACTGTACTCAGAGGGGTTTTCCCATCTGAAGGGCATACAGGATCAGGCCCTTTGATTTGTAACTTTGGGCTAGATTCAGAAAGGGAAGGCAGTGGAATCCAGCTCATGGAGACAACAAACCCTGAGTTAGGTGCCCAGGCTCCCTATACAGTGCACAGGGAGAGATGGGCACCTAAGAATGTGGTTCACAAAAGCCAGAATGCTGAGCAGGGAGCCACCTAAAACTGACTAATAGCTGATGCGGAGAAGAGTGTGTCCTAAGCCCTACTCCTCAAAGGCATCTGTCTCTGTTTGGGGTTCACAACAGGAAACCCTCTCCTGGAATTAGGAACCTTAGCTTCTTGTAAGAATGGCAGTGGCACACACCTAATTCCACACAAAATGGAGTGGGAGGCTTTCCTTATAACCGCTGGGCACTCACCCAGGATGTAGGAGACCCCAGCTCTGTGGATGTCCTAACCACTGGACTAAGAGAGAGTCTTATGTGGGAATCTCTCCTGTTGAAGCCAGTCTTCTGTGTTAAATGATTAAATATGCATTGGGCCAGAAAAAATGTGACTTTATGGCTCAGTGGTTAGAGCAGGGATAGGCAACGTTTGGCACGCGGCCCACCAGGGTAAGCCCCGTGGTGGGCCAGGCCAGTTTGTTTACCTGCTGCATCTACAGGTTTAGTCAATTGCGGCTCCCACTGGCCGCAGTTCGCTGCTGCAGGCCAAGGGGGGCTGCGGGAAGCCGCGGCCAGCACATCCTTCGGCCCAAACCACTTCCCGCAGCCCCCATTGGCCTGCAGCGGTGAACCATGGCCAGTGGGAGCCACGATCGGCTGAACCTGTGGACGTGGCAGGTAAACAGCCCAGCCCGCTGGGAGGCTTACCTTGGCGGGCTGCGGACCAAATGTTGCCGATACCTGGGTTAGAGCATTCACTTGAGAGGTAGGAGACTATGTTCAACTCTCTTTTTGAGGCAGAGGAGGTGATTGAACTGGGGTTTTCAACATCCTGGCTGAGTGCCCTAACCACTGGGCTAAAGATTATAAGGGAAGCCACCCCCCTGTTTTGTTGTGGAGTCGGGGTGCTCAGTGTAAACCTAACAGATCCAACCCCAGAGGCAAGATGGACAGGGCACTTCCTATTCTCTTCTGGTTTTAGGATCCCACCAGGGCTTACCTGAGAGGTAGGGATCTGGATGCATGCCTGAGGGAGCAGGGTGCAGGCCCAGCAGCCAAAACTTAGGTGCCTAGGGGATTTTCACAGCAAAAAGTTAGGTGCTTGGGGAATTTGGGTGCCTCCAAAGTTAGGCGGCAGCTGAGTGGGGATTTTGTGAGTGCCAGTGGCACCTAATTTCTGGACATAGGTGCCTAAAGTGGGAGTTAGGTATCTAAGTCCCTTTTTTAATCTAGCCTCTTATGCCTTTGTCAGTATTTCCTGATCTATTTTACCTCTATAGCTACCTTTTTCTCTCAATATACCATAGGAATGATTACCATATTGCAATGAAATCATCCATTTTTAATTCTATATTAGTAAGAATCACTAATAATGACAGTCTCACACTCAGGGTTGTGTCTGTTTCAGTCAGTCTCTGAAAGCAGACTGACTTTGTGTAGCATGAGGAGACCATGCTTTGAATTGGTAGTTAGCACATTAGAATTCCTCCTGTGTGTTAAGATTTGGCTAAGACAAAATGCTTCAATTATTCCACTTCATTGGATGCTGTTAGGGTCTACAGATAAGAACTACTGAACCCTGAATCCAATCACCACAGAAAGGTTCTAAACTTCGATAAGGCTGACTCTGAAAAACTGGTAATATTTTTAATGAATTACAGTAACATTTCTAAATAATTCTATTAAAAATATAGTATTGATTAAAATTGAATACATCATTGCAATGTTTATTTCTAATAAATTATTACAACTTTGTGGAGACATTATAAATAAACTACTTGATTTTTAAGGCCAGAATTGACCATTGATGATGATCTAGTTGACCTCCTGTGTAACACAGACCATATAACCTCACCCAGTAATATGTGCATGAAGCCTATAACATCCTCTAGGAACATACCGAGGCTTGTCTTAAAGATGCCCAGTGATGGAGAATCCACCACATCTCTAGGTAAATTGTTCCAATAGTTAAGTAACCTCATTGTTAAAAATTGTGCCTTATTTCTAGTCTGAATTTGTTTAGCTTCAGCTTCCAACCATTGCATCTCATTATGCCTGTTTCTGTTAGGGTACGTCTACACTACCCGCCGGATCAGCGGGTAGTGATCGATCAATCGGGGATCGATTTATTGCGTCTAGTGTAGACGCGATAAAATCGATTCCCGATCGCTTTGCCATCGACTCTGGAACTCCATCGCGGTGAGAGGTGGAAGCGGAGTTGACGGGGAAGCGGCAGCAGTCAACTCGCCGCTGTCCTCACAGCCAGGTAAATTGACCTAAGATACGCCGACTTCAGCTATTCTATTAGTGTAGCTGAAGTTGCGTATCTTAGGTCGACCTCCCTCTCTCCTTCCCCTCCCCCCCCCCGAGTGTAGACCTAGCCTTAGATTAACAAGCTATTATAAAAAATCTCCTACCCATGTAGGTATTTGTAGATGAAGATTAAATCATCTCTTAACCTTCTCTTGGATTAACAAAATGGATTGAGCTTCTTATGTCTCTCACTATAAAAAATGTTTTGCAGACCTCAGATCATTCTTATAGCTCTATTGTGACTCCTTTCCAAGAAACCAGAGCTGGACATAGTATTCCAGGAATAATCACAGTAATTCTGTATGTGGAGAAAATACCACCTCCTTACTCCTACTCGATATTCCCTTGCTTATCCATCACAGGACTGCATTAGCCCTCTTAGCTACAGTATCTATACTAGGAGCTAATGTTCAATTGTTTATCTACCATGACTCAGTCAATTATTTTTAAATGCTGGGGTGCAAGTTATCCCGCCTTGCCAATTTAAAAATGTTTAACCTTAATAATTCATGCTCCCTACTTCCTGATGGTATGGGAAGTATTTCCTTCCTAAAATATATCATCCCGCTTCTTTCCAAGTGCCAAACAGAAATACTTATTGAATACTTCTGCCTTTTTTGCATCATGATTGACAATTTTACCATTCTTATCTATTATTGGACTCTATCATTGCTAGGATTTCATTTGTTCCTGATATATTTAAAGAACGTCTTGTTATTCTTAGCCCTACTGGACATAGATTTTTCATTGATACCTTTAGCTTCTCTTAACAACAGCAGTTAACTGCCAATTTGTACTAATTGCTGCCATCAACTACCCCATTTTTCCATTTGTTTTATCTTGTTTTTATTATTACTGCATTATTTTAATTGCCCAATTAAACCAGATCCTGCTTTTATTTGCTGAAATTTCTTTGAGTAATGTTTCCCACAAATAGATTTGATTTCTTTAATTATCTGAAGTATTCCTTACATTTTGTAATTTTCATTCTATCTAATCTGCATGTCTAAAGCACTTTTGCTTTTCAATTTCAGTTGCATTCTGAAATTCATCAGGGAAAAACCTGTACATGAAAAAAATATTAAGTAACATACCTAACACAACAGTGCCCCCCAGAAAGAAGACAGGTGTTAGAGAATGAGCAGGGGGACCCAGAGGCAGATTGAGTAGACAGGCTTCTTTATGACGGTGCTTGTTCCCCTCGACCCAATTGTCGAGTAAGCACTGAGTTAATCACCTCACACTCTTTTATCTAAGTTAGTATGTAAATACCCACATTTACTACAACACCCCCAAAACTCTTATTGAGTAATATGAATGCCCATATAATGAATATTAATAGCTATAAGCTGAATATGATTATACCCACCCCTGTTTACTATTTACAGCATTAAGCATATCATACAGACATTTTTACCTTGAAGATACATTTCTTTGCAGTAATTGTAGCCACAAGTTCCCCTAATCAGCAGTTCGCAGGGAAGGGAAGAAGGGGCCATAACCCCAAGCTCGTTTATGTAGCTGGGAAAGGAAGGGATGGGGAGATAACACTTCTTTACACAAAGAGTATCCCTTAGATCCCCACATTCCTTATGCAGCTGCAATGCTTATCAATCCTTAACAAGCAGAATGAACTTTGTGGCAGGATGACACTTTATCTATCAAGTGAAGGAATAGTGTGTGCCTGTGCCAACTCCCTAACACCATGCCAGCACACCAGCAGTTTCCCAGGTCTCTACTTAACCCTTACATACCCCAACAACAGGCTACAGAATTTTCTCTGATCAGTACATATGAAGTGCAAAACATCCATTTACCTTACTAGAAAATGTATATTAAAAGTATCAGGAATAAAATGGCTGCCTCACAGATTACAAACCCATTTTACTTCCCTCACACACACACTTTTACATAGGAAGCTTTGAAAGATGGCAATTTTGAGGTCTTCTGGAGTTTCTCAGCTGTAACTCCATTATGTCTGAAGAACTCCCAACTACTATTAACAGGTCTAGCATAATTCAATTGCCTCATTGTTGGCATTTTCCAAAGGCTATACATAAATTATAAAGTGCAATAAAGGTGTGATTTTTTTAACAGTTATAAAGGCAGGGAGCTTACAGAAACTCTTTTGACCAGCCCAATCATCACATAAATAAAAAGGATAAATATTTAGCTGGTATAATCAGGAGGAGTGAAATATCCTGACTTCTGACTCCAGTAACTGATGAAGTGGGCCAGTGACATTTCACAGAGATGTGATCGGATTGGCCCCTTGAGTATAAGTAGCATATAAATCTTTCCTGTCAGCTCTTTGGTAGCATAATATTGGCAATTCCAATTTAATATTTATGAATGAATGTGTTCCAGGCTATGTAAAAACACAGCCCTTGCTGTTGTCTTTGTTTGGTGTTCTTTCCTGCAAGCATTATTTAGTCCAACGAAAATCAGAGACCCCATCTGTCAAAATAATACATTTAAAGGGGAAGGTTGGTTCTGAGGGGAAAAGAGCAGTCTGAAGGAGCTTTCTCTTAACTTTACTATTTGTTTTATGACATGCCAGTAAAAATATTGACTTTTAACACAAATGCCTGTGCTAAGCACATCACAGAAATACTAGTATTTTGTTAGTTACTTGGCTAGATGGTTTCAGATGCATGTTAAGTGTTTGCAAATTCCATTAATTATTTACAGTGAAATGAAATAATTTATTAATGCCATCTGAAATTGATGCACAGAATTAAAATGAAGTATTCCCAATTGTTTAAGTAAGCTATGGGGCATGGTTGGAGAAGGCAGGTATTTAAGGATAAGTTCTTCATTTATTTTTAAACATCTCATTTAGGCGTAAATGACAGGATGAAAGAATGTCACTATGAATATTTAATTTCTTGTACCAACTCCAAAATACTGTATGTAACTTTTATATACCACATATAATTATCTTTTAAATTGTACTGAAAGATCTAGGAGGTTACTTTGAAATGTTCATAAGTGTGTACAGATACAAATAAGCAGTTTCAGCAGTTTCAGCAGTCTTTATTTGTACCTGCGTTAAACAACATTAGGGCCTTCTTGACACATATACACTCATGCTATTTTAAGAGTTAAAGCTCAGATCTTCAAAGGTTCTGTACAAGTGCAACCCCACTGAAGTTAAGGTTGTAAGTCAGTTCATTTTTGACCTTTGAATCTAACAAATCATCTTATTTAATGTGCTGCTTTTATGCCATCTTTTTAGCAGCTAGTTTACTGAGACCAACATACCAATTTTCATTATTCCCTGATTTTATCTGACTTCCAGCATGATAGATTATCTTTGCAATAAGTTATTGCATTTTAGTTGGTTTGTCAAAGCCAAGCAGCTCCACTTGTCTCTTGCAACAGCATTACAAAACAAGAAAGCAGGTGCACTGAGCTGTTTGGAAAATTGTGTGAGATTTTTGATTTGGGGCTTTTTGTTTGTTTGTTTTTTGGTTTGTTTTTTCCCCTGTGGGGAAAATTGCAATAAAAGTGAAAAGATTTTCAGACAAAATAAAATTCAACTTTGTGTTGAAAATCCAAACATTGGGGGGGGGGGGTAAGTTTTCAGTAATAACCCCTCCAAAAGTTTCTACTGAAAATGACAAAAAATGAGTGTTTTTATCAAAAACATTTATTTTGATTTTTGCATTTTTAGTTTTCTGACAAGAATAAATATCTTTTTTGAAAATAGACACTTTCTACAAACATTTTAATTTTGTTTAAAACCTAAAAAGTACAGATGGAAATTTTTAAACAGCCCAGAGACAGTTGTAAAGTGCTTATTCAATTATCTGTAGCTTGCTCAATTCTCAATACAAGAAAACTCATCTTTATATATAACCTGTATGCTTGGAAAGAGGAATAAAAATACTAATTTTATAGTAGGGAAAATAGGTGACAAGTTTATATTAACAAATAAATGTATTGGAGCTAACAGACATGCATTAGTGTATAAAATAGATGTAAAAACACAAAAGCAAAAATATACCAGTGAATCACTGAAAAACAGGTTTGCAGTGTTGTGGTTGCCATGCTGGTCCAAGAATATATGAGAGACAAGGTGGTTGAGGTAATATCTTGCATTGAACTAACTTCTGTTGGTGGGGGGGACAAGCTTTTTCAGCTCTGTGAAACTTGAAAAAACTATCTGATACATTTACTCTTCAAGAGTTTTGTGCTATGTTGGGGTTTGAATGACTGTGTCACAGGGTCTCTCACCACATTGGTGCCTCCTGCTGGCCATTTCAGGAATTAGCTCTGGTCAGCAGGTGTGCCCTTTTGTGGTGATGGCTCTCCTGTCCTTATCTCTGCCTGCAGACCCACTGCAGTTCCAGACTCACTGCCTCTGCTTCATGGCACAATCCAGGTTCCACCCTTCCAGGGGACTCCTTCTGCAACAGTCTAGCCACTCCTCGCAGCGTCTTGGTAGTCCACAGCCTGGCCGCTTCTTCAGTGGCGAGTGGGGTGGGGGACCCTGTAAACAACAGCTTCCCGCTGCCCCTCCTTTCTTTCTCAATTCCATGGGCTACTTCTCTGCAACACCTTCAGCTCCTGCCTCTGGTTCCTTCACCCTCTTCCCAGGGCCTCGGGCCTGCAAGCCCTAGCAGCCCTGTTCATGGTGCTAGTCTCTGCAGCCCTCTAGGAAGCTGGTCCCCTCCCTTGGGCTTCCTGTAGCAGACTCCCTTGCTCTGACCTGCAGCTTCCTTTTGTATGGGCTGTCTGGGCCCTGATTGGCTGGTCTAGCCACTATCCTAATTGGTTGTAGCGACTGCCCTAATTGGCTGTTTCCTTACAGCCCTCCAGGCTGGGTTTTAACACTAATAGGGCCAGTGCGGGACAGACGCCCCGTCACAGACTGGAGTTAGTATTTATATAGCATTTTTCATCCAATAAGGAGCTTAAATCAATTTACAAACACTTCAGAGAAAAATCACTCTTCAACTACTGAAGTACAGCAACCACCTCTTGGGCAAAACTTGGCAGCTATTTTGTGTCAGTATGCTACAGAGCAGTTTCTGTAGGCTGTAGAGCCATCACGCGATTAAAAAATTAATCGTGATTAATTGTGCTGTTAAACAATAATAGAATACCATTTATTTAAATATTTTTGGATGTTTTCTACATTTTCAAATATATTCATTTCAATTAAAACACAGAAAACAAAGAGTATAGTGCTCGCTCACTTTATATTTATTTTAGATTACAAATATTTGCACTGTAAAAAAAAGAAATAATATTTTTCAATTCACCTAATACAAGGACTGTAGTGCAATCTCTTTATCATGAAAGTTGAACTTACAAATATAGAATTATGTACAAAAAATAGCTGCTATCAAAAACAAAACAATGTAAAACTTTAGAGCCTACAAGTCCACTCAGTCCTATTTCTTGTTCAGCCAATTGCTCAGACAAACAAGTTTGTTTACATTTGCAGGAGACAATGCTGCTTGCTTCTTGTTTACAATGTCACCTGAAAGTGAGAACAGGTGTTTGCATGACACTGTTGTAGCCAGCGTCGCAAGATATTTATGTGCCAGATGTGCTAAAGATTCATACGTCCCTTCATGCTTCAACCACCATTCCAGAGGACATACGTCTATTCTGATGATGGGTTCTGCTCGATAACTATTCAAAACAGTGTGGACCAATGCATGTTCATTTTCACCATCTGAATCAGATGCCACCAACAGAAGATTCATTTTGTTTTTTGGTGGTTTGGGTTCTGTAGTTTCTGCTTCAGTGTGTTGCTCTTTTTAGACTTCTGAAAGCATGCTCCACACCTTGTCCCTCTCAGATTTTGGAAGTCACTTCAGATTCTTAAACTTTGCATCGAGTACTGTACCTATCCTTAGAAATCTCACATTGGTACCTTCTTTGCGTTTTGTCAAATCTGCAATGAAAGTGTTCTTAAAATGAGCAACATGCGCTGGGTCATCATCCAAGACTGCTATAACATGAAATATATGGCAGAATGCAGGTAAAATAGAGCAGGAGGCATACAAATCTTCCCAAGGATTTCAGTCACAAATTTAAGTTATGCATTATTTATTTAACAATCATCATCCACATGGAAGCATGTCCTCTGGCATGGTGGTGGCCAAAGCATGAAGGAGCATATCAATGTTTAGCATATCTGGCAAGTAAATACCTTGCAATGACGGCTACAAAAGTGCTATGGGAACTTCTATTTTCACTTTTAGGTACCATTGTAAATAAGTAATGGGCAGCATTATCTCCCATAAATATAAACAAATGTGTTTGTCTTAGCTATTGGCTGAACAAAAAGTAGGACTGAGAGGACATGTAGGTGCTAAAGTTTTACATTGTTTTGTTTTTCAGTGCAGTTATGTAACAAAAAAAAAATCTACATTTGTAAGTTGCACTTTCACGATAAAGAGATTGTACTACAGTACATGTATGAGGTGAATTGAAAAATACAGTTTCTTTTGTTTGTCATTTTCACAGTGCAAATATTTGTAATAAAAATAATATAAAGTGAGCACTGTACACTTTGTATTCTGTATTGTAATTGAAATCAGTATATTTGAAAATGTAGAAAAATATCCAAAAATATTTAATATATTTCAATTGGTATTCTATTGTTTAACAGTGTGATTAAAACTTTGATTAATCATGATTAATTTTTTAATCACGATTTTTTTTTTAATTAATTGCATGAGTTAACTGCAATTAATCGACAGCCCTACTAGGTTGGGAAATTTTCAGGTATTGCCATCCATAATTAGATGTACATAACAAAATAGGGCATGTGTTAGGAATGTACAAACAGATTGGAACATGGTCTACAGTTAGATAAATGGCTACTAACTTTGATATACTGGTTATCAGTCTGGTTGGACTAAACATTATATATACATACATACATCTAGTTTTGAACAATATTTTTCAATTATCTTTTGCCATTCACTACAACACAGTTTGCTTTAAAAATAACATTTTTACAGAAAAGTCATCCATAAAGTTTTATATATCGGGTGCAAAGTAGGTAAAGCTGAGCCGGCACAAGGAAGCCGTATGCTACACCTAGTAAAGGACAGAAGTAGATTATCTCCTTCCTACAGCACAAAGTGAGCAAGGGATGAATTGTCACAATCCTTCCCACACTTCTTCTGATGGCAGTGGAGCCCTGTACAACCTCTTACACAGAGGTACACCTAAAGGCATAGTCTAGCCCTTTGAGAAGTTCCAGTCGATCATGACAGAAAGAACTAGCATGGGGCAACTTTGTGAAAGTGATACCGTTGCAACAGCTGCCTACAGAGAATGGTTTGGAGACTTATTCTTTCAGAAAGACTGACTTCAAGATCATGTCTGTTGTGACGACTGTCCTGATTTGAGATGGAAAACAACTTTAAAGTAGGCTCCATTTGCTTAAAAGCTGGGGCCAGGTTTTCAAAATGAGAATCCCAAAATTAGGCTCCTAAATCCATATTTTGGTAGCTAAATAATAGCCTGATTTTCAAAAGTGGTGAGCAGTGAGAAGCTCTGATTGTCCAAGAGAGGAATATATCCAGTTCATAAATTGTAAACTGAATGTCTCTCAGAAACTTCGCCGTTAAACCTTAGAGAGTGAAATTAACCAAAATTCCATTAGCAGAGATTTTGATTTTCTCTTCTCCGGACAGTTTTCCCCTAGGAAAGTAGCCAAGCTTACTCAGATCTGGTTGATTTTGTCTGCAAATTAGGCAGAAAAGATCCTGACAGCATGAGAAATGTGGCTCCATTTTCAGGCAGAAACAATCTGGATTCATCGATTAGGATTTACCATTTAGGAGAATGAAATAGAATTTTATATGTAAACTATTGTCTGCCTGCATGGATTTACAGTTTATGTAACACCAACAGACCCTGGTCGTCGGCAGGCGGGATCGAACCTGGGACCTCTGGAGCTAAATCACGAACCTTTATTGCATGAGCTAAAAGGTAGATGCTTCTTAGAGCTAAGGCAGTAGCAGCCTCATTAATCTCTAGGTGGTTTCCGTGCCATTACTGGGGACAGAACACCACACTCAGCCAGTGTGTGGGTTACACTTACATATACTAATAATTTTACAAACTACACATTAAACCAGGAAAAATAACAAAACAACAAAAATCATACTATATATATTTTCATGTAAGATTATCAGTAGTTGAGCATATTTTATTAAATACATATAAGAAAATGCATGGCTCATAGTTATTAGTAATGAGTTGTGGAGCCTTCAGATCATAAATATGAATAAAGATAAGGTTGATAATGGCTGAAAATTGTTGCCATCTGATGGCTCTTTGATGATCTATATGAAATTAGTTAGTGGCCTCTGTCATCTTCCTAATAGACACATGTTCAGATCTCAAAAAACAGCCATCAAAGTTAATACTAATGATTATGCTTTCTCGCTGTCTATCTCAGCAAAGAGGTCAAGGATTGAGGGGTCATGGGAACTGAACTGTCCTCTCACTTTTCAAGGTGTTTTCTCTAAAACAGGGTTGAGGGAGATGGGCAGAGTTGTATAGAAAGGAATGCTATTCTGTAGTTAAATTGAGGACTTTATTCTGGAAAGATGTCAAATTTCACCCATACTAAAATCACTTCTTAAAAGAAGAAAAAAGAAGTATCAAAGTAAATATATAAACAGACTGAGTGTCTGTATAAATGATATAGTGGATCCCAAGACATTCATTGGGATCAGATAATATATTTAACATATTTAAAGATCATTCCAACAGACAGAAAGAAGAAACTACTATGTCTACTTGATCAATACACATTTTAATCAATATATAGGAGTAAAATTTAGTTTTTTATTTCCAAAACTCTAAGCAAGAACTCAGGTTGCCATTTAAGAGTCCATATGTTTGTGAAGTTTACCAAGAACTGTTTCAACTGATTCCTATCGTATCTGCAACACATACCATGTGCTACAGAGCCCTTTAAGAGTCCTTTGAATGATGAATGTGTGTTTCTTTCACTATGTGATGAGCACAGTGATTTATTTGCTCTGTGCATCTCAGCTGTATTAGAAAGTTTAATTTATTTAAAAAAATAACAGTCAAACAATGAAGTACTATAAAGTTTAAGAGACCAAAGCCAGATTTGCTAACAAGATAATTTAGCAGAGAAAATTCTGAATGGTATTATTAGTTAAAAGGTTTGCATGGAATGCAAACAGAAATCATGTTTCTTTGACTAAACATGTAGCCCATACATTTCATTTCTTTTTCACATGAGAATGAATCATATACCACAATAGCATTTGTTAACTATTAATGCAATCACCTAATTGCTACTATAAAAAACAGAAATAGTTCTTCTGACTTATCAGAACATTTGTCTCTAATCTTAATTAATTTTGAACAATGTTTCATGATCTGATCAGTTTATTTTAACTGGAAATTGGTTTTGTTTTCATGGAAGTTTCCACAGCATGTCATCTGAGTCTAGTGTATTGGACTTCAGCTGGAGGAAGTGGAAATAGGGGAGTTGTATCTCATTAGTTCCCAAGGCAAGAGGCAACAAAGTTTGATTTATTAACAGCCAATCCTGTGAATCATTCACACACCCACAGCAGCATAGATTAGATGTTTGCTACTCCAGGACCTATTTTAGAATGCAGTGAAACAGGATTTTGGAAGATGTGACCTCTTTAAAAATATTTTTTTCTTTTAAAATTAAAACTGATGGCTGCATTTATGAAAACAAAGGGGTTTCTTTCCAGCTCTGACCCTTGCTATTTTTCTTTCTAATGTTTTAGATGTTAAAAAGTAGGAAGAGACTAAAAGTAAAGAAATAAAAAGATATGGCAATGCTGATGTGTGAAAAATAAATTTATAAAGATTCCAGAAACAGACGTGACCAATTTGTATAGAAACTAAACATAAACTTTGTCTGTTTCCATTTGTTCAGTTTTGATGGAGCCATTGCTATCCACTCTGAAAATGGAAGTTTTATATATTTTTACCTTTTTATATGTTCAGTAGTGCTTCATAATATGCTATTTTTTCACATTCAACAGCATGTCCCATAATGATATGATAACATTTGCCACATTATTTGTGGTATTTCAGTATTTCTATATTTGTAACATAATAACCCTTTGAAAATTGCTGTGATAGACCTTTATCCAAAGCCCTTTGAAGTCAATGGAAAGACTGCATTACTGCATACACTTCCTAAGCTTTCATTTGACTGGCAATCTGGAGTGACACTGTTCTCAGTGTTAAAACTAAAGAAAGAGGAAGACATTCAAAATACCTCTGTTACTGGCTGTATATTTCCACTCTCTGGCTCCTAAATTTTGAATATATCTATCTGGATTTCAGGTAGTTTGCTGCAACTTTAGTATTAGATGCTGTACCGTGAGGTGGGTGAAATCTTGTTATGGATTAAGTTAAAACTTCATTCAAAGTGATGTGTTAACAACTCTTCCATTTAAGATAGTTGTAAGAGACAGGTAAGGGGCCACACCTAAAACAAAGCCTAATAGAGTCTGCACAGAAACTAACACCATTTAAGCAGAGGGTGAGACCGCGTATTATGACCACATGTCTCTGTGTGTGTCTTGGTATGAGAGAGAACACACAGAAACTGAGGACAGACAAAAATATAAAGAGAGATGTAAATGGAAAAGGCAAGAAAAGCTAGCAGTAATCTGTGAGCAGAATGTGACCCTGAAAAAAAAGTAGACAGTTTTTTGGTCTGTTGGCTAAAGAAGCTAAGAAATGGTTTGTTTTGTTCTTGGTTCCTTCTGCATTCAGGGACACAGGGCTTAGTACACTTTTTGTAAATAAACAAAGTTGCATTAAAGACATACCTGATGATCATCACCAATTTCTACTCCTAAGTGGAACAACCTACTAGGCTCCAAATTTATAGCTAGCCACTCGGGCAAAAAAAGTAACACTAATGTCAGGGGTGCATCACAATTTCCAAGGAAAGAGGCTATGAGCTGGTATTTATGTTGAACCAAGATGACACAGATCATGAAGGTGATTGCAGAAATAAAAAATGGCCATCAGGATTTAAAACAGACCTTGCAGATAAAGATCAGTGAAAGGAGGCCAAAAGACACTCCAAGAAGCTGTAGAATTTGCTACAGAACAGGAATCTTTTCTTGCAGCTGTGAACCAGATAGTGAAGAAGATAACAGCTGACCACTGTTGACGTCACTAGGCATAGCTACCAGGTAACTCGGGAGAGTGGAAGACCATAAGTGTTGATGAAGCTCTCTTGCTCTGGGTCTAAGTGAGCCACAGTAACTTCATCTTGTGAACTTTAACCAACCTGAAATGCTGACAGCCTAAAAAGCAAAAGCATAGCATGTAACGCAGACAGCTGCAGTTTCGCTCACATTAACAAACGCTGTAGTGATAAGAACGGGGGAAAGGGGGGGGGGGAGAGTTCACATGCGTCTAAGCTTACAAGGCCACAGATAAACAGATGAACAAGAACTTTTCTCACATACCAATGTAGTGCCTATTGTAACTGTTGTCTGGGAGGGAGGGGTAGGGATGAAACCAAACAAAGGCTTGCACACAAACAGCTTGGAGTATAAAATGGGAAACTTGTTTGTATTTGTTGCGCTCCTGATTTGAGACATGCTGGTCTCCTGAGTGCCTTTTCGAGATCTTGAATAAACTTGGATTGCTTCTCCAACTCAGTGTGTTCATTGGTGCAAAGCACACCGGGCAACGAACCCCGCTGTTGCCCCCCCCTCAGGCCTTTTGGGCCGGCAACACCACCATGGGCCCTGTAAGTACAGCTCTCTGTGTAATAAGTATGAAGACAGAAGGATTCTAATCTGGTTAATGATCACATTGAACAATTGGGACAAATGATCAATTTGGTTTGCAAAATAAGGGAAACTGGCAATAATGCAAAAATTGACAGAAATAATTCAGTTAAATGCTGATACCGTGACAAAATTGGCCACAAAAAGAAGGATTGCTATAAATTGAAGGCGGGCCAAGATAGACTCTCACAAGTGTCTAGTGAAAGCCTCTCTCCCTGCCCCAGAAAGGAACATGAAGTTGAAAGGGCAAACCTAGGAGGTACAAGGATCAGCCCCACAGTTTTTATTTCAGTCTGGGCAGTAAAACAACTGTATTGAGAGTTTGGCAATTGCATGTGTAATAGGATTGGTGATCAGTATAGGGATAGTTGACAGAGGCTCCAACATATGCTATTATCTGACAGGATAAAAAGGCTGTGGAAGGGGGGATCCAAAACTAAGCCACCTAATTGGAGTCAAATGGAGACAGTGACTGGGGCAAGAGCACCTATCCAAAAATTGGGGTTGAAGATTGTATTGCTGTAATTCAAGCAAGAAGTCTGGGTGGCTGACATAGTGGATGCTATATGATGCAATAGCTTTCCAGAAAGGTAAGGATGGGGAGTGGTGGAAACCAGTTTTGCTCTTGTGGATCTGAAACAAGAACTGATCCCTATTCATTTGTTAAATGTTTCCGAGAAGCAGCAGCTACTGAAAAAGTGAACAGATGGATAGTAAATACTAGTATAAAACAGGTTTCAGAGTGGCAGCCGTGTTAGTCTGTATCCGCAAAAGGAAGAACAGGAGTACTTAGAGACTAACAAATTTATTAGAGCATAAGCTTTCGTGGACTACAGCCCACTTCTTCGGATGCATATAGAATGGAACATATATAGAGGAGTTTGTATAAAACAAAACTACAAGAGGGAAGGGGGTAAAGGTGAGTTCCCAGGATTTCTATTGGACCTGTTCCAGGACAGTGCTTGTACCTTTAAATGGATCAGGCCAAAAGAGGTAACAGTATCAATATTCTAGAATTTTAACCCTTTATGTAGTAGCCAATCTCGTTCTTGTTCTTCTTAGGCTTGGTCTACACTACCCCCCCTAATTCGAACTAAGGTACGCAACTTCAGCTACGTGAATAACGTAGCTGAAGTTCGAAGTACCTTATTTCGAATTAGTTCAAACTTACCTTGGTCCACACTCGGCAGGCAGGCTCCCCCGTCGACTCCGCGGTACTCCTCTCGGCGAGCTGGAGTACCGCAGTCGACGGCGAGCACTTCCGGGTTCGACTTATCGCGTCCAGACTAGACGCGATAAGTCGAACCCAGAAGTTCGATTTCCAGCCGTCGAACTTGCCGGTAAGTGTAGCCAAGGCCTTAGTGGGTGCAATCCATGTCCACCTCCTCTTGGTCTTCTTCTTAAACCAGGTGTTACCAATGATCATTTCTTTCATCTCCGCCAGAATTGCCAATCACTCTCTTCATGGATTCCGTTTGCCAATGCCATACCTTCCAATGAACTTTTCACCTTCTTTCCCTCTTCCAATTTTAATGTTGAAATCTCCCATCGCAACTGTATATGTGGATTTTTGAGCGAGGGTTTCCTTGAGCCCCTGATAGAATTCTTCCACATCATCATCTTCATTTGTGCTTGTGGGAGCATAGATCTGAATAATCTTGAGTGCTGTTCTTGTTCAGTTGGAGGTGTAGCACTCCGATGAGAGATGACTTGAACTTGAACTTGAAATGATTTTTGAAGACCATTCCTTGTTTATGATGAAGCCGATTCCTCCAATGGTTCTCATACCTTCTCCTTTCCCCAACATGATAGTACTTTTGTCTCTCCACTTCACTTCCATCTCCTTTCGTCATGTTTCACAGAGACCAAGGATGTTGCAGGCTGTCCTTGCCTTTTCCTCCATTAGAGGGTTGAATCATCTCTCATCAGTGTCCTGCAGTTATAGGTGCACAATGAAAGGGAAATCCTTTTTCTGGTCCCTGAGATTCTTAACAGCCTCTCGTCAACTGAACCCTCCACTGCTGTTGTAGAATGGATCAAGGAGTGCACAAGAGTTGGGGCCTCTTTATTAATGTTGTTTTAGCCATTTCTTCACCCACCCACTGGCTATGCTGTCAGTGGTGCGTTTACCTCCTCAACTTAGCTAGCACCCAACCTCAAGAAGGAGGATAGCTGTTCTCTCCCTGGGTTGGTAGTCTGACACCTTAATAGCATGGTTGAACCTACTGAAGAATAAACTCTGCTATCCTCGTTGTTAGACAAGCCAGGGTCACTGCTGCGCCACTTTGAGGTGTTGAAGTAGGATTTTGCAGCAGAAGAACAAGAACGAGATTGACTATATTCTGATCGATAAGTGGCGCATTGTACAAGACATCTCAGTAGTACCATCATTTAACACTGGTAGTGACCATCACTTGCTCAGAGAATGGCTCAACTTCAACGAAAAGGTGGAGAGAAAAGTGCTACAGATGGCAAATCAGAGACAGTGGCCAAAAATATTCAACGAGGCAATCTTGAAAGCGAACATTTCCAAGTAAGACTGGAGTCTTATAGATAACTGTGATGAGGATTATAAAATCTTCACTGATAAATTGAGGCAATGTGTGTAATTAGCTGAGAAAGAAAGACTGAAAAGAGTGAAGAGAAGAATCTTGAAGGAAATGTGGAACTTGATAGAGAAGTGGAGGAATATGAAGCGAAATGATGGTGACAAACTTGAGTACTCCCTCCTCTGCAATTTGATTAGAAGAAGACTAAAGGAGGACTTCAAGAAGTACCAAAATGATCAGCTCTGAAAGATGGCTGAAGATCGCAGAAGCCTCAAAAAATGCAAAAGGGAATTGACACTGGACAGGTCAACAATAATGGCGCTGAAGAACAGGGACGGAAAAACAGTAATTGATAGAACAGGGATGGAAGCGGTCTGCAAAGACTTCTACACCAAACTGTTCATGTCTCAGATAAATGTCCCAATACCAACACTTCAACAGACCAATGAGCATGTACTCCCAGTCCTCGTCAGCAAAGTTTGACATGCAGTTCACCAAATGAAGGAAGGAAAAGCCCCAGGTAAAGATAGACTAACAATCGAAATGATAAGAGCTGGAGGCCAAGACCTCTGGGAAACCCTTGCTCAGAGGTTTAGCCGTTACTTGGAAATGCAGAAGATACCATCTATCTGGGAGGAGTCCAACACCATTCTGCATACAAGAAGGGTGATCGTAAAGATCTAAAGAAATATCACCCAATATGCCTGCTCTCACATGTCTACAAGCTGTTCACCAAAATAATAACAAATTGACTCTCACAGAGTCTGGATGAGCAGGAGCCGAAAGAGCAGGCAGGCTTTCGAAGGAATTTCAGCACAATGGACCATATTTTCACTATAAACCAGCTATTGGAACACTCAAGGGCATACAAATTCCCTTTATGTATTGCCTTTGTCGACTATGAAAAAGCGTTTGACAGCACAGAGATCAATGAGGTGTTAAAAGCTCTTGCAGAACATGACATCGACACAAGCTATTAAAGGAAGCAAATTTTGACTGCACTACAGATATAACTTTAGTTGATACTCCCCTTCGGCTCCCAGTTAAGGTGTGAAACAAGGAGACACTGTTTCACCGAAACTCTTCACAGCCTGCCTCGAAATGGTAATGAGGTGGAGTAATTGGAAGGGTGGAATCAACATCAATGGAAAGCAGTTAAACCATCTCAGATTCACGGATAATATTGTGTTGATTGCCGAAAATACTATCAAACTACAGAAAATTCCACGAGAACACAAGACAAAAAGCAGCCAAGTAGGATTGAAAATTAACTGCTCCAAAACTAAATTTATGCAGTCTGATACCTTGCCAAAAGCCCAAATAACAATCAAGGGAGAACAAATAGAAGAAATTGAGCAATATGTCTATTTGGGCCAAGAAATTAACATGCGCCATGATCAGGAAGGTGAATTCTCACCAGGAAAGAAAGCAGGTTGGTGTGCATTCAATTCTATCAAGGATGTCCTCTAAGGAAAAATCAACAAGGCCACATGTGCCAGACTCTTCAACTCAACAGTACTGCTAGCAATGTTGTATGGCAGTGAAACATGGGCACTGATGAAGATAGAGGAGCCGCAACTGTTTCTCATGGAGAAGGTGATGGAAAGAAGAATTCTGGGAATTTCAATCCACGACCAAGTCACCAGTGAATTGATCAGGCAGCAGAGTGGAGTGCAGGACATTGTTGTTGAGAGCAGGCATAGCATTTTATGATGGCCAGGCATATAGCGAGGCTCGCTGACAATCAATGCACTGCAGCTGTCGTTGAGTGGTACCCACAGGAACTGAAATAACCACTCAGCCAACCTCCAAAGAGATGGGAAGATTTTATTGTGAAAAGACATGGCCGCACATGGAGAAGGAAGGCCAGGATACGAAAAAAATGGAAGATGTGTTGTAATTGGTGCAGTCTACATGAGGCTGAAGGACCGATCAAGGTGATGTAGTAGCCAATAACACCTAGAAAGAATATTTAACAGAATGCCTTAATATATGCTGTAGTAATTCTTCAGGGCTTTGAGGGTGAAGTCAGAGACATGCCAAAGATAGGATCAGATCTGCAACTGAAAAGTATTGAAAACAAGAGGAATCTGGGCTCAGACAAAGCTGAGCATCTAAACTGGTTCAGGCTAAATTAAAAATTGATATTTTACCCAATATAAACTGCAAGTAACCTGAACCTTTTATAAGGTTCAAATATAAATTAAACTATTTTAAAATGTTCATATGTCTCTGCATTTCATGGTTTTTGCCAGGATCAGTAGAAGAATTATAACTGGAAATAATATTCTCACAGTAATTCCTCTAAAGCCACATTGAGGTCTGGGAAATTTGGCATGAAAACCAGTTCTCAATAACTTTCAAGAGTAAAGAGATTCGGGTTAATTTGCATACAATTGGGATGTTTACTCAAAATAAACTCTGCAAAAATTCTTCCTTTGCTTTGAGTATGGTGAGGAACAAAGAAGGACAGAAATCAGATAAGATACTTGGGTGTATAGAATAAAGTTGATGGGTTGAGAAGGGCAGCAATTGAAAGTCATGGATCATATCAGATCTCTTGATCCAACCTTATGATGACTAGATGTATCACACATCCATATTGTCGGTTTAACATGTATGAACAATGAGCTCTAATTTGCTTTACTGTTGCAACTTGGGCTGAGGTCCCCCTGGCAGAAAATTTGTCTAGAAGGGTGTCAACAGGGTGCAAGATATCTCCAATCTCTGCTCTGCCCCAGAGCATGGAGCTGGGCAGTACGTCCCAGAAAGTAGTTATGACCAGACAGGGAGACGTGTGCCTAGGGCACCTGGGAGATTCACTGATTCCCATAGTCGTCTCTGCTGACAGGGATCCTATGGAGTCCCCATCCTACCATAAATTTTCCTTCCATTAGTGGAACCCATTAGTACAAGAACTACCTGCCTCCCCCTCCCAGGGTGAATCCCCCTGGGACGCAGAGGCCCTCACAGTTATACAGTCATGGAGTTTAAGGCCAGAAGGGCTCATAAGATCATCTATTCTAATCTACTGAATACCACAGCCTACCAACATCACCCAGTACATACTAAACCTACAATCAAAATTAGGGCAGAGTATTACAGCTCACAGGAGACTAAACTATTATGTGCCACAGTCAGAGAATAGGAGGGACTGAGGTGCACCAATGCCTGAGGCCCCAGCAATGGCAGGAAATTGCTTAAGTGAGCTATACCCAGATGACCTCAGTAAGTGACCCACACTCCATGCTTCAGAGAAAGTTGAACCTCCCCCACCCCTAAGGTCACTGCCAATCTGACATGGAGGAAAATTCCTTCACGACTCCACCTATAGTGACCAGTTACATCCAGAGCCCATGAGCAAGAGCCAACCAGCTAATCACATGACAGAGAGAATGCTCTGTGCCAACACCGAGCAGTGACCCACCCTCTCCAGTGTCCCATCTCCAGCCACGGCCATCTCTCATGTTTCAGAGAAAACAGACCAAAAAAACCAAAAACTAAACCAGAATATATGGGGCTGGGAGGAGAAGGAGGAAGCAAATCCCTTCCTGACCCCAGCACGTGACCAGTTGAAGCTCTGAAGGATGAGCTTTAGGAACATAAGTGAACCACAAGGGACCCTCAGGGCTACTGAGCCCTGCCCCGCACCATCACAAGCAACCCAGCCATATAATCCCACTCATAAATTTGTCCAGCTCTCTCTTAAAACTAATTAAATTGTTTACATCCAAAAGTCCTATTGGGAGCAAGGACACTGGAACCTTTGTAGAAGTGGAGGGGCCACCAGAGCCAAGTGGGGATGGTGGTGCAAGGGGGCCATGCCCCCCACTTTTTAATATGGGCATAGTTTGGGGGGCAGGGGGCAGCATTGCTCCCCCAAACTGCAAGCTTTGGGCAAGCACTGAGTGGCACCGGCAGGAGCTGTGCTTTATGGCAGGGGAGCTTATAACGATGATCAGCTCCCCCACCGCGAAGCACAGCCCCCACCGGTGCCGCTCCACTTCTGCCCGAGGCTTCCAGTTTGGGGGGGAAATGCAGTTTGGGGGGTAGTTTGCCTCCCAAACTACACCCATTTTAAAAGTGGGGGGCATGGTGCCCTGGATCCCCCAGCTCTGGCACTGTTGATTGGGAGGCTTCTCCAGAACCTCACTCCTCCTATAGTTAGAAACTTTCTTTTAATTTCCAGCCTGAATTTGTTCAATGCCAGTATATCTCCATTTGTTCTTGTGCCAGCATTCTCTCTTAGCTTACATAGCTCTTCAACTTCTCTGGTGTTTATCCTCTTGATGTATTTATAAAAAGCAATCATATCCCCTCTCAATCTTCTTTTTGCTAGACTAAACAAACCAAGCTCTTCCAGTCTGCCCTCATAAAATAGTCCCTCCATTTTCCTGATCATCTTGATAGCTCTTCTCTGCACCTGTTCCAGTTTGAATTTATCTTGTTTGAACATGAGTGACTAGAATTGTACACAGTATTCCAAATGAGGTCTTACCAGTGCCCTGTACAATAGCATTAACACTAGGGCTGTCAAGCGATTAAAAAAATTAATCACACTGTTAAACAATAGTAGAATACCATTTATTTAAATATTTTTGGATGTTTTCTACATTTTCTAATATATTGATTTCAATTACAACACAGAATACAAAGTGTACAGTGCTCACTTTATATGTTTATTACAAATATTTGCACTGTAAAAAACAAAAGAAATAATATTTTTCATTTCACCTAATACAAGTGCTGTAGTGCAATCTCTTTATCATGAAAGTTGAACTTACAAATGTAGAATTATGTACAAAAAGTAATTGCTATCAAAAATCAAACAATATAAAACTTTAGAACCTACAAGTCCACTCAGTCCTACTTCAGCCAATCGCTCAGACAAACAAGTTTGGTTACAATTTGCAGGAAATAATGCTGCCCGTGTCTTGTTTACAATGTCACCTGAAAGTGAGAACAGGCATTTACATGGTACTGTTGTAGCTGGCATCGCAAGATATTTATGTGCCAGATGTGCTAAAGATTCATATGTCCCTTTATGCTTCAACCACCATTCCAGAAGACATGCGTCCATGCTGATGATGGATTCTGCTCGATAAAGATCCAAAGCAGAGCGGACTGAGATATGTTCATTTTCATCATCTGAGTCAGATGCCACCAGCAGAAGCTTGATTTTCTTTTTTGGAGGTTCGGGTTCTGTAGTTTCTACATCAGAGTGTTGCTCTTTTAAGACATCTGAAAGCATTCTCCACACCTTGTCCCTCTCAGATTTTGGAAGGCACTTCAGATTCTTAAACCTTGGGTCGAGTGCTGTATCTATTCTTAGAAATCTCACATTGGTACCTTCTTTGCATTTTGTCAAATCTGCTGTGAAAATGTTCTTAAAACAAACATGTGCTGGGTCATCATCTGAGACTGCTATAACATGAAATACATGGCAGAATGCAGGTGAAACAGAACAGGAGATATACAATTCTCCCCCAAGGAGTTAAATCACAATTTTAATTAACACTTTTCTTTTAACAAGCATCATCAACATGGAAGCATGTCCTCTGGAATGGTGGTCGAAGCATGAAGGGGCATATGAATGTTTAGCATATCTGGCATGTAAATACCTTGCAACGCTGGCTACAAAACTGACATGCGAATGCCTGTTCTCATTTTCAGGTAACAATGTAAATAAAAAGCAGGCAGCAGAATCTCTCATAAATGTAAACAAACTTGTTTGTCTTAGCAATTGGCTGAACAAGAAGTAGGACTGAGTGGACTTGTAGTCTCTAAAGTTTTACATTGTTTTGTTTTTGAGTGCAGTTATGTAACAAAAAAATGTACATTTGTAAGTTACACTTTCACGATAAAGAGGTTGCACTACAGTACTTGTAGGAGGTGAATTGAAAAATACTATTTCTTTTGTTTATCATTTTTACAGTATAAATATTTGTAATAAAAATAATAATATAAAGTGAGCACTGTATACTATACATTCTGTGTTGTAATAGAAATCAATATATTTAAAAATATATTTTAAAACATCCAAAAATATTTAATACATTTCAATTGGTATTCTATTGTTTAACAATGTGATTAATCACAATTAATTTTTAGTTATTTTAATTAATTAATAGTTAATTTTTTTGAGTTAATCGCGTGAGTTAACTGCAATTAATCAGCAGCCCTAATTAACACTTCTCTATCTCTACTGGAAATGCCTCACCTGATATGTCATATGATCACATGTGCCTTTTTTTCCAGCTGCATAACATTTGTGGCTCATTGTCATCCTGTGATCAACCCTCGCACCAGGGTCTCCCTCTTCCTCTGTCCCTTCCAACTGATTAGACCCCAGCTTTCAGCAGAAATTCTTATTATTAGACCCTAAATGCACGATCTTATAGATTCATAGATTCCAAGGCCAGAAGGAACCACTGTGATCATCTTAATCCGACCTCCTGTATAGTACAGGCCATAGAACTTCCTCAAAATAATTCCTAGAACAGACCTTTTTTGAAAAACATCCAATCTTGGTTTAAAAATTTCCAGTGATGGAGAATCCACCATGGCCCTTGGTAAATTATTACCAAGGTTCCAATGGTTGATTACTCTCCCTGTTAAAAATGTACACCTTATTTCAAGTCTGAAAAGGCAATCTTACACTTTGTCTATTGAATGTCATCCCATTTCTGTTACGCCAGTCTTCAAGGTCATTTAGATTTTCTTGTATAATATTCCAGTCCTTCTCCCAACTTTGTATCACCAGCAAATGTCACACTCCATACAACTTTGTTATCTGGCCAAATCTATAATCTGGGAGGTGCTAACCAGCTATGTCGGCAGGCAGAGATTGCTGTATGTAGACATTAAACCTACCATGTGGATTTAATATTAAGAGCCAGACTTATTCACCCCCTCCTCTGTTTAAGGTTGAGTTTAGTCCAATACCTACAATGTGAGCCAGACTCTCAAATGGTGTAAATTACTATAGTCCCACTGACATCAATTGAGTCATGCTGATTGAAACCTGCTAAGGATCTGGCCCTATGAATATGATTGTGTGATATTCATGACAAAGTGTCTTGTTTTCTTCTAATTAAAATATAAATCTAGTAATTACAATTAAAATATATTTAAGTGGGAAGATGTTTATAATAGATATAGAAACCTTTAAAATTGTACAGCATTGTACAATTATAAGAGTTAAGTGGAAAATCCTGAAAACTAGTTTGTCTTAATTTAACTGGACCACATTAAAGGCTCAAGTGCAGGGGTTCTCAAACTGGGGGTCAGGACCCCTCAGGGGGTCATGAGGTTATTACATAGGGGGTCGTGAGCTGTCAGCCACCACCACAAACCCCACTTTTCCTCCAGCATTTATAATGGTGTTAAATATATAAAAATGTGTTTTTAATTTATAAGGGGGGCTTATACACTCAGAGGCTTGCTATGTGAAAGGAGTCACCAGTACAAATGTTTGAGAACCACTGCTCAAGAGGAATATAAATTTCAG
This sequence comes from Chrysemys picta bellii, assembly GCF_011386835.1. Lineage (NCBI taxonomy): Eukaryota > Metazoa > Chordata > Testudines > Emydidae > Chrysemys > Chrysemys picta. The sequence continues at coordinate 40,732,040 of NC_088793.1, read as the reverse complement.
TGACTAGGTATATTGAATCTGTGTTTACTCTGATGATTTGTATGAGATACATAACTATTTAGCCAATGGACATTAAAAAATGGAACATATGAGGAGACTGCATGTGAGCAACACTGCCTTAAGGCAAGGTTTGAATGCTAGATATTTAAAAGGAGGAATTCCCTGCCCCTTTCTACTCTATTCTATTAGACATCATGTGTCAACTTTATCACATAGTATCTGACCACTTTCTAGTCTTATCCTCTATTATACTATATTATTTTATCAATTTACCCAGGGGTAAAGGATTTTATACCCTGCTTTCAGGCCATCCTGGCTAGAACTAGTGTAAGTTACACATATATACACATGTAATCACTGAATGACCTTCTGCTGACGTTGGTGGAGTTACGTCTGATGTCAGTGCAAGATCAGTTTGTCTTTGTCTTTCATAATAATAATTAATAAGAAGCACTCTACATCCTCCAAGTACTTGACAGATTTTACTATATCCTTGTGAGGTTGGTAAATAAATTATTATTGGTAGTAGTAGGTTCAGTATTATGTATACTCATTGAATAACTGGGAAAACTAATAATTAGGGAGCTTAAGAGAGTTGTCAGAGGTCACACAGCAAATCCATTTCATAGCTGTCTTTATAACTATGGCCTTACCAAATTTATGGCCATGAAAAACGCATCACAGACCATGAAATCTGGTCTCTCTCCTGTGAAATCTGGTCTTTTGTGTACCTTTACCTTATACTACACAGATTTCATGGGGAAGACCAGCGTTTCTCAAATTGAGGGTCCTGACCCAAAAGGGAGTTGCTGGGGGAGCACAAGGTTATTTTTTGGGGGGGTTGTGGTATTGCCACCCTTAATTCTGTGCTGTCTTCAGAGCTAGGCAGCCTGAGATTGGTGGGTGTTGGCCAGGCGCCCAGCTCTGAAGGGAGCGTCCTGCCAGCAGCAGTGCAGAAGTAAGGATGGCAATACCATACCATGCCACCCTTACTTCTGCGCTGCTGCCTTCAGAGCTGGGCAGCCGGAGAGTGGTGGCTGCTGACTAACTGCCCAGTTCTTCAGGCAGCAGCGCAGAAGTAAGAGTGGCAATACCATACGATGCCGTGCTTACTCTTACTCCTGCTCTGCTGTTGGCGGTGGCTCTGCCTTCAGAGCTGGGATCCCGTGCAGCAGCGGACACTTTCCAGCTGCCCAGCACTGAAGGCAGTGCCACCGCCGGCAGCAGCGCAGAAGTAAAGGTAGCAGTACCGCATCCCCCCCTACAGTAACCTTGCAACCCCTCCCCCCCCCCACACACAACTTCTATTTAGATTGGGACCTCTACAATTACAAAACCGTGAAATTTCAGATTTAAATAGCTGAAATCATGAAATTTATTATTTTTAAAATCCTATGTCCGTGAAATTGACCAAAATGGACCGTGAATTTGGTAGGGCCCTATTTATAACTCAGGTCACTGATTCCTAGTCCCTTAGTCAGATCAAGAGAGTATGTTTTTTTTTATTCAAATAAGTGAGTGCAAACATATTTTCCAACCTAAAGTATCCAAAAAACAGTTACCAGGAGGCTTATTTGGTAATTATGGAATATCATATTGCAAAAATGTTAGCAGTCATGACAGGCCATTGGGTATTTTCTAACTATTTGGATAAAAAAAGCAAGCATTTTCATGCACATCCATCTCTAATCATTTTCCTTTGTAATACAGTTGACTAAATTAGATATATTTCAATATTGATAAAAAAGTTAAATATTCTCAGTACATTAATTCATTAAAAGAAAATAAATTTGCAACCATATACCAGTAATAGTCACAAAAGAAAGAAAATGGAAGATATTATGAAAGTATATGAAATCATTGCTTAATTAATTCACAAAGTCAGAGGACTTCACTTTTATTAAAATATTCTCAGTGATCACCTTTATAGTAGTTTTCATCCTTCTAAATATGCACTTAGCTTACTGCTATTTATTCATATTGAACCAGCAGATCTAGAGGCTTTGTCAAAACACTTGAGCATCTATATATATATGTGTGTGTGTGTGTGTGTGTGTGTGCTCAAGTGTTTTGACAAAGCTTCTAGATCTGCTGGTTCAATATGAATAAATAGCAGTAAGCTAAATGTGTATATATATATATAGAGAGAGAGAGAGCTGACATTTCTAGATTTTGATTAAAAAAAATAATAATAATGGAGATATCCTCTCTCTTAGAGCTGGAAGGGACCTTGAAAGGTCATAGAGTCCAGCCCCCTGCCTTCACTAGCAGGACCAAGTACTGATTTTTGCCTCAGATCCCTAAGTGGCCCCCTCAAGGATTGAGCTTACAACCTGGGTTTAGCTGGCCAATGCTCAAACCACTGAGCTATCCCTCCTCACATTGATGGTTTAGCTGCACACTGTATTTCATTGTCTTATGATTCCTATCTTTCCCACACACAGCAGGATATTCCACTGTACTAACTGTTAAACTGCCGCAGCAAATTATTTTTATGTTTACTGACTGAACCTCTGATATGTGCTAAAATTGTACCATTGCTTTGATTTTGAATGAAAGTATCCTGAACTACCCTGTGATTTGTTTTTATTCCTACCAGAAAAAATTCTGTTACATTAGACATCATTTTCCTTAAGGGTTTTAGCAAAGCCTTACAAAGAAAGGAAAAATATTTTTTGCAGCTATAAAATAGTATTCGCTTGACAGCGGATAGCTGGCACTACGAAATCCCACCATGAGACACTCCATTTACATGTACAGATTAGTTTCAGCCCATTAAAATTACTGTCATGACTTGAACAGTCTCACTCCATTTAATTTCAATCATGATCTGTTATTTTGCAGAAAAACTGAGAAAGAAAATAGGTACAGAATTCAACCCTCAGTGCCTCTGATCAGAAATTTAAAATATTAAACCTGATATAGCTCACAAGAAATGTGTGATGATAACACCTAATTGCTCATGTATATAAGGCCACATCCTTAACTGTTGCAAATAGACATAGCTCCATTGAAGCATATGGCTCATAGTTTTTAAAACATGACATGAGGAAATACTGGAGCAGGCTATAATATTCAAGGTTAGATATTGATTAATTTCACTATTTGTGGCATTTTCTGCAAAACAGCATTAGAGGTTTTTGGTCTAAGAAGATGACTCCCCCCCCCCCCCCCCCATACACAGTAATTTATTCAGTTGTATGGAATCTGTGCCCAGTATGCCTATACCTCCCAATAGCGTGGAAGGATTTTCAGGAACACTTTGAAATACTGCAATATGTTTAATTTATTTATACACGTTCTCCACTTGGACAGAAAGTCTTCCATGGCAATGTTTTGAAATTACCTCAGGAATCACCATCTTCCTTTTTCACACTCTTTTGCTCCTGTTCATTCTCTCCCTTCTCTCTCAATAATTAAACATGAATGAAGTAAATTTTAGAAAAAGGGAACTAGCAAAATGTATGCCCATCATCACCTCAATCACATTGCTTGTGTGCGCCACAAACCTCTCCTTCCATATTTGTCTTTCTCTTTTTCTCCTTAGGGCAAGTCTACTCTGCAATAAAAGACCTACAGTGCTGAGTCTCAGAGCCCTAGCTCAGTTGCTGCAGGCTCGTAGGGCTCAGGCTGAAGGGCTAAAAATAATAGTGTCAGTGTTCAGGCTGAGGCTGGAGCCTGGGCTCCAAAACCCGGCCTCAGAGTCCAGGCTCCAGCCCAAGAGGAATGTCTACACTGCTATTTTTAGCCCTGAGTCAATAGACCCAGACTCTGAGGCTCGGTGCCACAGGTTTTTCTTTGCAGTGTAGACATAACATTAGAGTGTAAGCACTTTGGGTTATATCCTGTGTCCTACTATACACTGATACAACACCTAGAAAAGTAGGGCCTCAGTTCTGAACATATTTTACAAGTATAGGTGCTTTGGTGTGCTACCACAATATAAATCATAATGGAAACAAGAATAACTGGAACCCTATTTTCCTGCTATAGGAAGAAGTAACTCCTCTTGACTTCAGGGATTTACTTGTGTCCTGTGGTAGGAGAAAAAGGCACAGTAAATTTTTCTTGTTAATTATCAGTATTAGCTTTGCAATGAAATATTATTTAGCCTAGTGCACAAAATATATAAAACATATTAGAAATGGAATTTTAAAAATGTGGAATTGGTTTTATGCTATACATCATTTTTTAATACTTAGTCTTGTCTTGGCTTATGATGTTAGCTTTCAGAAGACACAGAATAAAATAAACCCCACAATTCCCCTTCCCCAATTTATCTTGCTATAAGTGTTTTGAACTATGCAGAGCTCCATTTTAACAAGGTAGTGATATTCGGTATGGACTTGATCCTGCATTCACTAAAGTATCAAGTATCAAGGCAAAACTCCTAATGACCTCAGTAGTGCTAGAAAAGGCCTTACTAAATAATATTATAGAAAGACAAAATTCTCTTCTCAGATCTGCATAGCAGATAACACCTCCAAATAGCTGCTTCACCTATGCATTTAAGGCTTGACCAAGATCCCATTGAAATCAACTGGAGTTGTTCCATTGTGGATAAGATCTTAGGGACAGCCAAATACATTGGTCTACAATTTTTGAGAAGTCGTCTGCTTCAGAGATAAAATGTGCTATTTATTATGTATTTTGATGTGCTGAATTCAAATATGACAATTAAAACAACTGATTGGCTACTGTTTCTAAGATATTTAAGTTTTTACATTTTATGTCTATGTATATTGTGTAGATAGTCGAGTTTTAATCATAAATTGTAAATCTAGGTCTTTTCATGTGTTTATGGTTGCTTTACATAATAATATTTCACCTGTCCTGTTTATGTAACACTTTAAAAATCAGCAAAAGGGATATATAAATAAAATGTATTATGAAACAAAAGGCAAAAAACTATTCTGTACATAGTTTAGTCCTATTCAGTGTCTACTCGGCGCTTCTTGGCTTGTCTCTTGTATTCATTAAATGGAGTATCTTTTGTCACTGTCCAGCAATAGTCTCCATTTGCCCTGATAGCGTTTCTCCATTGTTGCAATGTCCTGGTGAAATCGCTCGCCGTGCTCGTCGCTCACTGCTCCGCAGTTTGGTGGAAAAAAATCTAGATGAGAGTGCCAAAAATGTATCTTTAGTGACATGTTGCAACCAAGGCTTTTGTATGCCTTGAGGAGGTTTTCCACCAACAACCTGTAGTTGTCTGCCTTGTTGTTTCCGAGAAAATTTATTGCCACTAACTGGAAGGCTTTCCATGCCGTCTTTTCCTTGCCACACAGTGCATGGTCAAATGCATCATCTCAAAGAAGTTCACAAATCTGAGGACCAACAAAGACACCTTCCTGTATCTTAGCTTCACTTAACCTTGGAAATTTTCCACGGAGGTACTTGAAAGCTGCTTGTGTTTTGTCAATGGCCTTGACAAAGTTCTTCATCAGACCCAGCTTGATGTGTAAGGGTAGTAACAACATCTTCCTTGATTCAACAAGTGGTGGATGCTGAACACTTTTCCTCCCAGGCTCCAATGACTGTCGGAGTGGCCAATCTTTCTTGATGTAGTGGGAATCTCTTGCACAACTATCCCATTCGCGAGAAAACAGCAGTACTTTGTGTATCCAGTCTGCAGACCAAGCAAGAGAGCAACAACCTTCAAATCGCCACAAAGCTGCCACTGATGTTGGTCATAGTTTATGCACCACAAAAGTTGTTTCATGTTGTCATAGGTTTCCTTCATATGGACTGCATGACCAACTGGAATTGATGGCAAAACATTGCCATTATGCAGTAAAACAGCTTTAAGACTCGTCTTCGATGAATCAATGAACAGTCTCCACTCATCTGGATCGTGAACGATGTTGAGGGCTGCCATCATACCATCGATGTTGTTGCAGGCTACAAGATCACCTTCCATGAAGAAGAATGGGACAAGATCCTTTTGACGGTCACGGAACATGGAAACCCTAACATCACCTGCCAGGAGATTCCACTGCTGTAGTCGGGAGCCCAACAGCTCTGCCTTACTCTTGGGTAGTTCCAAATCCCTGACAAGGTCATTCAGTTCACCTTGTGTTATGAGGTTTGTTCAGAGGAGGAGGATGGGAGAAAATGTGGGTCCTGTGATATTGATGGTTCAGGACCAGAAGTTTCATCCTCTTCCTCTTCCTCGTCTTACTCAAGTGAGAATGATTCTGGTGCATCAGGAACCGGCAGTCCTTCTCCGTGGGGTACTGGGCGTATAGCTGATGGAATGTTTGGATAATGCACACTTTTTCTTCTTTGACACACCTTTCCCAACTGGAGGCACCATGCAGAAGTAACAATTGCTGGTATGATCTGTTGGCTCTCTCCAAATCATTGGCACTGCAAAAGGCATAGATTTCCTTTTCCCGTTCAACCACTGGCGAAGATTTGTTGCACAAGTGTTGCATCATATGTGTGGGGCCCACCTCTTGTCCTGATCTCCAATTTTGCAGCCAAAATAAAGGTGATAGGCTTTCTTAACCATAGTGGTTATACTACGCTTTTGTGATGCAAAAGTCACTTCACCACAAACATAGCAGAAGTTATCTGCACTGTTCACACAAGTACGAGACCTCTCTACTCACTTTGGCTAAACAGAAATGTGTCCCTTTGCAAAATCAAACACTGACAAATAAGAGAGCATGACACTGTATGATTTCTAGAGCTGATATAGGGCAATTTGTTCAGCAGAGTGATGTAAGCTTCGTTATGATTGCATCATCCATGACTTCTAGGAATAACATGATGCAATTCATATCATGGATGACGCAATACCAGCTTCAGATTGCATCATTCATTGTTTTGCCTAAAAAGCAAGTACTGTCCAAACCCAGTCATAGATTTATTCATAGATCCAGTCAAAGATGTATTTTAATCATTTCTGGTTTAAATTGAGATCCCTTCCCTTTATAACTCACTTATCCTCCACCATTCCCAAGTCAAGGGTCGTATATACTGACCCAATAGCATATCTTGAAAACTAGAGCCAATCAACAATTTTAAGCATCATTTTCGTTCTCAGTGACCCAGAATTAGTAAAGTTTGACTACATTTATTTCAGAAGCATTTTGACTGTAGAACAGTGATATCAAAGCCAAGATTCTCTCTGTAGTTCTGAAAGGATATGAATAAATGCTATGAATAAACATAGCTAGATTGTTTTATTTCTAGCTAAACTCTATTGGGGATTTACAAATAATATATTTCCATAAATGGATGGATGGATGCATGGATGGATGAATGTTTGGATAAAAAGAAAGAATGCAACAAAAAGACCTCTGGGAGTATCTTTTAAATTATATACTTTTAGTATAGTATCAGAGGGGTAGCCGTGTTTTATGCTCCAATACATCTGTTAGTCTTAAAGGTGCCACAGGACTCTCTGTTGCTTTATACTTTTAGTATGGGTTTATATTATTTTTATGAGAGAGCAAGCGATAAAGAGGCTTTAATCATTAATTATGAATATTTAGATACATTCTATGGTCAAAACATCACCTTTGTCTACATAACAGCTGTAAACATCATTGAGAAAATTTACATAAGGACAAGTTGTTAGGTGAGATTTTGACAGCTCAGCAAAATGCCTAGGCCACGGCCAGTAACTGTATTATCAATTGTTACACTTATTGCCCAATGCAGCTAAGCTAGTAGGCCTTTGCAGCAACCTTAGCATAACGAGGCAGGCCAGGAGGGGGGGGAGGTAACCACGAGAAGTGAGCATGACCCTGTTCCATCCTGTTTTGCTTCTTTTAAACTGCTGAAGTATGCAGCTTTGAAACACAGAAAGTCTGTTTATTTTTGACTTATGGTGTGTGTTTGTCCATGAGACTGTGGACTCTGCAAAACACATCTGTTCAACTAATGACTGGAAGCTTCTTGTTTAACTCTCGCCTACTTTTTTTTCTTGATTGACAAGCTATGTAACACTAACATGCATAAAAGGGGACAAAAGGTCTGAGTTAGATAGACTCTTTGTGGACTCATTTTAAGATCCCCAGCAGCAGACAGAAGGCTGGCCACCAGAAATCTGTCACTGAACACTCGAAGATCACTCCAGACATTTGGGGTAACTATTGATTTGGGGTGCTCTAAACCTGTTGCTTGTGTGTTTATGTGCTGGAGACTAAATAAAGTAAAAACTTTAAGTGAAAGCACAAGGTGTGCTTCAACATTTAAACTAGTTATTTGTCGTATGGTTTTACAAGTGACAAAACTCTCTGAACATCACTAAAATCCAACCCACCAGTTAATAACAGTTCCTTAACTTGTTGTTTTATTCTGTACTTTTTCTTGTCTCTGTTTTGGATACTACATTCCAAACCAGTTACTTGTTTTTGACTGATTTTGACTGATTTTGTATTTACTCGTGACAAAGCTTACATCAGTTTTGCAAAGTGTTATGGGATACTTAGCATCAGAGGTGCTGGAACAATTTTTATAGTGGGGGTGCTGAAAGCAGAAGCCAAGTATTTGGTTGTTATTACTACTTCAAACCAGGGGGTGCTGCCACACCTCTAGTTCCAGCACCTCTGCTTAATATTAGTAAACAAGAGTAAGCATAAAACCATTTGAATATAAAGCTTTTTTTCTAACACATATAAAATGTGTAATACATTTTAATATGGTGTGCAATATGTGTAACATGCATATATTGACTAACAGCCAACTAGCCACCATCAGCCCATATCACGTTATCTGAAAGATAGGGATATGGAGGAAAAGCAGTTGGTTCAAAAGGCAAAATTTAGATGATGCTGGTAGGAAAAAGAAGACACTTTGAAGTTCTTGCCAGAATATTAAGTTATTCAGATATTCCAAATCAATATGCATGTCAAATATGAATCAATCATTGCTTTTCTATTACATGCATCAAATAAAAAACACTTTCAGACAGGAATGGGGGAAACTTAAGAACATAAAAAGATAGAGCAGTGTTTTCTTAAAGGAAAACTTTCTTTGTGTTGTGCAAGAACTTCCTTTTATGGTTATATTCATATAATTATATTCATGAAATTACTTAGAATTAAATACAACACACAAAATGGAACAACAAGTATTAGTTGTTTTGGGAAGTGATTCAACCTTGTTTCACTTTGATCATTTGGCAAGTAGATGCCCCTATGCAGTTATGTACATTTTATTGTGTATGTCCATCAATGGAACATGGATATGATCATGTTTGGTACAGCAGGTTTATTTCTTTTAGAACTATAACATTACTTCATTTGAACATTTATTAGGGCTACAGAGCTGTAACTGCTATTGCTAAATGGCATAATATAAAATGAATGAAGTGAAAGAACCCTGGAGGCTTCTTGATGTTTATTCTATCAAGCTAGTCACAAAAGATAATAATACAGGGAACTGTGTGAACAATATTGCTTTGCACCTCTTGCAGCCACCCAGAATATAAAGCGTGTATTATACAATCCAAGTAATTACAGAAAACGGAAAAAGCTATGTTAAACTGTTCCCATTACAATGGCTTATAATGTTACAGTATTACAAATTGGAAACCGAGGTATTAAAGCAGTAGCATACTCTTGGATACTTGTACTGTATGCAAAATGTTTGTAATGTAGTAAAACAAAATTATCCAAGTAGGCTGATTATCAGTTAGCTATTTCAATTTTCTTCTGAAAATAAACATTTGCAATGACACGTCTCTTAATAATTTAAAGCTACCATTGACAATTGTGCTTGATGTTTTAACTCATAACTAATTCATAGTATTGTATGGTGCACATTATAAACCAGATACTTATGTGAGTAATAGTTACTCATGTAAGCAATCCCATTGAAGCTAATGAGACTATCTGCAAAAATATGGCAAATTCAGTCTGGAAACAAGGTATAAATTTTTAACAGTGAGGAAAATCATTCACTAGAACAATTTACTCAGGGTTGTGTGGTTCACCATCACTGGTAACTTTAAAATGAAGATTGGTTATTTTTTCTGAAAGATACGCTCTATTTTAAACAGGAATTATTTCAGGGAAGGTCTGTGGCCTGTGTTATGCAGAAGATTAGACTAAATGATCACAGTGGTCCCTTGTAGCTTTATAATCTATGAATCTAAGGGTTATCTAATTAAGGCTTGTTCCTTTGAGCAAGAGTTACTGTTTTGTTGTGGAGCTTTTATCTTTTAAAATAATATCTGTATATTCTTATTTATAAATACAACACAGCAAAAATAAATGGAAATAAAATATAAAATACATTATTAAGTAGCAATTGGCCAAATCTTTCTTGACTTACATAGTCCAGTGGTCATACTGAAGTCAATGAAGCACTAACTACATTTACAAGAAATATTTTTCAAAATATTTTTTACACTGCAATGATCAAGCTTACAAAGCAGTTATAAGAGTCTGCCCATGTTGATCCATTTTCCGAAATGAGGTCCACATAAGAACTCCAAACTTCTTGAAAAATAAGTGGATACCCCAAAAGCCAATTTGTAATGTGCACTAAAGAAAATGAAGTTAATAAATTCATTCCAATTTCCCATTCACCTAGAAATGATTCTGAAACTTTTATTCAGAGCCATGTCTAGTGCAACCCAGGAACCTCAAGGCTATTCTAACTTTCTTCCAGCTGCCCATGGTCTGAAGGGGATGGTCGAGGAGCTGGGAGTCACTAGTGCATAGGGATGATCCTGCTGCTCCCTCTCCCATGTCCCTTATACTGGGAGTCAGGCAGGAGGGTAATATGCAGGGGCTAATACAGCATCTATGCTATTTTGGGATTCCCTCTCACCGGGGGAATCTTCAAGGTGCTAGTTCTCCTGGCATGAGGATGCCTTTCTGCGACGGGAGCAATGTAAAGCAGGATCTCATCCAGAGACTGTAAATCATGACTTAAATGGAATTATTCCAGACTTACATCATTGCAACTGAGATTCAAATCTGATTTAGAGTTTTCAAAGTATTTCCTAGTTTACTGATTTATTCAGGACTGTAATAGTCTCCCTTTTCTCATAAACATAGGAGTAGAAGGGAAGTAATATGCTCTATATTTACATATACATACATATTATCTAGGGATTGTCTAGATCAGTGGTTCTTAACCTGGGGTGCACGCACCCCCTGGGGTGAGAGATGCCCTTTCTGAGGGTGCGAGACATGCCAGATTTTTTTAGACGGTAAATCATCGAAAATACAAATTAAGCACAGTTACGTAAATACAACTACTTTGTTTAATCAAACCTATGTATTTATTAACATTATACATTTGTTAACGATTACTATAATATACAAACAAAAATATATCTAGGCTTAAGGGGTGCAAGAACATATTTTTTAGGTTTAAGGGGTGCAAGAACATATTTTGATTTTTGATAAGGGGTGCGAGAACATATTTTGAGAACCAAAGGGGTGCAGGCTGCAGTAAAGGTTAAGAACTACTGGTCTAGATAATACTTAGTCCCTCCTCAGTGCAGGGGACCTGACTAGTTGAGGTCCTTTCCAGTTCTACATTTCTATGATTCTAACTAATTTTTTTTCCAGTTCCCTGAAGAGTTCACATTATTCATTTGGTGATAATTGCATTCAGATGTTACCCCAAGAACAGACCCAAGGGTTCCAGAGTAGCCCTTCTGTTGCTTACTTCCAGATTCCCCTAATGTTAACCCATTAAGCTGTTCTTGCAAAATGAAAGGAGGGGAACCTCCCTAGAGAAATTGCCAGGGTTTACCAAGGATATCCCTGTGCCCTTCCAGAAACTCCCCAGAACAGTCAAGAACTCTTCACTCCTGGGAGGACATGGATACAACCTTCCACTCAAGAGACTGCTTGCTCTGTCTTTTATACAATTTTTGGCATGTTATGATTGACTTGTTTCCCAATCCTAGCATTAGCATACCCATCCTCCATTCATCTTTAAACCCTCTCTGATTGGTTTATAAGTATGGACCAATCACAACTGCTAAATCTAACTGTCAATCAAAGTTGTAACATAACAAGTTTTCGTATTATGGGATGTTTACTATTATGGGATGGTGATCAGTGTTCCCTCTAATTTTTATGTCCATGTGCAGAATGAATTTTATTATGTGCACCATTATGGAGGTGATGTGTGGACACATCACCTTCATATTGGTGTACATAAGAACATTCATGTGGTGGTGGTGGGGCCAAGGGGTTCGGAGTCTGGGAGATGGCTCAGGGCTGGGGCAGAGGTGTGGGGTGTGGGGGGGGAGTGAGGGTTCTGGCTGGGGATGCGGGCTCTGAGGTGGGGCCGGGATGAGGGGTTCGGAGTCTGGGAGGGGACTCAGGGCTGGGGCAGAGGGTTAGGTGCAAGGGGTGAGGGTTCTGGGGTGGGGCCAGGGATGAGGGGGTTGGGGTGCAGACTGCTCCGGGGCTGCGGTGGGGAGAGAGGACTCCCCCCAGCCCTCTCTCACCTTAGCAGCTCAGGGCTGGGGGAGAGGCGCCTCTCCCCAGCCATAGCAGCTTCAGCAGGGCTGGGCTGGCCCAAGGGGGCGGGCTCCTCTCCCCAGAAGCTCCGGCGGGCCTGGGCAAGGCCGGGATGGGGGAGGGGCTCCTCTCCCCTGGCCACGGCAAGTCCAGGGGTGGTCTGCACTGGGGCCGGCGGGGAGGGGCGCCTCTCCCCACCATGGCACTGAGACCCTGCACGGGGCTTAATAGGCAGCTGTGAGGCCACACAGCTTAGAGGAACTTAGATGGTGACCCTCACCTAATTTTGGACTGAGCATGAATGACTGACCCCTCCCTACAGTGTTGGAATGACTCTTACCTGACCTCAGTCCATATCTGCCTACCACCGCGCTAGCCGTAGGCCAAACTGCTTTAAACTGCCAACTCACTGTCCTTTAAACTGCCAACTCACTGTGTGCCAACATTGTACGCACACTTAAATTACCAAACTTTTAAACCATAAACAATTACCTTATTTCTTTAATATATACTTATTTGTTAATTTATGCATCTTAATGTTAAGGTCTACTGTTGCCACCCCATATCTCTACAATTTAGTTAATTTTATTTCAGCTCTTTCCCTTGTGACACCAGGACAGAAAGGGTTACAAAACTAGCAGACTAATTGACCCAGATTCAACCTTTAGAGACATATTAGTATACAATGATTGTGGGTTTGTTGTGTATTTACATATATATTTTTAGAGGTTAACAATGTAAGTAAACGCTTCCTGTCTGTCGCTGTATTCTGTTAATTCAGAGATCAAAAGATGTTAACATTTAGATGAACTGTGAATGTAGTAATATCATTGTCTTTATTTCTTTTTGAAATATGTAGCAAACTACCTGTAAATGGCAGGAGATATGCTAATCCATGCAGCTAATTACCGGTGGTGCTTAGGAAATAGGTGGTTTTACTTCAAAGCCACAATGCTTTACTCAAGGAATGCCTTTTGTCAGGAGGCTGCCAAAGAACTATAAAAAAAACTCTTGGGCCCTGATCTTGTATCTCAAATCTGCTTAAGCTTTGTCAGGGGAAGTTTGAGTCGCAAGACTGAGGTCTCCAATTCCAGTCTGGATCACCCTGATATTGAACATTGGACTATAATCTATGGAACTAATTCTGAAAGAACTCTTTGCAACTCTAAATCTCACTGTCTCTCAATGAAACTGACCTAAGAACTTTATTTATGTCCGCATGTATAATGATCCTTTAACCAATACTCTCTCTCTTTTAATAAATTTTATACAATGAACAAGATTTTCAGTAATCCTCATCATATTTGACTTAGCTGTCTGTGGGGAGCCCATGGGAGCTGTATTTTTGGCTTCTGGGTAACCAGTAAGGTATTGTGGAAACTTGCTGGCTTGGTGAATCTAAGTATTAGAAATAACCACCCATTCTGGGAATCGTCTGCCCCATTCTTTGCAGTTTGCCCCCTATTTTCAGTTAATGGTGACAAAGCAATGTTTTCAGTGCTGTGCTTGAGAAACAAAATAGAGCAGCTCAAAGCGTCTCACGGCCCGCCAGGGACTTACCCTGATCAAGCTGCAAACCAAGTTTGGGAACCCCTGCTATAGATGAAGAGGCAACAAAGCTCCATTGTGGAACACTCAGCTTGCTAGATTATGTGACGCAATGGTGTGATTATTTATTATTTATGGCCATCTCATCACCATATTACAGGCAACAAGTGGATACGAGTATGAAGAATGTGTTCCACACCCATCCCCACAGAAAACCCAGTTGAATGGATATCCTGTCAAGTCTAGTCAAAGGTTAAAATATTAAACAAATATGCAACAAACATGAACAGTAAATGCTACCCCCAATCTTCTTTCCTTGAACTCATAGAAAGAATATATCGATACAAAACTTCCAAAGAAGTGGGTATTCATCCACGAAAGCTCATGCTCCTATACGTCTGTTAGTCTATAAGGTGCCACAGGACTCTTTGCTGCGTTTACAGATCCAGACTAACACGGCTACCCCTTTGATACTTGACACAATGATTGAGTTTTTTCTCCTTTGAAATGTTAGGCTGGAAAGAAGATAATCCAGGCACTTTACTTTTCCCATTATCTCAAAAGTGAAAATTTAAAAAGCATTTATTAATACTTAGCATATTGAGCCTGTTTTCTCAGAAACAGGAAGTTAAATATGATTCCTTCATCTCTTTCTGATCCTTTCTTTGGCTCTATTTTCTCTGATGAGAGGACTCTTCTTTCCTTCCCCTCTCTTTCTGTACTTCACCATTCCCAATTCTCTGATGTTCCGCCTCACCTCTTGGCTCCATTAAATTGATGTATTTTTAGGACACCTGTGGCGGGGCAGCCCCGCCCCGCACTAGCCCCAGTGGCGTCAGACCAGTAGCTCTGACGGAGGAAGTCCTGCCCCATTTGTACTGGGCATCTCCAAATGTTCAGGGAGTATAAAAGGAGAGAACTCAGCTCAGTCTAGGCTGGCGGCTGCAGGGGAAGGACCTAACTGGGAAGCTCCTGCAAACGACCAGCCAACACTCTTGAAGCTGCTGGGAACAGAGGCTTTTACAGATCGGTGTAAACTCCTACTGCGGGAGGAATCAGGGGAGGTGACGGACCCGGAGGCCTGCGGAGAGCCCTGGGACTTGTGGGAGACCCCAACTCCCAACCCAGTAGGAAGCAACCCGTGGGGGGGTGACGGACTGGTACCTTGCCCCTGGTAAGCCTCAGCATGTTTTGGTAGGACACTGAGCCAGTAGTAAGGGGTCCTACGGCCTGTAACAAGGGCTTATCCTATGGACTCTGGCCACTAGGCTGTGCTGCCCTATAACCAGGGGCAAGTCTATGGACTCTGGCCATTAGGCTGTGCTGCCCTATAACCAGGGGCAATTCTGTGGACTCTGGCCACTAGGCCATGCTGCCCTGTAACAAGGGATGTAAACCCTCACAACACCCCTTACTTAAGTATCTGATCACCTCACAATCTTTAATGTATTTATCCTCGCAACACCCCTGTGAGGTAGGAAAGTATGATTAGCCCCATTTTATAGATGGGGAATTGAGGCACAAAGAAACTATGTGAGTTGTCCAACTCTGTGGGAGAGCAGGGAGTTGGACTGAGGTCTCTCAGTTAACAGACTGGCATCTTAATCACTGAACCATCCTTCTACTCTAAAAAACTACTACTCTAAAGGTATGGCATTACTACCAGCCTTTGCTAGGGCTTCTGTGTACCTCTCCTCCCCCCCTGGCTTCTCTCTTCCCTTCTTACTTTCTTGGTCCAGCCATCTCTTTGCTTTTTCTCCTCCCTCTCCAAGCACTCAGTCATTGTCTCAGGGACATCTATTCATTTTTCTGTCCTCAAAGGATTCCATTTCCTGTGCTGAGCCTTTCTTCTCCCCACACAAGAGACCCCATCTCTTTCCCCCACTTTTCTCCTGTTTGTTTTCCCATCCCCCAGTTTTCTAGCCTCACCTCAACTACTCAGGACTCTGAGCCCTGCTGCTTCTGCTTCACCCTAGTGTTGAAATAACTTCTTCCTCACCTTGTACGGGGAGATGTCAGCAAACCAGTAAAGTGCCTGAAACCACTATGACTTATTGCTAAAAACAGCCAAGTCAGCAGGCCATAAAATGGCCATGCAGCAGCGTCATCCTGACCAAGGCAGGAAGGGAGGGGGTTTTGGGTGAGAAAGGGCAGCTTGACCCTGTGTCCTTCCTGATAACAATTGTGTTGAAGTTGCTGATACATGCATTTTTGAAGAGCAGGATGTGCCCCCAGGAATGTCTATTAGTGCCTCAAGGCTGAAAACTCTGGAAAAACCCACACCTGGTTAATCAATAATCAGGAGGAACCTCTTGCTTGACCATTGAAACTGCTTGCTTAACAAGTTTTCTGTAAGGGACATATCATTCTATTACTAATGTATAAATAAGAGGGGAAAGTTTGAGGTAGTTGGACTCTTCTGGACTCTCCCTCTGGATACATCTTGTGGTCCCCACTGGCAGACGGAAGATTTGGCCACCAAAAGCCTGCCGCTGTGCCACTCGAGAGCCACACTCGGCTTTGGTAATTATCAAGGGTTGGGGGTGTTTACTAACCTGTTGCGGACATGTGTAAGTGCTTGAGACTAAGTAAAGTTAACTTTAAGTGAAAGCACTCTTGTGTTGTCCTGTTTGTGCCAGTCCTCTATCAGTCAGACAGCCGTGTCTCCCCTGATTTATTTCCTGACACCACCTCACACAGAGTAAAAGTTACCAAGAGCTTTGGGTTGAAAGAACCCCGGGTAACAACCTCCTGCTGCTATGTGTCTCTCTATTGTTATCTCATTGTTTCTCAGTGTTCCACGTGTCTGTTTGTTGTGCCCACACGATTTATCTTCTTTTTTCTTTAGATGGTAAGCTCTTTGGAGCAGAGACTGTCTCTTTGTTAGGTGATTGTATAATGTCTAGCACAATGGGGTCTGGTCCATGATTGGGGCCCCTATGCATTTCCATAATATAAATGTATAATAAAATTAATTTGTCAGCTGTTTCTGTGCTGGTCCCGACCACCTTTACTCCATCTTCTGATTATGGAGTGTAGATATCCCCACTAGGTAGCGTAATTTCAAGAGGAGTAGGCCAGCCCTCAAATATGAGATTCCTATTCAAATCAAGAGGCATAGATTCCAAGAATCATGGTGATCATTTAGCCTAACCTCCTGTATAACACAGACCAGAGAACTTCCCAAAATAATTCTTAGATCATATCTTTTAGAAAAACATCCCATCTTGATTTTAAAAATTGCCAGTGATGAAGAACCCACCATAATCTTTGATAAATTGTTCTAAGGGTTAATTACCCCCACTATTAAGGTGTATGTTTTTATTTCCTATCTGAATTTGTCTAGTTTTAGCTTCCAGCCATTGGATCAATTTATACCTTTCTCTGCTAGACAGAAGAGCCCATTTTCAAATATCTGTTCCCCATGTAGGAACTTAGGGTATGTCTACACTACGGGATTAATCCGAATTTATATAATTCGAATTTGGGAAACAGATTGTATAAAGTTGAATGTATGCGGCCACACTAAGCACATTAATTCGGCGGTGTGTGTCCAAGTACCGGGGCTAGCGTCGATTTCTGGAGCGTTGTACTGTGGGTAGCTATCCCATAGCTATCCCATAGTTCCCGCAGTCTCCCGTGCCCATTGGAATTCTGGGTTGAGATCCCAGTGCCTGATGGGACAAAAAACATTGTCGCAGGTGGTTCTGGGTACAGCCTCACCCCTCCCTCCCTCCCTGCATGAAAGCAACAGACGGCAGACAACCATTTCGCGCCTTTTTTCCTGGGTGAACACTGCAGACTCCATACCACGGCAAGCATGGAGCCCGCTCAGCTCAAGACAGCAGTCATGAACATTGTAAACACCTCGCGCGTTCTCGTGGAGTTTATGCTGAGCCAGGATCAGAAAAACGAGGCGAGGAGGCAGTGGCGGCGGCAGCGCAGCGACAAGCGTGATGAGGACATGGACATGGACACGGACACGGACACAGAATTCTGTCAAACTGCGTGCCCTGGTGCTTTGGAGATCATGTTGTTAATGGGGCAGGTTCTATCCATGGAACGCCGATTCTGGGCAAGGGAAACAAGCACAGACTGATGGGACCGCATAGTGTTGCAGGTGTGGGATGATTCCCAGTGGCTGTGGAACTTTTGCATGCGTAAGGGCACTTTCATGGAACTTTGTGACTTGCTGTCCCCTGCCCTGAAACGCCAGAATACCAAGATGAGAGCAGCCCTCACAGTTGAGAAGCGCGTGGCGATAGCCCTGTGGAAGCTTGCAACGCCAGACAGCTACCGGTCAGTCGGGAATCAATTTGGAGTGGGCAAATCTACTGTGGGGGCTGCTGTGATGCAAGTAGCCAAAGCAATCACTCAGGTGCTGCTACGAAAGGTAGTGACTCTGGGAAATGTGCAGGTCATAGTGGATGGCTTTGCTGCAATGGGATTCCGTAACTGTGGTGGGGCGATAGATGGAACCCATATCTCTATCTTGGCACCGGAGCACCAGGGTACCCAGTACATAAACCGCAAGGGGTACTTTTCAATGGTGCTGCAAGCACTTGTGGATCACAAGGAACATTTCACCAACATCAACGTGGGCTGGCCGGGAAGGGTTCATAACGCTCGCGTCTTCAGGAACACTACTCTGTTTAAAGGGCTGCATCAAGGGACTTACTTCCCAGACCAGAAAATAACCGTTGGGGATGTTGAAATGCCAATAGTTATTCTTGGGGACCTAGCCTACCCCTTAATGCCATGGCTCATGAAGCCATACACAGGCAGCCTGGACAGGAGTCAGGAGCTGTTCAACTACAGGCTGAGCAAGTGCAGAATAGTGGTAGAATGTGCATTTGGCCGTTTAAAAGGTCGCTGGCTGTGGGGTCCCATGCGGAGCGGATAAAGCACACGACCAATGTGGTTGCAAGCTGAATCAAATCCTGTTTATTACAAGCTTTCTTTTATAGTTTTTTCTCAACATTACATAACACAATTAGGCTATAATAACACATCTACGGATTGGACAAGAAGGAGAATCATGTGTTTATCACATGTATAGCCCCACACCGATTGGTTCAACCGTTCCTTACATAAGGCCATGATTTGTTTACCTCATCTTATATAATCCTAGACCATCAGGGGGCCTTACATAAGGCCGTGATCATCTTATATAATCCTAGACCACCAGGGGGCCTTACATAAGGCCATGATTTGTTTACCTGGCAAGTGTCCCATCGTGACCCTTACCTCCTCATGGAACTTTTCATTAGGTTGGTGTAGGGATGATACATCCCCACAGCTGGCGATCGTTATTGACTCGCTCAGACCTCAGCCAAACCAATCTTCCCATTGTTATTTCTGCTTGCTGCATGCTACACAATCTCTGTAAAAGTAAGGGGGAGACCTTTATGGTGGGGTGGGAGGCTGAGGCAAATCGCCTGGCTGCTGATTGCATGCAGCCAGACACCAGGGTGATTAGAAGAGCACACCAGGAAGCGCTGTGCATCAGAGAAGCTTTGAAAACCAGTTTCATTACTGGCCAGGCTACAGTGTGAAATATCTGTTTGTTTCTCCTTCATGAAAACCCGCCCCCTTTATTGACTCATTCTCTGTAAGGAACCCACCCTCCTCCTTCCCCCAGCTTGCTTTCAAACCAAATAAAGCCACTATCGTTTAAAAATCATTTATTCTTTATTAATAGATTATAAAAAGAGGGAGGGAACCCAGGTGGGGTTTGGGAGGAGGATCGGTGGGAAGGAAAAGGCCACTAAAAAAAGGTTAAAAAAATGACAGCCTTTTGCTTGGGCTGTCCACTGGGGTGGAATGGGAAGGTGTACGGAGCCTCCCCCCCCGCGTTCTTTCACGTCTTGGTGAGGAGGATATGAAACATGGGGAGGGAGGAGTAGGGTTATACAGGGGCTGTAGCGGCACTGTGTTTTCCTGCAGCCATTCCTGAAGCTCCACCAGACGCCGGAGCATGTCTGTTTGCTCACGCAGCAGCCCCAGCGTTGCATCCTGCCTCCTCTGATCTTCCTGCCGCCACCTCTCATCTCGAGCGTCCCTCCTGTCCTCACGTTGGTCCCTCCTGTCCTCACGTTGGTCCCTCCTGTCCTCACGTTCACTGGCTTCTTTCCTATACTTTGAAACCGTGTCCTTCCACTCATTCAGATGAGCTCTGTCACTGCGGGTGGATTCCATGATTTCTGCAAACATCTCGTCTCGCGTCTTCTTTTTCCTACGCCTTATCTGTGATAGCCTTCGGGACGGAGGAGGGAGGCTTGAAGAATTTGCAGCTGCTGTAGGGAGGGAAAAAAAGAGAGAATTTTTTAAAAAGATAAATTTTGCAGAACAATGCTTATACTCTTTCATGGTGACCAACACTATTCACATTACATAGCACATGTGATTTCTGTGCAAGGTCGCATTTTGCCTCTTAATATTGAGCGCCTGTAGCTTTGCTGCTAGAGATCACAGACACAGGTCCGGGCAACAGAATTTGGCTTGCATGCGGCCATGGTAAGCCATTTTCTTTCGGCTTCTGCGCCCTCCTTTCCCACATACTAAGCAAAGCCCGTTGAGTGCTGTGGTTTTCCTGTTAACATTCAGCAGCAGCAGAAAACAAACTAACCCCCCCCCCCATCCAATTCTCTGGATGATCGCTTTATTCCTCCCCCCACCACGTGGCTGGTATCAGGGAAGATCCCTGCAGGAACCAAACTAACCCCCCGCCCCGCCTCCCGCCATGAATTCTCTGGGATGATCGCTTTATCCCTCCCTACACCGCGTGGCTGGTATCAGGGAAGATCCCTGCAGGAACCAAACTAACCCCCCCGCCCCACCTCCCACCATGAATTCTCTGGGATGATCGCTTTATCCCTCCCCCCACCGCGTGGCTGGTATCAGGGAAGATCCCTGCTAGCCAAACGCAAAAAGCTCAGGGCCAATTCCCCCCCCCCCCACGCTTGGCTAACTGCCGGGAAGGATTTCTTTTCAGCCACAGGCAAACAGCCCAGTAGGAACGGCCACCTCTGTCCCCTTAATTAAGTTCCCGTATTTCAACCAGGTTACCATGAGCGATATCACTCTCCTGAGGATTACACAGCAAGATAAAGAACGGATGTTGCTTGAATGCCAGCAAACACCGGGACCATACGCTGCCAGGCTTTGTCAGGCAATGATACCAGATTACTTGCTGCAAGCATGGCGTGGTCAAGTGTCCTACCATGGAGGACGGAATAAGGCTGCACTGCCCAGAAACCTTGTGGCAAGGCTTTTGGGGTACCTCCAGGAGAGCTTCATGGAGATGTCCCTGGAGGATTTCCGCTCCATCCCCAGACACGTTAACAGACTTTTCCAGTAGCTGTACTGGCCGCGAATGCATCCCAAGTCCTCAGGGCAAAGTAATCATTAAAAAACGCTTGCTTTTAAAACAGTTTTTATATTTTAAAAGGTAAACTCACCTGAAGTCCCTTCCATGGGGTCATGGTCTTGGATACTGGCTTGGGAGGGTTGGGAGGGTACTTCAGTCAGGCTGAGAAAAAGATCCTGGCTGTTGGGGAGAACGGAGTGCTGGGTGCTCTCTGCAAGCTCGTCCTCCTCCTCCTCCTCTTCCCCATCCGCAGAATCCTCAGGTGTAGCTGATGAGGCTATCCCCGACCCGGAATCCACGGTCACAGGTGGGGTAGTGGTGGCGGCCCCCCTTAGAATTGCATGCAGCTCGGCGTAGAAGCAGCATGTCCGCAGCTCTGACCCGGAGCGACCGTTTGCCTCCTTTGTTTTTTGATAGGCTTGTCCGAGCTCCTTGACTTTCACACAGCACTGATCTGAGTCCCTATTGTGATCTCTCTCCATCATGCCCTTGGAGATTTTTTCAAAAGTTTTGGCATTTCGTCTTTTAGAACGAAGTTCTGCTAGCACTGAATCCTCTCCCCATATAGCGATCAGATCCAGTACCTCCCGTACGGTCCATGCTGGTGCTCTTTTTCGATTATCGGCCTGCATGGTTACCTGTGCTGATGAGCTATCTGTGGTCACCTGTGCTCTCCACGCTGGGCAAACAGGAAATGAAATTCAAATGTTCGCGGGGCTTTTCCTGTCTACCTGGCCATTGCATCTGAGTTCAGATTGCTGTCCAGAGCAGTCACAATGGTGCACTGTGGGATAGCTCCCGGAGGCCAATACCATCGAATTGCGGCCACACTAACCCTAATTCGAAATGCTAAAATCGATTTTGGCCCTACTCCGCTCGTCGGGGTGGAGTACAGAAATTGATTTAAAGAGCCCTTTATTTCGAATTAAATGATGTCGTTGTGTGGATGGGTGCAGGGTTAATTTGAATTAACGCTGCTAAATCTGAATTAAAGTCGTAGTGTAGACCAGGCCTTAGACTGTAATCAAGCCCTGCCCCCTTAACCTTCTTTTTCTTAAGCTAAATAGACTCAAGGAGCTCAATTGCTACATCAGCATTTTTTCTAATATTTTTTATGAATCTTCAATGAACACTGTCCAGTTTATCAATAGCCTTCTTGAATTGCAGATTCCAGAACTTGACACAGTAGTCACATCAAATACAGAGGTAAAATAATCTCTCTATTCCTATTGGAGATTCCCCTGTTTATGCATCCAAAGTCACATTAGCCCTTTTGGCCACAGCATTGACTTGGGAGTTCCTATCCAACTGATTATCCACCATGACACCCAAATCTTTTTCAGAGTCCCCGCTTCCCAAGATAGGCCATACTTACAGGATGGGGACTCTATGTTATTTGGTCCTAGATGTATACAAATTGTTTGTGTGTGCCCAACTTATCAAACAATCTGGATTCCTCTAGATCAGTGATCTGTCCTTTTCATTATTTACCACTCCACTAATTTTGTGTCATCTGCAAACTTTATCAGTGATGATTTAATGTTTATTACTGGCTATTGATAAAAATGTTAAAGAATGCAGAATCAAGAACTGATCCCTGCACACTGTGTTTCCATGGGAAACACACTAACTCAATAATTCCCTGTTTACTATTACACTTTGAGAACCTCTAACAAAAAATAATAGTTTTCTTTAGTAACCAAACTATAAGTAAAATGTGGTCTTAAGGAAAGTCTTGTCTTTTTTCATTAATTTAATAGGTCAAATGCCAATGGTCTGTTTTCACAAATGACATTGAGATAGTCATAATGGAAGCCCTTACACAGCTCTTACTCAAAAGACATTTGTTTCAGTGGCCAAGATAGCAAAAGTTTGGATTAAAGGACCATCTGTACTTTTTTCACTACTTTAAATAACAGTGGAACATTCCACCTTTCCATTTGAAAATAGGCTATGTTACCTACACCACCAGCTTAACAAATGGAAAATGGCACTATTCTGTTGTGCAGACTGGATTTGTGATCTATTGCAAAATCATATTTAATAAAAAGAAAATATAAATTTGAAAATATAAATGTATGAAAACAAGTGAAGCATGCTTTTATGTAGTTAAAACCACACCTATTCATAAGCAAGCAAATGCATGAAAATATCTCTAGCACCACCTACAGAAGTTATTCAGTATGGGGTTTATGGCTTTGCTTTTTTTTTTAAGCAAAAAGAAAAGAAATCAATAATACTCAAAGTTATTTGTTTGTAGGAACTTTGTGGGAATTCAATCATTTTCTCCTAAAGTTTTTTCGGCTTACATATTTTGGTGGTGGCTTGCTAGAAATGAAAAGCAACAAGATACAGAACAAGGTATGTGAAAATTGCGTTTAACCCAGGAGAATTGTACTTTCTGGTACTGATACTGTGTGGGGATGCATCACATTTTCACAGCTGGATTTTGAATAGGGCCTCATTAAACTGATATAAATATATACCATGTTGTTGTTTTCCAACATCAGCAACAAGATTGCAGCCTCATTGTACACACTCCAGCTGTGTTCTGCATCCACAGTCCTATCATTTGCCAAATGTAAAACTTAACACTTGTCTCTTGACAGTGATAAAGTTGGTAAAGTTATTTGTATAAAGAAAAGAAAAAACTGGACTAGAATGGGGGAAATAAAGGAAAGTGGTTAAAAAGAATTTAATAGGGAAAATTATGGTTACAAATATTCCTTGTGCCTAATAATACTTACTCACCATTGTAACGCGCTATGAGATATTTAGACTAAACAGGTTATTATTATTCTTTGTTAAAAACATCAGAGACAACAGGATACAACATATAGCCCATCCTACTTCCACTGAAATTAATGGTAAAAATGCCTTTGACTTGAATGGCAGCAGTATCTGACCTTGTAACATGGCTTCACATATATTTATAAGAGTACAGAGATAGCAATATAGGAATGATAGGAATATTGCTATAGTTCAGTAGATAAACTCATACAAAAAAATGTAAGTCATGTTAACAATCACTTGAAATCCTCAGTAAGTCCTTGATTCAGGAAAGCACCTAAGCACATTTTTAAATGTCAGTGGGTGAAATCCAGGCTATACTGAAGTCAAAGACACAAATCCCATTGACTTCAGTAGGTCCAGGATTTCATCCATTGACTCAGAGGGACTTAAGCATGTGTTTAATTGCTTTCCTGAGTCAGAGCCTACCTAAATGAGTGTAATAGGAAGTGGATGTTTACTTTTCACAATACCTGATCCAAAATGCTCTGTTTTTCCATGATTTCCAATAGCTTACCACTTAGAGCTTGGAGTTCTGCCCCACCTGTCTCTGTCTTCTCTCTAGTTAGCTGTAACAAGCAACAAAATTACTGTACATACTTGTATTTGTGCACTTCATATTATTTTATGAGTATATACATGCTTTATTGATGCTCTGTTGAAAGTAGCTCCTTGATTAAACAATTTCTGTTGATTGCATTGATGTAGCTATCAGAGAAATTAGAGAGATTGATTCTACATCATTGCATTTCTTTAAATGTTTTTATTTTATACAAGACAATTATATACCCAATTGTTACATTTTGCATCTGATTAAGTGGATTTTAGCCCACAACAGCTTATGCCCAAATAAATTTGTTAGTCTCTAAGGTGCCACACGGACTCCTCATTGTTTTTGTTGATACAGACTAACACGGCTACCACTCTGAAACCTGAAGCACATGTGTAATTATTAAAATAGAGATTACTGTGCTATCACTGAAATAATCCTATTCCTCTAGTAATGGCAATGACTCACTGTTTACAGATGGGTTTTGCCTCACAATGGGCACTGATGTCAGGTACTAATCCTTCAACCAGATGAAAGCTAGCATTCAATTTTCTTGATTCCTAGTACAGAACTCCAGCAAACAATACACTAACTGGCAGAGGAGTCTGACAAGTACCAGTATGGCTTAATTATGGTGTGCCAGTTTGTTGTGCAGGCCCCCATAGCCACAGAAGGGCATAAGGGTATGTCTACACCTGAGTTGGAAGGTATAATTTCCAGCTTGAGTAGACATACCTGTGCTAGCTCTGATTGAGCAAATGCACTAAAAATAGCCATGTAGCTGCTGCAGCACAAGTGTCAGGAAAGGCTAGCTGCCTCAAGTATGAACTCATCTTAAACTCTAGATATGTACTTAATCAGAGTTCACATGGGTCTGTCTATCTGAATTGGAAATTATACCCCCAGCTCCAGTGTAGACTTTCCCTGGCTATGGGGAGTGCATAAACCACAGTGATGGCTTTGTCCCTGTCCACAACAGGTCAAACCCCTTTAAGGGCCACACATTCTCCTGTACAACCTCCTCTGTAGGCATGGCGTAGGTAGAGCAGTGGCTGTCCACCCAGTACTTACTTCCCTGTCTACATGGGTAGAGAGGGCAACAAGGATCTATGAATGGAAAGAGCTTTGGCTCTAACCCTACAATGTACCAGGCAGCACAGCTAGGGCCAGTAGCAGATCACCTTCTCCCATAGCAAAGGGGGAGCAGGAAAGGAATTGAGTTCCTTCACTGAGCTCCTTCTGGGGAAATACGTATTTATCCAGGGTGAGATGCAAAGGGACAATCTACCCATGTGTATGCATATTTAAAATGCCAGCATGACAGGATGTGAATAGCTTAAAGCTGATCCACCATTTTGTGCACTTGGTAAGCATACCCACATGAGCCAAAGTGACAAGGCAATTGATTAAGTACCAGGTGATTAGCCAATCAACAAGGAGATTCAGCTCATCTGCTGAGGACAATTAAAAGAGAGACAGGAAGAAATAGGAGGATGCGGGGGGAAGGCTGGAAGGAAGGTCCTGAAAATGTGCAAGATCTCAGAGTGATGAGAGATCTCTCTCCCCACCCCACCCCACATTTCTGTCCTTTGCCTTTGTAGTAGGTAAAGGCTTCAGGGAAAGCCTTATGATGTGGGAATAAATATTTATAAAGCACTTAATGCTGAAATTATCACTAGGGTGTGTGAGAGAACTGTTCGCAGTAGGAATCGAGGCTGAGAGAACCCTGCCCTGTGACAACCAACAACTTAAAAATTACACTTCTGTCTGAAGTTACTTTGTCTAATGTTCTTACAAGAAATCTACAAAATTACTATAACCGAAAAAGACTGGAGGAAAAAATGTTCTATTTTTAGTTTGTGCACTGTGTACATTTGATAGCACTTTCTATATTTTCAGTTTCACAATTTTCCCTGTATAATAAATCAGTTAATACGTTTCCCCAGTCTCAGGTGCAGAAACTACTTTTAAATCAATTTTATACAGCATAGATTTCAAGTTGATTCCGTTCTTAAAACAACAACAACTACTACAACAAAAACAGTGCTAACACATTACAAACAAGAGTAGGGAAGAATGACCACATTTTATGACTGTGATATACTGAGGCCTAGATCCTGATCTCATTTCAATGTATTATAATTTAGTATTTCCATGTCAGCTCTCACTGTATTTTACAAGTGTTGAAGTCAGTGGAGTTACTCCAGATTTACATCAGTTTCCTCTAGTGCAGCAGTCGGAATTTTGAAATGTGCTAGGTGAGTTCTGTTCAATTACCTGTGAGATGGACCCATGTTTTTTATTGCTAGTGAGTTCAGGGTTCATGGCAGGGTCCATTACTGAAGGGGTATATTAAAGCTTTCTTTTGGGGGTAAGTAGCCTTTAAACTTGAATACATCTTTGTTCAACAATCCATCACCTAGCATTAACTGCCTTGTGAATTACAACCCTGCCTCAAACCTTCCATTGTTTGGGAAAGTTATTGAGAAGGCCATGGTGAGACATCTCCATCTGAAATGGGTTTCCTCCAATTTCCTGAATATGCTTTTAAATCTTAGTACAGTAATTAAAGTCACTTATCTTGTTGCTGGACTATCTGCTCTGGGCAAAGAGTAGAGGTTAGGTGTTCATGTTGTTTTCATTAGCTTTCTCAGCAAACTTAGATACCGTCAATCACAAGGTGTTGTCTGTTAGCCCTGAACCTGGATGAGGCAGAAGTGGATAGAATACACCGAGATGGCTGCATTTGTTTCTTTCAAAGACACCCCCAACAATCATGTTGGCAACTGCTCTGTTGTTCCAAGACCTCTAATGTGTAGAGTCCACTGCATTTCATGCTGCCACCTTTCCTGTTCAGACATACTGGGGCTTCAACATGTCTTCATGGCATTTTTAGACTTGGAAGCCAAAGCTTCTGGTATGATCTACCAACAAAAATTATAAGTCTGACAAGTTTAACTGACATGTTTGAAAAACAAATAAATCAGAAGATTACAAGTCACCACATTCAGTGGAAATCATGAGTCATGTTCTGACTGAGAAATGGAATTTTAGTCATAATTTCTGAGTGGTTCATTCCACAAACGTCAAGGCACTGACTCATTGCTTGCTTATACATGTCACATAACAGTGACAACTAATAGGACAAGGCAGCCTTCCAGGATAGATGGTAAGGCTGTCATTATCAAAGCTCTTTAATAAATCTCTGTAAGGTATTTTGCTTCTATCTGGCAACTCTCACGATCAATTCTACCTGACTTCCATTGGATGACGCATTGGTTATTACTGCAGCTTCCAAAAAATGTGTAGAAACTGCAGATGCATTAACAACACAAACTTAAACCAAGTCCTGATTGTGTTTAGGTTTGCAGGATTGCAATTTTTAGAAAAGATGAATGTATCAGACATGTCACTGAACCTCAAATTTATTCATGTGAATGTAAATCACCAAATATAAGGAGATGAGACATTTATTCAAGGTATTTCTGACCAATAGCAGAACACAAGTATCAGAAATCTAAATCTCAATAATATATTGGAATTTCAAAGTCAGATGGAGAAGTTTTTATTATCTTGATTTCTGAAATTCTAATAAGTTGTAATTCAGTTTCTCAGGGGAGGCCTGGGCCCCTCCCAACTCCACCAGGCCCTGACCCAGGGCCCTAACGGTGGTGGAGTAGTCCACCACTGGGTCAGTGGGGAATCCAGCCACAACACACTGACCATGCTTCAGGCAATGCTATCGCCAGACTGAAGTTGGCTGTTCCTGGACCACTTCCTCCCCTCCCCTCAGGATGTATCTGGACCAATGGGCCATCCTGTGTCTCGTTGGGCTAGGTGACCCACAGCAGTCCTAGTAGGTCAGCTGCAGACACAGGTTCCTCAGCGAGCAGGTCGTCTCTGGGCTTGGCAGCAGAGTCAGCAGCTTGGAGTGAGCAGGATATGTCTGTCTCCCTCAGTGTCTCAGCACCAACTGAGCTTGAGGCTCCACCCTTTATACTTCCTGTTCTGCTTATCCACTTCCGGTGGGAACGGTGAGGCAGATCTGGCTCCACCCACCTGGGCACAGAGGATGGTTCCTCCCCCTCTGGGTCAGAGGGAGGCCACACCTCCTCACTACAAGCAGATAGTCTCGTGGGACACGAGGAAGTTTAATGAAACAAATAATGTTCAAAAACTCCTCAGGAGTGACATGACATGTCTATCTAATTTAGTTGACCTGATAAGCGCAAAGTACTCAGGACATTTTATCTCAGGAACTAAAATGCTGATGCATCTGAACCAAGGTCTGTAAGTAGCAATTGGAAGACCAAACTACTGCTCCTGGTATCCAAGAGGTCTCACCCAATGGCATCACTTCCAACAAAGGGAGAAGAATATCAAATATTACACAGTAAAATATGAGATAGAAAATATAAGGTAAAAGGGTAAGGGAATGAACCTATTAGATCTAACAAATTGGATCTATTGGATCTATTGGATCTAACAAATCTTCTTGAAATACATATTGAAGTTCATGGACTAGCTGTTTCTCGTTATTTTAGCTGTAATTTTTCCGAAGTGTCTGACATACTAAGTATATTTCTAGCTACTTCAAAATGATTAAGACAAGCTTATCCTGCTGTCCTGGTCCTTGGACAGTTCAGTAAATGAGGATACTTGGGGGTGGAGAAGGAGAACTAGATGTTCTTAATCTTATAAAAATTGGATATAACAATTTTATTTTTTCAAGTGATATGCTATTATCAATAAAAGTTTATCAGAAGAGATCAAAAGGTTTGAATCAACTATTCCTGGAAGTGCATGCAATCATTCGGTGATTATACCTACTGTAAAGAGAGCATAATACAGTAGAGTGCTAATAAGAGAAGTCTTTATTTCCTAGTCCTAATTTTAGGAGGTAGATTAGGATTACAAAATGTTAATACGTTGGTCACATAGCCGGGTTTAATATCTGACTCCAATTCCTATAGCTAAGTGATCTTTTAGTGTTTCTGGTTGTTTTGGAAAATTATATGCAAACATAATGCCAACTAAAAATAATAATCACATACTGATGCAGCCAATAAGAAAGCACACAAAATAGAAACATATTAGTTGAGGGGAGGTCAGACTACCTGACTTGAACTGCCTGAAAGTTGAGAGGATTATTTTGCTTCTTGCTGGAAAACTCTGAAAAACTACTATCTCTGAACTCAGCGTGTGATAGATTTTCGTTACCAATCTGCCTGGAGCGTCAGGTGATCAGGCTGATACTGATCACCTTGGATACCAGGATCGTTTGGGGAGGAGATGATGAAACACATCAAGTGTCTAGATTTTAAAACTTTATTGATAAAATAATACAATAAGAGCTGGGACTGTTCCCATGTCATTCAGGGGACGAAAGAAAGCGTTAATGCCCCCAGGCCCTAACCCACTTTCATACTCACACCCACACTACCCAGACTGGCCAAGTATGGGTGTAACGTTAGAAGAAGAAGAAAAGGGGAAAGGTGGACGGGAGTGCTGTCCTGGGCTCAGAGCGTCCAAGAATCTGTTGTGCTCTCCAAGTTGCCCCAGCTCTCAAGTGGGTTTTAAGTACTGGGCTTCTTTGGGGGTGGTTTCGTTCAGGGCCCTCTATTCCTGGTGTTCTTTGTACTAGTCCAAACAGGCTTGCTATGGTCTCTTTTCCTTTTCCAAAACTTCCCGGCTCCGGAGACTGTTTTCTTTTCTGTCTTGGCCTTCACTGGTCTTGCTGTTATCTTTGCAGCTCTGTGTCTCACTTAGTTCTTCTTTTCTCACAGCTGGTCAGGGGAGGGAGGGGGTTGGACTTCCCCCCTTCTGTCTTGGTGGGTAGCAGCTGGCCTTGGGCTGGAGTTCTCTTATCTTCAGACTGAGCTTGTTAATTGCAGTTTTGAGTTAACCCGTTCTCTGCTCTTTTCTTTTTCTTCTCCCCTCTCTTCCCCCGCCCCCTTTGGCCTCTCGTACTCCTATAAAGGAATCTTCCATTCCCCACTCACACACCTTTGACCCTCCCCAAAATGCTTTGCGATGCTTGCAACAGCGTTAGCCACATACAATGCTGATCTGCCTTCCCCGGGGACTCCCTGAGGGAGGGGGTCATTGGGGTGTGACAAGTGGCTCTTTGACATGAAATGGCCACTTCTTGATTTCTAAACAATACATTGCCACTGAGTTGGAATCATCACCTGCAGTTTTTATTGTCAGCAACTTGGGTGTGTGTGAGAGTTCTGATGAGCAGAATGTTTTTTGTTGTTGTTTTTTTTTAAACATAATTGTAGTGTTCTTGATTTTGTTTAGATGTCTTGAGTTCCTCTTGTAGTACTGACCCTCATTGATTCACAGCCAAAATAAGTGGCCCATTTCAACCAGTCCTCCCATTTGCAAGTTGTTCCTCAGCATGTTGTACAATGGTTCCATTTTTTTAATACAGTGAATAGAAGTTTATTAATGAGAAATAACCCTTCCCATTTAAACCAATGAGAACTACACTAAGCTTGGACCAAAGCCAATCTCATGTGGTTCAGTCGTTCTTTTGGTTCCATTTCCTGTTTTAATTGCAAATTTCACACTTGGATACCTTATCTTCAGTCTTTGTTATTCATGTGCCTGTCAGCACACTTTACACAGGTATATTACATAGCCCCAGGCAATAGAAAATCAGGCCCAGTAAGTTTTCAGCTACATACCTATTAAACTTTAAATCATATGTATTGGAAGAATTTCTCTGTGTTGGCTTTCACATCAAAAATGGCACAAACAATAACTTCTGTCTATTATTTTAATGTGTTGACAGCAAGAAAAGGAAACATTCTTATTTTCCAGTCTTGCCAATATAATACAGAATTGCAAGACTATAGTGTGTTTTCTGGGAATGGATCATTCTAAGAATCTCTTGTAATTAATTTAGATCAACTTTAGGAGAAATGGCTATTCCAGAAAACGAAACTATGGAACATTGGGTCTCTATCATAAACATTTCTGAGCTTCCTCCTATTTCAGCACAGAGGCAATTGCCACTGAGACACAAGGCAAAGATTGAAAAGCCTTATAAACAAGAATCACCCTGAGTATTTTTTTTATCTGGAGTTTCCTTCCAGTAGGTGGGAAGGAAAATCTCTGAATAAATGCTGTGAATACAAGTTCTATTTCAGTATGGCAAGTATAGTTTGCACATAATTTATATTAAGTAGTTAACCACCTTTTATCTTCCTCCAGGTGCTGCAAATGCTAGCTGTATTCTCAAATCCTGCTTGCTACCTGGCCTTGTTAACAGCAATGTATGCTCATCAGCATAGCTCCTCTTCAGACCTCTGAGGACAGCCGCTCTCTTATTCCAAGCCACTGGATCCACTGAGCTTTGCTGTAGTATCTAATATGATTTACAAGCATTCAGGAAGTTGTCCTCATATGATCATATTTATTTAAAGCACCCTGGACATTTTGGGTCTCTAGATAAATATGTAAGCAGAGTCTGAATGAGCTCCCCCCTGACATCTAGTGGTGAGCTGTGAAAAGACTTCAGAAGCTGATCTCGTTGGCATGGACACACCCACGCTGCCTGATAGGATTGCTTGGCCAAATGATCACTTGTGGCTGGTGTTGGATCCCCAGTTTCCTTGTTATTGGGGCAGAAGTAATAAAGGATTGTTATCCTTGTTGTGTGAACCGAGGGCAGCAGAACTGTACCTGGCATACCCCAAAGGAGGAACTCACCCTCAACTAAACGGCACTCGCTAGGCAGGGGATATGGGTTCCAAAGCCCAATGAGTTGAGAGAGGGTGGGGACAGGTACTTGTACCTGGTGGTGTGGGCCCTGTTTAAGAGTCCTAGACACTAGTTGACTCTTCCTCTTCCCATGATATAATAAAAGAGCTAATTTAGATTCAATTGTTAAATGCTGCAGAGCTGAAATCACTGATACCTATGTCCAAGGGCATGTCTACACTATGAAATTAGGTTGATTTAATAGAAGTTGATTTTTTAGAAATGTATTTGATACAGTGAATTGTGTGTCCCCCCACTAAGCGCATCAAGTCAGCGATGTGCGTCCACAGTACTGGGGCTAGCATCGACTTTTGGAGCGTTGCACTGTGGTAGCTATCCCACAGTTCCTGCAGTATGCACCGCCCATTGGAGTTCTGGGTTGAGCTCCCAATGCCTGACGGGGCAAAAATATTGTTGCAGGTGGTTCTGGGTACATGTTGTTAGGCCCCCCTCTCACACTCCCTCCGTGAAAGCAACGGCAAAACATTGTTTCTCGCCTTTTTTCCTGGGTTACCCGTGCAGACAACATGGAGCCCACTCAGCTCACTGTCACTGTATGTCTCCTGGATGCTGCTGGCAGATGTGATACTGCAGTGCTACACAGCAGCATCCCCTTGCCTTGCCTTGCCTTGCGGATGGTAGATGGTACAATACGACTGCTAGCCATCGTCGTTGTCCCACGGGTGCTCCTGGCTGACCTCAGTTAGGTTGGTTGGGGGCGCCTGGGCAGACATGAGTGCTCCTGACCGGCCTCGGTGAGGTTGGTCGGGGGCGCCTGGACAAAAATGGGAATGACTCCAGGTCATTCTCTTCCTTAAGTTTCGTCTAATGGAGATTCAGTCCTGCCTGGAATATCATGCCAGTTGGAGACTTCTGCCTCAGGCTGCTCTCCCAGTCGGCAGCACCATGTGGTCGCACCTACCCCAGCTTACCCCTTGATCCAATGGCTCATGAAGCCTGGACAGTACTAAGGAGCAGTTCAACTATAGGCTGAGCAAGTGCAGAATGGTGGTAGAATGTCCATTTGGAAGTTTAAAAGCACGCTGGCACAGTTTACTGACTCGGTTAGACCTCAGTGAAACCAATATTTCCATAGTTATTACTGCTTGTTGTGTGCTCCACAATATCTGTGAGAGTAAAGGGGATACGTTTATGGCGGGGTGGGAGGTTGAGGCAAATTGCCTGGCTGCTGATTATGCACAGCCAGACACCAGGGCGCTTAGAAGAGCACAGCAGGGCGTGCTGTGCATCAGAGAAGCTTTGAAAACCAGTTTCATGACTGGCCAGGCTACGGTGTGAAAGTTCTGTTTGTTTCTCCTTGATGAAAACTTGCCCCCTTGGTTCACTCTACTTCCCTGTAAGCCAACAGCCCTCCCCTCCCCTCTTTGATCTCCACTTGCAGAGGCAATAAAGTCATTGTTGTTTCAAATTCATGCATTCTTTATTAATTTGTCACACAAATGGGGGGATAACTGCCATGGTAGCCCAGGAGGGGTGGGGGAGTAGGGAAGCACGGGGTGGGGTAATTGTAGGGGCACCTCCTAGAATGGCATGCAGCTTATCATAGAAGCGGGATGTCTGAGGCTCTGACCCGGAATGGCTGTTTGCCTCTCTGGTTCTTTGGTAGGCTTCACGCGGCACTGCTGTGGGTCCCTGTTATAACCTCTGTCCTTCATGCCCTTGGAGATGTTTTCAAATATTCCGGCATTTCGTTGTTTGGAATGGAGTTTGGATTACACAGATTCCTCTCCCCATTCAGCGATCAGATGCAGTACCTCCTGTTCGGTCCATGCTGGAGCTCTTTTGCGATTCTGGGACTCCATGGTCACCTGTGCTGATCAGGTCGCTACGCTGGCCAAATAGAAAATGAAATTCAAAATTTCGCGGGGCTTTTCCTGGGTACCTGGCCAGTGCATCTGTGTTGAGAGTGCTGTCCAGAGTGGTCACTATGGAGCACTCTGGGATAGCTTTAGGAGGCCAATACCATCGAATCGCGTCCACACTACCCCAAATTCAGGAGTATAGAAATCGATTTTAAGAGCCCTTTAAGTCGACAAAAATGGCTTCGTCGTATGGATGGGTGCAGGGTTAAATCAATCTAATGCTGCTAAATTCAATCTAAACTCATAGTGTAGACCAGGGCCAAGTATTAGCCCTACTTTGGGACAATGTCTCTATTGCAAGAGACTGCCCAGTGTGCATCAGCAGTGAGGCTCCTCCACTAACAACTGAAATCACTGAGAGCTGTGTTAAGTGTGGGGGGGCCCTGAAGACATATTGGTGAGTGGCCAGCCGGACAGCTGGTGGAAAGATGTGGCAAGCGGCTATCTGGGCGGCTGCCGGAGAGGTGTGGCAAGCAGCTGGCAGAGAGGTGTGGCCAGCAGGGTGGCTGACGGAGAGCTGTGGCAAGCAATCAGCAGAGAAGCGGGTGGAGAGGGCCAGAACAGAGCCCCATAGAGGTGCAGCAATCGGCCGCTGGGTGATGAGCGAATGCCCGAGCACTGAAGCATGTAAGGTGCCTCCTCCCCCCCCCCACGCCTTCCACACAGGGTGGGAGGAGAACTCTGCGGATGAACCTCTCAACTCTGGGGCTGCACTGGCCAAGGACAGCAACTGTGAGTGGGGTACAGAGAAGGGACAGGCACGTTAAAGGGACTTTTGGATTGCTGAACTTAAGACCCTGAGGGAAAAAGGAAGCTGCCCAACTTACTTGGGAGTGGGTCTTTTGCTCATAGTTTGTGTTTATGAACTCTAGTTGTGGTGTTTTCCCAAATTAATGCTGAGTTAAGTCCCTTCTTTTATTAAAAGATTTTTGCTACACTCAGACTCTGCTTGTGAGCGGGGAAGTATTTCCCCTTAGAGGCACGCAGGGGGTGGTGTGTAATTGTCCCAGGTCACTGGGTGGGGGCTCGAGTCGGTTTTGTGTTGTATTGTTGAAAAGGAACCCCTAGATACTGAACCTTATTGCTGTTGGCTCCACCTGGCAGAAGGGTTACAAATAGAATAGGAGAAATCCTAGCCCTATTTAAATCAATGGGAGTTTTGCCATTCCCTTCAATGAGGCCAAGATCTCACCCAATAATATGACAAATTAATAATTTTGTCCCACAATGCATAGAGAGATTACCAAAAAAAGAGTCACAGAATTCAAAAAACGTCCTCCTTCTTTCATGTGACTTCTGATAATCTTATAAAAGCAGCTGTCCCTTGAAGATCAGCAAACCATTGTGCCATTCAATAAAGAGGAGACCAGCTGTCCGAGGAAGAGAATAGCCTCTTTGTTTACTGTCCATAAGTGAGACCTGGTAGATGTAGGATGGGAACTAAATACTTTTGCCCAGGGCAGCAAATGAGTAGGGGAAATTATGGCAAGATCTTGTGGACCTCTGTGATTGTTTGGGTTATACATACAAACTTCAGGTGTTGATCCAAAACTATACTCCAGAGGTATGAAGGTTGGCTTAATACCAAGTAAATACAAATATGTCATTGTAATGGAGAAATAAATAAGCACGTGGTCATAAGAAAACAAGAAACTGATTTTGGAATAAGCAGAATTTCATTACATTTATTTATAGTGATGATAATGTCGCCTGTTTTGTTCAACGGATGAGCTACAGTCACTTATGAGGGTCCTGAAATAAGACCAAAGACCAGTTTGGACATGCAGCCCTGTCTGGAAGTGCCATAGATTAAGACAGTGTCAGACAAATGTGTGCTGCTTTTAGCTTTATGCCTCACACATCTCTCCTTGATAGCAGCAATCTGCAGGCTCCTGAAGTCTTTCGTTCTGAGGTGGCAGAATGCCATCATATCTTATCCTGGGCTAAACTGTTCCCAGGTGTTGAGGTCAACATTGTAAGATTGGAGGTTGGTCTTGAGCGTGTCTTTGTAACATTTTCTTGGTCTGCCCCTCGAGTGAGTTTCAGTCAGCAATTCTCCATAAAAGACGGCCTTCGGTATTCTACTGTCAGACATACTGTGTCATCTCAGCTGCGTTCTCACTATAAAAGCTTCAATGCCTGTGATGTTGCAGCAGACAGGGACCTGGGTGTTTGGAATCAAATCTTGCCATTTAATTCCTGTTATCTGCTGTAGACAACAGAGGTGGAAATGGTCCAAGAATTTTATTTGGATTTGATAAGTAGTCGGTATATCACAGCCCTAGAGGAGTGTGGTGATGACAACAGCACAGTTAAATTTAAATTTTTGTCTGCAGTTTGACACAGTGTTTGTTCCAGAGATGACGCTGAAGTTGTCCAAAGGTATCATAGGCTGTATTAATGTGCTTTGTAATGTTGTCAATCATTGTATCTTGTGAAATGACACTGTCTCGTTAGAAAAGTTTTTCAATAGCTTTGAGTGGTACATCGTCAATGGACACAAACAAAGTAGGTACTGTACTTATTGGTTGAGGCTGGACCATAACTTCTGTCTTCTTTAGGTTGATCGTTAAGCCAAAATGTTTTGCTACACATGCAAAACAATCAGTGAGCAACTGAATGTCCCTGAGTTTATGGGCCAATAAACCACAATCAGTGAACAGTAATTCACAAATAGTTGTCTTCATAAATTTGTCTTTCCAAGCAGATGAGATAGATGTCTGAATAGCTAAGCTCACCCCTATAGATGCCTCTCTTCTGTGGACTTGCCTATCCAGAAGAACATGTATCCAGCACTGACCTCATCAAGATGGGACTTGCCTGGGAGACATGTTTCATTCAGTGCAGCTATATTGATGTTGTATTTGACAAGTTCGATTCTGATGAGTGCAGTGCACCTTTTGAGCCCACCAGCATCATCAGAAAGTGTCAAGTATCAGAGGGGTAGACGTGTTAGTCTGAATCTGTAAAAAGCAACAGAGGGTCCTGTGGCACCTTTAAGACTAACAGAAGTATTGGGAGCATAAGCTTTCGTGGGTAAGAACCTCACTTCTTCAGATGCAAGCCTTGTGTCTGAAGAAGTGAGGTTCTTACCCATGAAAGCTTATGCTCCCAATATTTCTGTTAGTCTTAAAGGTGCCACAGGACCCTCTATCAGAAAGTGTGACATTCCAGGATGCAGAGTTCAGTGTTCTTTGTGAGTGATGTTGATTTTTAACCACACAATTGGATTACCAGCTGGTTGTGGGACACTAGCAAATCAATAATGGAGTGAACAATGTTTAGGAATCCTTTTCTCGCCCTTTCCTGGATTGGGGAGAGCCCTGCTGTCCCTGAAAAGCATTGCTCTGTTGCACAAGAAGAATATGGATGCTTATATCACTCCAAGTCAATGCTGAATGACCATCACTCCCACACCACTTGTGTGCAAATTTGTGATTAGGAACCCCCAGCATCATCCTCTGCCTGTCCCCATCACCACTTGCCCATCACCATAGGAATTTCCAAAAAAAGAAGTGAAGAAATAGCAAAGAATAAGGACTACACACCAGAATGGTCAAAAGTACAGGTATATAGAAGACAGAGTCGTGAGACTAAATCACAATATTTTTGTTTTCACTTTCCTCTGAGGTTAGTGAGTAATTTTTGTTTTCTTACAAGATCACTGTCAGCTGCAGCTCTATCAGCTTCCCAATTAGAGTACTATATATGAGAAGTAGTAATATGCTGGTTACAATTATGGTACAGTAATAGCTTCTTTAAAAGGTCAGGAAAGGAAGATTACTGGAATAGCAGGCAATGCTTGACAGGGAAATAGACACAGAATCATAACCTTTTAGTAGACACAATCAGGAGTTGACTGATCAAATTACATGGAAAGGAAACATTACAAAAGGAGTGAACATCTTTAACTGAATGCATAGAATGCTTTATAATTAGCAAGTGGCATTACCAGTACAATGTAACAATAAGGTTTCATTAAAAGAAGAAGTAAATAGGTAAAATCTAGTTTTGATTTTACAACATTTATCTTCTAAATGTTTATTCTATTCCTCATCCATATTGACTGTAGCAAAGCTGCTGCCAATTTACTCCTTTGAATGATTCTGTGGAGATATTTAGCACAGATCAGTGACTCAGTGTAGGAAGAAAAGGAGGTGGATTGACCCCATAAGCTATGAGATGTGTGCTTAGTGGGAGAAGGATCTGCCCACTGCATCTGTTCTGGCTCTAGAAAGGAAATATTAGATTATTTGTTAGTAGGGATATTTATTTTCTCTTCCCTTTGTGAGTAGTTTATGCTTTTTGATTCAATTCTTTATTAGAAGGAGTAATTATGATTAAGGCTATGATTTTTGTCAATGATATTTTTAGTAAAAGTAAAAAATAAAAATTCGTGGAAGCTGTGACCTATCCTTGACTTTTACTAAAAACATCCCTGACAAAATGGGGAGGGAGGAGGGTCTATCACCCTGCCCCCTGCCTGCAGCAGCACAGGGACCCCATTGCCCAGTGCCTGGGAGCTGGGGGGGAGGAGGGGCACCGCCTTTGTGGTGCTGGGAGCTGGGGGGGGAGGGGGACTGCTAACATCAGCAGCTGGGCAGCTCTGCAGTCCCTCCCCTGGCCTCCAGGAGCTGCGGGCTGGGCATCAGCTGCTTGCCTTGGCTGAGCAACTGTGGGGGGCAGGAGGTGTTGACTGCCAGCGGTGGTGGCTGAGCATCTCAGGGGTTCCTGTTGGCAGCAGGGGCTGGTCAGTTGCAGGGGGTCCCCACCGCCCGGGGAGGCTGGGCAGCTGCAGGAGGGTCCCCTGCTGCTGGCAGCAGCTGATCAGCTGTGGGGGCCACCAAGGTCACAGAGGTCTCTGGAAGTCATGGATTCCATGACTTCCGCTATCTCTGTGACATAATCGTAGCCTTAATTATGGTCTGTTATGTAATCTCTCCTGCACTTCTATTAGAGATCATAGATTTAAATACTACTCTTACTGCTAATGCAGAGTTTGCTTTAGAATTCCAAGAGTCAGAATATTCAGAGTTAAGGCTGCAAAATCTCCATCAGATAAATACACATTTGATGCTTTTTAGCTAAATAATCCAAACAGCCTCGAAACTTGTGTGCATTTAACAATACTAATAGGCTCTACAGTGGTCATATCAATTTGAAACTTTTGTATTTATGAATTGTTCACAAACATGTAATTTTGTTATTTGACCAGCTCTACTTTTCAATCAATTTTTAATTTACTCAACTTTTCATTTCCCGTTAATTGTATGCCCCACAGGTGTATGCAATTCCAAGTTCCAGAAACTTAGAATAAGTCTCATGTGCCAGAACTTTACCCTTCTAACTGCATAAACACAATGCAGTCAAAAATAATTTCCATTACTAAAAGAAACAAAACCATATATTGATAGAATTATAATAGGGATCTGGTACTGTGTAATCAAAACAAAACATTTAAAAAAAATCAAATGATTCCTAAATCTGGTACAGAGTAGTCTGAATAATCTCCAGTAATAAAAAGGTTAAGCATAGAGCAATTATAATGTAATTAATGCCATATGACACTAATCTCTTGCTACTTTACCTAGCTCTGTTTTTAAAAGGATTTGACATAGTGAAGTTACCAAGACTGGCATGTTTTTCAAAGTTTAACGGTGATATGTAGCATGAATGAAAGCTTTTTAAAGAACACAACAATGGAACAAGACAATAACTTTTATGGAGGCTAGTAGAGGACTTAGATGAAAGATGGAGTGAGCTCATAATTTTCGTACTCTTAACTTTTAGCTAGCTGTTAATTTTTCAGTATACCTAGAAAACCCTGGGACCCTATGTCCCAAAACTTGCATAAAATGGAAACAGTAAGCCGTAAATGATTTAAAGGTGTTAGCTAGGACAACAGTGTTTACACTACAGTGTAACTGTTACATGCAGTCTTTTACAATTAAGATTGATTTTGGCAGAAAAATGATACTGGAAACTTTGAACATAAGATATTTCTCACAGCATTGTAATCAGGGTGTCTCCATGCAATGAAAATAAGTATGGTAAAGTCATTCTTTAATAATTACATGAATGAAATTAAATCAAATGAAAAACTGTTACATTATAACGCTAATCATTTTTTACAGAATAAGTAGCTGGAAATTCTAGACTAAATTGCATCTTTGAATTGCTTTGTATAGTTTTATATTCAAAGTTATAAATTAAATATGAAAGTAAGGAATGTGATGTATATTTTAAACATGCACATTTATGATTACAGTTTTAAGTAAAAGCATAACTAGCTAAGGAGAAAAAAATCCAGACTCGTTTTTCCTGCAGCCATGGTTGAAATCATACATATCTGTGTAATGACCTACATTTTGAGTCCTCTTTTGCTCCAAGAAAGGTTAATGCCAGCTAATACTGTCATTCAGGTTTAACTGCCTCTTTTCTCCCTGGCACTGATTAGCCCCATCATAGGTAGCAACACAGGGATGGGAAGCAGCCTCTGTAGAACCACTCCTCCTCCTCTAATATGGATAGATGGCAAGTGGGGAGGCAGGAAGTGGGCAGAGAATTGGCTCTACCCCATCAACATGGAGGGGCCAGGCATAGTTACATCAGCATGCCAAAGGAAATAATTTAAGCCACTTATCCCAAGGAGGAAACTGGGAAGCAGATAGGGACTCTTTGGGCATTCTGAAAGTGAGGTTCTGTTCCTGACTCTGCCAATGAGTTTCTGCAAAACTGGGCATGTCACTTAACCACTTTGTACTTCAATCTCTCAGTCTGTAAAATGGGGCTAATGCTTACCCATCTTTGTAAAACATTTTAAGATCTCTGGATGAAAAGTGGCATATAAAAGAAAAGTATTATTACAGGTTTATAACATCAAGAAAGTTGATTGATCTAGCTATATTTTCCATGAAATCCGCTCTGAAACATTATCAGTTGACTATCTTTGGCAGCCTGTTTTCCTGATCCTTTAATCAGCTTCTGTACCAGATGACAGGAGGATCGCTAATGTGACGCCAATTTTTAAAAAGGGCTCCAGAGGTGATCCTAGCAATTACAGGCCTGTAAGCCTGACTTCAGTACTGGGAAAACTGGTTGAAACGATAATAAAGAACAATATTGTCAGACATATAGCTGAACATAATTTGTTGAGGAAGAGTCAACATGGTTTTAGTAAAGGGAAATCATGCCTCACCAATCTATTAGAATTTTTTGAGAGGGTCAACAAACCGAGGGGATCCAGTGGATATAATGTATTTAGATTTTCAGAAAGCCTTTGACAAGGTCTCTCACCAAAGGCTCTTACCGGTACGCAAAGTAAGTTGCCACGGGATAAGAGGGAAGGTGCTCTCATGGATTGGTAACTGGTTAAAAGATAGGAAACAAAGGGTAGGTATAAACTGTCAGTTTTCAGAATGGAGAGAGGTAAATAGTGGTGTCTCCCGGGGGTCTGTTCTGGAACCAGTCCAATTCAACATATTCATAAATGATCTGGAAAAAGGGGTAAACAGTGAGATGGCAAAATTTTCAGATCATACAAAATTACTAAAGATAGTTAAGAGCCAGGCAGACTGCGAAGAGCTACAAAAAAAAAAATCTCAAAACTGTGTGACTGGGCAACAAAATGGCAGATGAAATGTAATGTTGATAAATGCAAAGTAATGCACATTGGAAAGCATAATCCCAACTATACATATAAAATGATGGGGTCTAAATTAGCTGTTACCACTCAAGAAAGATCTTGGAGTCATTCTGGACAGTTCTCTGAAAACATCCACTCAATGTTCAGCAGCAGTCAAAAAAGCAAACAGAATGCTGGGAATAATTAAGAAAGGGATAGATACTAGTACAGAAAATATCATGTTGCCGCTATATAAATCCATGGTACGCCCACATCTTGAATACTGTGTGCAGATGTGGTCACCCCATCTCAGAAAAGATATATTGGAATTGGAAAAGGTTCAGAAAAGGGCAACAAAAATTATTAAAGGTATGGAACAGCTTCCATATGAGGAAAGATTAATAAGATTGGGACTTTTCAGCTTGGAAAAGAGACGGCTAAGGAGAGAGATGATTGATCTATAAAATCATGACTGGTGTAAAGAAAGTAGATAAGGAAGTGTTGTTTACTACTTCTCATAACACAAGAACTAGGGGTCACCAAATGAAATTAATAGGCAGCAGGTTTAAAACAAATAAAAGGAAGTATTTCTTCATACAACACACAGTCAACCTGTGGAACTCCTTGCCAGAGGATGTTGTGAAGGCCAAGACCATAACAGGGTTCAAAAAAGAACTAGATAAATTCATGGAGGATAGGTCCATC
The DNA here is from genome assembly GCF_011386835.1 of Chrysemys picta bellii. Classification (NCBI taxonomy): domain Eukaryota; kingdom Metazoa; phylum Chordata; order Testudines; family Emydidae; genus Chrysemys; species Chrysemys picta. The sequence continues at coordinate 40,689,358 of NC_088793.1, read as the reverse complement.
AATGTCTATTAGCCAGGATGGGCAGGAATGGTGTCCGTAGCCTCTGTTTGCCAGAAGCTGGGAATGAGCGACAGGGGATGGATCACTTGATGATTACTTGTTCTGTTCATTCCCTCTGGGGCACCTGGCACTGTCCACTGTCAGAAGACAGGATACTGGGCTAGATAGACCTTCAGTCTGACCCAGTAGGGCCGTTCTTAGGTTATTATATTGTTTTTTATAGTGTAAACATTTGTAATCAAAAATATAAAGTGAGCACTGTATACTTTATATTCTGTTGTAATTAAAATCAATGTTTGAAAATGTAGAAAACCTCCAAAAATATTTAAGTAAATAGTATTCTATTAATACACATGATTAATTACTATTCATGTATTTAATTGTGCAATTAATCGTAATTAATTATTTTAATCACTGGACAACTCTATAGAAATAAATTATTTATCTATCTATCATAATGTTGCTCTTCTGTGTCTTTGGCAACTATACCAGTGTATTTTGTTTCTTTGAGGCAAAAATGCTAGGTGGAGTTCATGCAGGAAACAATCTTCTTTCCAGAGAAATAATCTGGCTAGCTTCAGAACATGTGATGAAATATTTTGCCATAGGAAATGGTTCAGAAGGTTAGGACTCAAACTGTTAGGTGCTTATCCAAACCAAACTTCAAAAGCTTTTCAAGTTCACCCATTTTTAACCCAGAAATGTTATAATAATCATTAGAGATTATTACCGGTAGTGGTTTGTTAAAGTCTAAATAACGGAACGGACATTGAGATGGAAAGAGAGAAAGAATTACCTGTAAGCAAATAGCACAAAATCTTCATACAACATTGCTGGACATAAAGAATGTCTTATAATTTCAATCATATTCTGTTTTCATAATACAAGTTTGATATCTCCAGATTTTCAAAATTGTCCAGCAATTAAACATGTTTTAACATGCAAAGTAAAGAATGCACCGGAGTATGGTGGCATTAATATTTCATACTCTGTATATTTCAAGCAGGTAGTTTCCCTGGTGTGTGAAACTAATCAATCCCAATTGCAATATAAATGTGAAATATCATACATAAAGGTGATTCTTTTCCTTATTACAAGTTGAGGACAATTGGAGGGAGGGTGCAGAAAAGCCATTATATACCACTGAAATATTCTCTGTGGTTAAACAGGAAAAAGCTGTCAACAACAGTAAGACTAATAGTCATTTAAACTGTAACAAACTGATTAGCAATGGCACAGCTGTGACATGTGTATGTGATTAAAAGTTAATGTCATTCTACATGATCCTGCAAACTCTTATGCATAAATAACTTTATGTATGGGAATAGAAAATTACTCAGATGCATAAGATTTGGATCACTGGAGACCTATTTACTAAGATTTTTATCAATCTAATAACATTCTTTACTATATACATAGAGTTCTGGAACGCCAACCGTCAGTTTATAGTTAATGTGGCTTTAACAATAATTAGTTAGCATAGATGGTATATTGAATAAACTGAAATTACTACCACTGTGTCTCTTTATCTTACTTTTAAAAATATTTGTTATTAACCCACCTATTCTGAATATTTGCAATAAAGGATACTTTTTTAAATTTTGTAATATGATTTCTTTTAGATATTAGAGAACACATAGTATACTGCATTTTCTGGTATAAGACATACAAATTTAAGTTATGATCTATTTACAAGTGTCAAAAAATTTCCAAAATATGCATACTCCTTTTTATTTTTAATTGTATCAGAAATATCAGTTAAGCAAACTATTTCAAACCACATCCTCTCTCAACTTTTTTCTTTCCTCTTCTTTTAGATTTTCATTTTTAATATTTTGTTTTAGTTTCCAAAGAAGTTTCAAATTCCAGTATTTTTGCAAGATTTGCATTAAGCAACAATGAAAAAGACATAGGTGTGATGGAATTCTCCACAGTGCAGTAAGAGGAAACACAGAGCTACTACTGATGGCTGTCATCAACTGCCAGGGTTCTGGAGTAGAGATATAACCCCATGTCAACAGTTTTCAAGCAATTATTAAGGAAGCTGCAAGGCTCTGGACTGTGAAAGCAGATATGCTATTTTTTCTGATTGGATTAGTGAAAGTATACAATAAGAAAATAAGTCAGAATGGCCTCCGCTGACCCTTCTGAACACATGGGTAGGGTCACCCAATCTGGTTACCAGAATATCATATCAGATACCATTGTGCTGAGTATCTGTCATTTGGCCTCCACCATGTGACTAATCACAATTAAAAAAAATTTGAAATGTACTGCAAAAAGCTGCTTCAAAATCAGTGCCCCAACTTTAACTACATTTTTGCTGACAAAAATCTTTGCACTAAATTCTTTATTTTCATGGAACCTTCACAAACTTGGAAATAGTCAAATTTTGAGTGTGTAATCTTTCGCACAGTTCTAGGTATGACACACTCACTGACGTAACACTGTATACTATATTTGATAAGACATTCATTATTCTTATGTCAAATTTTAAAAAGGTAGGAAATGTAATTCATGTTATAAAGGAATTTCAGTAAAACCAGCAGTGTTCTAACACAGTTATATTATCTGCGTCTCATAGGGACTACCCACATTGATGTAAATCTCAAAAGGCACACATTATACTATGAATTACAGCTTTGGAACCAAGTTTTACGGGGGGGAATAGTCATAAAACCATGACAACAGGAAAGGTAATTTTACCTAAAGATTCACAGGGGCAGGGCCCAAGACATTGGAGCTGATCCTAAGAAGTGCAGAGCATTGATTACAATAGTGACTTGGTAAATTGACACAGAGCCACTGATGTAAATGCTGGTATAGACCGGCTCAGACTCTGGCTGTAGGAGTTGCAGGTGTTCAGCATGTAGTTTACAGAAACTGATCAGCACCCCTTTGGATAACTTGTGAGCCCTCTAGTGGTGCTTTGTTTTAGAAATCACAGGCCTTACCTGGGTGGTGGCATTGGAGCTCAGTGCAAAGGGCTTGCATTTCCTTTCTTTGGCTAATAAGATCCACAGATCTATTATAATGAGTACTTTGGCCTGATTGTGTAACCCACACACCTCCTGGGTATGGTGTTCTGTCCCATCTAATGGCACTGAGAGCACTTAGAGAGAAATAAAATGAGTATGCTCTATAGCCTTAGCTAACAGCCAGGTGGCTTTTAGCTCATGCCCACCAGCAACTGGGGTCTATCAGCATTACACTTGTAGCTTGTGGAGAGAACCAGACCTGTCACTCACTGGAAGCAAGGAAATGCCTCACCTCCTGAATTTCCCTCCAGTTGAGATAACTTTCATATCCAGGATAATTCAAATCTATTTTCTTAAATTACAGACTGTTAAATACAGTTTGAAACCTGAAATCCTTGTATGTCAACTTCCATCTCCATTCTGTATGATCTGCTTGTCTCCAGGGTGGGCAGCATCTGTGGAACTTATTACTTGAAGAAGAGAAATGTTCAGGTAAGCACAGTTACATTTTCCTATTCTTCTTTGTGCTAAGATCTGCAGACTTGTTACAATGGGATTTCCATAGCAGTGTGCCTTAAGGGTGGAAAGCAGAACCATCCTTAAAAGTAGATATCCTAAATAAGGTAGACTATATATAAATATCACCTCCATCTCCCTCTGGGCACTAAAGTATGGAAAAGACTTATGCCAAAAAAAGGGGAAATGGTTTTGCTAAGATTGGATAACCGATATGCAGAATTTGGTGAACTAACAGCTTTCTAGCAGATCTCAGTACAGGAGACATGACTACCCACTCTAAGATTGTCAGTGCTCCTAAAGACTGGATTTTGATGCTTAACTGAAAGAGGAATATTTCTTGAATTTGCTTAGGGAATGAATGTTATGAGAATTGTGAGGACTGCCAGTCTCAATTAAAAGTAAAACATTGGCTTTCCTTAGAGATAGCTCCCAACTTAAAATAAAAACTCATCTGACCATCTGACTGAAGATACTAGCCACTGGGAGACTTACTGCCTATCGATTAGTGAATAAAAACATCTTCTGCAAGGGTTCAATCTGAGTAGTATTTTAAGGAGTGAAGTGAGGTTCTAAGGTTGCACTCTAACTTTTGTGGGGATGGAATAAATTCAATGTTTTAAGCAGGGCCAGCTCCAGGGTTTTGGCCGCCCCAAGCAGCCAAACAAACAAACAAACAAACAAAAAAACAAAACAAAAAAGCCGCGATTGCGATCTGAGGCGGCAATTCGGCGGGAGGTCCTTCGCTCCGAGCAGGAGTGAGGGACCATCTGCTGAATTGCCGCTGAACAGCTGGACGTTGTTAGATGAAATGTACTGTTTCACTTAGCTATTAATAAGATGTTTTTAAAATACTGAAGTGAATCACTGACTTTAAAACTGAAATTCAAAATGGAGTACATGAACTCTAACTTTGAACTCCATCTCTGAGAGGGGACTTATTTTGCTACACAGACTCTAGCTTAAACCAGTCAGAACCGGTTTTTCCCGCCAAATCCAACCCTCAGTGTTCCATCACCTCAGAAGCATTCCATCACCTCAGAACTCTTCCCGCCAAAAAGGCTTTATAAGGTCTTGTTCAGCGCCTGCGCGGGGCTGTCCATTCCAGCGACAGTTTGTACACGGTCGGGTCTTCGCAGAGCTCCAGAGCTGAGTTCGAAGAACAACATCTATCCCGTAGTGTGTTTGAGGAAGAGGAGTCCTGTCATCATCATTCCTATATCCTGCATCTCCTGGTGTCCATCATCCCAGAGGGTCTCCTCGCCAGCGACGAGAACCATCAGTCGTCTGGACTCCCCAGTGTTCCTCCTCAAGGACTCTAAATCAGTCCAAGAGTTGTAGGTCCTGGGCATCACGCCTGTACGTGACATCTGCTGCATCAGAGCAATAGGAGAAAGGTTTCCGTGTTGGGGTATTGTTTATTGTTTTTGTAAAATCCCACGGGAGGGTTTATGGGCCTGAGCTCCAAGCTCTCAGAGTCAGTCACTGATCCACTATTTTACTGATTTATGGTTTTGCTGTTTCACTGTGTTATTCTTGTATTTCTTCCCCCCATTTTCCCTAGTTTTTCTGTACCTTTTATCCCTAATACACTTACCTTTATTTGCACCATATTATCTTGTCTTCTCTTTATTTTATTATATTTTATGGGTAGCTAAGACCACCGGTGACAGACACGGAAGGGAGCCGAGTCTGCAGCTTCTGAGAAAAGGGGCTTTCCCTGTTATATCTTCCCTCTACCATTTCTCTAGTATTTCCTTTGAAGCGTTACCTTCTTCCCCTTGAGGTAACATTTCTGGCGACCGCGGCAGGACTCTCTTGGGGATTAGTTACCCCATTAGAGTCTTGTTATGCTTTAGCTTGTTTATTTGTGACAGTGACTGTGACGGTCCAATTGACTCGGGGAGGGAATTCGTGTGGAATTGGAACTGTGCCTACTTCCCCCCCTACGGAAGCATGATCCGAGGGAAGGTATAGTGTCCGGGTGAGAGCCCCCCTTCCATTACTCCCTGGGTGAGGGACGGAATTTATTCCGCCCTGGGAAATCCTGTTATTGGCAATAAGGGTTGCAGGGACGCCTGGACCCCTTGCCCAGAAGCAGGTAGCGTTGGCTAGTAGGCCCCATACTAGCACCGCTAGTGTCCGGTTGCTAATAACCGAACACGGAGTGGTACCGGGCCCCAAAAGGGTTGCCACTCTTTCTTTTGGCAAGACAACAGTTAGTAGGGGAGCGGCTGTGGCCTTCTCCCGAAAATTTAGGTTGCCTTTGCCTAGGCCTTAGAGCCGCAGCTGGAAGCGGTCTCTTTTCTAAGGTCCCTCTATTTTCAAACGGTGTAATCTTTTTCCTTGGATTGGGTAAGCAATCTATAACCCAGCAGCAGAAGATGGATCAAGTTTTCAGCCTCCAAGGATGGACGTCCCAGACAAATAAAAACTCAGTGGACTTTAGTGTGGATTTATTTGGAAAGGGCAAAAATCCTTGGAAGAAGGAGTCATTGGCAGGGGTTGATTCCTTGGACAAGTTTTCCACCTTATGGGCTCGGTATTCCACTTGTAAACCTACCCCTAACAAGAAAGCACGAAAATGTGCTCTCATATACGGCTTGGCTATGGTCAGCCGAGAACTGAATTCACAAGTGTCACTGCTTAAACAACAGACAGAGCAAGCACTTGTTGAGAAGCAGCAGCTAAAACAACAAGGTGAAAGGCAGGCTGCCGAAGAGCAACTGGAAACTGCCAAAATAAATAGCCTGACCTTACAGGTTTCCCAGCTCGAACAACAGCTGAGGAATCTTAATACGAGGGTTACAGATGCAGAAACTGCTGCTGAAATAAAAGGCAGAGAACTTCAGGAATCGCAGGCAGTAGTGCGCCAGCTCCTGAAGGAAGCCCATAATGTTAATTTAGGGTCTGTCAATCATGTGGCCTGCAATCGCCGCATTGACAAGCTGCAGAAGCAGCTACAATTGGCCAAGGGTGTTATGAGTGCCATCGAAATGAATCCTTTGGCAGCTTTTAAGTCCGAATTTCAAGAGTCAAGTTCCGACTCGGAAACTGAGGACTCACCACCAGGTCCCTCAGTGGGTAAAAGATTGGAACCCTCAGCACCTCACAGTAGTGAGGAGGCCATGTTGGTAGACAGGGGATGCCCGTTGGCCCCTATTGTAACCACTGTAACCCAATATGATAACAACAGACCCCCAACTGTGAAACATGAAACTAGGGCTTTGACCCCGGAACAAACTAGAGCTTTGGGAAAGCAAATGGGAATTTGTAATAAGGAAACGGTATTGAACTGGCTGGCAAAATTATCAGCAACACCTAATGTCAGCCAGGAGGATATGGTAGCACTCTTAAGGGAATGCATGTCAGCTGAGGATTTTGCAGTATTACCATATGGCATCATGGTGGATACCAATACTGAACAACATACCATATATAAGTGTGTTTTTAAATTGTATTTTCCTTATGACAACCTACTGGGTAAAGCATATGCTGAAAAGCAAATGCCAGAGGAACGACCAGAAAGGTATATGATGCGAAAAAAATTGTTATTCTGGTTAGCTGGTTTGGGAGTCAACCGTGGAGGGGTTATTGATTATGACGTACCTGAATTAAGAGAATTATATGTACAAGGTTTAACACCTAATATCCGGTTGGGAATGGGTCCTGTGGTTGCTCGTGTTACACCAATGGCTGAATTAGAAGGCAGGGCTAGAGAGGTTTACGAGTTACAACAGCTAGCCTACCCTGGTGGAGGAGCTAAGAAAAGGGTGGCAGCTTTCAATAACAAAACCTCTACCGATAAAAGCCAAGGCAAAACTCCAATGCAGCAACAATATAAACCCCCAGAATTTACTAACAAAATGTTCAGTGGCTCTGCTGAGGAAATGAAAATCATGAAAAAGGTGCTATTAAAAAGACTCAGCAAATATGAATCATGGGACAGTCTAGTGAAGCAGAGGTTATCAGCAGAAGACATGTTCCTGAAATTAGCACAATATGAAACATCACAAGGATCAGCAAGTAAGAACTCTAATGCTCCTATAGCATCCACCTCACTCCAACCTAAGTGAGGTGGCCGGGCTTCCCAAGCCCCTGGGTTTGTGGCCCCCCTAGTTAACGACTACTGGGGTAGACCCACTGTAGAAATTCAATTAAAGGGAAGTTTCGGTAGCATTAAACAAAAGACATTGGTAGACACCGGGGCATCTACCAGCCTACTTTGCACAAAAGCAAATTCAATCATCAGGAATATTCCAGTTAAGGATATTAAATCTCTTCAGTCATACAATGGAAAGGAAAGTACTATACCTTTCACTGATTTTATTACTTGTTCTGTAGGACATCTGTCAACCCAAGCTTCCTTTGGTCTACAACAATTAGACGGAAGTGGCATCTTGGGAATAGATCTATTAAGGAAATTACAGATAGTGGTGGACTTACCAAATAACATATTGTGTCAAGTGAAAGATGAAGAGGCGGGTCTTATAATTCCAGCAGCCCATAGGATATATGCGTTTAAGACGCCAGATAAACTGATTCTTCCTGAATGGGAAGAGGACATCAAACTGATTACCCAGAAACATCTCATGGTTTTCGCTCCAACTAAACTCAGTTGTGGAAAAGTAGAGGCTTCTGTGAAGGTAGAAGGACCAGACCCCAAACCACTAAGACAGTATAAGTATTCCATCGAGGCAAAGGAGGGAATTAAACCAACCATCGATGCACTTTTAGAGCAAGGAGTGCTAATCCAATGCCAAAGCATATGCAATTCGCCTATTTGGCCTGTTAGGAAGGCAGATAATAAATCATGGAGACTTACTGTTGATTATAGAGGGCTAAATCATGTTACCCCAAGACTAGCTCCTGTAGTGGCAAAATTCCCTGAGGTGATGGCTTTAATCACAGAAGGTGCCTGTTGGTTTTCTGTATTGGACATTTCAAATGCATTCTTTTCAATACCTCTCCACCCTTCTTCGTTTTACAAGTTTGCTTTTACTTTTGATGACCGACAGCTAACCTTCACCAGGGTCCCACAAGGCTATCATAACGCCCCAAGTCTGTGCCATCGGTTGGTGGCCGCCCTGTGGAAGAATCTGACTTATTCCAGCAACATCATAAGTTACGTAGATGACATCCTAATTGCCACACAGACCAGAGAAGATAATTGTGCTGCTTTAGATGAGGTTCTGGAAGCATTGAAAAAAGCTGGATTCTTAATCAATCCTAGCAAGGCTCAGTTGGTCCAGCAGCAAGTGACTTACTTGGGAGTTCAGCTTGGACCCACAGGCAGAAAACCGGATATTTCGAGAATAGAACTCATATCTAAGCTGCCTGCCCCGACAGATGTAAGCACTTTACGATCATTCCTTGGATTGGTTGGATTTTCAAGGGATTTTATCGAAAACTATAGCGAAAAGGCCAGACCTCTCTATAAACTTTTAAGGAAAAATCAAAAATGGACTTGGGGAACTGAAGAGCAGCAAGCAGTGATGGACCTGAAACAAGCCTTGATGACTGCACCGGCACTTGCATACCCTCAAATCAACCAGCCCTTCCATCTACAACTGGCAACAACCAAGACGGCGATTAGTGCAATATTATTACAACAGAGTGGATCCTCCTTAAAACCAGTGGCATATGGATCTAAGGTCCTTTCAGAAGTAGAAAAACAGTATACAACGTGCGAAAAGGAAGTACTTGCATTAGTTTGGGCCATCTCCCATTGGGAGTATTTAATAGGAATGGCCCCTATTGTACTAAAAACCACCCATACACCAGTGCAATATGTCATATCAGGTAAAGCTAATGCAGGGCGAGTCAGCCACCCTAGACTTGCCAATTGGACACTTGCCCTTCTGAATAAAGAGGTACAAGTAGAGAAGATCAACACACCTATTTCTGCACCTTTCGCACTTTGCCCGCCAATAACTGAGGAAATATATATAAATAATCATGATTGTCCTCTACCTAACATCAAAATTCCAGAAATTGTATCCCCCTTTAAACTTGAATCATGCTATGAAAATGCAAAAGCCAGTAACAGAGAATTATGGGTAGTCGATGGCAGTAGCCTTTTTAAAGATGGGAAGGCTGCTACCGGATATGCAGCACTTCATGTCGCTTCGGACAAGATCTATCAAGGAACCGTGTCATACCATTCTGCACAAGCGGCTGAAGTTGTGGCCATCATAGTGGCTTTAGAAAATGCTGAATCGACTGCCAATATCACCATCTGTACAGACTCTGATTGGGCTATGAGAGCCTTGTTAGACTGGATGATAGTATGGAAACAGCGGGATATGAAATCCTCAGATAATCATCCAGTGGCATATGCTGGCTATCTCATGCATGCATGGAACTTAGCAGAAGCTAGGAGGGGAGATACTTATCTATTCAAAGTAAGAGCACACAGAAGGAATCAGGCAGAGATATCCATATTAAACAGCAAAGTGGATAAGTTAGCAAAGCAAGCAGCGGTAATGGGACCTGAAACAAGATGGGACAAGGTAGAAGCTAATATAAGTGCAAATAAACCTGTGGACCATACAGATCATCAAGATATAGTACAATTGCAAGAACAAGATCCTGAAATTAAGAAGCTGCTAAAAGATGGAAAACACAAAACATACCTCATCACTCGACATACATCTGGTCTAATCATGGCAACAAAAGATAATTATGAAAATACTGATAACGATACCTTGATTCCACTATTAGTGATTCCAAACATATTGCGAAGGGAGTTAATCCAACTGGCTCATCAACAAGGACACTTTGGACTCCAAAAGACTCTACAAAGGCTAGCTACGGTAGGATGTTGGCCTGAGATAATCCGAGATACTGAGCACTTTATTAACAACTGTTTAAGATGCGCCCACAATAATCCTGATATAAGGATAAAAAAGGGACCTCTACTTCATCAACCGGTAGATGGCCCATGGATTCGAGTGCAGATAGACTTTATTGGACCCTTACCTAGAACTAACCGAGGAAATGTATACTGCCTGGTAATAATAGATCCATTTACCAAGTGGATAGAAGGGTACCCAACTAGGAATTGCACTGCAGGTGCGACAGTAAAATTGCTGTTAGAAAATACGTTCAGTCGATTCGGACTACCTCGAATTATTGATTCCGATCAAGGCACGCACTTTACCGGAGAATTAACTAAACAATTGTGTATAGCCTTAGGAATACGCCAAAGATTTCATGTAGCTGGTCACCCACAAGCTTCTGGGTTAGTAGAAAGATCAAACCGCACTTTAAAAACTGCACTAAGGAAGGTAATTGATTCATCAGGAAAGAATTGGGACAGACATCTACCTCTCATTCTGATGGCAATCAGATCCACAGTGAGCGTCCATGGATTCACTCCATATGAAGCACTTTTCGGAAGACCTATGGTAACGCCTGAGCAATGGTGGATGCCAGGAGGGGTACCACCGGACGAGTATAAACCTAGAACGGTGACGGACAATTACATAAAATCAGTGTTAAATACCATATCAGAAGTGCAAAGGGCAGTGGCGGTTAATTTAAAAGGAAATATTCATAAGATGGATCAAAGACTGAACAACAATTTAAAACATTTAGAGTGGAACATAGGGGATCAAGTTCTCTTTAAGTATTTTTCTGAAAAGAACCATCCATTAAGTCCAAGATGGGTTGGACCAGTAACTATCATCAATAAAGCCAGTCCAACAACTTATCAACTAGAATTGAAGACCGGAAAACGTAAAGTACAAAAGTGGTTCCATAGCTCACAATTAAAATTATGGAAAGGAAACATCTGTACTAATCCATCTAGAACAGAAAGTAATAGAACAAGTGATGAAAAACCACCATAAGGATCAACTAATTGTCTTGTTTTCATCCACAGGATGCCGAACAAAGAAAATATGAAGACTACTGGAAAATTTCTGATGTACATAGTTATAACTTGGTTAAGTTTATGGACCTGTAGAAGTTTAATAATTAAGAAAAATGAATACTGGATATGTAAAACACACAGAAAAATATCTTTCATGTATGACCAAGGGAAGGAATTGGAAACACAAAAGGAAAATGAGGAATATGTAAATGAAAGAACCAACACTCAAATGGGAGGAATGGCACCACCTGAAGCTCCTACAAAGCCATTTCCAGAGGATATTTACAGACGCCGGAGGAGACGGGATTTACCACCAACTTTCAATGTAACTCTGAAAGGAAGTAAATTCTTTCCTGTCAAGATGAACGAATATTTAGAATGTCAGGTTAACCCACAAATAATATATCGATGGAGGGATAAAATCCTACCAAATACAAGAAGACGTCAAACACCAAGAAAACAACAAGAAAGCTCTACAAAAAGTAGTACAACAATGGTACCTCGAGCGACTACTAAAAAACCAGTTAATGTTTTCAGAATTGGCTATCACGGAAGAGGGAAAAGAGAGGCAAACGATCATAAAAATTGGGAATGGGTAACCCTTAGAGCTTATAAGGTCATGGAACGTTGCTACCTAGATGTTTTTGAGTATGCTCGGAATCAGTCGGTTATATTACCTGATACTGTTACCACCCACAACCCAGTACAGCGTTTTGGACCTATACGTCCAGGATATGGTTGTACGTGGAGTATGCCTGAAGTGATGTTTGACAACTGCCATAAAGACCTCTATCAATGTGTTGTATTTGACATCTTATCTCCTTCTTTAGTTAAACCCGGAAAATTGAACATATCCATAAAAATGTACCATCAACAAACCCATATAGATTTTGTAAATATTTCCATAAAACCTCCTAATCAGAATACTACCATATTAAGATTAACCTGTAATTCCTCTTTGTTGGGCTATAACATTTCATTGAAACAACATACTACCTCAAGATATTGTATATCGGACAATGATATAAATAAATTCAGGGAATTGTGTGTAATTAATTATACTATAAATATTATGGTCAATCATTCTGGACTATGGACTGTGAGAGGCCCGCTGGAGTTTGAATATACAAAGGAAATACATGTGGTAACGCCCCCTCCCATTTATCATGTAGGACCACTAACCATTAAAAAGGACGTAACCAGAACTTTAATGATAGATCCTCAATATTCAATCAAAAGGATTATCATGCCTCTACAATTATCTATAGCATCAGTATATAATCAATGTACCCTATATACAGAGCCACTTTTAGTAGGATGGAGAGCCTGGGTTCAAGGAGTGCTCCCTCCTTCTTCCAACTCATCTACTAGGCAGAAACGTGATTTAGTGGCAAAGGTGCTAGGGGGAATTGGAGCTGGATTAAGCGTATTAAATACAGTAGACCAACAAATACTAGCAAATCGAATTGGTCAGGTAGGTCATGATGCCGCCTCCCTTGCCGAACCACTGACTTCTGCATTTCATGCTCTAGGAACTACAACATTTGACATCACTAAAATTCTTCCGTATTGGCTTAAAATTCAAGAGCAAGACCACCTGCGAATACTGGGAGCATTAGATATTCTCCAATCTAATATCTCAGAAGCCCTAGCATGTGTAGAAGCTCAGCAATGGTTGATAACGGTAGCCAAGGCTATCATCAGAGATGGTTTTAACCAGCAGTTACCTTTGGAATTGAAGAAAATCATCTACGAGGACGCCAATGATTTTGAGAAAATACATCACCAATGGTGGCAATTATTGACGTTCACTTACTTCCAGCACAACGATACGATCATGGCCTTGATTCTTACTTTAAAATCAGCTAATCAAGAAACCATATATCCTCTTGTTGCTTTGGGGATATATGCTAACCAGTCCCTACTAGTCCCCATAGAAGAACATAAATGGGTACATGTTAACGCTAATAATTCATACGTCCCTATAAATCTGCAAGCATGTGTCTATCAGCCCAACTTGGGATATACCTGCACTACCCAAGTGTGGGAGGAGGATTCCACGTGCCTAGATCCTGTAGAGGGCACTTGCTCTTATGAAGTGTTTCACCATTCCCTCAGTAAAGCCTCTGCCATAGTACAAGTGAATTCTGGTTGTTTTGTATCCGAAGTTTATGTCCATATTTCTTAGTTAATAATTTGTATAAAGTTAATAATTCAGGAATAGGAAATGTATGTATATGTAAGGTCATACAGTTAATGGGTTGTGATATCAATGTATCCGTACATAATGTATATATCAAAGAGATGTTCAATGAATATAAATTGTACAATACGTTGACACCCATCCATGTTGGAGCAAATCTGGAGGTTATTCAAAAATTGTTACACCATGAAAAATTAGCTCAGTATTTGAATAATTTGAAATTGGAAGGAAGTAAAACTATTCTCACTGTGCAACATTCTATCTCCGAGATTAAACAAATTACAAAAAAGATTAAGGATGAAACCACCTCTGCTCATTGGTGGGAATCTATCCTGTATACCGACATGGGAAGTATAAGATCAATGTGGTATATTCTTCTACATCCAGTTGTGGTTGTTTTAATTATTCATAAGAAAGCAAGGAGAAAGTATAAACAAGTTCCTTTTAATATTTCTGGTTGGAATGCTCTGTAAATATTTATCATATGCATTGTTGTAATTCATGTTATTAATGTTTGATGTTGTATTAAATTGTTTGGAACCTTTTGTCCATAGTTAAGGAAAAAGGTCCCAAGGAGGGGATATGTTAGATGAAATGTACTGTTTCACTTAGCTATTAATAAGATGTTTTTAAAATACTGAAGTGAATCACTGACTTTAAAACTGAAATTCAAAATGGAGTACATGAACTCTAACTTTGAACTCCATCTCTGAGAGGGGACTTATTTTGCTACACAGACTCTAGCTTAAACCAGTCAGAACCGGTTTTTCCCGCCAAATCCAACCCTCAGTGTTCCATCACCTCAGAAGCATTCCATCACCTCAGAACTCTTCCCGCCAAAAAGGCTTTATAAGGTCTTGTTCAGCGCCTGCGCGGGGCTGTCCATTCCAGCGACAGTTTGTACACGGTCGGGTCTTCGCAGAGCTCCAGAGCTGAGTTCGAAGAACAACATCTATCCCGTAGTGTGTTTGAGGAAGAGGAGTCCTGTCATCATCATTCCTATATCCTGCATCTCCTGGTGTCCATCATCCCAGAGGGTCTCCTCGCCAGCGACGAGAACCATCAGTCGTCTGGACTCCCCAGTGTTCCTCCTCAAGGACTCTAAATCAGTCCAAGAGTTGTAGGTCCTGGGCATCACGCCTGTACGTGACATCTGCTGCATCAGAGCAATAGGAGAAAGGTTTCCGTGTTGGGGTATTGTTTATTGTTTTTGTAAAATCCCACGGGAGGGTTTATGGGCCTGAGCTCCAAGCTCTCAGAGTCAGTCACTGATCCACTATTTTACTGATTTATGGTTTTGCTGTTTCACTGTGTTATTCTTGTATTTCTTCCCCCCATTTTCCCTAGTTTTTCTGTACCTTTTATCCCTAATACACTTACCTTTATTTGCACCATATTATCTTGTCTTCTCTTTATTTTATTATATTTTATGGGTAGCTAAGACCACCGGTGACAGACACGGAAGGGAGCCGAGTCTGCAGCTTCTGAGAAAAGGGGCTTTCCCTGTTATATCTTCCCTCTACCATTTCTCTAGTATTTCCTTTGAAGCGTTACCTTCTTCCCCTTGAGGTAACAACGTGCTGCCCCTCTCCGAAGTGGCCGCCCCAAACACCTGCTTGATAAGCTGGTGCCTGGAACCGGCCCTGGTTCTAAGGAAGCATTTAATGTAGGGATTTGTACAAAACTTGCTTTTCTTGAACATGTGAGAACATTATACTACAGAGGCTTGATCATTTTTGCTAGGACACATACACAATAAAGCCCTTCTGGGCTACAGCCACTCAAGGCTATGTTGCATTGGTTTAACATGGTAGTTAAACTATGGATTTTGAACCAACCAGTAGAATAAGATTTTTAAGGTTAGGCTTGACAACGCCCCGGCTGGGATCATTTAGTTGGGGATTGGTCCTGCTTTGAGCAAGGGGTTGGACTAGATGACCTCCTTCCAAGGTCCCTTCCAACCCTGATATTCTATGATTCTAAGTTCTATTTGCTGCCTTCTCTTTTGGGGTCCACAAAAGCAATAATCATTTCATCCAAGTATTCATTTTAAAGGTGTTTGGCCCCAGATGGACAACTGATCTGGCAATAGCGGACCTCCTTTAACATATAGAGACAGCTGAAGATCCAGTGCCAGGTTAATCAGGCCTGAGAGCCATAGCCTCTTCAACTAGAAAGACAAACAGTATCACAGCCCTGACCTCATTCCTATCTTTCATTTTGTCCTTTATGCCATCCTGGGGAACACTGGGACTGAAGTGAATCAGAGAGATCCCTTTTAAATCCACCCCCCACTCAATAAAAACCTTGATTCTGGATATTCGTCAGTTTTGGAAGCAGAGTATTCACCAAATCTTTGCCAATGGATGAGATACAGAGGGGATACCTGGTATTACAATTTCAGAATCATATGAATTCCAGACCTCTGAAGTATGCCTGTGTAGGAGATCAGAATTCAGAGCTGGCTCCATTAATGTTCAGATTTCTGTTTCCGTGACACCTCTTGTTTTCCATTATGGCAATCTTCATCAACTGTTAACATTCTTCTGAGAAGAGACCTTGATAGCATTCATCCTCAACCCAGGCCTATGATTGACTTCCCTGGCACTGAGTAACAGAGGAGTAGCCGTGTTAGTCTGAATCTTAAAGGTGCCACAGGACCCTCTGTTGCTTTCCCTGGCACTGTATGTGTTTGCTCTGAATCCAAGCCTTGCCACCTCCCACCACCTGCAGAAAGAAGTCAGGCAGGATTGGAAAAGAACTGATTCTGGGACCAGCAGCTCCCCTTTCTCCGTGAGAGTAGTGAAGCCAGAAGGGCAGTACGCCAGATGTAAGATTGGGCCTGTGCCATCTGCCAGGCCTCTGTCTGTGGAGCACACCCACCTCTTCCCCCTCCTACAGAGGGCACCACACACAGCACTGATCCTGACAATGCTGTAGAGTGTGGTATGGGCCCTCCTTCAGGCTAAGTTCTCCCCCTTGCTGCCATGTCTATAACAGCCTTTGTAACAGAATCCACTCGCTACTGAGTGCCCCCTCATGGCCAGGCATGACATAGCAGCTCCTCATGGGCTAGCATCCCCTGTTGACAGTTGCTATGGTGGCAGGCTGGGTCACAGTCTTTTAGTCCACCGCTTCCAAGGTCACAGTTGTCCAAACTAAACTACAAACTATCTTTAACAGATACAAAACTTCCACCCTCTCTGGGGCTCTTCTTCAGCCAGTTTCTTACCCAGTTATTCAGGGTCTCTCCAAGGTCTCCCTTCCTAGAGCGCTTTCCTGCCTGATAATTCAGGGCCTGGCACAAGACTTCTTGCTCCCTGCAGTCTCCTCCTCCCTCCAGCCTTTCTCCAAGTTGGCCCCCTTAGCACTTAACACTGGCTCCTCTTGTATAGGAATCAGGTGATTCCTGTCTCAGGTGGAGTCCATTCTGTAATCAGGGCTGACTTAGTCCCAGGCTCTCCAGCCCATGGGGCAAGCCTGTTACAATCCCCCTCCCTGGGATTCCTATTTATATCCCAGGCTGAAATCTATCTAGTCATGTGGATTCTATACAACAGAAAGGGATGGAGCATCTTGAGAGCCCATCCTATTCCCCCCACCCATACTTTTCTTGAAAGAATGAGAAGGGACCTATGTGGAGGAAGGAAAACAGAGAGATCATAATCTACTAGAAATATTTGCAGAGTAATCTCTGAGCTCAATTTTGTTCCTTGCTCTGAAGCAGGATTATGGGGACAAACTGCCAAAGAGGAAATAAATGAATAATAAATCAGAGTGGGTTTCCCCTGCTCACGTTCACAGAGTGCTGCAGAGCAGATCAGTGCCAAAAAGCTAAGGCCATAGACATGGGATGATTCCTGTAGGTGTGCATACACATACCCACACAAAGGGAATTCTTCCTCCTTAGGGAGAAAGGCTAACACTGCAAATCAGAGTTAGAGAATCAAATAGAAAAACATATTACAAACCCACCACAGGATACTCTTTCAGGCAAAAGTGTACTGAGTATTATGAAACTGCACTTAGGCAGTCTGCAAATACCCTAGGCAGCTTATAGCTATATATTCTCTTCATACACCCTGGGAAGGTGCACTAGAGGATAGGGTTTTCCTACCAGACCAACAAATTTGGGAAAGTATCAGACTGTCATCCCCAGCTGCCACTGGAGGTTACCATTATGACACTCCTTAGGGGTGCCCAGTGTTGTGAGTCATCTCACCATTATCTGCCCTTACTGTGAAGTTGTGGAGCAGCTCCCTGAACCATCAGTTTCTGATAGCACAAGCACTGTCTTCCACAGGCCTCATTCTCTCAGTGCAGATAACGATAGTCTTTGGAGCGTGCCCTGCAGTGTCTAGCCTCTTCTCCACTGAACATTCATAGAATTACCACATGTTCTGTTCCCAAAGGAACGGAATGCATCAGCTTCTAAGATTCAATTCAGGACTGTCACCTTGCTTAACATCGCAGCACTTACATTAATTTACAGTGAAAACAAAAATAAGTTTATTATCAAACAAGCAGAGATTCAGGTAATAGTGAGTAAAAATATTGGAAACAAATGGCTGCAGATAAAATGAAATCATAAAACACTTTCTGGACACTAAACTTTAACAATAACTTTTATCTCATCGAAAGTTCTCTCAAGCCTGCCTAAGACCCTGTTAACATACAGCAAAATCACTGTCCTTTTATGACCTCAGTGAAGGGTGCCTGGGTGTCTTCTCTGCCCCGCAAACATAGTGGAACAAACCTTTGAAGTACACATTAAAATAAGGTGCTCTCCCTCACTATTTTTCTCTTCCTGTTGATTTCTTTCTGAAGTCCTCGCAATCCTTCATTTGCATTCAGTTCAGACTATGAATGAGACAATATTCAATTTACATGTAAACGGATGGATAAACATCTCTTGTCCCCCAGGAAATCAGTTTTTTGCCTTTGCTTGTGACCAGTACCTTGATACAGACTTTAAGAACATATGTTCAATATTATATACATAACTCCTTACACAGTATCTGTACGTACATTTTACAATGATATTGGTGACCAGTGTGACACTGGCGTTTATTTGAGTCCTCACGTGACTCTCTTTGGTGAACTAGAATGTTCATGCCAGACCCAAGAGATCCCTTGTAGTGTGTTTGAACCCATTTCCAATTGGTATTAAGAGGTTCTTGGGTCACAATCACACTCTAATATCCAGGTTGTTGTTCCCAGCTTCTATTGCAGGTTGCCATGCCTCACTGCCACCTCCTCTTCCTCTGCTCAGCAGTTGTCTCTGCTGAGCAGAGGGAGTGATGAGCGGGACAAGTGTCCCAGATGTGGAAGAGCTGGCAGGCAGTAAGGAGCTGCTTGGCTCACCATTAATTTATTTCTACCCTGGCCTCAATTTTATAAGGCCAAATGTTTCCTTACTGTGAATCAGTGAAAATTCAACCTGCTGTCCCTATTGAATATGTGTGTGGCTATTTTACGCAACACTGTAGGGGGCCAAACTGTAGGCAGGCTGAAGTACCATTGTATCAGATTCATTGACCTTAGCACAAAGAAGCAAATGGAGTCTCTAGTAGTCTCTGGCAGACAACAAGATAGGAGCTGTGTCGTCTCTGGCTGCTCCAACCTGCACAATGGTAGCCAGCCCACCTTCTGGTCACGGAGTCTTTCTCACACTCAGCTAACATATTCCAGCAATGTGCAGACTCTCCGGTTATTTGATCTGTTTGTCAGCTTGGGCTCTTGGTCCAGTCCCCACAGTCTCTGTATTTCCCTCCAGCTCTGGTTAGGCAGGCAGACTCACTTTTGAGTCTAGTCTCTGTGTTGCTCTCTGTGGGAGCTGCTGAGTGTGAGGGATCATGAGTCTCAAAACCAGATCTGCAGGCCCCAGACTGCAGCCACCTGCCAGTAGCTCTCTGGTACCAGCAGGGAGTGTGGACTGGTGGACCCTAGCTCACCAGATGCACCACCCACTAAAGCTCCTGATGGGAGGGGATGTCTGGCCTCTCTGATTGGCTCAGGATCACTTTTTAAACCAGAAGGAGGCACAGGAATTGTCTGAGCAACTAGGTGGGTCACTGGCTGGCTGCTAGATTGGACACTGCCTTGTTCCAGATCCCTATTTCTACACCTCACGCTGGCTACTGACTCTGGCTCCAACCTTTCACTTGACTCCTGACTTTGACTCTGACCCTTGGCTTGACTCCTGACTCTGTCTCCAGCTCTGATCCCTGGCTCTGGTTCCTGGCGCCTGACTCCTGTTCTGACCCCCACTGTTCTGACCACTAGGTCTCACTGCCTATGTCCCAGTCCAAGACACTGAGCTGCTCCCGGAAGCCCCCAACCTGACAAGGGGACTACGATGGAAATTCTACACAGTCACCTATCCCCAAAACCACTGGAGATTACAGAGCATTTTGTTTTTATAAACAATATCAAAAGACAATGAAACAATTTCTGAACATATGGCTGAATTAAGGAAATTAACAGAGCATTGCCAGTTGGACGAGAGTTTAAATGATGCATTAAGGAACCAGTTAGTGTAGTATGTAAAATGAAGTAGTGCAAAAATGGTTATTGACTGAAGCTGATTTGACTCTCAAATGTGCTCTAGAAATCACTGTATCAATGGAGACAGCTAATTAAAGATGCCAGGGAGCTGCAACAAGTAATAAAGCATGATGTGGACTAAACTCAAAGACCGAAATTTTGGACACCCCAGTATTATTTTGGAATTTTTATTTTCTTTGTTTTAGAATTGTAATAATTTTCAATGACTTGTGACCCCACTGACTGCCTTATTGACATTTCCCCCTCTCCCCCCCCCCCTTCCTCAGGGGTTGCAACCCACCAGTTGGGAAACACTCTTCTAGTGCTATGTATTGCTGTGCGGTAGATCCAAGTTCAAATTTCATTTTTGGCCCTTCACTTTCTGAATGGCAGAGCTGAAACTACTCAGCCCTGAAGGTAAGAGTATGTTTCATAGCTTTGCAGTGGTTCTTCTTAAATGTTCTACAGAGTTCAAGGTCAATCTTACCTCTGTACTTCCCTGTCTACTTCTGGAGTTCTTTCTCTTTCTCAGTCACAAAGCCAGTGAAAGACCTCTTCTGTTCCAATCTCATTTTAAAAACCTTCCTTTTCACTTTATTATCCAGAGTCTCATTAAATCCCACCCTGCTCCATACTATACTTGAATGGGGGACAATGATATTTATGTACAATAGTACCTCTTATAAGTTACAGCTTTTCTTTTCCTTTGGTCTATCTCTCCACCGTTTTGCATAGTTATTTGTATAAAATTTGCTGTACCTGATTTAATAAAGCCTTATACCATAGTATTTCATCTTATACTGTAAAGCGTTGTAAGATATTTTGCATAAAAGACAATACATAAAAATAAAGATAATTGAATGGAAACAGTAATGGCATTGTCATTCTTGCTTATGAAATTCCCATGGCTAAAATAGCAGTGATAACGCAGCTCAGGACTGAGGTACGTCAACAAAGCTGTTAGGCAATGCTTACACAGAACCTGTGCATAAAATCTAACTGAGATGGGTCATCAGTCTCTTACTTGTATGATCAGTTAAATTTATTTGATAAATTAAGCATTTTGAGTCAGGGTCCTCGTGATATATAGAACAATATATTTAAGTGAAGAAAATAATCATAGAAAAATCACCCTGCCAGAAAAGTTATTATATTCCTGAGTAATGTCATAGCAAACAAGAAACTGGTGATTTGTCTTGCTCCTCCATTTTACAATAGTAAGTAGTGTGCTGAAAGTCATGTTGTAGGACAGTTGTCCTTAACATTTCTGAGTAATTTACCAATCAGAACAAAACCTTAGCTGTACCAGCCTCCACCTGAGTTGTGCGTATTCTAGAAATAGAAGCAGCAGGGCCCAGCACATAGGCTTGTCACAGCAATCTGATCCTGCAACTAGTCACATTGTGTAAAAGAGTGTGATGAGATGTAACAGCCCTGTACAGGTAAGGGTTAAGGAGCAACTCTGGACGCAGGAAGCCAGGCCCTCTGACCTCTGGTAGACATGCTCCCAGAGACGTGCAGATTAAAAAGGGAGCAGCTCAGCTCAGTCTGGGCTGATTGAGGAGGAGAGCAATTGGGTGCAGCAGCCTCTTGCCAGGAAGCTGCCAGGGCTCCATGCGGCCAGGACCAAACCTTGTAGCCAAGATATGGGAGGCTCTTTGACCACGGGAGTCGTGGGTGATGACTTGCTGTTGCCAGCAGAAGAGACTCCAGAGATGACCAGAGAGGAATACAGGAAGGACCCCCAGTACAACCCATGACGACACTGGAAAGAGCAGAACAAAGGTAGGAAGCAACCCAGGGAATGTGCTTCAGGTAGCAAACAGTAGGACCCACACACGGTGCTACTGTTTTGAAGGGCCCTGGGTTAGAACCTGGTAAAGTAGAGTGGGCCCAGGTTCCCCAGCTCCTCCCTGCCACTGACACATCCTGAAATGTAACTGCTAGGCCTTGGGACTCTTGCCATCAGGCGGTTCTGCTGACCCAGAGCATACAGCCAACCCCAGAAGTCACTACCTACAAAATCATGAACGGTATGGAAAAATTGACTAGGGAAGTGTTATTTACTCCTTCATATAACACAAGAACTAGGGGTCACCTGATGAAATTAATAGGCAGCAGGTTTAAAACAAACAAAAGGAAGTACTTTGTCACACAATGCACAGTCAACCTGTGGAACTCATTGCCATGGGATGTCATAAAGGCCTAAAGTATAATAGGGTTCAAAAGTAGATAAGTTAATGGAGGATAGGTCCATTAATGAATGGGTATTAGCAAAGTCTCTAAACCTCCAACTGCCAGAAGCTGGTACCGGATGACAGGGGATGGATCACTCAATAATTGCTCTGTTCTGTTCATTCCCCCTGAAGCACCTGGCATTGGCTACTATTGGAAGACAGGATACTAGGCTAAAAGGACCATTGGTCTGACCGAGTATGACCATTCTTATGCAGTTGCATGAGTAAGTGTTCCTCAAGATAAGGTTTAAAGAACTGAGGCCTAAGGTTTGAAGAGGGACCCTTGAGTACCAGACACAAGATTATAATGTTACCAGATGTGTCCATTACTTTGGGGTATGCTCATTTATTCGGGTTACTCCTCTGGGGAAGGGGATTCTGTAATCCTGTCAATGTACTGCTTGTGTCACTTGTGTTTACATATGGAGCTCTACTTCTCCCTTCTGCAAGTCCCCTCCCAATGGAACTATCCTGCAGGACCTAGGGTCCCTAGGGCTGGGTTACTCCCACCCCAAAACCGGATAAACACCCACACACCCACACGTACATTAACAGAGCAAGTCTGAGCAGACAGGGTCAATCAGCACTGTCAAGCTGACCCCTTATATGTCTTTGGACTCACTGGGCTGGAGGAAGCAGCACTTTCAAACTGACTCTCCTTATATGCCCCTGGGCTCCATGGACTGGGTCAGGCAGCACTTTCAAGCTGTTACCCTTATGCGTCCCAGTTTCAGCACGTCACTATCCCCATTCCCCCAACACAATTGTACTGGCAGTAACCTACTTGATGAGCAAACCCCACAGTATTTTGGGCACTGCAGGGATCTTTAGCTTAGGTAAAAGAAGCGTTGCTGTAGAGCGAATGGGGGAAGCTAAAAACACAAAAGAGTAAAGTTCAGTAAGAGAGAGAGAAGCAACCAACTTAACCATAAAATTTATTTATTGAATACTAATGATAACTACACAAGGAGAGGAGTACTTGTGGCACCTTAGAGACTAACTAACGTGCCACAAGTACTCCTGTTCTTTTTGAGGATACAGACTAACACGGCTGCTACTCTGAAACCTACACAAGGAGAGCTAAACCAACATAACATACATTATTAAAGGTTAATACTTTAGGTAGAAAGGAAAACAGAGAGAAAGAGGGGGGGATATCACCCACCCCCTGAGGCTTGAACTGGTCGGGGTTCCCAGGTGATGGTGGTAGCGAAGGGTCCTGAATGCTGGAGGCAGGCAGAGCCCCCAGCACGATCAGTCAGAAGAAGATGGAGTTCCAGTGGAACTGATGCATAGTTTGGATCTAAGCATCAGAACCCTGACTAGAGGGTGAGTAGGGATTTTTGTAGAGAAAATACAATTGTTCACGGGAGAACACTAGATTTGTTTATAGGTAAACTGATGACTCAAGGATTTTCTTTAGGCTAGACAATAGGAGCTGATCACTCTTGGCTATGGGTGGTGTTTTTTTCCAGGGAGCTCACAATGCAGCTAGGCTGCTTCAGTATTTGGATATCAATTAAGGATTCATTACTAGAATTGGTCTGATAACTGCTGAGTTGGGTGTGTGCAGGCGTAGGTTCATTAGCATCTGGAGCAGAGTTTCCCATTATGCAATGCTTCCCTGCTTTTTCTGGTCCCAGAATTCAGTGTGGTTCTCTGTTCTCCATTCTGTATGTAAACTGAGATGTCTTCCTGTCCCATCTTTCATGCAGATGAGGCTAGGGGAATTGTCTCTGTTCTCCATTCTGTATGTTAATGGAGATGTCTTAATCTTGTCACCCTTGTCTAGGTGTGTCTCCCAACGCCCTTCACTGTTCTCTGCAAATTTTTTTCCTCTGATGGGTTTTGATTTAAGCAGAGGCTGGGGGTGGGGGGTGTCTTTCAGGAGTCAGGCTGGATACTGCACCCTGGTTCCCCAAGAACACAGAGGTGTCTGGTATCAAGTCCCCCCGTTGATGGGGTGCTTGCGCTGAGCGAGTATCCCCATCACCACTTTCCTCCGTGGTACCGGGTCTGATCTTCCATCCATTGCAGCCGCTGCATCAGTCGTTGTATCCAACAAACCAGCAAAACCAGACCATTTGCTAGTATAATTTGGAAACCAATGATCACCACAATGGAGTGAAGCATGATATTCAAAAAACCTGTTGCACTGGGGCTCCACCCAAGGAAAATCACCCACCAAGAGTGATGGCCTTTGTTTTTACCTTAATGGCAATGAGACCCATTCCCAGTGAAATGGGAAACCTCCTTGTAGAGCTCAGGATAGACATTTAAATGTTGTACAGTCCATATAGGCACAGTAAACTTAATATCACAACTAACAATGGTGGTTACATTATAGAAACAGTGATTAACATAATGCACCATGGGTTGGACCCAGTGTCCATTAATTAATACAATATCACATCTTGTTTTTACACACACACACATGCTTTACCAACATAGAAAATAACAGACCCCTCTTCCTGGACAACATCGAAGGAACAGTGAGACTTATTCCCAGGTTACCCATTCATTCCAACCCTTATGGCTAGTTCCAATCAAGGGAGCAGGTGCAATGTGAATTTAAACCAAATTGCTGGCATGAGCTTGTCACCATGTGTGCCCTTTAATGGAATTACCCAGTCTGGGGGACCTTGCTGAATCAAGTCATGTCCAGCTAAAGTCCATCTTAGCGGTTCGGGTTTACGAGGAACTGTGTGATATTGTTGCCTGCTGGTGTGATCAGAGACAGCTGCAGTTTATCCGGATAATGGAAGTGTCTGAGTTCCAATGACAATGATGACACATAGGGGCATGGTTGTTCCCCAAACAGCGGAGGAAACCTGGGCTACCCTGCACCTTCCACCACCCAGGAGGCTGTCACTGGGTGTGTTTGAGGGTGTACGTCCTGTTCGAGACCACAATATTTGTGTTTGGGGGCCACTACTCTAGTGTACCACCTGATTTATTTCATTGCAACTCTCAACTTTCAGGAGGATGTTAATGATTACCTCATATCTTTACCCATTAAAAACTAATCTGAGCTCTTTGCTAGTTTTCTGTTCAGAAATCAAAGTTCTCATCAGTTACTCATCAATTCGCTCATCTGTTTGTCCTATGCAAGACAATTTCTTTGAAGAATGAAGGATGATTCCAAGTCTGCTGATACTGTCACTCTGGGGAGTATGATTCATGCAATAATCTTCCTTCCTTTTCTTTTTTCTTTTATTTGCTGGAACAGTGAAATATCCTTTACATATTTTTCATCTTAAAACATTCTTCCTACCACACTGCAATAATTCATTACACTCCTAAATCCTTCTTTTCTTACCTTTAGAAAACACATTTACCAATGAAAAAAAATCCTCTAAGTGAAAATATATAATATTCCATTCTATTATTGTAAACATCTAATCTTGCCAAGGTCCCCATCCTTTTTTCACTGTCTCTACCTTTTGTGAATGAGCTCTTCCTACAACAAAATAAGGCTAATCATTAATAATAGTTCTTAATAATTCCTTTTATCTAAGGCTCTCAAAGCTCCTTAAAAACATTGTATTTTCCTTTTTTCAGTAGGGAAGATTATTTAACATGCTCAAAGACCTACAGTGAATCAATGACATTCAGGACAAGTTATCCTGATTCCCAGTTCCCAGCTAGAACATGATTCCTTTTTAGTAGAACCCATCAGAGATATCTATGGGGACAATACAGGATTGAGTTAGTGGAGTATTTATGGCCTGGTCCACACTAACCCCCCACTTCGAACTAAGGTACGCAAATTCAGCTATGTTAATAACGTAGCTGAATCCGAAGTACCTTAGTTGGAACTTACCGCGGGTCCAGACGCGGCAGGCAGGCTCCCCTGTCGATGCCACGTACTCCTCTCGCCGAGCTGGAGTACCGGCGTCGACGGCGAGCACTTCCGGGATCGATCCCAGAAGATCGATTGCTTACCGCCGGACCCGGAGGTAAGTGTAGACGTACCCTATTACTACTCCAAAAGGGAAGAAGCAGGGGAATGAGCTGCTACTGATGGTGGTTCTACTTCAGAGCAATTCCTAAAATCATGAAAGGATGTTTCTCCTTACTCTCAAAGTTGTGAGCTCGAGTAGCAACCTGTATCCTTTCAGAGACCCTTCTGTGTGCTTGCCTCACTTGCTGCACCTTTTACTGCATATAATTCATAAAAATAAAAATATAATATTGTACTGAACCTGCTGGCTCATTACCAGCCAGGTTCCCCTCCACCCAGGCTGGGCTGAGCTGGAGGGAAAGAATCTAGCCAGTGCAGGACACTGTGTTAACCAATTCAGTGTCTATCCAGTAAAGTGCTCCATAATTCCTAGGGTACAGGAAAAGGAAGTAACATCCTGAGGTCAGAGGGGACCAGGCTCAAGAGAGATCCAGAGGTGTGTGTAAGGCTGAATGGACTTTAATACTTTGACTTGACACATTTAGTAAAAAATTTTCTTGAAGAAAAAATCAATTCACAACGTATTTTGGTGTGCTTTGCAGTGTTGCCACCGCACATGTGCAACATGGTTTTGGCCTCTACTGTAGGAGCTCTTGTGAAAACTTGATAAATTCCTGCCTTAGTGTGATTTGGGGTGGGAGGGGGGAGGCAGAAGAAGGGGGGACTCCCTCCTTCACATAATGTCCAATAGTCTAGGTGAAAATTCACCAAGTTGTAATTTAGGAGATTGAATTCTAGTCCCAGCTCTTCCAATGATCGTTGTTCATAATTCTGTCCTTCATAACCTCATACGTCTACTGTAGGGGAGGTAATGATCATTCTCCCATTCTACAGATAAGACAACTGAAAGCGTGTTTAAGGTTACTTCCAATGGAGCTGGGAATAGAAGCCAAGTCTATAAAATAGCAGACCCAAGTCGGGTATGTCTACACTTCAAAGTGGGATGTGTGTGTGCAGTTTACCTGTGCTAGCTGTGATTGAGCTGCTGTACTAAAAAAAAGAGTATAGACACAGCAGCAGACACAAGGCATGTATCTGAAGTGACAAGCCTTTTCTGCCTATGGTTGCCAACCCTCCAGGATTGTCCTGGAGTCTCCAGGAATGAAAGATAGCAATGTTTGTTAAAGTAGAGGTGTCCTGGCATTTAGCAACCAATGCCATGAGGCAGTGTGCCTCGGTTTTCCCTTCCACACAGCAGTGTAGGCCTGTTATGCTTTTGCTGCTGTGTGAAGCTTCCAGCCTGTTTACAGGTATAAGCTGAAAAGCAACATGCTTGTGGCACTGTCTTGTCACCATCCCTAGCATGTACAAAAGTTTTTTTCACAAATCAGGTATGTCCCACATCTTTAGAGCATTTACCATTAGTATTAACTCTTTTGTCTTGACCCCTAGATGAAGTAGGAAAAGACACAAGATTAATAGCAAATCTACGGCGGACAGACTCTGCTCACACAATTTAGCTTGTTCAGTGTCTATTGCATTTCCCAATTCCTTTGTGTACCATTGTAGGTGCTCTGATATAGATTCTTCTGCCTCTTTGGAGAAGGCTCTCAGTTCAGGCATGTGTTTGAGGCTTTGGCAAGGAAAGGGTGCACTGCAACCATGCCTGCCCTCGGCTCCTCCCTCTGGAATTTCTTTGGGTTGGACCCCACCCCCTTGTGAAGCTTCCCAAATGCAAAGTTCTTCTCCCCCCAGCCTTGAAGAGAACGTGTTATCTCTCACAAGGGTAGCAGGAACAACATTCTTTAATGGAGTGCTTTGAATTGGTAAGATCCCCTCGGTCACCCCACTCTTTGTTCCCCACAGGTCAGCTGGGTGGACTCTCCCCTCCAGGAGATCTGACCCCCAGTCTTCCCTCAAAACCTGATTCATAGGTGAGGAGGTCTGGCATTTTAGATGCAGATTCTTCACCCTCCCCCTGGAGAAAAGCCTCCCTACAAAAGGTGGGCAGTGCCTCCGGTCCCCCTTTCCAGTGGGGTAGCCAGGTGGAGGGAAGAGGGAGAGTGGGGGAAAAAAAGGCGCCACCCGCTGCGGCACTTT
This sequence comes from Chrysemys picta bellii, assembly GCF_011386835.1. NCBI lineage: Eukaryota > Metazoa > Chordata > Testudines > Emydidae > Chrysemys > Chrysemys picta. Next base: position 40,660,998 of record NC_088793.1, on the reverse strand, counting down.
TACTGACGGGGCAGCGCTCCGGGTCTTCAGCGGCACCTCGGCGGCGGGACCTTCACTCACTCCGCAGGTCTTTGGCGACATTTCGGCGATGAAGTTTCAGTGCCGCCGAAGACACCCGAAGCGAGTGAAGGTCCCGCCGCTGAAGTGCCACTGAAGACCTGGAGCGCCGCCCCGTCAGTAAAAACACCGCAGCGGGTGACGCCATTTTTTCCCCGCTCCTTGGTGAGTACAATTAAAAAGGCGACACTTGTGCTCCCCCCCCAGCTACGCTACTGCCCGTGTCACCTTCTGTCTGGACTTCCCTCTCTGGGCTCCCCTCAGAGGCAGACACTCCTGTGTCTCCCAAAATGGAAGGTTACCCTGGTCCAGCTGTGGGCTCACAGCTACCAGCTATGACAGAACTTTCATGGGAAAAGCAAAATCCTTCCCCTCCCTCCCGCTTTCACTCAGGTTGGGCTTGCTTCCAGCCGCTTTGCCACACTGCCTCTCAAAAAGAACATCCAAAATTACGTATGTAACACACACTGCAGCTACATGTTACTATCTAGTGACTAAACCACATATAGGAGTTTATGACTCTGCTGTTGTCTCCATACTAGCAGACCTGGTTCTTTAGCACAGGTGACATAGATTCATGCTGTTGCATCTAGAGAGCCTGGATTCAGTCCCCATAGACAACCCCCAAAAAGGTGTCTGTGGGTACTCTCTGTAGCCATTAGAACACACTCTCCCAGAAATCCTGATACCAATTGTCCCACCACTGTTTCACTACTAGTTGTATAACCATTGGCAAAGTGCATTTTGAGTTTCCCCCTAGAGGTTGAAGATATCGATATGTTTTTACCCTACCACATACTGCTGAAGCAGAGGAGGTTTGTACTGTGGATTTGAAGATAGAGAGTCCAAAACCTGCTGATGACTCTAAGTAGAGGAAATAATTTCAAACAATTACTCCACAATCCTTACACTTTTAATATATTATTTGTTTTGTTGTATTACCTAGAAGCCCGTTATGGACCAGGACCATCACGCTAGGTGCTGTATCAACACAGAACACAAAGATAGTCCCTGCTCCAAGGAGCTTAGAGTGCAAGAATACGACAAGAAATGACAGGTGGATACAGACAGGTGGGGAGTAGAAAACAATGAGACAATACTGGTGAGCATGATAGACAGTGGTCTCAGCACACCAGCAGTCTAACCATTATCAAGTTTTTTGTAGACATCACAGCAAAGGAGAGTTTTGAAAGTTTGGAATTACTTTATATTGGAAATCTTTGTATTTAGAAGCAAATTTAGATCTTGTATAAATATTTGTTTTATTGTTGCATTTTAATGTTTGTAATTGGGCTAATAGGAGCTGGCCTTTTAAGAACAGGATGTGGCATTTTATTGTAGTGAGAAATGTATTTGAGACTGGGAGCAACACGTAGGAGATTTTGCCTCTGAGTCCAGAGAATGGAAGACACTTTCTATGAACATTCCAGAAGGGTAAGAACTTGATTTAATAAACTTATCTTTCCAGAAAGCAAGACCCATTCCCATATGTGTAACATTAGCACTTATTGAGGACTACATGCTTCAGGGTATTACTAGTGCCTGGTGGGTCTTGCCCACATGCTCATGGTCTAACTGATCACTGTGTTTGGGGTTGGGAAGGAATTTCTCCCCCGGGGTCAGATTGGTAGAGACCCTGGGTTTTTTTCGCTTTCATCTGCAGCATGGGGCATATATCACTTGCAGGTTTAAACTAATGTAAATAGTGAATTCTCTGTAATTTGAAGTCTTTAAACCATGATTTGAGGACTTCAGTAACTCAGACGGAGGTTATGGGTCTATTACAGGAGAGGGTGGATGAGGTTCTGTGGCCTGCAATGTGCAGAAGGTCAGAGTAGATGCCTGATCACGATGGTCTCTTCTGACCTTAAAGTTTATGAGTCTAATGAGTTCCAGAGTTTTTCACCAGTTTGAATTCAGCCCAGCTCAGTAGATTAAAAGTCGTTCCCATCAGATGGATGTTTAGTGGCCCTACATGAGAGAAGTTTGGTGGGATGCACTTGCAGCTCCCGTGTTAGAAACTCCATGCTTTGCATAAGATTGCAAACTTTTCAGAGCACACAATTACCATATGCTTTTACAAGGCCAAGCACAAGGAGGTGTATCTCAGTTGAGTACCCTAGGGAGAGCTGCAGCTGCAGGGGTCAAAACTATGTTATTTGTGATACATTGCAACACTGTAATTGTCACACATAAATTGGGGTGGGGAAGTTTAAAATTCTGAAGATGGACAAAAACATGATGTCACCTTTTTGTAAATCTTATGATTCTTTTGGGTCTGACTCATGATTTTTGAACTTTTGCGTTAGCAATACTGTCATAGTTATATTAATGCAGCCAAACTATAAATGCAGATAGTTTTTGTGGGTAGTGAGGTTTTTACTCACGAAAGCTTATGCCCAAATAAATCTGTTAGTCTTTAAGGTGCCACCAGACTCCTTGTTGTTTTTGTGGGTATTGTACTTTATTCCACTACCTTAAATCTGTCTTTTCAATACTTTTTCCCCATTTCAATAGGTTTTCAATGTTCTGCACTTTGCTAAAACCATGTAAAATTAGTTAATATCAAATCTAGATTAAATACAGTAGATGCCAGAATATATTAAGTAGTTCCAATACAACATACCAATGGAGCCCTCTACAGGTTATTAGTTCAAACTGATTGTTTCATAGCAAGATATAATATTTCCAAATACATATTTAATTGTCACAATCATGCACGTCTCCTACTTTATCTTGCTTTTAATGAGTTAATACAGATATAGAGTACATTTAATTGGGTTAAACTTAAATGAGATGGCCACTCTATAACAACATCTCTCAAGAGACCAGTTTAGCCTAATCATAGTATATGGTAATGACTATTGCTTAATTGGGATATAATTAACATAAATCTGCTTAAAAGGGATACATTCAGTGAGTATTAAGGGGTTCAGTGTTGCTTACTTCCATGTAAAATTCTGATCTCTAGTTTACCCAGAAGTTGACAAATAAAGATTAAAAGATGAAAAAATAAGGATAGAATATAAAAGAAATGCAAGTAATATAATTTTTGTTCTGGTATTTTGATTCGGCACAGTATTTTATTTTAAGACCTTATTGGGATTTTTTAAATGGTGATGTCTTTTAATTGGGAAGACAAACTATCTTTCAGGGTTCCAATTTAAAGGATCCATCCAGCTAAAATATTTTAAACAAATTTTTATAAACTAGAGAGAAGAAGATGACTCTAGCAATCCTGCTGTGTATTAATCAGTGAACTAGGAGACATGCTATCCAGTCAAGAATTGAGTAAAGGCATTGGCATTGCTCAGAGGGAGATCAAATTGTAAAAATTCAATAAAAACATTTATGATATTTTGCTATTTTAATGTTTCATGCATTATTTTTCTTATTGGTCAGTCACCAGTAGTCAAGTTAAAATTTTTATGTAACAACATTAAATTATCTTTCAATTAATTAATTCTACTATTCACTTTTTAAAGATATTTTTATTTCAGTTATGCAGTTAAGACCCAGTCCAACATTCAGCTGAAAGTCTCCTATTTATTTCAGTGGGATTTGGGTTGAACTCTATAGGCTCAAATGCATAGATCACAACCTTAGGCTGTTCTCTGACATGATTTCTCCGCAGCTCTGTTCATGGAGATTTTGCAAATAGTGAACTCCATGGCTTTTTGGTGAGTCTGGGGAGGAATGCAACACTTGTGTCCTGACACCTATGTCCTCTTTTCTGACATACACATATGCTGACACGATAGCCTGAATGTCACAATTGTCTGTGTCACTTTATATGCTACTTCAGAATTATGCATAAATTTGTGGTTGTTCTTAATACCTTTTTCCAGCAGATTGCATCCTTTCCTCTGAAATGCATTTCATGGCATTTATTTATGCCACTGTTACCTGTAGGCTGATTAATGCCTTCTATTAGAGCAGCCCTTGATATGTCTCTACACTGCAATGTGGGGTGAGTAGCTTTGAGTGCATGACACTGTGTAATTCACCTATCTGTAAGAATCTGTAAAACACCCATTGTGTTAGTGGTGGGCAGTTTGATTCTGGAGGCAATTTGAGTTATTAATATCTTTAAAACCCTACACAGTTTGCAAGCTATTTATATAAAAGAACACTTTCTTCCCTATATATCCCGTTATAACAAATGAAGTCTGCTGGGCCTTTTGGCTGTTAGTTCCCAGGTCAGCAGTAGGGCATTCTCAGTTACAGGACCCCACTTTTGGAATATGTTCCCTGTGACTGAATTTGTTTTGTTTAGTCATGCTTTGGATTGAGCATTCTTTGTTTTAGATGGCTGGATGTTTTAGCTCAGATGAGTTTTTATGAATAGTGGGAGCTTTGAGATGTTGTCAGTACTGCATTTCTGTAATAATTATTGTACAGTGATTAGATTCTTTTCTTTTTTGATGCCAAGCAAGAGAATAAACAAAATAAGAAAAAGAATCTTTGATTTTAAAAGATAAAATGAAGAACTGCAAGATTATTTACTAATGGCCTTACTAACAACTAACCTTCAGCATCTTCCAACCAAGAGAGCCATTAAATCTTTCACTGATCCCATTTTACAATGTTTAAGAAATCAAAAGGGTTATGATCCCCAGTATTCTATAGCAAAATACTTGGCTGTACAGGACTGAAAGCTTTGGCATTAGTTTTATTATATACTTACTTCGTTGTTCAGCTGCCTGTTTTTTATTGTCCTTTTCTCAGGTACACATCACACAAATCACCTTCTCTCAGAGCCAGCTGCAATGTTAGGAACCTGACTACTCTCAGTAATCCCCAAATCACAGTGCAGAATAAGATTTCAGATATATGACCCTATAACAAAGGTTCTAAAATGGATCACTCTGGGGTGTGAAGTTCCTACCACACACAATTTTAGGGAAAACTCTTGACTGGTGACAAATAATTATTGAAGATTGAAAGTAGAGAGAAACAAGTAATGTAAAGACAAGTTTCATATCTTGTTCAAAAATATATACAGATATTTATTATTTGCATTAGTAGTGTATAAAAGCCCCAGTCATGGACCAAGGCCTTTTGTGCTAAATGCTATACAAATACACAACCAAAAGATAGTCCCTGCCCCAAAGAGCTTACAATCTAAGTACGAGACAAGAGACAACAGATGGATACAAAAAGACCAATGGGGAAACAAGGAAACAATGAGACATCATTGATCAGTGTGATAGGCAGCCTAGCTTTTGTCAAGTTCTTTGAAGGTATCATGGCAAAGGAAATTTTTAAGCGAGGCAGGTTTGAAGCAGGAGATGAGTTAGTTTTGTGGATGTTTATGGGGAGCTCCTCCCAAGGGGGGGGGGGCTAGAAAAAAGCACAAAGGGACTTGTTTGGAAATTTAACAAGTAGGTGATGGAGTTTGACATCATGGACTGATTGGAGGGAGTCAACATTGTGATGCTGAATGAGAGATGAAAGATAGGGTGGGGCTAGATTGGGAAGGGCCTTGAAAGTGAAGACAAGCAGTTTATGTTTGGTACCATAGAGAAGGGGAACCCAGTGGAGGATGGAAAGAAAGGGTAACAAGCTTAAAGCAACACCTCAGGAAAATTATCTATGTATGAGTGGCAAAAGATTACATTTGTTAAGGCCAGAGAGAAGGATGTTGGAGTAATTGAGACACAAGATGATGACAGCCTTGATGAAAGTTTTAGCTGTGTGGATGGACAGGAAAAGACATATCTTAGAGCTTGTCTACACTTAAAAGGCTGCAGCTGTAGCACTTCAGCAAAGACTGTACCTATGCCAACAGGAGGGCTTCTCCTGATGGCTTAAGTACTCTACCTCCCTGAGAGGCAGTAGCTATGCTGATGAGAAAAGCCCTCCCATCAACATATCATTGTCTATACCGGGAGTTGGTATAACTGCATCACTCAGGGGTGTAGATTTTCCACATTACTGAGTGATGTAGTTATACCAACATAAGTTGCTGGGGCAGACCAAACGCTAGAGATGATATGGAGAAAGAATGAGTAAGGCTTAAGTTTTGTCTATGCTGCACAGTAGTGTGGACTATGGGAGCATGAACTGCAAAGAGCACCAAAGAATTGCACTCTACCTGCCCCATGTGGACACTGCTGGAGAGAACTTAAAGGTAGTTTGCATAAAAGTAGTCCTCTTTCAAACAGCACACTTTGATGCACTCTGCAATTCATACCCTTGTAGTCTGCACCACCATACAGTATAAACATAGTCTTAGACATACCTTGGATGTGAGTGTGACACTGTATGGCATCTGGGGAACACTTTAGGATATTATGAATACCAATATTGTAAAATGGCAATGAGTTGTGTCAGATATGCTATGTGAGGTATCTGCAAAAATGTTATAATTTGCCAAGTATGATAATCTTGTTTATATGTTTGTATCACCTTTGTATTATGAGCTATAGATATGTAGGGTATATCTGTATTTCAAACTTGTGATGTGCATCTCAGTGACACTCCCAGATTGTCTAGCCTACTTGATGGGCAACAAAAATGATTAGGGGTCTGGAGCACATGATTTATGAGGAGAGGCTGAGGGAACTGGGATTGTTTAGTTTCCAGAAGAGAAGAATGAAGGGGGATTTGATAGCAGCCTTCAACTACCTAAACGGGGGTTCCAAAGAGGATGGAGCTCGGCTGTTCTCAGTGGTGGCAGATGACAGAACAAGGAGCAATGGTCTCAAGTTGCAGTGGGGGAGGTCCAGGTTGGATATTAGGAAACACTATTTCACTAGGAGGGTGGTGAAGCACTGGAATGCGTTACCTAGGGAGGTGGTGGAGTTGCCTTCCTTGGAGGTTTTTAAGGCCCGGCTTGACAAAGCCCTGGCTGGGATGATGTAGTTCGGAATTGGTTCTGCTTTGAGCAGGGGGTTGGACTAGATGACCTCTTGAGGTCCCTTCCAACCCTGATATTCTATGATTCTATGGCCGATCAAGGGACATAAACTGTACAATGAACCCACTGAAAGGGTCAGGGATACACCTTATGACTCAGCTAGGCATGAAGGGGCATGCCTTTGGACAGAACTCCAGGTCATGTGCTGGGCAGCTTGTGTTTGGACCAAAGGAAATTCAAGCTGCATGGCAAAAGACTATAAAAGGCAGTTGCATCTTCTCCATTCTGTCTTCATTCCTGATTCTTACCTCTGGAGTAACTTTTCTATAAATGAAGCTCTGAACAAAGGACTGAATGACCCATCCAAGTTGTGGATGTGTTCCAGAGGGACTTTCAAGCCAGCAAACTCACCAATACTGCTAGGAACCTGATATATGGACTTTGAAGTCTTTGTATGTATCTGACTGTCTATCATTTAACAGCTCTCTTCTTGTTCTTTTTTCTTTATAATAAACCTTTAGTTTTAGACACTAAAGGATTGGCTGGCAGCATGGTATTTTGGGTAAGATCCAAACCTATACTGACCTGGTAATGTGACTGACCCTTTGGGGTCAGAAGAACATTTTGTATATGTGAGCAGAGTTTTTTGAATACCGTATATACTCATTCATTAGCCCGTTCATTCATAAGCCAACCCCCCAAAATGGATAGGTGAAAATAGCAAAAACTGTATGACCCTTTCATAAGCCGACCCTATATTTCAGGGGTTGGAAAACTTTGGCTCCCGGTCCGTCAGGTTAAGCTGCCGGCGGGTTGGGACGTTTTGTTTACCTGGAGCATTCACAGGCATGGAGCCCCTCAGCTCCCAGTGGCCGTGGTTTGCCATTCCCAGCCAATGGGAGCTACGGGAAGTGGCGCCACTTCCCGCAGCTCCCATTGGCTGGGAATGGCAAATCGCGGCCACAGGGAGCTGAGGGCCTCCATAGCTGCAGACACTCCAGGTAAACAAAACGACAATGTATTAGATATTCAATTAAATGATTCCATAGAATTTTGGTATAGACCCGTTTATAAGCCGACCCCCGCTCTTTGATACATCACTTTTTTACCAAAAATATTCGGCTTATGAATGAGTATATATGGTAACGTCTCACTGTGCTGAACGTATGTGCTGACTGGGAGCCAGCGAACAGGAATGCTGGAATGCATAAAGGGGCTGTGTGGTTTCTTTTTTGCTTCTTGCTAACCAGTGTGGGGGATCTGAAGCAGAGTTTGTGACTGACTGGGGAGTTTAACTTCAGTGTTACCCACCAGCCTTGGCATTTCTAGGGAGGGCTGCCCTAGGCATCATGGGTCACAGTGAAGACTATGAAATAGGTCTGAGTCAAGGAGGGCACCCAGAGTACAGGCTTGAGTGACAGTAAGGATAGTGCTGTTATCAACAGTGATCGAGAAAGAGGGTAGTGGGAATGATGTGTGTGGGGTGGGGAAATTAATTACCCACATTGAGCTTGTGCTCATGGCTGGACATCCGCAAATATATTCAGATACCATGGATTCTTAGACCAGTATCATTATTTCTACTGTATGATCAAAGATCTGTATCCCTATCTTAGAATGTTCTTATTCACATTCTCTTCTAAGACTCATAAAGCCCTAGGTCCTAATTTATGAGAGACTGCCTTTCTGCACATTTCCTCCCATGATAGCTGAGGTTTCTCATGTGCTTACAGTCCTAAGATCTGAATGACTAGTTTGGGAGGATGCTTCGCACGAAGGGCTCTCGACTTTGGAATTTGTGTCCTTTATTCATCTAACCCAGTGTTTCTCAAAATGGGGTCTGCAGACCTCTGCGGGTACATGGGCCCAGTTGATCAACTCTTCCCACTCCCTCCCAGTGCCTCCTACATGCCGGGGAACAGCTGTTGAGCAGCGTGCAGGAGGCGGTGTGAGGGAGGGGAAGGAGCAGGAAAAAGGAGGGGCTAGGGCAGGAAGAGGTGGGGCAGGAGTGGGGTCTTGGGGGAAGGGGTGGAGTGGGGGTAGGGCTTGGGTCTGAGTGGAGAGCTTGGGGGGTCCATGAAAAATTTTAAATCAAAATGGGGGTTCTCATGTTGCTACAGTTTGAGAACCGCTGATCTAACTGAACCTATTGACCTTCAGGGCACTGTGCAAAGCCTCTTTTCTCAGGCCTTTGAATGAGGAGTTGGGAAGAAAGGGTAGTTTATTCTGTTTATTTGATTCTGGGCTGAATTTGTGTGTACGTCATAACTGGCACTTGGAGTTCGTCCATTTTAAGAAATTTACTTTGTTTTAACCAGTTCCACTACTATTTAATTAAAAGCTATTTACAGTACTAGGCCCTGACCCTGCAAGCACTTACCAACATGCTTAACTTTACTACCATGAGTAATTCCAGCAGAATCAACATTAAGCATATATATACTTGTCTGCTGGATTTGGACCTTACATTGCAGTGTGATGCATAAATTATCCTTTTAAAGTGATTTTCCTGTAGAGGTTTTTATTTAAATCATGAGTGCATGGGGCACTTTACAATAGTAAAAATATACATAACACAAAGTATCTGCTCTGAAGTGTTTACAGTCTCAGAATTCTTGCTCATTCCTATATGTTGCAATTAGTTGCTTAGCTACTATGGAGATGGGCAGTATGGAAAATATCGCAAGAGAAATAAGAAGTCAGTTTTTGTGTGTAAAACATTCAATCAGGGCCGTCCTTAGGCATATACAGCTGCGTAGAGCATGAGAAAATTTGGGGCACCACCAGGACCAGGGACAGCCCTTTCGGGTGCTCAGGGGAGCCTGCCAAAGAGGGCACTGTGTGCTGGCCTGGCCTGATGCTCCATGCACGCCACAGCCAAGCAGGCAAGGTGCTGGTTCCTCTCTGGCCCAGCCCCTCCCCCCCCAGCTGCTCTTGGCCAGCGGGCCCAGGGCTGCCTTCTCCCTGCCCCCTCACTCCTCTTGGCCAGCTGGCTGCCAGCTGAGGGCTCCTGCCAGTGATGGGGGCAGAGAGGAGTTCTCAGCCTCTGCAGCTCTGTTCTGGCCCCACCTCCTCACCCCAGAGGCTCGTACCACTTGCTGGTACAAGGGGGAGGCTCGATGGCAGGCCCAGGGGTTTCTGGTTGCTGAACCATTGCGGACAGCTGGGCTCTTCCGTCGCACAGCTCCCCCATCTCCTTTTTCCACACTTGGGCCCCTGCCAGGCACGGGACAGCGCTGGTGGGAGGGCGCTGTGCACGCGCCCCAGCTATTATTTGAATGCAGAGGCCAGGGAGGGGTTCCTCAACCATGCTGGGCAGGAGGTAGCACTGGCACCCAGTGGATGGACACCTTGAGCAGTGGGTGCTCCTTGTTCCAGGTAAGCCCTCTCAGCCCAGGCCCCATGGAGCAACTGGAGCCCCAGTTCCCTCTGCCCCATCCCCCCCACCAGCAGGGCAGCTCTGTATCTTTTGCTGCCTCATCCCTCCCCCTCCAGGCTGCAAGCCCAGGCTGCCGCAGCAACTGCTCCATACGAAGCTCGGTGTGCGTCAGCAATGATGGTGGTGGTAGGGGAAACGGACAAATAGTCCATCAGCATTATAGAGTGCTTAACTTGTTTAAGCTGGTTTTAATAAAGTGCATGTGGCAAGTTTTTCAATACTGTAAGCTTACATTTGTGTTGCTAAGGGCAAATCAGGAATAGGGGCACCAGTTTAATAAAACTGCATAGGGCCCCATAAATCCTAATTAACCATCGTATTCCCTACTCATATTACACCTGTACTGGATGTAAACTGACCCTTATTTTTTGAACATATACAAGATTTTTGGGGTGTTTTGCATTTAAAAATATTTAACTTGGATACAAATATATACACAGACATACAGTATCTGCGTTTTCTGTGCCGAGATACAGACTTTGGTTAACAAACTGCTTTTAGTCACACTGTAAAATTACAGTGTTTGCAAGTATTTTTCCCCAATTACGTTAAAAAGCATAAGACTAATATATATGTTAAAAACAGTTCAAAATGATGAGAGAGGAATAAAAAGTCACTAAATTAGAAACTTGGTTCTTTATCATCTGAATCCCTAACATATAACCTCTTTCATTAAAAAAAACAAACAACAAAAACAGTTGCTATAGCTCAAGCAATCGGAAAAGGTTGAGTCCAAAACTTCAGTGTAATTTTGATCACCAAAATTCATGTTATTTTTTACTTCAAACTTTTCCCCAATGTTTTTATACTATTAAAACCTATGTAAAAAAGGCAAACCAAACCCTTCCTCCTCTATATGACAATCCTTTACAACAAAAAAAAGCCAAGTTTTAAAGTTAATATAGTACCCTAGCAGAAGCTATGTTGAACATTTTCTGAAATGCATATGTGATAAATTTATCAAAATGAGTATGCTACTTGAGGCCCTGATCCAGCAAAGCACTTAAATCTATGCATAACTTTATGCATGTGAGTAGTCCCATCAATTACTCATGTTTTAAAATTATGCATGTTCTTAATGGTCAATCCCATTGAAATCAATGGGAGTTAGGTGCCTAACTTGCTTAAACACTTTTGAAAATCCCATTAGGCACCAATCTGCATCTTTAGGCATCTGAATACCTTTCAAAATCTAGCCCTAAGTGATCGCTGTATTGGGGTCTATGTCAGTACTAGTAGATGTCCTTATTCTTAACAGATTTAGTTCAACTTTAAAATAAAAAGGGGGCAAAATAATCTTGACTTTTTGTCTTATTTAACTTAAAGAAACACATTACTTTCAGTAAACCTGTTCCAAGCCAGAGAGTGTGTCCTCTTACATAGAATGACACTGTTAAAAACTGACTTCTCCGTTTTGTGTTTTCTTCTCCTCCTCCTCTTTTCAAGTTTCCAGACAGAGCCGCATCAAGTGTCTGTGGGGAAATTCACCTCACCTCATTAACCAGTTTTGCATTTGGAATGATGTTAACTTCAAATTCTATTACATTTAGGGTTCTTTAGCAAATTTAGGGCACAGTCCTAATTGCCCCCCTTTCAGAAGCACCTAATGCACTAGAAGTGCCATGATTCAAATACACAGAAAGCTGGGCTACAGGAAGGATGACAGATGGACGTCATACTCCTCATGCACCTTTTAGCATTATTCCACAGTGACTCTCCCCATAGCACTGAGAAGAGATCAGGGCATGTTGGAGGTGTAGCTTGTCTCTGCAGGTTACATGAATCCAATGACTAAATTCCCTTTTGTAGCCCAAAGTCTGCAGTAGTTAGTAGAGCAGCTATTCCTTGGCTGTGTCTTTGCTGCTCCAGGTTCACTGAGAAGGCGAAATCTTCCAGGCAAAGCATGTAGACTCAGGCTTTCCACCACAAATAAAGTCAGTCCCAAGTTACTTATACATATAGAAAGCTGAAGCCAGCAAAAACTGTCTGAATTCAGGATGTAATTATTTTAGGTTTGTCAGCACGTAGGCTTTTAGGTTACATTTATTGTTCTATCACTTCATAAATCCATTCCTATTATAACCAACACAATCGTCACTTTCCATTTAATTCTCTAGAGGATGCTCTTATGGTTAAAAACACTTTTTCAAATTATAAAAAAAAATGAAATAACATTTTTTATTGTTTTTGTATGTATTTCCCTCACTCTAAAACTTAACATTTCCTTCATAATGTTACACAAAAAGGTTATCTAAAGGAAAAGTAATCAACATAAGTAAGGCTTGATAATCCCACGGGGAAAAAAATGCAGGAATACTTGTTATTTACATTTTACTTCATTTGGAAATCACATTTGGCTCAGTTTGCAGTCATTAATTTATACAACTAAATTATTTTTCTTAAATGTATCGCTACTTATCTTTAAGAGACCTTTTAACAGAGAAGGCTTAAAACCATGTGCTGCTTCAATTATACTTAGCATTCTAAAGTGTCTTTTTAATGTTTCCTGGAGCTGAACAAAGCGAAGACTCCAATTTAAAAAAAAAAAATAACCTTTATTGATTTGGCACCTATTCTCTCTGAATGTGCACATATCATCCACACTTTGGAAAAAAAAGCCACTGTGCTTTTGTATTAATTGATTTTTAGCAAAGAAAACATCCAGCTTCTATCCACTTAAAAGTATGCAAATTATTGTAGCATTATGGTGATGTCCAACTTCCTTAATGCTAAAACTGTCATTTTTACTTAAAGATTGCGTATTGGCATATATGTTATTCTGTTAAGTATTGCAGTATGTTATTTATTATGCTCCAACATTGTTGTCTTGCTGTACAAGACAAAGCCAGACATGTCCCTGATGCTGAAGGGTCCAGCCCTTATAAGGTGATCTGTGTGGGTGGACTCTTGGGCCTGCACGAGTTTCACTGATTTTGGTTCAGCTCCACAAAGGTGCAGAGAACTGTCCCCATTGATCAGCTTGCAAGATCAGAATCTAAAAAGAGAAATAGAGTACAGGATGCTTGGAAACAGGAAGGGGTCCTTATTTTTTCCCTGTTACATTTATTTATAACTTAGAGAACTGCTCTATGAATTCTCTTGTATGTCTAAGTTCAGACATAGCAGTTTTGTTTATAACAGCCGATCCCATGAGAATTTTATACAGTTCTAGAAAAACTATTTTTCATTTTCCTTATCTCACATTAAAAGGACAGATTGTGAAAACTTATTAATTTGATTAAGGGTGAATTATAGCCATTTACAACACTAACAACACTAAAACAATATTTGTTGCAAATGGCAGATTGCCATACTATGACTTCATAAGTAAAAACAACCAATACCTCTTTTCCCAAAATCCTATTTTTTCCACTGGTGGGGCAAGCGTTTTTACACAGCTATAGTCAGTCTTATTGTAGAGAGGATCAAGGAAATTATTTGCAGCCAAATCACTGTACATGTTTACCACAACCTAAATACACTTGTGATACAAACATGGGCCCACATCCCTCAAAAGCTTATGCACATGCTTAACTTTACTCATATGAGTAGTCTCATTGGCGTTAACTTTAATCACTTGAGTAGTCCCCTTAAGTTTATATATGTGTGTAAACTTGGGATCTTAGTATTATTCTGCTTATGCAGATTAATATTCAGCCTTTAATGTTAATATGTTCTTTGGAAGTCTGTATCAGATCATCTTTTCAGTCATACTGCATTCGTCTTTGGCCCAATGACTAGGTTTTTAGCCACAGTGGAACAGTCATTGGGTGACAGAGAATATGACAGTAGCACTGTGATTAGAGCACCCACCTAGGAAGTGGAAAATCCTGCACCTAGTCACCCTGCTCCAATCAATCATCACGGATCCTCGTGGAACATCTTATGAGATTGAGAGAGACCCACATCACAATATCCCATAGCTAATGGATTATAGCACCTTCTTGAGGTGTGGGAAACCACCTGTTCAAATCTTTTCCCTCATTGGCAGAGACGGGAATTGAACCTGGCTCTCCCCCATCCAAGGTGAGTGCTTTCTCCACTGTGCTAAAAATTGTCAAGTGGGCAGCGCCCCACTTTGTATGGAGCAACAGAGGCCTCTAACTCATTTCTGCAAGAAGTGCCTTAGACTCCTAAGCCACGATTCCAGAGAGGTTTCCAGTCACAGCTTGCTAAGCAAAGATAGGCACTATCTCCGACAGACAGACGGGTCTTAGGACATACCACTCTGGTCAGCATTTGCCATTGCTAGCTTAGGCGACTCCCTGCCTAGTGTGCTGGCTTTGAAGATCGCATTCTTAGGTGCCTAGCTCTTCCCATGCATTATATAGGAAGCTTAAGTGACTATCTTAGCTTTGTGGGTCCCGCTGCTCCTGTTGCCTAGCAGTTAGGCATTGTGATGCTATGTTGCAAATGTCTAAGTCCCTTTTGGGTATCCCACCTAAAGAGCTCAGTCATTATAAAGCATGTTTTCTAATCCTTTAAATCATTCTTGTGGCTTTCCTGTGAACCCTTTCCAATATATCAATAGTCTTCTTGAACTGTGGACACCGGAACTGGATACAGTATGCCAGCAGTGGTTGCACCAGTGCCAGATACAGAGGTAAAGCAGCCTTCCTACTCTTACTTGAGATTCTCCAGGATTGCAATAGTCCTTTTGGTCAGTGTTGCAGTGGGCACTCATGTTCGGCTGATTATCCACCATGAATGCCACATATTTTTCAGAACCCATCTTGACCATCACGTCTCAGCTGAAATTTACAGGACCGGGAGTTAGAAAAAAAACAAACTTTTTATTTGTAAACTGATTCTGTAAGGGTTGCTTATTAACATACACCTGGTGGGATGCACGAGATCCACAATACCTTTTTTACAGTTTTTTTTTCCCCAATGTATCAACACTTGAATTTCATAATAAAACACTGTAAGCAAAGATGGGGTATAATCCACCACCCACTGAAATCCGTACCAAAGCTCCAATTAACTTTACGTGGATTTCAAATCAGACCCTTAATGAGCACCCTATGAAATAAATATGTAATTTATGGACAAGTAATTATTGGGCAGAAGATATGAAAGTCTAAACTAGCTGAGGCTACAACATTGATGCAGCACAAAACAAACTACTGTATGGTAAAGAGCATGAAGGTTTTTTAAAATCAGCTTTTTTCTGTTTGCATGGCCATATTCATATCACATGTAAACAAGGACCATTTGTAGCTGACGAGGGTACCCCCCCCCCCCCAAAAAAAACCAAACCAAACAAAAAAAAACACGATGGAAGGAATGGTTACATAAAGTGTTATTAAAAATAAATCAATTAATATTCACTTTTTCTTTTCTTTTTCTGCTCTTCTTTTTTGCTGTAGCGTCTTCAATTCAGTCATTACATTCAGTGTTTTATAAACCCAGGTAATCTGAAAAGTAAGCATATTTACATATGATGTGGACACATTAAATTTATAATCTGCTTTATTATAAATATAAACTTAAATTAAACACATACCACTATTATTATAGCATTCAACAACAATGGAGCTGAAAATACTAGGGAAATAAACATCCCTCTTGAATCGAAATATTGGTATTTAGAAAATAACCTGAAATAAAAAAAAACAAGTGTTACTCAGCGTACTTCATACATTACATTTCAATAAAAAATAATTCCTGTGCATGTATGTTCTGCTGTGTATGCATACTGTAACCAATTCTACCCTTTCATTTCTGCACAATATTTTTGTGAATGTGGTAGAATTGTACACTGCAATTAAAAACCTGCAGCTGGCCTGTGCTAGCTGACAGGCTCAGGGGCTGTTTAATTGCTGTATAGATGTTTGGGCTCAGCTGCAACCTGGGCTCAAGGACCCTCCCACCTTGGATCCTAACGACTAGGCTGCAGCCTGAGCCCCAACATCTACACCGCAACTGAGGGTATGTCTCTGCAATTAAAAACCTGTGACAGCTGACTCAGGCTACCACATTAACGCCTTAGCCCAAACCTCGCAAGCCCAAATCAGCTTGCATGGGCCAGCTCCGGGTATGCAACTGCAGTGTAGACATACCCAAAGTGACTAACAGATACAAAATCCTCTTTGAAAATTGTGTGTGCACATTCACATTAGGAAGCTACGCTTATGCATCAGAAAGAAAATATACTCTTCTTTTGTAGACACCAATTTCAATTATTCCTGATATCTGAATACATGAAGTATTTATGCATCCGGGCCAGAATTTTCAAGCATTCATGTCTCAAGTTTGGCACACAATAGTTAGATGTCTAAATAAAAACACCTACTTTTCAGGGTGATGCACACCTATAGGTCTCATTTAAGTCATGGGAAGATACGGATGCTCAGTACCTCTGAAAAATCAGGCCAATTTTTTTTTAGGTGTCTAAGTACAGATTAAGAGCCAGATTTTTAAAGGCATTTAGGCACCTAAAGATGCAGATAAGCATCTAATGGGATTTTAAAAAGCAATTAGGTGTCTAACTCCATTGAGGTACTTGTGCACTTTTGAAAATCCCACTAGCTGCCCATGTGCAACTTTGCGCCTAAATGCCCTTAAAAATCTGGCTCTAAGTGCTTAATTTTAGGTACCCAAGTTTGACCTCAGTAAGTCATACCTCCCACTTCATACAATTATTAGCCCAGGCTTGACCCAGACATATAAACAGACAAGAATTATCACACCTTGCTGTTCCAGCATTATGTCTCTTGAGTAGAGACCAATCATGCAAAAATGTCGATGCTCTTGCACAAATAAAAATATGGATGAATTTCATGACCAAAAGCAAAAAATACCTTCCACCGCCTCAAAAAAAAAAAAAAAACACCTAACCCTGTTTTCACTTGTGACTTAAAAGGGTTTTCATAAGTTTTCTGGGGTTAATTTGAACTAAAACAAAAACAAATAACCTGGATCTGTAATGTTTTTTAAAAAGGTCAAACAAGAAAAGCATAAACAGGATCCATATGAAAAACAATGTAAATGATTTCCCCCATTAAGGATAAGAGTTAGGTATACAGTACTAAATAAAATATAATACTTAGCACATATTGTATTATAATTTTAATGTTCAATTTTTTTGTTTGTTAACTAATGAAACCATCCATTATACTACTTTCCACTGCTGAGGGATGTGATACTTCATTTAGAAATTGCTTTTGAGGACTATACAAATAAAACCAGCATTACCAATAAAAGCAAAATTTAAATATGAAAATAGAATATAATTACCTCCAATTCATAGCAGCCAGTTCATTGATATATTCAGCACAATACACCAAGGCCACTAGATCACAGAAGGAAACTAATATTAGGTTGAATATTTCTTGACAAAATGGACAGCTGGTGATCAGTTCTGAGCCTGTACACATTATATATATCAGGGATCGGCAACCTTTCAGAAGTGGGGTGCCGAGTCTTCATTTATTCACTCTAATTTAAGGTTTCGCGTGCCAGTAATACATTTTAACGTTTTTAGAAGGTCTCTTTGTATAAGTCTATAATATATAACTAGACTATAGTTTTCAGAGTAGCAGCCGTGTTAGTCTGTATCCGCAAAAAGAACAGGAGTACTTGTGGCACCTTAGAGACTAACAAATTTATTAGAGCATAAGCTTTCGTGGACTGCAGCCCAATTTTATGAAATGCATCCGAAGAAGTGGGCTGTAGTCCACGAAACCTTATGCTCTAATAAATTTGTTAGTCTCTAAGGTGCCACAAGTACTCCTGTTCTTTAGACTATAGTTATATGTCAAGTAAATAAGGTTTTTAAAATGTTTAAGAAGCTTCATTTAAAATTAAATTAAAATGCAGAGCCCCCTGGACTGGTAGCCACGATCCGGGCAGCGTGAGTGCCACTGAAAATCAGCTCGCGTGCCGCCTTTGGCATGCATGCCATAGGTTGCCTACCCCCGATATATACTATTACTCCCCACCCAAAAAGGTTAGTTATTATACATTTGAGACTTTAATTGCACAAATATAATTCTGAGTGTTTGTGTCCCACATGAGATCTCATTATGTGAGCACACAAAACAAATGTAGTATTACAAAACGATAAATACACAGATATAAGTTCGTAGAAAAAGGTCAATATAATCAAATCTACAGTATAAAATACAACTTTTTAGTCAATCTTACTGATGGTTCAGTTGTAAAACTTAATGTAAAAGCAAAAACCTCACCAAAAAATAAGTAATTATCTTAGAACTAAGGTTGTAAATATCTACCAAATTACTTAGAAGCAAAAAACATGAAGAGAACCTTTTAGTTCTCAGAAAACACAATGGCCTAAAAGCCTGGATAGGTTAAAATAAAAACAATATACCAGACATTAGGAAATATCTAATTAGGAGTCACCAAAATAATCATCTCTCCTGTCCTTTGCCAACCCTCCTCCCTGTGTACGTGCCACATGAGACATCCTGATGTATGTTTGATAGTGTTGTTGTTTTCTTAAATGAGAAATTTAAAGCAACATCTTAAATCCACTTTACTTGCAAAATTTATCTAAGAAATCAAACTTTTATACCTGGCTTTTCTTTGATACGTAAGTATCTTGCACCCCTGGCTGTACCTGATTGAGACACTGCCCCTATGAAGTTCGCAGCCTCCCCATATTATTATAGTTGCACGTCTATACAAAGAAATTTGAAACTTTGTATGCTTTCAGATAATTGTCCTGAACTCACTTCTTGTTAAGAGAGATAATTTCCGTTGACCATTTATGGCTCTGAAAAAAGCAACAGTGACTTGCAGTGAAGTGAAGCCTGGCACACTTTGGACTAATACTAATATATACCCAGACTATTAACAGTTCTTATTCAACAAATGAGCACAAACAGAATTATAATCACTAGTGTGCCATAGAGGAGATGTATAATAATATGTATAACTTTAAATCACTTATTTTCAGAGACACTGGTGCAATGAGGAAGTGTATTGTCTACATACATGCTCACCTCATGCTTCACTGTTTTGTGAAAAATGACGCAGGCACAAAGTTAAAGCAGCCTGGGTGACCTTAAAGGTGACCTACACAAGGTTCCAGATGTACGCTCTTTTCAGTTGTATATGGAATATAAAGAAGGCCTAAAAATTCTTCTCACCTCCTAAACAGATTAAAAAACCACAAAGTCCCTATTCTTCCCAAGGCTACCTCCTTGCTATTCAACTTTGTCATCTTCAATGAGGCCAATATAGACACAAAGTACATGGAAACCACTTAACTGCTAAATAATTCTCAACCACAAAACCACCCTAAATTAAGCAAAGCACAAGTCTTCAACAAGACCAAAAGATTTAAACTATTTTTGAGTTGCTGGTTCAAGCTGTTTGGGAGACAGAGCACAAAAAAATAAATAAATCAGGCTTATTATAGTAAAAAGGGGGATGTTATTGTATATATATTCTGTTGAACAGTATATTACATTACTAAGTGGTGTGTGATTGTATATAATAACAAATGAGCACAAACAGAATTATAATCACTAGTGTGCCATAGAGGAGATGTATAATAATATGTATAACTTTAAAGATATGGATGCCTATTTCAAACTGAAACACAAACTCAGGCAAGCTATTAATTCTCTACTCACCCATGCAGAGAAAATGCCCTATCTGCAGGTGGTAGCGCTGGAATGAAAAGAAAGTGATCAGGAAGCAGAGGATGTGGAAAACGGCAAGACCCAATAGCCATGGTTCAGACCAGTCTGTCTGCTGCAGACAAAACATGAAATCAATTAGGAAACTTTTAGGAAATAGAACATAAACTTTCATGTTACCAGTACCAAAGCTAACCTTGTTACTCTAGGCTTACATATTAACAGTTATCAATTGCAAAACTGGAATTTTACTTTACTCTTCTAAATTACTGACATCAGAAAAGCACAGACTTGGAATGTAGATTAAGAAAATGATTTAACATTAAAGCAGACAGCCCCAATTTAAAGCTTCCTTTAAACAAGGAAACAAACAAAATGAAGTAAAACAGATTGGCCTGGACTTTACAGAAACTTACACACGTGAGTGACTTCACTTAGGCTGGGTCTACACTACCCACCTGAATCGGCAGGTAGAAATCGACCTCTCGGGGATCGATTTATCGCGTCCCAACGAATCAACGCTCTTATTCCACCAGCGGAGGTGGGAGTAAGCACCGTCGACGGGAAGCCGCAGAGGTCGATTTTGCCGCCGTCCCTACAGCGGGGTAAGTCGGCTGCCATACGTCGAATTCAGCTACGCTATTCGCGTAGCTGAATTTGCGTATCTTAAATCGACCCCCCCGTAGTGTAGATGTAGCCTTACACTCAGTGGGACGCTTCACACCACCAGTGTTTGCAAAGAAGCCCCCTGATACATTCGGAGGCCAGTGACACACATAACTGGGCCGGTATAAGGAGGGGTTTGACAGCTTCACTCGCTCATGTCCAGAGAGCCCTTTGCCTCCAGAATAACGGAGAAAGCCCAATAACTCCCGGTACGTCACGTACCAAAGCTACCTCATGACTTCCCCCAAGGCAGCCGAATTCCCACTATTCCACATAGTGAGGTACCAGAGACCAACACCACCACCCCGGCCCCCTTCACCAGCCCCGACCCACCGGCGCCCCAGAGATCTCCCCTCCCCGGGGCCGCACCCATCGCCCCGCCATGGAGCCCCCACGGCCCCTCCCTCCCGTGCTAGATGAAGGTCTCCCCCCCCGCGCGCTGCTCGCCAGGGTGGGCGGGGGAAGTTACCGCCAGTATCGCGGGGAGCCCGGTAGGCACGCGCTGCGGCGGCTCCATCTCCGTGGTAGCCGCCTCCCTTCATTCTCGCGAGAAGCTAGTGGGGAAGTCTCGCGAGATACGACGTGGAAGCTACGTTAGCGCTCGCGGCATTTCACAACATATATGGGGCAGGACAGCGTGCGCGAGTGCGTGACGTGGGGATAGCGGGTGTCGGTGTGTTTTGTGCAGCCTTGTTCCCGGGTCGGCAGGTGTCTGTCGGGATCACCCTTCTTCTGAACTTACATAGCGCAGCCGAGCTGCCCTGGGAGAGGTGGGTGGCTGGCTGGGGCTGGGAGGTGTGCGCCATTACATTTGGCTCCTAGCCTGCTTGGAGCTGGTTAGACAAACACTTGTCAGGAATGGTGTAGATAACACTCAGTCTTGCCACGAGTGCAGGGGACTGGACTAGATGACCTCTCCAGGTCCCTTCCAGTCCTATGATTCTATGATCTTGGAGTGTGGGGGAGGTGTAGATGTGATTTTTTTCATGACTTGCCAATCTTCGAAGCATTTCTTTAGTGGGCAACCCATTAATCTGATCCCTAGACTCATATTGAGACAGTTTTTTCCAAAGCCAATTTCTACCTAAATATTTTTTCTCATAAGCAACAAACTTTTTACTTTTCTTTTACTCTTTTCTTTGTTCTCCTCTGCCTAAGTTATGCTGTCCCATTCTTTTATTTCCTTTTCCCTGTGGGCTATTATTGGAGAAGGTTACTACAGCTGCTCTGTTTTTTTTCTTTGGGGATGGGAAACTTTCCCCTGTATTACATTTTTTGCCTCTTCAATTTCATGTAATGTGCCAAATTCAGGGTGGTCAGAGACCATAGCCATTCTCAAAATCGGATTGAATCCGAGCAACAAGGCTCTTTTGAATTGTATGGCATCATAATGGCGTTAGCCCAGAATGTTTTTATACCAGTTGTTTCCTAATTATATATGGTTCTGGCCTTTCCCCTGTTTGTTGTCTTTCCTTATGGAACCACACAATTGGGTCTTCCTTAGGGAGAAGAATTTCAGTACTTCTTCCTCTATCACATTTCTCTTTGTTCTCCATCCTGGATTTTGCAAGCAAGTCCAGCAAAGTCTTCTGAGCTAATACATTCTTTTATCAAAGCTCAAATGTTTCTTCCTGTTAACCCAGGCATCCCTAATGCTTTGGCTAACCACCCAACTATAGTATTCTTACTTAGAAAACCCATGGATTTCCCTAAGGTCTTAATTTGTTCCAGGGTATAGGGTCTTTCCTCTGTTTGCTCTTCTCATCCTCCCTCATTTCCATGTGCAGTAGTTTTAGTGACAATAGGTGTAACTATTGGGGCCATAAAAGGCGGCTTTCGTAATTCTTCCAGTTCTTTGCTTAGTGGACCATAAGGTCCTGAGGGAAACCTTTTAAATAGTTGTAAGAGGGAGAATCAAAACCCTCTTCATCTGATTCTGTTTCTTTGCCAATCCACTGGTTACTACCAGTCTTTATTGCTGCTATTACCCTTCTATTCACTCTTAATATTTGCTTATGTGCCTCACGAGTCACTTCCCCTTTCTCTCCTGCATCTGAGAGAACAACTGTCACTGCAGCCTGCATATCTATTGCCTTTTGTTTCCATTCCTTCATTTCTTGAATCATTTTTTCCTGTTCCTTCTTTCCTTTGTTTAATTTATTTTGTAAACTAATGATCTGGGCAATTTGTGTCAAGATAGTTGCTCTTAAGATTTCAGCTTCTGTTCTTAGACTAACTAATTCTTTATCTTTTATTTCTCTTTTCCTTGCTGTAACAGGTTGGACCCCTCCATCCGGGATACCACCTGATATACTGGGGTCCCACTGAGCCCGCCCGTTCCACCAGCCTGGGCTTCCTCAACCTGTCCTTCGGTTCCAGGGCAGCTTTCTGCCTGGTTGCTTCTGCCTCCATTTCTCTGGCTTGCAGTTCCAGAGCAGCTTTTTGTCTGGCCTGTTCTGCCTGCATTTCTTTGTCAGCCTCTAGCTGTGTCAGGTCCATGGCTCTCTGGTGGGCTGCTTTTTACTCATCAATTTCCATGTTTTAATTCCATCTGTCTCTTATGCATCTTTTTGTTTTCTTCTACTTGCAACCTGTGGAGCTCCAACTTTTTGGTAGCTTCACTTATTTTCCTACTTTTTCTGTCCCTACTCCCCTTGCCCAAAATAAGCAAAAGACAATAAACCAGTAACCACTTTGTTCTCTAGCCAACACATTTAAAACTCACTTAAAATTACCACCAGTGTCTCAGAGCATCAAGCTGTGCACATTACCCTGCTTGCTGTGCCACTGTGACAGGTTTGGACCCCCCATCCAGGATGCCACTTGTTATAGTGGGGTCCCACTGAGCCCGCCCGTTTCATCAGCATGGGCTTCCTCACTCTGTCCTTGCTGGGCCAGGCCCTCAAGCCTTCTGTAACACACACACTCGGTCACTCTCTCTCTCAGCTCTGTGTGGGATGATTCAGCTCAGGGATTTACCCAGCACTCATGTGAACACCTCCTTTTGGGTGTTAATCCAAAATAATATTGCCTTGCACTGTATAGAGAGATCTGTACAGCACAAGCTCATTAAAATCGCCCCCTCCCTCAATGAGGAGGACATATGCAGAGCTTTTTACCACTCCCCCTGATATGAATTATACAAACTGGTTTAGAAAACAAAGACAAGTTTATTAACTACAAAAGACTGATTTTTAAGGGATCGCAAACAGATTGAAGCAGATTACTGAACAAATAAAACATACAAACTAGGCTTAATACATTAAGGAAATTGGCTACAAATAGTAATTTCTCACCCTAAATGTTGTTTTATGCAGGTTGCAGAGTCTCTTGAAGGTAAACTGCTTGCAGCTTAAATCTCTAGGTATACCCTTCACAGGCTGACCTTTCTCAGCCTGGGTCCCAGTCCTTTTCCCCCAGATCAGTCTTGGGTGTTTCCAGCAGTCATCCTGGGTGGGGATTCAGTGAAGAACCGGTGGCCTGGATTAACTCACTCTCCAGCCTTAGATAGAATTTACATATGGCGGGAATCTTGTTTCCCAGTTGGACCCGCCCTAAATGGAAAAACACTGAAAGCCCAAGATGCGGGTCTAGTACCAGCTGACATGATCACCAGACCCTGTCGTGTCAAAGCAGGAACCCAGGAAGCTTCTCAGGAAGGTGGGAGATTAGGAAGAACAATAATACCATTCAGGCTGATTGTCTACTGTCTGGTGGGTATTTCCCAGATGCAAACACTTTTGCAATTGATACAGAGCTTATATTCCTAAATTTAGATTCTTCTTCAAGTACTGTCCCTGTGGGTGCTCCACTCCAGGTGATGGTGTGTCCCGGCACCGTTTATTGGAGATCTTCGGTAGCAGTGCCTGGTCGGGATGCACGCACTCAGCTGCTGTCCTGCGGCGTCATTAGAGTCTGCCTGAGCGCGTGCGTCCCGCACCCCTCCCCTCTCAGTTCCTTCTCAACCGTCCTCAGCTGAAGACTGAACTTGGGGCAGTGCTAACCTTCTCTCTGGTCACTGAAAGAAATAAGTAGAAAGAAATAGAAATAGTTAGCTAGATATATCCCAGTTCTCTCCCTTTCTTTAGAATAGTTCATTAGTTTAAAAAAAAAGTCTCACGTTCGTCTCCCATTGAGACTTCCCTCCAGACAATCCTACTTCCATTATGCTGGAGTCCCGGGGCTTTGAGAAATGCGGGTGCTGCAAGGAGCCTATGCTGTGGTCCGATGAGCACTTACTCTGCACGAAATGCCTCGGTGAGTCACATGTCCCTGCCAAGTGTCTCCACTGCACCAACTTGAAAACTAGGGCTCGTCATGACAGAGACTTGTGGCTAAAAATGCTTCTAATGGAGAAAGCTCTGCAGCCGCCTATGGCACTGGGCAGTAAATCCTCTCCCTCACCTCCCTTGCTAAGTCGGAACCGACGGGGAGTGTGGCTTCACCCTCTCAGGCAAAGAGGCAGGAAGCCCCAATGTCTCTGCGCAGAGACCTTCAAAAGGGTAAAGGGTCTCCTGCAAGATCTTTACCCTCAGTGCTGACCATGCCAACAGCAGGCGCCTCTGATTGCCCCAGCACCTCAGCTGCAGCTGCTCACACGGGGCGTGAAAGCAGGGACCCGGCTTCCCACAGCAGTAAGCTCTCCTTGGCACCAGTCCTGCTGGCACCGAAGATGGACCTGGTGCCAGCAGCACATTCCACCTCGGTGCCGACATCCCCCTCAGCAGATGCGGAACCTCTGCAGGGCTTCTACAAATGTCCCGCGGCTCCCTCTAACGCTAAACAAAAGTCGCTGCGGGCTGCCGTTCACACTCCATGCTCCGCAACACCACAGCCCAGGGACCAGCAACAATTTCTGCATCAGGATGATATCTATGTGGCCCTTGAGCCTGACTCTCCACTCCTCGACATGGAGCGCTCACTGCCAGATTTGTTACTCTCTCCCAAATCAGACTCCAGGCAGCCCTACAATGGCCTGCCTATATCCGTAACTTAATTCTCAATTTGTCTGGCTTTGGTAGGTGAAAACTGGTGGCCCACCCTAGAGGAATTGCCAGAGTTTTACTGGGGGTTTCCCTTCAGCCTGTGGAGAATTCTCAGAACAGACTAATTCTGTTAACCCCCGGGAGGTCACGGATACAGCCTTCCACTCAAAGGACTGACACTCAGGCAGTAATTCTTCAAAAAGAAAAATTTATTTAACACAACCCTAATACAATAAATCTAAAATGTTAGAGAAACAATACATTAGTTCTTACAGTTTATAAGACATATTGCAAGATAAACTGTATTAGCACAGATGCATATTAAGGTATAATACAGTTAGAAAGGGCTTTTCAGTGGTTACATTCTATATGCAATGGTAGGTCACATATAGGATGCTGGCAACAAACTATTTAAACATTAAAATTATATAATAACAAACATAATAAACATACATACACAGACATCCCGCTTTCTCATTTCAGACACACCCACTCACACAGTTAATTATTGAAATCACCAAACTTACTTTTCCTGTAGTTTTCCTTCCCTCTGAGTAGTCCTTCTGCTCGGTCTATATTTTTCTGCTTTACTGCTCACTGTTCTGCTTTCCTTTTTCCTGTGATGTCACTCTTTTAGATGTTTTCTTCTTTCCTGCTTCTGCTTCCTTTCTCTCAGGTTTTCCACACATGCACTCACTGACTCAGACCTGTCAGTTCTCTGTCTTATATACAGATTTTGGCCCATTCTGATTGGTTATTTTTACAATCCTAAGCATTCCAACCAATCAGGTTTAAGCCCTCAGTCAATCAAAGCTGGACCTGATTGGAGACCTGTGTTATGCTTAATTGACCCCTCCCTTCAGGTTTGAAGTGACCTTTGTTTCACCTCAGCCTGCTTGCTTAATATTGGTCGATTCTCCCCCAGATCTCCATTTTGGATTTCTCTGACTGTCTCTTGCAAACGCCATCTTGTTATTGCTAGCTGTAACCACATAAAATTATCTTTATTAATTATTAAACCTCTATATTTAAAAACAACTATCCATATCTAAGTATACTGTAACACTGATTCATTGTCACCACTCCATTTTTATTATTTTAAACAAGTTTAATTTTAATCTCTCCCAGCTTCAGCTAGTGGTGGCAGCACAGCGCTTTTAGTGCTGTATTCTTTCCACAGAACAGAGCAGTTGGAAAATCTCTTGTATCAGTTTCCAGTTCCTTCATCTACTTCTGCTTGAATCTCTCTCTCTTCCTCTGACTCAGACTCCAACTCCCAAAAGAGTCTGCTGGTAGCTGGCCTTTTATGCTGCATTGTGGCTCTCTTCTAATGTACCTTTGTATTCTTAGAAATAATTACCTCACTCGCACATGGCCAGTATCAACCATTATTTGAGAGTTCTGATTGAGAGATCTGACCTTAAGAACAAGTTGTGACTAGTATGAGTGGGCTATGACTAGCTAGCTGTTCAGCTAACTGACCTGTCGGTCAGCCCTTACAGTGCATGCTCAGTAGCCACCAATCTTGCACATGCTCACTGTTGTTATTTACCTGAGAGCTATGATTCTGCCAATCAATACACACACATTCCTGGCTCTTTGCCAGGGCACCATTTTAGAAATTCTGGGCTTTCAACTCCGCATACTCTGGGTTTGCAGCATTCATCTCAGTGTGGAGTGACTTTTGTTTATCCAGAATAAAGATCAAGCAAACAATGTGTGACTGGAGAATTTCTCTAGAAACAAGTAGAAAAGTATGAACACATTTATAAATTAAAGAGTAAGAAATCGCCAGACCTAGATGGTATTCATGCAAGAGTTCTGAAGGAACTCAAATATGAAATTGCATAGCTACTAACTCTGGTATGTAACCTATCACTTAACTCAGCCTCTGCACCAGACGAATGAAGGATAGCTAATGTAACACTGATTTTTAAAAAAGGCGCTAGAGGTGTAATCCTGAGAGTTACAGGCAAGTAGGCCTAATTTCAGTGCCAAGTGAATTGGTTGAAACTATAATAAAGAACAGAATTTTCAGACACATAGATTAACACAGTTTGTTGGCGAATAGTCAACACGCCTTTTGTAAAGGGAAATCATGTCTTGCTAATCCATTACAATTCTTTGAGGGTGTTGACAAACACATGCACAGGGGTGATCCAGTTGATATAATGTACTTGGACTTTCAGAAAGCCTTTGACAAGGTCCCACAGCAAGAGCTCTTAAGCAAAGTAAGCAATCATGGGATAAGATGGAAGGTCCTCTCATGGATCACTAACTGTTTAAAATATAGGAAACAAAGAGTACGAATAAATGGTCAGTTTTCATATTGGAAAGCGGTGGATAGCAGCTTCCCCAAGGATCTGTACTGGGACCTGTTCTGTTGCATATATTCATAAATGACCTTGATAAGGAGGTGAACACTGAGTTGGCAAAATTTGCAGATGATATACATATGTATGCAGGGTCTCTGCGTGCCTTATTTCAGAGTGGTAGTCGTATTAGTCTGTATCAGCAAAAAGAACGAGGAGTACTTGTGGCACTTTAGAGACTAACAAATTTGAGCATAAGCTTTCGTGGGCTAAAACCCACTTCATCGGATGCATGCAGTGGAAAATACAGTAGGAAGATATATATACACAGCCCTACAATGCTGATATATTATACTGCACTTATTACAATGTAGCAGATGGAGTGTCTCTCTCTCTCTTTCTCTCTCTCTCTCTCTCTCTCTCTGAAAACTGATATTACTTCAGTCTGGGGGCTATGTCTAGGGTATATGATTTGTGGGGTTTATTTTGCTCAGATTTGGTTGATAAAAATATGGTAATGGTTTTTGATGCTGTATTGAGGCTTAATCAGATATTTCACTTGCATGTCCATTAAAGTTGGCTGCAGTAGTCCAAAAGTTGAAGGTTCCTTATTAATACTTGTGCACATAACTTGATGTCGCTTTTTTATCCAATAGTTTCTTTGTAAGATTTTTTCACAGCACAATATCTACAACAAGTACCTTTCCCACAATCTCCAAATCATGTAGAAACACTCTGAAATACTAATATTCTCTAGCGAGATAAGGTGGGTGAGGTAATATCTTTTATTGGAACAACATCTGTTGGTGAAATGAAAGATATTTATTACCTAACTCACCTTGTCTCTAACATCCTGAGACCAGCATGGCTACAACACTACAAACAAATATTCTTTAGTTCAGTCACCAGGACACTTTTACCTATGTTTTCAACTAAATCTAATTAAATCAGTAGGG
This sequence comes from Chrysemys picta bellii, assembly GCF_011386835.1. Taxonomy (NCBI): domain Eukaryota; kingdom Metazoa; phylum Chordata; order Testudines; family Emydidae; genus Chrysemys; species Chrysemys picta. The sequence continues at coordinate 40,632,110 of NC_088793.1, read as the reverse complement.
AAATTGAATGGCTTCCAGAAAACTTATGGCTGTAACTTTCAACATCAGTACAGGAAGCTGTAAAATGACACCCTTAGGCTTTGGCAGCTTGTGTTGATGAATTCTGCACCTCCAGTTAACAGAAACCATTCACAAACTCCACCAGTCTCACTGAAAGAACATTTTAGCCCTTTCTCGCTGACCTGATGTGTTATGGCAAGGCAACTGTTTTATACCTCTCCTGCGCTGCTTGTCAAAGGTGGAAGAGGCCAGACTAGACAGCAGGTGGAAAAGCAGCTTTGGCTCTCTCACAATCCTAGGTACTGCCCCATAATTATTCATTTGAAATAGCTGGCTAACCTATAACCAACCAGTTTTATTTCCTGAGAATTGTTACGATTGTCAGCTCTGCAGTGCCATCAGGTGTCATTTTGCAGAATGGCAGACAAATCTAATACATTTTTTTAACATGTACAGTTGCCTTATTTTCAGTCCACAGTTCACAGCACTTTTTTTAGTTTGAATCACTAGCCATTGTAATAAAAAGGCAAAAGGGTTTTAGTGTTCTGATTAACTTTTGTAGTATCCCTTCTCCACCTGGTTACCTCCTTTAATACCAATCTGCTTACAGGTTTCAATGGAAAGGCCTGCTTGTTCTGGATCCCGCCACCCATTCAGTAGGGTGTAACTGCTTTATTTTCTTCCCATATACATTTATTTGGCAATGCCTCTACCCCACTCACTCCTTCCTGGCAGAGTCACTGGGGCAGCTTGGGAGAAAAATTCTAACCACAGGGTAATCCCCACTTACTTGCCAAATAATGGGAGACTCCCAAGAAATAACACAAAAACATACAATATATTCAACGCAGTAATTATATTAAACAGGAGATAAATATAATAGGGTAAAACATTATTCTCAAGGTCACTGGTGCCCATGTTGATAATACATTATTCTCAAGGTCACTGGTGCCCATGTTAATAATGGACAAATTGGAGAAATGGAGAAATGGTCTGAGTTAAACAGGATGAAGTTTAACAAAGACAAATGCAAAGTGCTCCACTTAGGAAGGAAAAATCAATTTCACACATACAGAATGGGAAGAGACTGTCTAGGAAGGAGTACGGCAGAAAGGGATCTAGGGGTTATAGTGGACCACAAGCTAAATATGAGTCAACAGTGTGATGCTGTTGCAAAAAAAGCAAACATGATTCTGGGATGTATTAACAGGTGTGTTGTGAGCAAGACACGAGAAGTCATTCTTCCGCTCTACTCTGCTCTGGTTAGGCCTCAGCTGGAGTATTGTGTCCAGTTCTGGGCGCCGCATTTTAAAAAAGATGTGGAGAAATTGGAAAGGGTCCAAAGAAGAGCAACAAGAATGATTAAAGGTCTTGAGAACATGACCTATGAAGGAAGGCTGAAAGAATTGGGTTTCTTTAGTTTGGAAAAGAGAAGACTGAGAGGGGACATGATAGCAGTTTTCAGGTATCTAAAAGGGTGTCATAAGGAGGAGGGAAAAAACTTGTTCACCTTAGCCTCTAAGGATAGAACCAGAAACAATGGGTTTAAACTGCAGCAAGGGAGGTCTAGGTTGGACATTAGGAAAAAGTTCCTAACTGCCAGGGTGGTTAAACACTGGAACAAATTGCCTAGGGAGGTTGTGGAATCTCCATCTCTGGAGATATTTAAGAGTAGGTTAGATAAATGTCTATCAGGGATGGTCTAGACAGTATTTGGTCCTGCCATGCGGGCAGGGGACTGGACTCGATGACCTCTCGAGGTCCCTTCCAGTCCTAGAATCTATGAATCTATGAACTTGTGAAGTTCCCTAGTCATGTGACCTGATATAGCAAATATAAAGTTAATGTTCCATTGCTACACATACTTTGTTGTGGCCCTTGATGACCTATGACCACGATATCTTCTGTGCAGCAGTTAGCAATGTGGTTGATTGGATTCAATGCAGTCCAAAGGACTCACAAGTGGGATAAGGTGGTAACTCCTTCCTCAGGTTTAATAGGCAGCAGGTAATAAAATCCCCAAACCCTTATCCCTTGGCTTGAAGACATAGTTCAGGGAGTAAGGGGTATGAAGCAAAGAAATTCTTTTCCCCAAGAATCAGGCAGACACAGACAATACTGAAGGGGTTTATTTATGGTACTGGGAAGACTGACAAGCAGCTTCAAAGGTGTGGGGATACAGTGACCAATTATATACCATTCTCTTATCACTTCATTTGCATTTATCTTGTTCTTACAGAGACAAACATTGTTACAGACACAGAGAACACACTTCACATGAGTGACAGGAATAGAACATGTGCATCAAACTTTTGATTACATCAATTATTCATGACTACCGTAAGGTAAAGGGGTGGGTGTGAGTGTTTACAAATATCCAGAGGGCTGTGAAGGGAGGGTTTGTTCTGTTCTAAGAACCAAACTACTCGGCGGACATTTGACCATATAAGTTTATCAAGTGTTTACAGTTGTCAGTGTCCTGGGGCTTCCGGTGTTTCTGCTTGTTAGTTACATGGGTTTTTGTTTCAGCTGCTAACTGAATTTTTAACTCTTGCCTAACAGGGGTCTACCAAAGAATTTCCTTGACTAGCTAACTAAAAGATGGTGCTCTCACAAACTCTGTGAATGATCCTCACGTTCAGAGATGATTCTGGACTCCTCAGTCACTGTAGAGGGGCTGATGATCACTGCTGGCAGGCGTACTTTATGCAGGAGTTAGGCTGCTTCTAGTCCCAGGATTTCCCCTCACCAACAAGGGGTGCAGGGCTAAAGGTGCACATTACAAAACTATACTACCACTCCAGCTCTCAGACATACTCAGAGTAGGCAGCAATCCAGGACTAGCAGCCAGAGTAGTGGTGCCACGTGGTGACTGATCTCACCTAGAGAGGTGGAGGGCTAACTCCGCCTGCCTGGGAGAAATTTTCCCAGAAAACTCTACAGACTGGGAGTCACGTTGGAAAGGGAAAGTCTCAAGCTGAGGGATCTTGCTTTTAGGTCCGCAGGGGCCAGTTCTCACAGGGAACCCTGCATGCAGGCCTGGGACTCACCAGCTCCCTACACAGCCAGTCCTGCCCTTTCCCTGGCTAGCTTCAGACTGCTCCAAAATGGCTTTTCCCTGGTCCTCAGCTCCCTGGGATGGACATCTCTCACCCTATTGTTTGCCAAGCAGACTCTGTCTCTGCCCTTGGCTCTCCCTCCCTACCAGGGACAGCAGGCCTCTCCCTGCAGGGCCTCTCCTCTACCAGCACACAGAGCCCCGGGAACCTAGGTGAACTCCTTTGGGGTTACACTTTGATTCACAAACCATGAGTTTGCCTGAATAAAGAGTGAATAAAACTAAGGACTTCAGAATTTTGTCCTTAGGTCTTTCAGGCTATGGTCTTTGCTATCTTCCAAAATCTGACTTGATGAATTAAGGTCTAGTTTAGAATAACTGGTATCTGTATAAATATTTGCAAGATTTTTCCTCCTATGAAACAGCCTTAGCTCCTTTTTAGTTGGCTTTGTGTGGAAATAAATAAACATTGACTCCGTAAGCCTCTTGAATGCCTGGCCTTATGCATCAAGAACTTGTACATTTGGGTACCTGTTTATCTCAAAAGCTGCTGAATTCCTCAAAATTTCTATGAGAATAAATCTTTAGTCTTCTTTGAGCATCTAATTTATGCCACTCATTTTGTTGGTTGTCTTTAGTAATGGACAAACCAATGGAAATACTGTGTCCTGAGATCTGTCAAATGGTGATTGATATATGCTTAGGGATAATATTTGTGGTAATTCTGAGAACTTATCTTGTCTTCTGTTTACCTCTCTCTAGTGATGGTGAGAGAAGAAGACTGGGGGGGAGAGAATGTTGCTTTTGCAAATAATGATGTTGCTTTGGGATGATTTGCTTCTCTCCCATCCCTAAAACTCTCCTAACCATGACTCAGGAACATAACAGTGATAGAGTACTGAATGAATTAAGTTGATAAAGTCAAATTTCAATACAGAACATTGCTCTGTGTATGTGTATATAAGTAGCCATTTTTGTTCTGTTTCCAAAAGGTGCAATATATAATGTCCTTCACTGAAAAAGTATTGTTTTTGTTTTAGCTAGAACTGTAAGAAAATTATTACAAGCAAGATTTTGAGAGTTTTTTTAAAGAGTTTTTTCATTGTTTTGTTGCATAAGAGAGATTGTGCCCTACCTGCTAGATCATCCTTATGTCCAAAGTCTACCTGATGTTTGTTTTAATGTTTCATTTTGAGTTGACATTAATCGTGCTCAGGGCCAGCTCCAGCATTTCTGCCGCCCCAAGCAAAAAAACTCCCTAGAGGGAGTGAGGGACCTGCCGCCCCTGAATTGCCGCAGGTGCCGCCCCTCTTCCTTGGCCGCCCCAAGCACCTGCTTGTTAAGCTGGTGCCTGGAGCCAGCCCTGACTGTGCTACAGTACTTTATTAATGGCATACCATGCCATTCTAGTCTTTGTTAATTCTAATGTCAATATGTGTACATAACTAGAAAGAAAATAACTGCAAGGATTAACACTTTTTTTTTTACAACAGAAAGCAAAGTAAAATGAAGTAACATCCTGACATCTTTTTATTACACAAAATAAGAACAGCAGATGGCACTATTACTTTGTATTTGTCGAGTACATTATTTTTTCAGGAACATAATCTTTTAGTGAGCACTGTTGACAACATAATACATTTTCAGGGATATAGTGAGTTCAGAGAAGCTTTGTGATCATAGAATCTAGTATGAATAAAAAAACGATCTTTGCGGTTTATGGAATGGTATCTACACTTCTTCTTTACCTTACTCACTAGTAGCCACTTAGGTCCCAGTGCTGATTGGTTTGGGCATAGCCCCACTAACTTCAGTTTGACTATGCATTATGAAATAAAGATTCAAGGTCTTACCAATAAAACCAATAGCTGGGAGAATTCCATCATGCCTGCTCACTCTAACAATGGATAGAGAGGGGTTTTTTTTAGTTTTAGTTTTTTTTCTTTAGTCTATGTTCTATTTGGTATATTTATCTGAAGTCTGACACCAAGTAACCAACTGTTTATATCTGCAAACAAAACTGTAAACTTACCAACAATTTGTCTGACACAAACATTAAAAAGATAGGAAAGACACAGTTAAGGTAAATATTGCAAAATATAATAGTGATCTCTTTTAAACTACAGTTGCAAAGTTGGTATTCAAATAGATGTGTAATCTAGATTTCTGTTCACTTATGCTTTTTTTTAGGGTATAATTTTTTTTTTACAAAGCTTTTTGTCTTTGGGTTTCTTGGTGTTTTAGACAGTAGTATAAAATAAAAAAGACAATGTATACACAAGGGCACAGTGTGGGAGTGGGAGTCCAAATAAGGTAGGTGAGGTTGTTTGCTTGACATACTGAAAACCCAAATAAGGAATACAGCAAGCACTAGCTTGTGGTGAATGGGAGTGTGAAATGCAGAAGTTGTATGGACTTGGGGTGAATCATTTTATCATCTTCCAGGAATGTGCTGGTTGTATGCATTGCTGTGGCCAAAAGTAGTGATTTCATTGGCCAATATAATCATTCTGATGGGAGGCTGAAGTGGGAAAACCTTCCAGGCAGTGAGCTCTCTTTTTGTGGGTCTAATGTCTCGTGTAAATGCAAGTCTGAAATCTCTATCTAATGAAATAAACTTTTGTTGGTTTTCTCCTATGGTAGGACGGGAGGGTGAAAGGTAGGCACAAAATATTGATAAGATACACTTCAAGCGATGTGGCTCATTAGATATATAGTGACAGCTATACCACAGACTAGCATATGCCTGCACCCCTAAAAAGACAGAACTTGTCACTGACATTTAACACACTGGAGATACTCCCCATTACCTATGCCAGGGTAGGAAATAAAGCCAGGGACAGAGTGCTTAGGCAGCTTACACCTCAAGGGCAGGGGTTACATTTTAAAAATTCCAGTGACATCTACTCTCAGCTTTGAAAATTGTTGTAAGTTCCAGAAAAGAGTGTTCAGATTCCCTGTTGTATATTCACATCATCTCCTTTGAAAATCCCCTGGTTAATGATTCCATATTCAAAAATTTCTCTCACATAAACATTACAGATGTTATATTAGTTTACAGAAAACAAATACTGAGGAAATAGAGAGAAAGGGAAAATACTACTGTGAAGAAATTGTACAGACAGAAAACATAATGGAAGACACCTGAATATTGTGTGGTGACTAAGGAGATAATGGAAAAAACTAATGGGATTACATCTAATAAAATCTAGTTTGTAAACTGCAAAAAACCCACTGAGAGGTATAAATCATTTAGAAAGTAGTATGCAAAAATTAAGCAGTAAGATAGACTGCAGTTTCTCCACATTAATGTCAGCTGTAAGCAATCTTAATGATAATTGTGTATCCTAATTAGTGAAATTAGAGAGTGTAAAAAGAATGTTTAATTTATCATTAATGACAGATGTAATGTTAAAATGTGGTTCATTTTCTTAAGTACTTCACAGCCTATTTCAAATTGTAATAATTTTAAAAATTAACATATTTAACATTAAATAAGATATCGTTTACATGTGTGATGAATACATGAAAGTAAAGTCACTTCCAGTAATATTAATGCTAAAGGGGAAATACTTTTAATACAGAAGGAAAATGTTAGAAATGGGAACTTGAACTGAAATGTTGAAAAATAAGAAATATTGACTTATTGGATTGATTCTTTTAAAAAAAAATCATATGTGCCTGAAAATCTGTGTATTCTCTGTGCTGTAACCACAAAAGATGGAGAGAAATATTAAGTGTTAATTGTAGGAAATTCAAGTTTCTTATAGAGGTTGTTGAAAATACATAATTTCTTTTCTGTTTAGGATTTACCGTATTTCTGTGGTGCAGCCAATCATATAAAGTTTGAATACTTTTGGGTGGAATAAAGCCCATATCCCCTTGTCTTAACAAACAGGCATAAGCCTGACTATCCTCAATTTGCCAACATCTCTCCAGTGCTGTTAGGTTTTTCTTCATATCACCAGTGTTGACATTCTAATTCTCAGAGGATAGGACATGACCATCTAGAAACATTAACCGGTAGCATATTGTCATGGGCAGTGGTGGGCAACCTGTGGCCCACGGGCCGCACGCAGCCCGTCAGGATAATCCGCTGGCGGGCTGCAAGACAGTTTCTTTACATTGACTGACCACAGGCATGGCCACCCGCAGCTTCCAGTGGCCTTGTTTTCCAGGACATTGTTCTGTACATAAACTGCAAATTTGGCAATTCTTGTGTTTTCTGCTAACTTTTTATTAATTTTTAAAAATATATATATACAGGATTTGAGACATTAACATGGAAGCAAAGACTTTTTCTGGGACCAACAATGGCATAGTGGAAGCAAAGACTTTTTTTGGGACCAACAATGGCATAATATCTCTATAGTTACTACATTTGACCTTGTTGTCCTTTTTGAACAGAGGCAGAACAACACTTTCTTCTAGTAATCTGGGATATTAGTGTGATGGATGGTCTGGAAGAGCCTATGCACCTGTCTTCAACTCAGGGGTGATGTTACAAACTCCTGGTGCTTTCCCAGACTTCAATGTATGGACTGTGATCTGTATCTGTATCTGTTTGGGGGTGGGGGGCAGGGATAGCTCAGTGGTTTGAGCATTGGCCTGCTAAACCCAGGGCTGTGAGTTCAATCCTTGAGGAGGCCACTTAGGGATCTGGGGCAAAATCAGTACTTGGTCCTGCTAGTGAAGGCAGGGGGCTGGACTCAACTCAATGACCTTTCAAGGTCCCTTCCAGTTCTAGGAGATGGGATATCTCCATTAAATTGTTGAACAAAAGTGAGTCTATCAAAACTTACCATTCCATTTCAAAAGGAAGAGTGACAATAGATGGTTGACCATGTCTTGAAATGATCTTTCAGATTGCTGCTTCTGATCTTGCAGTCTCTGGTTAATGCAGCCATCCCAATTCTTTACTGGACATGCTGGTGCCACCTTCTTTGCATACCAGGTGGTGAAAACCATGCTTGGTGGCAGTCTGTTCTAAATTGTCTGCCTAAGTTGATGTCCAGGATTCCTTATTTTGCTTACACAATGACTTGACAACATTCTGAAGCCAAACTCATTTAGCCTTTGCTTTTCCTCTCAATGCTTGTCTTTAAAGACTTGAATTATAGCCTCACTTTTTTCTTAGCTCTGACTGCAGTAAGCATCTTCTCACTGATCCATGGATGATGTTTGAAGGGCTGAGGCTCCATCACTGAGCTGACAGTAGTAAGCACTACTTGAAACAATGCCATTCGTCCTCATATGACAGAATGAGTTAGATTTCAGGCCTTAATGCTCCAATGGCATAAGCAGTTAAGATTAGAAAGCCATCTAATAGCTTGGTTGTAATAAGAATGTTTGCTTGAATCGGGCTAATTTTGGCCCATTAACTAGCTGTAATGGAAGTCACAGGTGCATTTTTGGCAGCAGAAGTCTGGTCAGTGTGAAGTTCAGCGCCTCTGAACTTGTACATCCATGACTGTTAACTGCAAATGATTGTTAATGAGGACATAGTGAAACCATCTGGGCTGTACAAGGTCAGCTTGTGAATGTTCAGGTGATGAAAGAACAAAATAAACATGTAATTGGCTGCTGTAAATTCAAGCAGTCCCTTCCCCTTTCTGTTCTGCTTCCAGATACCAAAAGACCCAAGCATACTTCCCCAGGTGTTATTATCCTTTCCTACCTGCACATTAAAGTCACTCAGGATAATGATGACAGGGCCATACCAAATTCACAGTCCATTTTGCTCAATTTCATGGTCCGTGCAGCAGTAAGGGGAGCAGTACCATAACTCCCCCCCCCACTCACAATAACCTCGTGACCTCCCTAAAACTGCAGTGCAGAAGGATGGCAGCAATAAGAGTGACAATACTATACCATGCCATCCTTCCTACAACTCCTTTTTGGGTCAGGAACCCTACAATTACAGTGCCACACCATGAAATTTCAGGTTTAAATAGCTGAAATCATGAAATGACTATTACGGACTATCTGCAATTGCTGGTAAGAAATTACCTTTAGCAGCATTCTTGACCGTGGTGTTGATGGGGTCATACACTATGATGATGGGGTAATACCCACAACTGTTATGGAACTGGATGCTGATAAGTCTCTCATTAATTACTTGCCAACCCTGTAATGGCTGTTGGGCATTGAGTAAAAGTACAGCATCTATCCCTTGCTGGAGCAGCCTGTTGGGGTGGCCTAAGAACAAAAATATATGGTTCTCAATTTTCTTTTCACTGCTTCCTGGCCAGCACACATGAAGCTCAGGGAGTGCTGAAGTTCGTTTCCTACCTCTTAAGTTCCTTGAGCTATGACCACAGCAGGGATCCTGGATAAGTTCTGCCTACATTTTTCTCCCTAGGCCGGTGTGGGGGTTCCTCCCGTCCTGTGCTTTGCTCATTGCTGTTTTTCTGAAACTTCTTTGCTATATCTGTGTACCATCACACTCTGCACCCAGTGGGAAAGATCCCAATCCCCTTACCTTGGCTGTGGCTACTGAAAGCCTGTCTCTCTGTGTGGTGGTGGTGTTTAAAGCTGTGATTCCTTCACTGAGTTCGGGATAGAATTCACTGCCCTCCTACATTGCTATGACTCTCAAGCCTCCAGGAGGGCTCAGCTGGAACCTTCCACCGTTCAGAGGGACTAAACTCGGCCCTGGGTGCTTCTGTAGTTCCCTTTTCTCTGATCTGCCCCTAGAGTTCACCCGTATTGCTGCCACCCAGGTTCTATTTCTCCCACAAAGTAGGGCATGGGCCAGTCCCAGACCTGACTACTGCAGCATGGGTTGTAGCTTCTGCATTCAATTTGTGAATACCTGAAGAATGAAGGGGTAATCACTAGCAGCCACCATGGATTTACCAAGAACAAATAATGTCAAACTATCTTGATTTCCTTCTTTGACAAGGAAACTGATTTGATGGATGGGGGAATGTGGTGGACATAATAAAGGCTTTTGACCTAGTCCCATATAACATTCTGATAAGTGAACTGGAGAAATGTGGTCTTGGCAGAACTACCATTAAGTGGCTACATAATTGGTTAAGCACCCACAAACAAAGAGTAATTATTAATGGAACGATGTTGGATTGGAGGAAAATTTCAAGTGGGGTTCCACAGGAACCTGTGTGACGTTATTGACATAAACTGGGACCATATAGATCATTGTTGCAACCAAAGTCCTGTAGTGGCACCCAAATCTTGTATAAAGGGGGTCAAATGGGGTGTCTAGGACAAGGTTATGGTTTACTGGTTATGATTATGCTGTCTATATGTGTGTATCAGTTTTGTAGTCGAAGTTATGAATATTGGCTCTATACTGTCTGTATGGCAAACTTATGCTATGCTTCTGGGTGACATCCCAGACAAGCTGAGATTAGCTCTGCCTAGCCTGCTTGATGGCCCATTAAGGACCATCAGCTATACAATGGACCCATTGAGAGAAGGCAGATACGCCTTGTACCTCAGCAAAGTATGCAGGGACTGGCCCATGTGACTCCAGACTCCATGTTGCTGTAATTTAAGAACAAAGAGGTGTTCTTACACCTGGAAAAGACTATATAAGGCTGATGCCTGATCTCCATCTTGTCTTCAATCCTGCTTCTTACCTCTGGAGGAACTTTGCTACAAGCTGAAGCTGTGAACAAAGGACTGAGGACCCATCACAGCTGGGGATGTATTCCAGAGACTTGATTTGAACCTGCAGTTTATTCCATCGCTGCTGCAAGCCTGAACCAAGAACTTTGCCATTACTGTATGTAATTGATTCCATTTAACCAATTCTAACTCTCATCTCTATCTTTTTCCTTTTATGAATAAACCTTTAGATTTTAGATTCTAAAGGATTGGCAATAGCGTGATTTGTGGGTAAGGTCTGACTTGTACATTGACCTGGGTCTGGGGCTTGGTCCTTTGGGATCAGGAGAACCTTTTTCTTTTACGGGGGTATTGGTTTTTATAACTATTTGTCCCCATAACGTGTGGCACTGGTGGTAATACTGGGAAACTGGAGTGTCTAAGGAGATTGCTTGTGAGACTTGCGGTTAGCCAGTGGGGGAGACCGAAGTCTTAGTCTGGCTGGTTTGGTTTGCCTTAGAGGTGGAAAAACCCCAGCCTTGGGTTGTAACTGCCCTATTTGAGCAATTTGTCCTGAGTTGGCACTCTCAGTTGGGTTCCGCCAGAACCGCATTGTCACAGTGGCGTAGTCGTGCTTGGATCCACAGAACCAGGTCAATTAAGCTTTGGGTCAGAACCCCACGCTATCCAAATTTGAATTTTGGGATTGAGAGTTTTGTTGGTTAAAGAGCTGCTGCAATGGCTGAGCAAAGAGCATATGAGGGACTTGGGAAAAAAGCCCTGGAAAATTTGTGTTCAGAAAAGAGGATAAGCTTTAGAAAGAAAGCTACAAAGGAAGAATTGAGAAATCTGCTAATAGCCAGTGATCAGGGGGCAAGAGCACAGCCCTTACCTGAGGCTGCAGAAGATGCAGAAAAAATTAGGATGCAAAGGGTGACAAGTAAACTGCAATTTGAGCATGAACAGAAGCTAGCAGATCTTCGATTGCTGGAGAAGCAAAAAATAGCAGAGTTAGAAAGTGAGAGAGAGAAAGAAGCTGATCAAAGAAAGAAGGAGGCTGATGAGAGAGAAGAGAGAGCTCGTAAGGGACGTCTAGAGCTGCTCGCTGCTGAGCAGGAGACTCACAGGATGGAACAGGAGACTCACAGGATGGAACAGGAGACGGCCAGACTTCAGCTCCAAGTAATGGAAGAGCGGAGAAAGTCATCCCCACCTGGTACTCCACTTCCCCCCCACCATGAGAAAAACTGGGAAAGGATGTGTCCCATTTACAATGATACTGAGGATATAGAGGAGTTTTTGTCTACCTTTGAACGCCTCTGCAATCTGTACCAGATCCCTGAGGGTCAGCGAATGCCTGTCCTGCTAACCAGACTGACTGGAAAAGCCAGGGAGGTGTTTAATGACTTGGGGGAACAAGAAGCATTAAATTATGAGCGGTTTAAGGATTCTGTGTTAAGGCGATTCAAGGTTACTCCTGAATCTTACAGAGTTAAGTTTAGAGAGTTTAAAATGCCTAAGGATTGTACTTTTGTAGAATGTGCTCATAAGTTGATGGGTTTTGTTAAAAAGTGGGTTATGGGAGCCAAGGTTCATGGGAGTTTTGAAAAACTGCTGGATTTAATAACTTTGGAACAGTTCTTAGACATTGTGCCTGACAATGTGAGAGCAGCTGTGTGTGACAGGGACCCTGAGTCAGTCCTACAGGCGGCAGAGATTGCGGATGCCCATACCCAAAACAGGGCTCGAGAAGGGTGTAAAACCCCGGGGAAAACTGATCACCATTCTCCCCAGTTCAAGAGGAGGGAAGGATTTAAAAATAAACCTGACTCTTCTAAAGGAGTTCAAGGGGGCCCGGAGGGTAGGAACTCACATCCCCAGCAGGTTACATGCTATCGCTGTGGTATGCTGGGCCACATGAGACCAGACTGCCCGACACTGAAGGGCAGCCCAAAACCAGCAACCCCAAATGCCACGGCCAATGCTAACCCTGTTGTTGTAAACTCACAGGCAAGCCACACAGAGCCCAGCATTGGTGCCCTGTGTGCAAATGCTGTTTCTGTTGTCTCTGAAGGATTTGACCTTAAAACTCACATTAAAGCTAAATATGGGGGAAATAATGCAGAGTTTATTAGCAGTGCAGAAGTGAATGGAGTGAGGTGTATGGCATGGAGGGACACCGCAGCAGATATTACTCTGGTTAAAGCAAGTCTTGTCAGGAAGGAAGATTATTTGCCAGGTGAAGATGTAACTGTTGTAGCCTTATCTAAGTATTTTGTCAGGGTGCCTTTGGCTAAAATCCACCTGAAATGGAAGGGATTGGAGGGCACCATGGTTGTGGGAGTAAAAGACATAATCCCTAAGGATATTATGATTGGAAATGATATTAAAGCTATGGTCAGTCAAGTTAATACAAACCAGGCACAAGAGAGGATTGATCCTAAGGTTGTGCCTATGGAGGGTTTCTCCAAAAGTTTGTCTTTGGAAAGTAGCTGTTCGGCTGTGAATGAAGTTTCTGAATGTCTATCTAATGTCTCAGAAGTAAATCTGGAATTAGATCAAGCGAAGGGAGAGGAGAACCAGGAGATTTTGGATGAGCCTAGGCAGTCTTGTGAGCTGATGGCTTTATCTAGTCAGCAGTTTGGGAAGGCAAGGAGAGTGGAAGATGAGTGTCCCTATACCTTATCTGTTTCCTGTGCGAAGAATAGTGACAGTGAAGGAAATGTGCCTGTGTCTGTCAGGGGTATTGACTTGCCTATGGAGGAAGCTACCCCAGTCTCCAAGCAGTTGTCTGTGAACAGCCCGGGGTGCTGGGACAAGGGAAATGAAATCCCAAACAGTATGTCTAGTAAAGGAAAATGCGTCTCCAACTCTTTTTTGTCTGTGGAGCAGACAGAAGGTGCCTTTCGGCCTGTGATGGTTGAGAGTAATTTAGTTGTCTCAGAGTTGGTTCTGGATTCAACTAAAGCCCAGGAAGGGAATGGTCCTAAGTTTGCATCTGCTGGGGAGAATGGCCCCGTAACTAGGTTGCATCCAGTTAGTGGCTTAGCAAAATCCCAGAGACCAAACAATTCTGGTGCTTGTATTTTGCCTGTTGCTCATGTGTGGTTGGAGAAGGGTGTAACAACTCTGTCTGATCAGGGTGATACCCTAGCCAGGGCACAAGGAGAGCAGAAAGGTAATTTGGTTGTGTTACCTACCGACAGTTTAACAACTTGTAGCAAAAAGGAAAAAATTCCTAAGCTTGTGTGTGGCAAAGAGAAGGGAAATATTTCTAACCTTTTATCTAGGAAGTCTATGGGTTCGCCTGAAAGGGGATTGTGTAGAGATCTGCCTGATGGGCCAAAGGTGATCCTGAATGTAAGTAAGACCCAGACAGAGTCTGTTGTTGCTCAGGAAAGTGTGCCTTTAGAGCAAGCCCTAGGTGAAGAGGGTAAGGGCAGAATTTCTGTGAGGGGTGAATTGCTGCTTAGAAAAGCTCCTGGAGAAAGGAATCCTCATGGTACTCGGTGCAAGCAGTTCCCTGCAATTGAAGGGTGTGAGAGTGATTTAATCAAGGAAGTTTCAGTTCCTAGCAGCCAAAAATTGTCTGTTGTGAAGGGATCCACTAACTTTCCTTGTAAAAGATCCAGTGTGGGTAGCTTTGAGAAGGTCTCAGAGGAAGTAAAAGTTGTTAAGGAATTGAGGCATCCCTATAACCAAGTGGCTGTGTGGGGCCAACTTGTTGGGGAGGCAATGGTGTTGGAACAGGAATGTCTCCTTTCTGATTCTTTAAATGAGCAGTTTGTGCTTCAGGGTTTGAGGACAGATTGGGTTACTGATGTGTCAGAGCAGAGCAGTTTTATGGCTAAATGCTTGAGGATGCGGGGGAGAGGAAGCAAACTCTCACCCGCAGACTCTTTGGATTTGTGTGGTATCTCTTTAAGACAGAGTCCAGCCTTGGAGATGATAGCAGTTACGAATATGAAAACTGGTGGACTGGCTCTGGTCTGGGGTAGTGCAAATTACTTGCCTGGCTGGGAAAGGAAGGACTTGCTAATAGCTGTTAGCAAAGAGGGCCCACCCCATCAGCCAGTGAATTCTGTTAAGCAAGAGAAATCAGGGTTTGATCTTGCAGGACAAGGAGGAAAGAGAAAACTGAATTTTGCAAAGGGAAGCCGCAGGTTAACCCTAAAATGCCCAAACTCCAATGGTATTGAGCCAAAGGGGTGGCATGACAAACATGACTGTAGATGGACACTTGCAATGAACTTGTTGTTATTGCTAGATTTTGTAATTAATGTGTTGCTATTGCCACAAACTGTAAAAATATACAATGTGCCTAATCTTTTGGAGAATTCCTTGAACATGTTAAAAGGAATACATGAAAACACACGTTATGTTAAAAGGCCTTGTTACACTGGGGTTTCACAGGCAATGCATATAAACAATATGGGAACTTTTCACAGGGGAAAGGACAGTCCAGACCTAATGTGCTGTATGAAAAGGAAGACTGAGGCACACTACCATATTGCTTTCATGGCTAAATGCCAAGATTCCTGGACTATGAAGAACATTAATATCTGCATTTATTCGATGTTAATTGGGTTCCAAACATTGGCCCGAGCTTGTATGGATAAAGTAGCAGTTTTCTTTAGCTCTTGGCAAGATCACATGACACATACAGGAACCATGCTGCCAGAGCAGATCCAATTCACTATTGTTCTAACTAAGTGTTACCTTGAGTTTGTAAAGAGGTTCAATCATGTGGTTGAACATGATTTTGATAAACCATTTCTGTTATGCACTGGTATGGCTTCTAACCCAATACTAGCTGTAGTGGGACAGAACCCAGGATGGGGAGCTCTTGGGATGCAGTCAGTGATGTTTGTGTCATCCCTTCCTGCATCAATTTTGCGTTGGGGGTGTGACGTTATTGACATAAACTGGGACCATATAGATCATTGTTGCAACCAAAGTCCTGTAGTGGCACCCAAATCTTGTATAAAGGGGGTCAAATGGGGTGTCTAGGACAAGGTTATGGTTTACTGGTTATGATTATGCTGTCTATATGTGTGTATCAGTTTTGTAGTCGAAGTTATGAATATTGGCTCTATACTGTCTGTATGGCAAACTTATGCTATGCTTCTGGGTGACATCCCAGACAAGCTGAGATTAGCTCTGCCTAGCCTGCTTGATGGCCCATTAAGGACCATCAGCTATACAATGGACCCATTGAGAGAAGGCAGATACGCCTTGTACCTCAGCAAAGTATGCAGGGACTGGCCCATGTGACTCCAGACTCCATGTTGCTGTAATTTAAGAACAAAGAGGTGTTCTTACACCTGGAAAAGACTATATAAGGCTGATGCCTGATCTCCATCTTGTCTTCAATCCTGCTTCTTACCTCTGGAGGAACTTTGCTACAAGCTGAAGCTGTGAACAAAGGACTGAGGACCCATCCCAGCTGGGGATGTATTCCAGAGACTTGATTTGAACCTGCAGTTTATTCCATCGCTGCTGCAAGCCTGAACCAAGAACTTTGCCATTACTGTATGTAATTGATTCCATTTAACCAATTCTAACTCTCATCTCTATCTTTTTCCTTTTATGAATAAACCTTTAGATTTTAGATTCTAAAGGATTGGCAATAGCGTGATTTGTGGGTAAGGTCTGACTTGTACATTGACCTGGGTCTGGGGCTTGGTCCTTTGGGATCAGGAGAACCTTTTTCTTTTACGGGGGTATTGGTTTTTATAACTATTTGTCCCCATAACGTGTGGCACTGGTGGTAATACTGGGAAACTGGAGTGTCTAAGGAGATTGCTTGTGAGACTTGCGGTTAGCCAGTGGGGGAGACCGAAGTCTTAGTCTGGCTGGTTTGGTTTGCCTTAGAGGTGGAAAAACCCCAGCCTTGGGTTGTAACTGCCCTATTTGAGCAATTTGTCCTGAGTTGGCACTCTCAGTTGGGTTCCGCCAGAACCGCATTGTCACAACCTGTTCTGGGTCCGGTGTTGTTTTACATCTTTATTAATGACCTGGATCGGCAGCATACTGATCAAGATTGCAGATGACACAAAGCTTGAGGTGGAGGTTTGCCAATACTTTGGAGGAATGAGCTAAAATTCAGAGGGATCTTGATAAATTGGAGGACTGGGCTATAAACAACAAAATGAAGTTCAACAAAGACAAATGCACAAATACAGAATGGGGGGAACTGGCTTGGCAGCAGCACTGCTGAGAAGGATCTGGAAGTTGTGGATCACAACCTCAACATGTGTCAGCAATGTGATGCTGCTGCAAAAAAAGGAAATGCAATTTTAGGTTGCATTTACTGAGGCATAGCATGAATGTCACGGGAGGTGATTGATAGTACCACTCTACTCGGTGCTGGTTAGACCGCAGCTGGATTACTGTGTCCAGCTTTGGTCACCAGTGCATAGAAGGGATGTGGAGAAACTGGAAAGGATTTAGAAGCAAGCGACAAAGATGATCAAAGGGATGGAACACAAGCCATATAAGCAAAGGCTGAAGGAACTGGGTATGTTTAGTTTGGAAAGGAGGAGATAGAGGGGAGACATAATAGTGCTCTTCAAATACTTAAAAGGCTGTCATAAAAAAATGGATAAAAATTGTTCTCTCTTGCCACAGAGGGCAAGACAAGAGGCAGTGGGTTCAAAGTACAGCATAGTAGATTTAGATTAAATCTCAGCAAAAACTTCCTAACTGTAAGAATAGTAGGACAATGGAACAGACTGCCTTGGGAGATTGTGGAAGCTTCTTCACTTGAGGTTTTCAAAAGAAGGCTGAATAGCGACCTGTCTTGGATGGTTTAGTCACAACAAATCCTACATCTTGACAGAGGGTTAGACTAGATGACCCTTGTGGTTCTGTGACCTCTGCCCCTTGGCACTGCTGGCTGACAGTTCTCCCACAAGTGATTGGGATTGGCTAAGCTCCAGCCCAGCTGTTTCAGTGGGGCTCGGAGCTACCACCTCTCTTCCCACTCCGAGCTTTGTTGGCAACTAAAGGGACAAGAGACTCAATCTGCAGCTAACCAGAGCAAGAGGCCTTGAAAGCCCAGTAAGGGTGTTAATTTGATAGGGGTAGGGACAGAGAATGAAGGCCAGTCAGCCCACCGCCTTCCTCCCAAGCCGGCCAGTGGAAGGGGGAGAACCTGAGGAGGTAGAGGAACCCAGCCAATCTATATGTTCTCTCCCTCCAGGGTGGTCTGCCAACCTGCCAATCCAACCAACATCCCCCTTACTCCTACCTCAATGAGACTGGTGTGAAGGAAAATTTAGGGGGGCCTTAGGACTCTGGTCAAGCTTACGGGCCTAAAGAGTTGACCGAGCCTGTTTTTGTATGGAAAGTCCCCAAAACAGAACAATGGCTTTGTGTGTATAAAGGGCATGAGGGGGCAGAGTAAACAAGTCCCCAAGTAGCATAATTTGTAATAGCCCAAGCTTAGGAAATATATAACCGCAATAGCACTGTTAGAAAAGTCAAACCGCAAATGAACAAGACTGTGAATAATAAGAAGGGTGATTGTTCTTTTTGCTTTTGACCTGTATTAATTTTGCAATGTATTCCAAATAAGGTAATTAATACGGAAGTATGTATAATTTGTCTGTGGTTTTAAGCTTTAAAAAGCTTGTGTGTTCCTTGAATCAGGGGGCAGCTACTGAGAGGTGTTACCACCCTGAGCTTGTAATCAATAAAGGAGCCTCAGGCTGATCTGATCCAAACTCAACGTGTGGTCGATTTTCCACAACAATTTGGGGGCTCGTCCGGGATCCACAGCAACCCCCCCAAGACCGGAGAACCGTGGACCGTTCCCCATCATACCCGGGCCCATCTGAAAGGTAAGAGATCCTTTTAAAATCTCTATATTGGGTTCCGGTGAAGGACTGCCCATAGGCTCTGGGTTTGGGTGAGTTGCACACCGGATCTGAACCTTTTGCTGCCAGATAAGCCTGACGCCCTTCTGTTCTGTTCTGTTCTGTTCCCTGGGAAGAGCCACTGGGTGGGCTAAATAGGCCTCTGTACGGTTTCTGTGTGCCAGTGTGACTGTCCGTGTGAGAAAGGATCTGTGAGAAAGAGTCACAGGAAGATGCCGAGAGCTCTCTGCGAAGCCTGTTGGCTCGTGACCAGAGGTGTCTCTAAAGCAAGCCCCGTGACTCCATCTAGTGGGCATCACAATGAGTGTCCTGACCTAGACAGCTTCCCCTTTGCATGGCATGACCGGCGAGGGGTCTGTCTGGGTCTAGGATTGTGTGACCCTATCCCCTACCATCTGTGAATGGTCTGGTTTCCTCACCCTCTTTCCCTCTGGTTCCCCTCCTCTGCCGGTAAAAGGCGGTCTGACGAGCCACATTAGGGACCAATAAGTTCACGCTGTCCTTATCCAGTTTTCAAATATCCAAATTGCTCTAAAGGAGCTGCCATTCGGCTAGCACAGCAAAAGAGCTGGGTTTCCCCCAGAAAGAAAAAGGGACTTGGCTGGACGCCTATGGGATGGTGCAAATAGCATAGCTGCAATCTGGAATATCCATAAAAGCCAAGAACATGAGGAAAAACTGGAACACCTAGAAAAGGCCACAGGCCTTATTACTGGAACACAGTTGACCCAAGTCCAGGCTGGTGTTGGTGAATTACATATTCTCTCTGCCCTTAGTGCAATAACCCAGAAACTTCTAACAAAAATGGTGTTTAGTATCGCTGAGGCTGGAAAGGCATCGCAGTGGGATCCAGCCTGCTAAAAGGTTCAGGACTTTCTGAATGACCGGCTCGTGGCCATTCGGAGTGACCTTGACCATCAGACCTGGCCCACTGCCCTGACAGCCAACTCAGGAGTACCATCTACTCTGTTGCCGTGGAGACATACTTGGAGATTTTCTGGGTGGGAATGCAAATGTTCGCAGTGTTCCTTCCAAGCATACGGGCCGGTCAGAGGGGTCTGGGCTCCCACATACCAAATCCTGCCAGGTCCGTGGGGAGAATGCATGTGGGATTAGGTAATTCACCAAGACATTTGGGAAAATAAACCACCTGGTATGCCTAACCGATTTATAGTCAGTGCTCCTAAAATAACAACCGATATCTGGATAGGAATAGAAAATCAATGAACACTCTGGCCATTAAAGCCCCCACAGCTTCAGTGTGTACATAAACTTAAGCCAGGAAAAGTTGTCACAGTTTATGACAGCGTTTGTTGGGAGGGTATAGGACAAAAAAACTACCCTAACAGGACCTCTACTTTTCCCAGCAAATGACAGCTGTGTGCTTGTCGAGGAGACCGTTTTGCAGGATATGCATTCTAATCTCACCACTGCTGCAGGCAGTCATATATTGTATTGGCCTACAGAAAGAATTTTGCAATCAGCCCTTCAGCCTCAGATATCCTTTAATTGGACTACCCTAGTGCCTGACCGGTTCCAGAATTTGCTTGCTTACCAGAAGTACAGGAAATTGCTGAACTTCAAGGGCAAATTCACATACTCCAAAATATATATCAAATTGAAAAAATGCTTTTCACACAGCCTATAGGGTGTCTACTTTATGTACTAAATATGATGCTTTGTGTTTTGTGACTAAAACCATTCAGCAATCTCAACCCCTTTGTTTTATTGCCATAGGAATGTTATTGCTTTTATAGGTTTCAGAGTAGCAGCCGTGTTAGTCTGTATCCGCAAAAAGAAGAACAGGAGTACTTGTGGCACCTTAGAGACTAACAAATTTATTAGAGCATAAGCTTTCGTGGACTACAGCCCACTTCTTCGGATGCATATGCATCCGCATATGCATATGCATCCGAAGAAGTGGGCTGTAGTCCACGAAAGCTTATGCTCTAATAAATTTGTTAGTCTCTAAGGTGCCACAAGTACTCCTGTTCTTCTTATTGCTTTTATAGTTATTTGGTATAGGGTTATGTTATTGCTGTTGTAATAAATGTATGTATCATTGCCTGCCCAGTTTTAGATCTGTTAAGCTTAATGTAAAAGAAAAAGTAGCGCTAATGATTGTCAATGAACTTTATAATAACAGAAGGCCAGGGACCGTGATGAATGTTTATGAGGGAATGCAGGTAGAGGGTGAAGAAGAAAGTGAGGAAATTAATAAACTGTTGACTATAGAGGTGTAAGCCAAGGTGATGCCGAAGAGGCATCAAAGGAGGGATTGTGAAGGAAAATTTAGGGGGGCCTTAGGACTCTGGTCAAGCTTACAGGCCTAAAGAGTTGACCGAGCCTGTTTTTGTATGGAAAGTCCCCAAAACAGAACAATGGCTTTGTGTGTATAGAGGGCATGAGGGGGCAGAGTAAAAAAGTCCCCAAGTAGCATAATTTGTAATAGCCCAAGTTTAGGAAATATATAACCGCAATAGCACTGTTAGAAAAGTCAAACCGCAAATGAACTAGACTGTGAATAATAAGAAGGGTGATTGTTCTTTTTGCTTGTGACCTGTATTAATTTTGCAATGTATTCCAAATAAGATAATTAATATGGAAGTATGCGTAATTTGTCTGTGGTTTTAAGCTTTAAAAAGCTTGTGTGTTCCTTGAATCAGGGAGCAGCTACTGAGAGCTGTTACCCAAACTCAACATGTGGTCGATTTTCCACAACATTGGGAACATTATTCCCCTTGTCTTCCAGAACAAGCAATACTTCTGAATCAAAACTGACAGTTCCTTGAGTTAGTTACTGCTCTTCTGTAATATATTTGTAAATATCATGTAAATGTTGATTAGATATATGATAGTCATTCGTCAGTTGTGCAAAAGATGTCACTGTTTCCCCACATTTAAGATACCCACTCAAATTTGTAGGTGAATGCTATGAATTCTTGAATGGTAACGACAACTTTGACTATTGCAATATTTAAATATTTTTTTAAAGAAAGAAAGACAAACCAATGTTATCTTGAGACAAGAAAAATATTAGCACAAAAAATCTGTAACAGACATTCCTTTTCCAGAACATAAAGAACTATCACCACAAATTTGCTTCTTAAAAGTACTTCAGAGTTTGAAGTGGAATGTAAATATAAAGGGGTGTGTGTGTCAGAGAGAAAAATTACTTGATTCAACTCTCTCTCTTAGGCCATAAAGTGAGCCTTTAACCACTTCAGTGTGGCTAAAGGGGATTCATATGAGTGCACAATTCCTTAGGAAAGTCTCTACATGTATGGTTGGTGGAGAGGGATACTTTGACACCATCAGAATTAGGGGGAAATGGGCAGAAGAAAATAAATAAAGCTGACTGTGCCTGTGGCCCTGTGGAAGAGTGCTCCTGTTGCTCCTCTCTGGCCAACCTGGGTGCACCATTCTCTGTGTCGGGGTTGCCTCTGACTAGTGGGCGGATCAGATCCAGGAACTCCCAGCCTCTGGCTGAGCTGGGTACTCCATTCTCAATTTGTGGGACTGCCTCTGATTAGTGGGTAGATTGGATCCAGGAATCCCCAGCCTCACTCTCTGGAGGATGACTATTGAGCCTCTCCCCTACCTTTGAGTGCTGACTCTTAAGCCTCCCCACCATCTGCTGTAGCTTGACTATGATTAGCTAGCTGATCAGCTAACTGACCTTTCTGTCATCCCTTACTGCATACTTAGTAGCCACCAATGCACATGTTCACTGCTGTTGTTAACCTTGGAGCTAAAATTCTGCTGACACACCCACATATTTGGCTTTCTTCCAAGTCACCATTTTAGAAATTCTGGGTTTTCTGCCAATTAACTGAACTTTTCACCCTATCTCAGTACTGAGCATGCTTAAGATTGGCAGCTTAGAGTGGAGTAACTGTTGTCTGTTCAGAACAGAGATCAGGCACTGAAAATGGAGGCTGGAGAACTTGTTTTATAACAGTAGGTAGGGACAGTGAGAATCTCATTCGTCTATTCATATGCATTACCAATTAGATGACGAGGTAGCAAACCACGTCAGGGGGCAGTAACTAACTATGTTAGGGAGGAAATGCATAACTTGCTTGTATTGGTGTATAAATAGGTATTTCTGAGGGAGTGTCTTTGACCAGCCTAAGGGCAAATGGAAAGTCCCACCGGTCACTGATCTGCATCCATTGTCAGGGGCATTGATGTATTAAGTGTACTTGTAGCAAGTATAAGGCAGTAATACCATGCTTCGTCGACAATAAACCTGGCTGGGTGCAGGACCGGCTCCAGCTTTTTTGCCGCCTCAAGCGGCGAAGCGGAAAAAAAAAAGAAAAAAAAGAAAGCCGTGATCAGCAGCACTTCGGTGGCAGCTTTACCACGCCACTTCATCTTTGGCGGCAATTCAGCGGCGGGTCCTTCGCTCCGAGAGGGACTGAGGGACACGTTGCCGAATTGCTGCCAAAGACCCTGAAGTGCCGCCACTTTCCATTGGCCGCCCAAAACACCTGCTTCCTTTGCTGGTGCCTGGAGCTGGCCCTGGCTGGGTGCCTTCGCTACTGAACCAAATCTTGTGGTTATATTGGGCAGTTGAATTGGAGGCTGCTGTACAGGCTATCGGACCAGAGCCAGTGCAGCAGGCAGAGAGAACTCACATGCAGCCAACATATGACAACAGTCCCTACTACAATATGATCTAAAAATCCTAAACAAGGCACAAAAATCCCCGAGAAACAAATCTCTTATTGCAAGTTAAAGATCACTTAAACTAAAATAGCATATAGTTTAAATGAGTCTAAGCAAAGCAATTTCTTGCACATGGCCAGTTTGCAACAAATTGCTGACAGCAGCTCTTAAATTGCTTTACAGGTTACCTAGATACATTGCAATTAATAACAGAATGTATGCATTCTTATCAATACACGCACACACATACTAATCCTATATCCTATTCTATAGTTATACTAAATTATAATTAAAAGAATATTAAGCTTACTCTATAAATCTGTTGATGTTTCATTTTAAAAATCACTTTTGCTGCTGTACAATGCCTGATCAGTCAGCTCTGCTCCACTCAAGTTTTCTTTTCTCGCTCTACAGCAGTTTTTCTTTCTCTTCCCTTGCTTGCTTCCCGGCTTTTTCCAAATCTCTCTCTCTCTCTCTCTCTCTCTCTCTCTCTCTCTCTCTCTCTCTCTCTCAGACTCAGTCTCTGGACTTCAAAATTATTGCTGGCAGCTGGGCTTTTATGCTACATTTTATCTCTCTCTTTTATATCTTTTTATTCTTAGAAGCAGTGATCTCACTCTCAAATGCCCAGTCTTAACCATTACCTCAGAATT
This sequence comes from Chrysemys picta bellii, assembly GCF_011386835.1. Lineage (NCBI taxonomy): Eukaryota > Metazoa > Chordata > Testudines > Emydidae > Chrysemys > Chrysemys picta. The sequence goes on along the minus strand of NC_088793.1, from coordinate 40,608,276 downwards.
CTGATTGACAGCTCTGACCTTTAAAACAAGTTGTGAGCAGTATGAGTGGGCTCTGACCAGCTAGCTGCTCAGCTAACTGACCTCTCTGTCACCCCTTACTGCACATATTCAGTAGCCACCAATATTGCATATGCTCACTGTTGTCATTCACTTCAGAATTGTGATTCTGCCGATCCCTATCCCCCCCCCCCCCCCACACACACTTGGCTCTTTGCTAAGGCACCATTTTAGAAATCTTAAGTTCTTACTGAGCACACTCAGGGTCTGCAGCATTCATATCAGGGTGGTTATTCAGAATAAAAATTTAGGAAAGCAAAGTGGAGATTGGAGAATTTCTCTGATAATAGTAGCTGATCTGCGACTGCTAGGAGCAAATATCTCCAATGGCCAGTGATGGGACACTAGATGGGGAGGGCTCTGAATTACTAAAGAAAATTCTTTTCCATGTGTCTTGCTGCTGGGTCTTGCCCACATGCTCAGTGTCTAACTGATTGCCATATTTGGGGTCAGGAAGAAATTTTCCCTTGGATCAGATTGGCAGACACTGGCGGTTTTCACCTTCCTCTGCAGTAAGGAAGCATGGGGCAGGGGTCACTTGGAGGTTTAAACTAGTATTAATGGTGGATTCTCTTTAACTTGAAGTCTTTAAATTATGATTTGAGGACTTCAGTAACTCAGCCAGAGATTTTACAGGGGTCTATTACAGGTGTAGGTGGGTGAGGTTCTGTGGCCTGCAATGTGCAGGAGGTCAGACTAGATGATCAAGATGGTCCCTTCTGACCTTACAATCTATGGTGTAGTAAGAGGAGGCCCTGAGATATAAACCTTGGTATCAGAGGCCTGGTATGAGGCCTAAGGCCTGAACTAAAGTAATGGTCAAGACTTTGCTAACATAAAGCAAAGTTAAGCTGTGAGCCAGAGGCAGGCCCTGAGTGGATGACTTTGTCTGGCCTAGGGGGCAGTGGAAAGTCCTGCCACTGACTGAGCTGGTCCATTGTCAGGGAGCAATAAGTACTAGCTAGCAGCACCTTAGCAGCACCTTGGATCTCTGATTTGGGGAACTGGAGACTGTGTTTCTCTTCGACAATAAACCTGGCCCGGGTGCCTTCGTACCTTATCAGAGTCTGTGGTCATTGGGGGTTCTCTCGGGGTCTGCTGTGTCAGCTATCTGCGCAGAGCTGGGGCAGCACACAGAGGGAACAGGTGCACGCAGCTGAATGATATCAACATTGAATAGAGCAGAGCACCACACCGGTAGAGACTGATAACATATGGGTCTATGAGAGCTGGAGCCAGGGCCGGCTCCAGGGTTTTGGCCGCCCCAAGCCGCCAAAACCCAAAAAAAAAAAAAAAAAAAAAAAAAAAAAAGCCGCGGCCGCGATCGCAATCGCAATCTGCGGCGGCAATTCGGCGGGAGGTCCTTCACTCTGAGCCAGAATGAGGGACCGTCCGCCAAATTGCCGCCGAATACCTGGACCTGCCGCCCCTCTCCCAACCGGCCGCCCCAAGCACCTGCTTGAGAAACTGGTGCCTGGAGCCGGCCCTGGCTGGAGCAAGTGTAGAGTCCCCTTCAATTCCCTCCTTAGGGGACCCTGACCCTCCAAACTGCGTGGGAGAACTTGTCTGGGATCTTTGGGATCCCCTCTTCCCTGTGTGGGGCATCCTCTTAACTGAACAGTGTACAACCAACTCAGCTAGAGAGGAGGAGGAGGAGGAGGGGATGGTGGATGGATTCCCTAGATACGCCATTGTCCCCTATAAGCACTACAGAGTCAGGATGTATGTGAGAAATGAGAAGGGCTTATTTACAAGGAATATTCAATGGAAGTACGGTAACATTCAAAGCAGGCACCCAACCAAAGGCCTGGTTTTCCTGGGCATTTTGAGCAATGAAAAAGTGTGTTTTGCCTTTGGTCCTGCCTGCTGCAGACTCTGCATCTCTTCTGTGGCCTCGGGTCAGCAGTAATTTTCAGATGAAGTGGCCTTTGCTGAGTTGGTCAGAGAGAACAACACTTCAATCTATGTTGCCTCAAACTCCTAGCAGGCTTGATATGAGTGATATCTGGAAACTCACTCAGAATTTCCTGATGTCTGGTGGAAGATAACACAGGAATTGTGCACAGCAAGCTGCATTATATAGAGGCCCTAGTTTCTTGTACCATGCTACCATTTTCCTGATTGCATGATATAGCTGTAACAGTTGGTCTAATTTATTGATCTCTCCCATTCATTGGTTAAAGTGCAACAGACTTCTTCTGGGGCGCCTTTCTTCCCAGGACTGGGACTTTGATGGTTCTTTCATTGTACATGGTGGTCAAGAAACAGACAGGCTTTTTGGCAGCATGTTTAACAGCCAGAAGGGCATAGCTTCATAGGGCACTCATCTTGCCAGTACTTAAGGGTTGCCTGACCATGCTCTGGGGGCATCCTCTACTGTTTTTCCTGATTGTACCTCAGGCTCCTGTTCCTCCTTGGGAAAGGGCTTTGAATAGAGGTATGCCAGTGAAATACTGGTCAACATAGCTGTGGTAGCCAGACATGTGCAGGGGTCTAATAAGCTCCTAAACAATGTTACCAGATCCCCCTAAGCTGCTGGGGAAGGAACCTCTGAATGTTTCTTGTCCCTTCCCAGTGTATATTGTGAAGTTATAAAGATAACCCATATGACTTTCATAGAGTTTGTATAGTTTCATACTATATCATGCCCATCTATTGGAGATATACTGGAGAAGTCCTTTTCAGTGACCTGTGAACCTCATCATGGACTCATCTATGCTTACGCTCCACCCAGAACTGTACACTTGCATCTCTCCTGGAGATGTATGGCCCAATAAAGTTTGTCTGAGTACCTGCCTGTGTCTTTAGGGTTTCATTGTAGTGGAGAAAGCATGCAGGAGAGAAACCTATCCCAAGATATTACTCTTTGAAAAACTGGAGTTGAGAGGGTGGGTTTGTGGACCAGTAACTGGAAATACTGGACTTATTATCCTCATCAAAATTGGAGACCCCAGAACCTCTGCATTACAAGCACACTTGTTGGGGTCCACTGCCGTACCTGGGAATGGGCTGATAAATTGTGGGCATACTGATTTAGGTGTGAATCAGCATATGAATTGGTCTGTGCAATCAAAAAAAGAAGACCAGAAGTTCTCAGTAACAAACAGACTGAAATAATCCAGTGGGTGAAATTAGTCATATCAACCCTGCACCCAGGCACAACAGTGAAGGGTAGCGAGGGAGGGCTGGAGTTGTGGGATTCAATCTACTGAGGAGCTAGTAAATTACCCACCTGCTCACTTTGGTGGGGGGATTTCATCCATGGGAGAACTTTCTCAAAGGTCCATGTAATGATTTTGTGGGTCATTAAATAACAAATCAGTGAATAAGAAAAGAACAAAACTTTAATAAAACAAACTGGGGAGCATCTCTGATGAACTGCTGCACATACCATTGTGGTGTTCCCAACCCCCGTCTTCAGGGCACATCTCCAAATTCCTGTGTTCTTAATACTGTCCCTTATGAAGGAGTGTCTCTAAATTATAATCTTCTACAAATGTATCTGTACATCTTCCTTCTTAAAGAAAAACAAATTAACTCATATACATATATATACACAGCTAACAACTATATAATACAGAGATCCTCAAAGTGTGGACATGTCCCCCTAGGGGTGCATTGAAGACCGTCCGGGGGTGTTCGGCAGGGCCCAGGCCAGCCCATCCCCAGCTCTGCCCCGGTCCCACCTCCAGCCACATACCTGGCTCCTCCCAGCCCAACACCGGGCCTGTGCCCAGCTAGGGCGTGGCTCCGCACCCAACTGGGAGACCAGCTGTCAGCCCCCACCATGACCCAGCTGCAGCTTCGTTCCCGGTCCGGGGCCAAGGCTGGGAGTGGAACCACACCTGGCTGCTGGCCCCCGCTGCAGCCTGGCTACATCTCTACTCATGGCAGTGGCCCCGCTCCTGGCTCCAGACCTACCCCCAGTTGTTGCCCTCTTACCTCTCTCCATGTTCCCCTCCCTGCCTTGTCCCCACTCCCAGCAATGCCTACTTTCTCATAAGGCCTTTGTGGAACTGGATGAGGTCTCAGTGGCTCTGCCTGTTGGCATGGATTGTGTATTTTAAGCATGAAAAGCAATTTCCTACCACATTAGTAATGTCATGACTGATGTGCGGCTAATACAACACCTTTCATGCTCGTTGTTTGCACTTTTCAATTCCTAAATGCCCCTCGTTGATCTTTTGTAGCATTTCTTTTTGGAGGCTCATTGGAATTACAACCTTACTGCCCTTGAAAATCACCCCATCTATCATAATAAGTTAATGTCTGCTGTTCCAATAGTCTCTTACATTTGGACAGCAATTAGTTATTTCTGCAGGCCACCCTTTAATTATCACTTCTTTAGGGATTCCCAACAATTCATCTGTGATGGGATCCCCGGGGTGCAGCCTAGGACTCTGGACCCTGTGCCCGCGGCCGGGCACTTCCCCTCCTGGGCTCCGGGGGTGCAGGGTCCAGAGGCATGGGGGATGCCCGAAGCCAGTAGCGCTCGGGCAGCTCGGCGCTTACAGAGCCCAGGAGTTCAGGGAGCACAGCAGCCACCGGAGCCTGGGAGAGGAAGTGTCCGGCCGGGGGCGCAGGGTCCGGAGGCATGGGGGCTGCCCGAAGCCCGAGCGCTACTGGCTTCACAGTTTGCCGGGCAGCCCCCAGGCCCTGCGCCCCCGGCTGGCGCTTCCCCTCCCGGGCTCCAGCTGCACTGGGGAAGCGCCAGCCAGGGGTGGAGGGTCTGGGGGCTGCCCGTGAAACTGGTAGCACTCGGGCAGCCCTTTTTGCGTGGCTGGGAGGGAGGAGGGGGAATGCGGGGCGCTCAGGGGAGGGGGCGGAGTTAGGGCAGGGACTTTGGGGAAGGGGCGGAGTTGGGCAGGGCCGGGGTTGGGAAAGGGGCGGGGCCAGGGCCCCGTGGAGTGTCCTCTTTTTTTATTTTTTAAATATGGTAACCCTAGACAAAGGCACCAGCCAAATCCCCCCAGCTCCCTGCCTTGTACCTCAGGAATATACAGTCTTGCACTGCTCAAGATGAGCAGTGCAAGTTTATTAATTGGTTCACCACTTCATCAATGGAAAGTGAATATACACCAGCCTTTGTAAAGCTGAGCAGATTTACCAAACACTTCAGGCAAACTCACTGGTAAAGATAAACAGTAAAATAAGTTTATCGACTACAAAAGATAGGCAAAAAGTCAGAGTCATTACCAAAATAAAATAAAATATAAGCATGCAGTCTAAACTCTCAACCGTCTTAGACTGGGCAACATCTAGATTAAGCAGTTTTTCTCACCCCACTGGATATTGCAGTTCATAGTACACTGGTTTCAAGGATGAAATCCAGTCTCCTGTGTTGGAGTCTTCAGTCTTCTCACTGTCCTTGTTGCTTGCAGCATAGTGGGGGGAGGAGAAAAGGCCAAGCATGGGGCTACTGTGTTCTGTTTTATACCCTTAGTCCATGTGCTTGGAGAACATAAGTCCAGGCAAGTCGGGTGGGCATTGCTGAGTCACCAGACAAGGTTGAACAATTCCCCTGGTGTGTCCTTGTGCAAGTGAGTCATTGCATTGTAGCTCTCTTGCTGGACAATGGCTGTTTGGTACTCATCCGGGCGTTGGTTATCCCCCTAGTTATTGTCTTTGGGGAGCTTGTATCTGGGTGCTTCCCAAACTCACAGAATATTTTAGTGACAGCCATATTACACAATTCTCATAACTTCATCAGCATTAGATAGATAGATAGATAGATGATTAGATTAGATAGTTATGGAACTGGGTTTCAGCAAATCATAATCTTTCCCATGATACCTTACAAGTCATGCTTTGTATACAATATCACAATTATATACAAATGATGAATATGGAGGTCACAGGGTGCTCCCCTGGGGTGTAGCGTGTCGCATCATCTTTCTCCATTTCCTCTTATTTGTTGCAGTTTCTTGTTTGTTATGGGAATTGACTTTACAATCAAATCTATGTAGATAGATTTGTATCTCTGTCTCTAAAGTCTTCTCTGGTTTTGTGGGAGCCACTGCTCTGGAAAGTGGATCTGCAGGGAACATGAATTGAGCGGGTGTCTAGGTCACAAACAAATCATACTTTTTCAGCTTTATCATCATTCTTTCAATCCTTAAGATACAGTCAGTTAGCAGTTTGCTAAATAACGCTATCAGAGGTTCGTGGTCTGTTTCAACTTCCACTGTCTGTCCATAAATATCCTGATTGAATCTCTCACAGGCAAACAATATTCCTAAAAGCTCCTTCTCAATTGGTGCATATCTGGTTTCTGCCTCAGTCAGTGATTTGAATACATATGCCAGTGGTTGCCAACAATCCTCATGCTTCTGTAAAATCATTGCACCTAACGCAGACTGTGAGCATGTAGTGAGATTTTAATAGGCCTTCCTGGTGCTGTGACAGACCCAGACCAGTGGGGTACAGGAGTCTGGTCCTATTGGATCATTATATTTAGGCTGCAGTTTTCCTCCTGGCAGTTCACTGTGCTTATGCAAGCAGGTCTGACTTTAGGTCAATGCCTGCGTCTTTACTCCCTCTTAGGGACAATGACAGAGAGAACCAGCGACCAACCAGTTTTCAAAAAGTACAGTACAGATCGGAATGCCTGGTCGAAAAGGGACCCTGGAGGCTCCAGCTGATGGCATAGAATTGGCCTGGGGATAAGGCAGGCTTCCTGCCTGCTCTGGCTCTGCGTAGCTCCCGGAAGCGGCCACCAGGTCCCCAAAGCCCCTAGGGATGTGGGTGCCAGGGAGGCTCCGCGCACTGCCCCCGCCCTGAGTGCTGACTCCGTAGCTCCCATTGGTCATAGTTCCCAGATAATGGGAGCTGCGGAGAAAGTACTCAGAGTGGGGGCAGTGCACGGAGCCTCCCTGGCCGCCCATGCCCCTAGGGCCTCGGGGACCTGGTGACCACTTACTGGAAGCTGCGGTAAATGCTGAAACTCCCTTCCGCACCCCAACCACCTACCCAAGCCTGGAATCCCCTCCCACACCCAAACTCCCTCCTAGAGCTTGCATCCCCAGCCAGAGCCCCCACCCTCCAACCCCCTGCTCCAGCCCTGAGCCCCAGCCCTGAGCCCCCTCCTGTACCCCAAACTCCTCATCCCCGGCCCCACCCCAGAGCCCACACACACAGCCAGAGCTCTCACCCCCCCTGCCACACCACAACCCCCAACCCCAGCCAGGTGAAAGTGAGTGAAGGTGGGGGAGAGTGAGTGTTACATTGTTGACTCATATTCTTTCCTAATTGTAGTACTTTTTATTGTCTTTACTGAATTTCATCCTATTTATTTCAGACCATTTCTCCAGTTTGTCAAGATCATTTTGAATTCTAATCCTGCCCTCCAAAGCACTTGCAATCCCTCCCAGATTGGTATCATCTGCAAACTTTATAAGTGTACTCTATATGACATTATTTAAATCATTTATGAAGATATTGAATGGAACTGGACCCATGACAGATCACTGTGGGGCCACACTCAATATGCCCTGTCAACTTGACTGTGAACCATTGATAACTAATCTGTCAGTACAGTGTTACAGCCAGTTGTGCACCCACGTTATAGTATGTTACTCTAGTACAAGTTGCTTAAGTTAATTTATAATGAATGTCTGTCTTACTAGGTGTGATGCTGTATGGAATATGGGTGACCATATATAATATTGTTGATATCAATATTACAAAATTGCAACGAATTTTACAGAATATGCCATGTGAGGTATCAGTGGAAAAGTTTTATTTGATAAGTATGATAATCATGTTTATATGTATATCATCTTTGTATTGTGAGTTATAAATATATGTGGTATATTTGATTATCAAATTTGTGCTGTTTCTTGGTGATATCCCCAGAAAGATTTTCTTTTTCTTTTCTTTTTGTTTTCCCAATACAACCATTAGTTTTGGATACTAAAGGATTGGCTGGTAGCATGATAAGTTGGGTAAGATCCAAACTCATACTGATCTTGTACTGTGGCTGGCCCGTTGGGTAGCAGAAGAACATTTTGTATAATGCATAGAATTTTAAATATCTCCTCACATTACTGGACCTATTTGCTGATTGACAGCCAGAGAACTGGAATGCAATAAAGGCAGCTGTGTAATTTCTTTTTTTATCACTTCTTGATAACTTGTGGGGGGACCAGGAGCACAGTTTGTGACTGGTTGGTGAATCTAACTATAGTGTTAATCACCAATTTTGGGAGAATCTACTCTCCTTTTGCAGCCTGCTCTGACCTTGGCATTTTCAGTGTGGGCTACCCTAGGCACCTCAGGTCACACTCGGTGTCACCCATCTTCCACATGGAGATCCTGGCAGGTCTCAAAATCCTTCAGACCTCTTCAACGTTGTCTGTCCCTCTTGGTCACAGTGTCATGTCAATTCTTGGATCCAGTGAGAGTGACCTGTCCTCTGTACCAGACTGATCACTTTATACAATTGTCAATGTTTTGTTTACTGGGGCTTCTGAATCTGGTCAAAACTGGTATATACAATTCTTCCCAGAGGGTGGTAATTCTACAGATTTGTTTACCGATCTAGAGATTTGCAGTAATTACTCTCCAGTGGCGTTAGTTCCTGATAGCTCATTCATGCTAGGTACCTTCCTCTCAGTTACACATTATTTGTTCTGTTTCAAGAAAGAAGTTAACTTTGTTGCTCCTGGCGGATAACAATACAAGGAGGAGGGGAAATTGAGTTACAAATTCCTTCATAAAAATAAATCAGAAATTTCCCAGTTCTCTACAGTTAGCTTTTATAATTATGTCCTTTTTGAAGTGATGTAAGCTTTCAAATTCCAGAGGAGTAAATCAGCTGCAAGGGGCTATCCACAAATCACTGAGCCTGTGTGGCAGTGTCTTTGCAGATTCAGAGTGACTTTGTGGCATAGACCACACACAAGCCACAGTGCCCACTATAATCCATGCTTTTCTCATGTCAGTTTCTGTTGGGGTTACAACTGACAGCAACCTAGTGCTGGAAACAGGGCAAATCCACGTCCACAATGTTATTTCTCTTCCCCACACTTTTCTGTTGCCAACCACTGCTGCCCATTACCCCAGGGAATAGCTGGGCAGTCTCTCTCCACTCCCCTATGTTTTCCAGTCATAGCCCCACTGCAGCTGCCCAGTAAACTCTGACAACAGTGCATTGACTTCCCCTATCAGCATCATATCAGGTGTCCAAAGGAAACGATCATTCATTCAGTGGATTACTAGACCACAAATTGAAAATATCATTCACTGCAAAACCACCAGATAGGGGACTTCCAGACTTTCTTGCACGAATGACAGGTGCTGGTGCTTCTCTTCCTCAAGCAAGTTGTGGGGGAGAGGGCATCAAGCAAGCAGTGTATGGATATTACACAGTCTCATTCCCCACTTTATTATTTCTCTGCAGCCTACACCTGTCTGCTGCTAAATGTGAGTGTCAGAGGCCCAGAGACACAAATGCAGTCTCAGGGCATATCGCACCTACCTCATGGGTAGTCATACCAGTGGCCAGGCAGAGAGAGATGCCTAAAATGGGGAAGCATCAAAAATAAAGGTGTCATAGCACAAGCCAGGATACTTTCTAAAACAGTGTTTCTCAAATGTGGTCACTGTGGCCACATGCAGCAACCAGGGTCTTTTTGTGAGGCCACAGCCACCTCTTGGGGGGTGATAGGAGCTGATGTTTTGCTCCCACCACTGTCCCTTGCTCCTGATGTGCCACCCTTTGCCACCTCTGGAGACAAATGGGGCAAAATGCTGCAGGAGCCAGGTGAGCTCTCAACCCACCTTGCAGGGGGGCAGTGGGGTTTGGGATTCAGCTCTGGGTGATTGGGCAGTGGGTTCCACCATCGCCCTTGACCCTCGCTGCCTTCCCCTCTCATCCCTCCATCCAGGGCTTAATTTGTCCTGAGGCTTGCTTAGAAAAGTGATATTAATAAACATTCAAATATCACTTTTCACAGCAGCCTTACTAGCTAGCTGGGAGGTTGTGAAAAGTGGTACTTGTATATTTGTTAACACCACTGTTCACTGCATTATTTTTATTATTGAGTCCAGAAAGAAAACCCTACATAAATAAATTACAATGATGGATGTGTATATGTGCATATTTGTTTTTTTCCTAAAGCTAATTAAGTATTTTAGGGAAAAGTGTCAGTGCGGCCACCAGCAAGAATTGTTGTGAGAACACCTGCTCCAAAAAAAAAAGAATGGGCATCACATGCTACTTACATAGCACACATTGCTGTTGATTAGACGGAGAAGCTGGAATATCTTTTGTCAGGCATGATCTGTGCGGTTTCCTCATTGTTTTGTGAGTGTGTTGTTTGCTTCCTGACCCACACACCTATCCCACAAGCCAGTTGCAGCCTCAATTTTTTTCATGCCCCTGCTCTCCTTTCCTATGCTATATTGGCCCTATTCCCTGCAGGCCCTCCTGTGGGCAGTATCTGTGACCCATAGGAGAGTCCCTACTCTAGTAATCAGCTCTAGTGCTGTATGGTGACTCTGAGCCACATACACTGAGTGAGGCCTTTGGAAGATATGTGCAGGGGATATGGAGCAGGACTGAGCAGCAGGATTTAGGATTCCCTGTGCCACCGTTCTGGCCTCAGGGATGTGCAATTCCCTTATGCCACTCCACTGGGTCTCAGCTCTTTTATCCTCCATTATGTGTAGTGGCCATGAATCCCCACTTCTATGGGCTTCCTACTCTTTTCTTGGGCAGGTGATAATATACAGCACCTGGGCACAAGTATTAGCCCTGTGCCAACTGTGGAAGAAAACACAGTTTTCACTGTTAGGTTGTTTGCAGCAAGTCAGAGGCAGTGTTTATTCTCAAGCAATTGCAAGGGTGAGAGTGAGCACGGACAGGGATTCCCCCTTCCTAGGCAGGTCTCCGCCAGATAAACAATTAGGGCAAGCATTGATACCTTTCGTTGCATACAATAATGATCAACAGCCGCATCTTGTTTATACATATTCCTTCCTGATATCTTACTTTTCTCAATAGTTCCTGCTACAGTCTGCATTCCATTCTTATCTAACACAAGGTCAAACAGCATCTCTTACAGTTTTCCCACTCACTTCCCACTCGCCCAAGCCCTGCCTTAAAGTCTCGTGTTATTAGAGTTAGAGTTAGCTTGACTCTTGCTCTATTCTGTTGAAAACTAAGATGTCTGCGTGTAAATTCCCTTTATCCCTTTTTCCACTTCCACACTACCCAGCCTGTTGGGGCTTCCTGGAAGTGTCCTTGGGCCTGGTAGCATGAGAAGGGGACCAGGAACTAGTGGTGCTAACATTACACTGGTGGTGCCCAAACTGCGGGGCGTGCCCCCTTAGGGTTATGTGGAGGAACATTTGGGGGGGGGGGAAGAATGCAGCAGGGGCCAGGCCAGCCTCCATGGGGAGCGGAAAAGAAGCACCATGCTTCCAGCCCCACTCCATCCCTAGACCAGCTCTGCCCCCAACCCTGTTCAGCCTCCATTCCTACTCTGCCTCCAGGCCCTACTCTGTCTCTAGGCCAGATCCATCCCCAGCCCCACTCTGCCCTGAGCTCCATGCTCTGCTCCCAGGCCAGCTCTGCCCTCATTCCCTCAGTGCCCCCAGACCAGCTCCGCCTCTAGCCCCAGCTCCTCCTCTATCCGCAGCTCTGCCCCCAGCTTGGCCTTCAGCCCAAGCTCCACAGCTGAAAATGCCTTGGCTGTGCAGTAATGAAGAGGGGCATAGACAGATTCCACTAATGGTAAGGGGGGGCACGACTCTAAAAGTTTGTGCATCACTGCTTTAAACTGACTGACTCTTTTACAATGTCACAGAGAGGTGAAATAGTTGGTAGAACCTCCACATAATCAGTATCAGATTTCACATAAATGGGGAACAATGCTACTATGTTCTTATCATGAACCCTGTGAATACCCATCGGGGAAAATAAAGTCACAAACAGCAGACTGAATCTAGACAATCTGTAGACTGGCTATAGTGGTACTGGAGTTGTACTCGCTGGTTCTTCATGAAACCGATAAAATGAAACTATTAAATAAATGAAAAATGACCTAACTGTTTAACAAACGGTAATACTAATTTGCTTTGGGATTGCAACCTTACATGACAGTTTTAAAGGTGCAGAAATATTCTCATATTAAACTCTTAACCTTTTTAAGAAACAGTAAAATTACATACTGTATTTTCAGAAATAAAATCAGTTTTCAAAAACTAGGGGACAGTTTTCAGACAACATAGTACATCACTACAAGCTGTGGTGAATTAATCTTGCCCATTTGCTGTTCTTAATGAAAACAGAACAATGAGCTTCCCCAACTTCACTAAGTAAAAATATTTCATTCAGTGCAGAATATCAGTCAAGCTGATATTCATCTTAAATAAGAGAAAAGACCTTTTAAATAAATAAAATGTCATTATCTCTTTCAGAATAAATTATGGACTGTATGTTGTTCAATGTAAGTAGGCTCTAAAAACTGACATGAGTGAAAAATGACAATCTCATTGTAATTATTTACATAACCATAATAAAGGCAATTAAATAAATTAATTTTAAAATGAAAAAAATGTTTCCCTCACACAACTCCATGCTTACCAGGCATTGATGACAATCAGGTGCTAGCATGGATGGGACAAAAATATTTCTAAGTGTATCAGCAACTGTTATTAAAACTTGTTGGAAGGTGTTGGCAATCACAGGCAGCACATCTTAACACTTAAAACCTAATAGAATCAAGGCTTGGTGGCTTCTAAAAGATTCTTGAGAAACTTTTTGTCTCATCTACAGGGTTCAATTTACTAGTGTGGACAGGGCTATTGAGAGTATGTTAGAAGACAGCATTCTGAGCAACAACAGAAAAAAAGTTGGAAATCAGCCTTACAGGCATAACAGTTATTCCCTGCTTCTATCCTCAAGAGCAGCAATTTCTGGTGCAGCATGTCAAATGAACTGATAGTAATCAGTAATTTAGCAATAGCAAAGAAACAATAAGAGCCATTTTTTCATTTTTCTCTCTGAAGGGATCCCCAAACCTGTAGGACCTCTTTCTTTTTTTAATTTTATTTTTCAGAAGTTTTAACATATCCATACAAACATATTCAAATACAGTGACACAGAAGACACAGCAGGAGTACAGATTTAACAACAACACAGTATGAAATATTCATAGATAAATCCTCCTGAGTGTTACAAGAAATAATTCCCTAACATTCCTCTCCCACACCTCTTCCCCCCACAGAAAGGAGAAGCATCGGAAGCCCAATCTACCTAGAGTCAGTTTGTAATGCTCTCATGAAAGACTAAATATCTGCATAGCTGGTTCTTGCACCTCTGTAGATTAATGTCAGGTTTTCCGTGAGGACAGTGTTGATTAGCTCAGTTATCCAATCAAATAATGTGGGGGGAACAGCAGATTTCCATTTTCATAAAATGATTCTTTTGGCCTCTATGAGTGTTGCAGGGTTCCATTTCCTGGCATAATTCGAACAGGATAGATCTTCTAGAACAGAGGTTCTCAAACTTTTTTTTATTGACAAATCTTTTTTCAAATGAAATGTTAATAATGTACTCCCAATTGAGAAACTGATTGACAAAAGTATATGTGTACTTCCTGCTAGTAATGCTGTAAGAAAAAGCGTATAAGAATATTTATAGATAGTAGTGAGATGGGTGTGCCTGCTTCTTACTGCAGAATCTATTGTTGGTGTGATGGTTGACAAGCAAACTTGTAGATCATTCTCCATTTCCAGTCGGGACCTGAACTTTGTCTTCATAGAGAATGATGCTTCATATATATATGTTGTTGGGAAAGGTAGCAACACTTTCGTTGCTTCAGTAACTAAAACTGTACTCTGCAGCAACAGTTGGCCAACACTGGCAAGGTGTCTCTTCCTGAAACTTAATTTTTAGTGTGTGGTCACAGGATAGTTCGAGCAACTCCTGTTTTGCTTTTCCACTCAAATGGCAAGATGACATAGCAAAAAATTGAGAATGGATCCTGAACCCAGTCATATTCCTACATATTTATATATTTAAAATAAACACTGAAATACCAAAGTTGAAAGGTGAGCAATGATGATATATCTCACACAGTCAATTGTCATGCTATTAATATCCAGGAATTCTGTCAGTAGCAGAAACATATTTGAGATTCCACTGCTCAGTCTAGTTTTCCAAATCTCTACTTTCTTCTGAAATGCTGCAGTCTTGTCACTCACCTCACAGTATGGTTGTATCACCCTATTGTGTGGACAGGTTCAGCGCATTCATCAAGTTAAAAATGTTTGCAAATTATGCAAGCTTCACAATCCGTATCAGGTCAGAAAAGTTTGCAGTGATCTTGGGATTGTGCACAGAAAGAAAACTCAGCAGCTCTTTGTGAAGCTCAAAAACCTTTCCAACACTCTGTTGCAAGATAACCAATGCACTTCCATATAATTTGTCATGTCCTGCACCCATTTCTAAACACAGCTTTGCAAAAAGGCGGGAATTCAAAGGCCAGAATTTTACAAAATTCACAACAGTCACAATTGCATATAGCGCATCATGTAATTTGGGTTCAATTTTCTTTGATGCAAGGGCCTGGCAATGTAACATACGTGTTACATTTACCTGTAGGCTTATGGCTTGTATTCTTGCTACAACACCTATTGCCCGTCATAGTGGCAACACTGTCCACTGTCTAAGCAATACACTTCTCCCAATTCAACTATTCAGTTTTCATGAAATCGTCCAATAATTTGAATATTTCCTGACCTGTTGTCCATTCTGGTAACTTCTGACAAAAAAGAAAATCTTTCTAAATTTCCCCCAGGCAAACATAACGAACAAGAACTAATAATTGTGCTGCGTTACCAACATCAGTTGTCTGATAAAGCTGAATTGCAAACTGTTCACATGTACATAGCCTTTCAGTTAGTTGGCATTTTACATCATTTGAAAGCTCTTCAATTCTCCTACCAGCTATGTCGTTAGAAAGTGGCATGGCCTTAAATTTCTTTGCTTACCATCACTTCATACATTTTTACAGAAGCTGAGAGAATCATATGGGATTTTTTATTCTTTGCAATCCAAAGCGCAGTTAAGAAAGATGCTTTTAGAGCCTTATCCGGAACCAATGTTATGTTTATCATTTGAGTTTTCTGTCACTTGTATTCTTCTTTCTTTTGTTGAAAAAAGTCTCTGGATTTATCTTTATACTGCAGGTGCCTTGTTGTGAGGTATCATTTCAATTTTGTAGGTTTCATTGCTTCATTTGATAGGATTTGTAAGCATACAATGCATTGCGGTCATCCATCACTAAATTCTATAAAACCAAAATCAGTATAACTTGTATCAAACTTTCTGTTCTTCATCTGTTTCTTACTATTTGACTCTGCATTGTCCCTGGCTTCAGCACAACTAGCAGTACGAGTATGAAGACGTTTTACAAACATCCATTTTCAATGTAATTTGCTCACACACTGTAAAAATATATTCCATTTCCACCCACCAAAGATATCTCAGACATCAAAAAAACAAACAAACAAAAATGGACTCCACTTCTCATTTGCTGTTTCAAAGCAGTGAGATTTTTTATGTTGATGGTTATATAATGAATTACGGTGTTGTTCATGCATGATGCAATATGTTATGTAAACAGAAATTGTAGATTTGTTGGTTTTAATAGTTAGGCAATGCAGACGTGTGGTGAGTTTATTTTTTCATTTTTTCATAATGTTTTGTGGACCCCCTGTGCAGTCTCTAAGGACTCTTTGGGGTCCAGAGACCCCAGTTTGAGAACCACTGTTTTAGAATGCCCAAAACACAGAGACTTGATGTACAGGAAACCATTACTCCAGTTACCTTAGATAGAGCACCACACACTTCCTTCCAAAATGGGGATATACTTTAACATTCAAAGACTATATATGATAGATTTGCATTGGAACTGTCACATCTCCAACATTTAACATGTGGTGCGAGTCCAGATTTAATCACTCAGGAGTCCAATAATATCTATTTAGAATTTTGTTCTGAAAAACAGAAAAAACAAAGAACTGGATTATCTGCGTATATTGTGCCAGATATTATCCCACCTATCAGAAGAATTGGAGATGTTTAGCTCTTTCCTGCATTTTTCTTTTATGGTATAGTCAGTAGGATAAATCAAGGAGTTCAGACATTTGTATGTGTTACTCATAAAATGTTTTTAGCTAGCAAACTTTTTAAGGTGCACTCCAATTTGTGGGCTGCCAAAAATTCCCCAGCTCCTTTATAATTTTGAGTCAAAGATTATTGTAGAAAGGACCTTGTTCTATTGGTAGCTGGTATTTATCACAGAGATCTGTGAAGGGGACTAAAGTTGTCCATTTGGTAATACATTTTATGGTTACTATGCCCTTGTTTAGCCAGGTGGATTTGAGTTTTGAGCTATTAGCAAAGGTCAATCAGAGATTGTTCCAGATTGTCATGGAAGAATAGTTTGTGAAATTAAAAGTAGTAAAGGACTTGATTTTCTGAAAAACACTCCAAGAAGAGATTAATACTGTGCTTTATCCTATAGTTGCAGGCAACAATTTAAAAAATCGTAATTCAGAGAGAGAGCCAAAAGGGTTAACTAATTTGTCTTCAATCTCAAACCACATTAGGATTTGGGAAGAGTTGGTGGGACAGAACCATTTTATTAAAACTCTTACTTGAAAAGCCAGGTGATATAAATACAAGTCAGGTAATCCCAACCCCTCCCACCACCATTGGGCCATGATTTCTTAAGTATCTTGTGGGATATCTATGGTGTCTTCATTTTCCATAAGAATTGTTGTACACCTCTATTATTTTTGTGAAAGTTGAAGCAGGAAATTTAAGTGGAATTAAGCTAAACATAAACATTAATTTTGGATTGACATTCATTTTAATAGCTTTTGCCTTTCCCAACAAAGACACTGGTAGTGAATGCTATTTCTCTATGTCTGTTGTCATTTCTGAGTCTGATATCCATGTTTGCAGATACTATCTTTGATAAATCAGAGCATATCCTGATGCCTAAGTAGGTTATCTCGTTACATGACTGAAAGGAGAATGATTGTATTTGAGATGGATTTGGTCTACCAGAAATACACCACTTAAGACTTGTTAGAGCTTATCTGAAATCTTGATATCTTATGAAATAGTTTACTGCAGATAATAGTGATGAAATTGAAGAAGAGGGATTTTTGAGAGTGAGCAGAATATCATCCACAGATAGCAGTAGTGGGCAACCTGTGGGCCGCGGGCCACACGCAGCCCGTCAGGGTAATCCACCGGCAGGCCATGAGACAGTTTGCTTACATTTGCACAATGGGAGCTGCGGGCGGCTGTGCAAATGTAAACAAACTGTCTGGCGGCCCACCAGTGGATTATCCTGATAGGCCGCATGCGGCCCACAACCACTGGTATATAGACTAATCTTGTACTCTTTATCCCAGGTGGTAATTCCTGTAATGGAGGATCTTTGTTGATATATGCTGCTAGCGGTTCCATGGATATATAACTATAGAGGCAACAGAGGGCATCCCTGACATTTTCCTTAATTTAACTGAAAATTGGAGGAGTGTGATGGGGTGCACTCTCCCTGCATTGGACAGGGAAGGGTTAACTCCTCACTGTGGGCTGAGGAAGCCATGCCCCCACGTCCCTACTGAGCATGCTCAAAGTCAGGGCCAGCTCCAGGGTTTTTGCCGCCCCAAGCAGCAGGGAAAAAAAAGCCATGATTGGCGGCAGCTCCACCGCGCTGCTTTCTTCTTCGGCGGCAATTAGTGGCAGGTCCTTCGCTCCCAGAGGGACCGAAGGACCCGCCGCCAAATTGCTGCCGAAGAGCCCGACATGCTGGCCCTTCCCCTTGGCTGGCCCAAGCACCTGCTTGCTGAGCTGGTGCCTGGAGCCGGCCCTCCTCGAAATGTAGCACCAGTATAAGAGAGAGCAGCCCAGCTCAGTCTGGGCTAGCTGCCAGAGAGGAAGGATGCAGGCTCCACCCCGGGAGCTTCTGGAACTCCAGACTGCAGGAGCCAGAGACATTGACACTCAGGCAGACGCCCAGGTACCTGAGGATGTCACTTGGAGGTCAAGTATCAGAGGGATAGCCGTGTTAGTCTGGATCTATAAAAGCAGCAAAGAGTCCTGGGGCACCTTACAGACATCTGACGGAGTGGGTATTCACCCACGAAAGCTCATGCTCCAATACATCTGTTAGTCTATAAGGTGCCACAGGACTCTTTGCTGCTTTTACTTGGAGGTCAGAGCACCCGGGATCAGCACAACCCGAGGAGCCCAGAGATCCCAAAGATGCCTAGGCCAGGACTGCAGGATCATGGTAGAAAGTAACCCAGGGAGGAACTAGCCATTGTCCCTACCCCAGTCAGCATGTTTTGGGCGGATCCCCACTGAGTAAGTGGTGAGCCTACTTGTCACTACCAGGGCCCTGGGTTGAGACCTGGTGGAGCAGGGAGGACCCAAGTATCCCTTCTCTGGCCGCCACCCCCCTTGGGACAGCCCAACCCTGTTGACTCTGGCTACTATGCCTAACTGCCCTGTGCACCAGGGCGAACCTACTGACTCTGGCCGGTAGGCCTCACGGTCCTGTGAGTCCGGGTGTTACTATTGACTCTGGCTGCTAGGCCTCACTGCCCTGTGAGCCCAGGTGTTACTATTGACTCTAGCTGCTATGCCTCACTGCCCTGAGAGTCAGGGTATTGCTAGTGTCTCTGGCTGCTAGGCCTTACAGCCCGGGGATTCAGGGGACTGCTACAGACCCTGACTCCTAGGCCTCACAGCCCTACAACAAAAAGCCAATTGGTTGACTTAAACTCTTTGGCCTCACTGCCTAGAGGCAGAAGGTGGCTTGATAAATGGGGTGCACCTCACCCTGCACTGGATGGGGACTCCCCCATGCCATCACAGGGAGATAACACCATTTGTCAGAATAGAGGCAAGGGATGATTTGTAAATAATATCAATCCAGGTCAGAAATGTAGGTCTAAACTCAAATTTTCTCAGGATCGCTTGTATGTATGGCCATTCCATTTGATGGAAGGCCTTTTCCACATCTAATGATCGAATAGCAGCTGGCACATCTGTTGTTTGTGCCTGGTGGCTTAAGTGGAATACCTTCTGAGTTTCGTCTGCCACTAATCTGCCATGAATAAAACCTACCTAGTCCTCATGAATGATCGATGGAGCAATGTTTTTTAAATGTGAAGTGAGAATCTTTATCAGAATTTTATAATCTGTGTTCAGCAGAGAGACGGGATAGTAATCACCACAATGAAGACTGTTGACACCAGGGGGTGCTACTACCCCTGAAATGGATCTTTACTGGCTCCCAGCAGAGCAGATTACTATCATATCAGTGAAAAAGGTCCACAGTAATTATCTTCAATGCACAGCAGTTTATTGAGAAGGAATTAAACAAGTGGTAAAGGGTTACATTAAGTACATAAGTCCTATGTTAGACATTAAGAGCTATACATTCCTCTTAATGAGCCTCTCTTTCACAAACATAAACAAACAGGCCATGCGCTAGCCTCACGCAGTTCCTGCTTGGCAAATAGAGAAGGTGGTTACCAATTTTATGGATGGCTTCTTCTGTCCAGGCCTGTTCTTCTCAGCCTCTGGTCTGTCTCAGATTCCATCGACGCAAGGCCTTGGCTCCCTTGAGGCCCCTCTGGTTCACAGTCCTACTCGAGCCCACGGAGCAGAGTTTTGGCTATTCTGTCTAGCAGCTTCATCTAGCGTCAATTGAGGAATCCCAAACACAGTAATTTACTTTCCTTGATTCATATACTCTTTTTCCTCAAAGGAGGCACATGTCTTAAAAGCATGCCCCGTGGGCGTGTGGTTATTAATTGTATTTGATTAGTATTTTAGAAGGGGCTGTGGGGGGTGGTACCGAATGAAGATCACTCCACGTTTACTCACTCATCAATCATTCACTCTGGCTCTCTGCATGGTGTCCTTGCTATAAGGTCACTATAACCAGGTCAACCTGTGCTCCATGCTGGAACTTTTATACATGTGATATTTACTTTTGCATGGGTCCATATTTGCCAACCAATAGGTTCAGTATCGATTGCACATGCAGGCTTTGCCAGTCCTTTATCAAATCTGCTTGTGCTTAAAGGGAACCTGCTCCCAGAATCCTCTGCAGCCCTTTAGCCACGTTTGTCATGTCAAATTATGCTACCATTCATTCAGTATGGCCACACCAATTTGGCACCATCCCAACAAAGACCATCCTGGTCTTTTTTTTTTAGAATTAGAGTAATTATCACCATCATCATGTCCCATGACATTATTTATTTCATAGATATTTCATTACAGACTTCTGATAGTAATGGTACTAACTGATTGAGAAATGTCTTATACAATTATTCTAGAAAGCTATTATGCCCAGGTGCTTTGCCCAAGATGAATGAGCCAACTTCCTGCTTACTTTTAATAGAGCTATCTTCCTCCATATCAATTTATTGTAGTGACATGTATTTAGGGGTAATCCCTCTATGAATTGGTCAAATAGATTGAAATTGAACTCACCATGAGATGTGTAAAGGGACTGATACAAGTTGTCTGTTAATTTTATTAGGTTCTAGTACAGAAAGACCATTTTCCTGTAAAAAAAAGACATAGTGTTATTGGATGAAGCCATTTTAATTTTCTTCACTAGGAGTTTGCCCACTTTTTCTTTCCATTCATAATGCCTCTCTTTGACTCTGGTAAGTATTAATTCAATCTGGGTGGATATAATTTCGTGGTATTTGTATTTTGAGGTAATAAGAAAGTGCAGCAGCTCATTATTGAGGATCTTCTTTATGGTTTCCCCCCCCCAAAACTTAGCAACTTCCTCTGCCAAAGAATTAGGTAATTTATTCCGTCCTTGTTCTTTCCAGATGCAAATTGTATATGTTCTCCCCTTAAAGTAGCCTTCAGTGCTTCCCATAAAGTTGTAGTAAAGAACACAATATTAGTATTTTCACTCAAGAAGTTGGTAATGGATGTTTCAACTTTCTGAAAACATTTAGAGTCTCTAAGTAGATGTGTTTAACTTCCATTTTCATCTGTAGTGCTCTGACCAGTACTTATGTGAGGAGAAATTTGAGCATGATCAGAGATGATGACTTCTGCCTCCAGACAGGCAGGGAGCTAGTGTAACAAGCCCAATGGAGAAGTATTCTGAATCAGAGCAATGAAGAGATGCAGAAGCAATCTAGCAGCCAAATGTTGTTTTATCTCTATCAGATGTGGTAAAGTAGAAATCAGTTTAGTGGGGAATAATCACAAGTAAATCAGAGTTAGTTGCTTTAGCAGGAACTACTACTTAGGCTTACACTCTAAACTACTGTAAACTGTTACCATTACCTACTGTATATTAACCAGTATTATTTTATTAAACTCACTTTTTAGGCAACAATTTAAATTTATGAAATTACAAAATTTTGAATTACAAAATACAATGCATTCACATAAACCTATTGTTACACTTTCCCTTTTCAGTTTCTCAGTTTTCAGACTCTGTAAGCCCAGAGTTTGGAGGAATAGTTTTTAGGATATTTAGCTATATCTTGAGCAATTCTCTTGTGCAATCTTTGTTTCGTCTTCGAGTGGTTGCTCCTGTGTATTCCACAGTAGGTGTGTGTACTCGCCACGTGCACCGGTGCCAGAAGTTTTTCCCTTATCAGTACCCATAGTGGGGGAGCACTGCTGCGACCCCTGGAGTGGCGCCTCTATATTGCGCTATAAGGGGAGCTGCGCACTCCCCCCCACCCTCAGTTCCTTCTTGCCGCCAGTGAAGGTAGTCAGAACTTAGTGCTCCAGCTCTGCTGCAGCACTGCTAACCTTAGTAGTACAACTCTTCTCAGTAGCCTGAATTCTAGTTAGTTGCCTGGCTCGGGGCATGCCCCGTGCCCTAGGCTTCAAGTCGTGCGACTCCTGTCGCAGTTCTATGCCCAGGAGCGATCCTCACACTCAGTGTCTTCACTGTCTGGGCGAGACTCATGTAAGTGAGCAGTGTAAAATCTGCAGGTTGTTCAAACCACGAACGAAATGCGAACGAAATATCCATCTCCGGGCCTTACTAATGGAGTCGGAATTGGCACCGGCACGCCTATCTGATCCGGCGCCGGGCACATCATTGGTGCGCAGCGACACCCCATCAACTAGTCGGCACCACTCCCCCGTTAAGAAGCAAGGGAAGACGCAGCGGCTCCGAGAAAAGGACAGGGATGAGGCCGCACCCGAGTTGGGCAGCCCACAATCCCCCTTGGGACCCAGACCTCCGACTCGTGCTGAGTGGAGTAGTCCGGTCCCGTCCACTCATGCCTCGCCTGTTGTGAGGATACCATTGATGCCGGAGGCAGCGCATGACATCCTCGCCTTTCCGGTGCCGAGTGCGCCTCCTGAGATGGGCCCTCGCTCCAGAGGGAAGCCGCCGCTGGGAGCTCATCCACCCTCCCCAGTTCGGCATAGCCCCCACTCCGAGGATGAGGTGCCTACCCGTTCTGCAGGGCCATCTCGTAGCCCACGTCAGACACCCACTCCATTGACCGACTCGCCTGAGAGGGAGCCCCGAGCGCCCCCACTACCCAGAGGGGTCGCAGGCACCGAGACAAGAGGCGTCGACGCTCCTCTTCCTACCGGAGCTATAGGAGCAGGTCTCGACGCCATCGGGACCGACGCTCACATTCGAGTGTTCGCTCCGACAGACGTCGTTCGCGAAGCACCTCGGCTGTCACCAGCACCGAGGCATCATAGCCATGGTGGCTGTGGGGACTCTGGAAGCAGTACCTCAGATAGGTACAGGTCTTCCTCAACGAGATCTAAATCTTGAAGCAGGCACTGATGTGGCCGTGGACGCTCCTGTCGCTCGTACGGCACAATGCGCTCTTCAGCGACTTCGGCTTTGGCACCCAGCTGCCCATCCCCAAGCCGCGCCGTCCTTCAGGATCAAGCGGCTCCGCTAGGGCCCCAAGTGGGGCACTGGCAAGGGGCACTGTGGCAGGGGCAGTGGTGTTAGTGGGCACCTTGGCCCCAACTTCCGGCACCGGTGAGACCTCGTTCGGTGGCTGGTGCATCGCAGGTGCATTCAACGTCCCCGCCTTGGCACCGGGAGAAGTCAACTGGCACCGAGGCAGCGGCACCGTATCCGGGCTTGGACTTGGGGGTCAAACCACCGGCACCACCTGATGCCTTGGGGGTGGATCCAGTCCTGGCACCAGCACCGGAAGACTCTCTTACGGTGCCACCACCCGCCTCACAGGAGGACTTTAAAGCTCACCAGGAGCTCGTTAGGTGGGTTGCCTCGAATCTCCAGCTCTTGGCTGAGGAGATGGAGGAGCCGTCGGACACTTTGTTCAACATCTTGTCCTCCTTGGCACCGGGCCGTGTGGCCCTACCTCTACACCAAAGGGTGGCCAATATCTCGACTTCGCTTTAGCAAGCCCCGGCATCCTTGGTGCCTATTTCTAAGAAAACGGAGAGAAAATACTTTGTGCCATCAATGTGGCATGAATATTTGAACTCTCACCCAGCCCTGAACTCTCTGGTGGTGGAGTCGGTCAACCACTAAGAGAGGAATGGGCAACCCGCGCCCACTCCCAAGGATAAAGATGCCAGGAGATTGGATACCTTCGGCAGGAAGGTTTATTCATTGGCGAGCTTCCAGCTCAGGGTGGCAAATCACCAAGCCCTCCTGAGCAGATATGATTGTGGGGTCTCTGCCAAAATTCGAACTTCTTCTTCAGGAAAAGGATAAGAAGGAGTTCAGAACTTTGGTCGACGAAGCCGCGGTGGCGGTGAAAGTGGCCCTCCAAGCGGCTTCAGACACGGCAGATACAGCAGCCCGTTTGATGGCCTCCGCTGTTGCCATGCGCAGTGCGTCATGGCTCTCGCTGTCAGGGCTGTCCGCGGAGTTCCAGTCCCTCATGCAGGACTTGCCTTTCGACGGGAAGGCCATGTTTGCGGATCAGACAGACACCCGTCTACACGGGATGAAGGACTCCTGCACCATCCTGCAAACCCTGGGCTTATATGTCCCACCGACTAAGGACAAACCCAGGCCACAGACCTCAGTTCCTCCGGCTAGAGGCAGATATGAGCCTCTGTCTAAAAGACCAAGGGAGCAGAGACCCAGGTCCCAGTGTCAATCCCGCTTGGCCCCTTGACCTGGGCCCGCCAAGGGCAAGAGGCAGGGAAAGAGGTGCTTTTGACTCCTTGCGGGGGGCCACCGGGCCTGTTGCCAGGGAAGCCCCCTAGTTAATAATGTTTGTGTTCTGCAACCGTTTATCTGCCTTCCCAGTGCAATGGTCCCGTATAATGTCGGACTGATGGGTCCACAGCACCATTTCCAAGGGCTACATGTTCCAGTTTGCTTTTACTCCCCCTCCACCACCCCCTGCCCCCGGAGGTTCCCGGGGATCCGGAGCAAGTACTCCTGCAGGACCAGGAGGTGACGTGCCTTCTCACCCTGGGCGCAGTGGAGAGAGTACCTCGGGAATTCCAGGGCAAGGGTTTTTACTCCCGGTATTTCCTGATCCCGAAGCCAAAGGGCAGGCTCAGGCCCATCCTCGACCTGCGGAACCTCAACCAGTTTATAGTCTGTTACAAGTTCCGTATGGTGTCCCTGGCCTCTATTATTCCATCCCTAGACCTGGGGGATTGGTTCGCAGCCCTGGACCTCCAGGTTGCGTATTTTCACATCCATATTTTTGAGGGTCACAGGCACTTCCTCCACTTCTTGGTAGGGCAGGACCACTACCAGTTCATGGTCCTCCCCTTTGGCCTCTCCATGGCCCCCAGGTTTTTACCAAATGCATGGCAGTATTTGCAGCCCACCTCAGGAGGAACGGGCTGCAAATCTTCCCCTACCTGGACGACTGGCTGCTCAAGGGCAAGTCTCGGTCCCAGGTGCAGGCCCAGCTGAAATTCTTACTGGCCACATGCGAGAGTCCAGGCCTAGTGGTAAACGAGGACAAGACCACGCTAGTGCCGGTTCAGCGCATACACTTCATAGAAGCGCTGTTAGACTCAGTGGTGGCCACGGCCTCTCTCCCCCAGGACGGGTTAGAGATGCTCAAAAGTCTCAGATCCTCAGTCACAGCCTTCCCCCTGACGACGGCAAGGGTGTGCCTTCAAGTCTTAGGCCACATGGCAGCATGCACCTCCGTGGTGCAACATGCCAGGCTCAGAATGAGGCCCCTCCAACTCTGGTTGGCCTCCCAATATTCCCAAGCCAGGGATGGCCTGGACAAGGTTGTCACGTTACACCCCCAATGTAGTGGCCGGCATGCAATGGTGGTCTTTCCCGGCCAACATGTTGCAAGGAATCCCATTCCGAGAGACCCCTCCCTCGCTAGATCTGGTGTCAGACGCCTTGGACCAGGGGTGGAGAGCCCATGCGGAGAACTTCCAAACCCAGGGCAGATGGTTGACTGTGGAATTGTCCTTGCACATAAACATCAGGGAGCTCAGGGCAGTGCGCCTGGCGTGCATAGCCTTCAGCCTACACCTAGGGGGGAAGATGGTCAGAGTCCTTACGGACAATACGGCCGTGATGTATTACATCAACAGGCAAGGGGGCACGTGCTCCTCGGCCTTGTGCCAGGAAGCCCTGGACCTATGGGAGTTCTGCATAGCCCACAACATCTCTCTGAGGGCTTTTCACCTACCTGGCACATGCAATACATGAGCCTATCGCCTCAGCAGGGTCTTCTCCCACCAGTACGAGTGGTCACTCCACTGGGATGTTGCCCAGCAACTCTTCCGAGAGTGGGGAGCTCCCCAGGTAGACCTCTTTGCTACCACCCAGAATCGTCTCTGCCCCCAATTCTGCTCCAGGGCAGGCACAGAAAGGGGGTCGATCTCGGACGCATTCATCCTTCAGTGGTCCGGCCAGCTGTTCTATGCCTTTCCACCATTTCCACTAATAGGCAAAGTCCTTCAGAAGGTAAAGGCAGACAGGTCGAAGGTCATACTCATAGCCCCGGATTGGGCACGCCAGTATTGGTACGGGACCCTCCTGCAACTGTTAGTGGCCCCCCCATGGAGACTGCCATTTCGTCCAGATCTCCTCTCCCAGGAGAGGGGATGCCTCCTCCATCCCAACCTAGCTGCGCTTCACTTGACAGCGTGGCTGCTCCATGGTTAAACAAGGTGTTCGCAGGATGTCCAGCGAATTCTCCTGGAGAGCAGAAAGCCGTCTACTCAACAGACCTACATGGCCAAATGGTTTAGGTTTTCTAGGTGGGCGGGAGAGCGGGGCGCTTCCCCGTCATCCACATCCCTCCAACTTATTCTAGATTACCTTCTGTCCCTTAGGATCCAAGGCCTGGCTCCAGCCTCCGTCAGGGTACACTTAATGGCCATTTCAGCTTTTCACCCTCCAGTGCAGGGTCACTCTGTTTTCTTCCCATGAGATGACCTCCTGTTTTTTGAAGGGGCTGGACTGTATGTTCCCATATGCCAGGGCTCCAGTCCTGCAATGGAATCTGAACTTAGTGCTGGCCCACCTCATGGGCCCTCCCTTTGAGCCCCTGGCCACCTGTTCTTGGTCCCACCTCTCCTGGAAAGTGGCTTTCTTGGTGGCTATCACCTCAGCCCGTTGGGTCTCGGAGCTTAAGGCTTTGACCTCAGAACCCCCGTATATGATCTTCCATAAGGATAAGGTCCAGCTTCGCCCACACCCGGCCTTTCTCCCCAAGGGGGTCTCTGCCTTCCATATGGAACAGAACATTTTCCTACCAGTACTCTGTCCTAAACCCCATTCCTCCAGCGAGGAACGCCACCTACACACGCTAGACATACGTAGGGTGCTGGCCTTTTACCTGGACCGTACCAGGCTGTTCAGGAAATCCTCGCAACTGTTCATTGCGTTGGCCGAGCGTATGAGGGGGCAGCCGGTCTCCACCCAGCACCTTTTCCGCTGGATCACCTCAGGCATAAACACGTGTTATGACTTGGCAGGGGTTCCCATGCCACCTATCGTAAAGGCCCATTCCACGAGAGCGCAGGCCTCATTGGCCGCCTATGTAGCCCATGTCCCTATCCAGGACATATGTAAGGCTGCCACGTGGTCCTCTGTCCACACCTTTTCCTCACACTATGTGATCATCTCCCAAGCACGGGACAATGCCGGGTTTGGTAGGGCGGTACTCCATCCCGATAACCTTTAAACTCCTACCCACCTCCATCAGATATAGCTTGGAGTCACCTACTGTGGAATACACAGGAGCAATCACTCGAAGAAGAAGGGACAGTTACCTGTTCCGTAACTGGCATTCTTCGAGATGTGTTGCTCCTGTCTATTCCACACCCCGCCCTCCTTCCCCTCTGTCGGAGTTGTCTGGCAAGAAGGAACTGAGTGTGGGGGGAGCACGCAGCTCCCCTTATAGCGCTATATAGAGGCACCACTCCAGGGGTCTCAGCGGGGCTCCCCTTCTACGGGTACTGCTAAGGGAAAAACTTCCAGCACCGGTGCACGTGGCGAGCACGCACACCTACTGTGGAATAGACAGGAGCAACACATCTTGAAGAACGCCAGTTACGGAACAGGTAACTGTCCTTTACTGTTTTGAGTTCCAGCTCAAATAAAGACTTGTATTCCTTGATGTGATGAGTTGGTTTCTTGACTGAACAATTATCTCTTTGCTCCTTCCTGGTTTATTGTCCCTTTGCTCTCTGACAAGTTCTCTATTCCTGTCACTTCACCATGTATAACTTAAGATGCTGTCTCGATGTTTTGTTTCAACAGTCCTTACTATTTTTCTACTTTTGCTCCAGTTCACTTCCTCCTTATTTCTTAAGACTATTTCTCTTTAATTATAGTTTCTCTTTAATTACAGCTTATTTCCTTCACATTTCATCCTTGCTTTACTTCTCAGTTTTCTAAGAATTCTTTCTAATAATTTCTTAGATTACTTAGAGACTCTAATTATTTTTCCTCTTGATTAACTGTATCGTTCTTCCTTTAACTTTTCCCCTTGTGCCACTGTATTTCCTCTTTCTGGGTATTGTCCCTTATAGCTAAACTTACTATATCTGTCTTTCCTGGCCCTCATGAGCTGGACTTTCTCCCTTTCAGCTATGTCCTTGGCACCTCTCTGATGATGCACCTCAGCCACTGGAGCCCCTATCCACTTGATCCCCATTTACTTTCTGGTGCCATTTGCTAACTCCCTTGCTAGTGGCCTCTCTCTCTCTCCCAGTGCTGGGCAGCCTCCCTCCATTTCTGCTGCTGCTTGTTTGGCCTCCTCACAGTAGCACTCCCAGGGGGATAGGGAAAGCTGCCCGCTGTTCTTCTTGCTATCACTCCCGCCCCAAAATCCCAGGGTCAAGTGCAGCTTGCTTTAATTGCCCCAGAATCCTTGGAGTTCTCCGGACATGACCCCCAGCCACTATTTCAGGGTCCCCTTTTTAAAAACAAACAAACAAGCAAACATTCTAAACATCATGAGGCTGCTTCTGAGCAGCCAACTTGTGCTGCTCCCATCGCTTTTTTGATCCAACAACCTCCAGTACATCTGGGGCATTACACTAGGACCATCGATATGATTTTTAAAAAATGAAATCTGGAAAAGGAGGCATGAACTGTGGAGAAATGTGTGGTCACACTTCATAGAATGCGTCAATCTCCAGATTTCCACTAATCCAATACCTTTCAGCAGGGATAATTGATGGTTTGCAAAGGGCTGAGATTTTCACCTTAAGCACTGAAAGGAGTATTACTGCTCAGAGGTCTGGTATGAAACTGCAGAAAAACCTGAGAGTCTCTGGATTAAGTTTAGAAGTGTGAGCAACAAGGGTGATGTCGTGGTGGGAGTCTGCTATAGATCACCAGACCAGGGGGATGAGGTGGACAAGGCTTTCTTCCGGCAACTAACAGAAGTTACTAGATCACAAGCCCTGGTTCTCATGGGAGACTTTAATCACCCTGATATCTGCTGGGAGAGCAATACAGCGGTGCACAGACAATCCAGGAAGTTTTTGGAAAGGGTAGGGGACAATTTCCTTGTGCAAATGCTGGAGGAACCAACTAGGGGCAGAGCTCTTCTTGACCTGCTGTTCACAAACTAGGAAGAATTAGTAGGGGAAGCAAAAGTGGATGGGAACCTGGGATGCAGTGACCATGAGATGGTCGAGTTCAGGATCCTGAAACAAGGAAGAAAGGAGAGCAGCAGAATATGGACCCTGGACTTCAGAAAAGCAGACTTTGACTCCCTCAGGGAACTGATGGGCAGGATCCCCTGGGAGAATAACATGAGGGGCAAAGGAGTCCAGGAGAGCTGGCTGTATTTTAAAGAATCCTTATTTAGGTTGCAGGAACAAATCATCCCAATGTGTAGAAAGAATAGTAAATATGGCAGGCGACCAGCTTGGCTTAACAGTGAAATCCTTGCTGATCTTAAACACAAAAAAGAAGCTTACAAGAAGTGGAAGATTGGACAAATGACCAGGAAGGAATATTAAAATATTGCTCAGGCATGCAGGAGTGAAATCAGGAAGGCCAAATCACACTTGGAGTTGCAGCTAGCAAGAGATGTTAAGAGTAACAAGAAGGGTTTCTTCAGGTATGTTAGCAACAAGAAGAAAGTCAAGGAAAGTGTGGGCCCCTTACTGAATGAGGGAGGGAACCTAGTGACAGAAGATGTGGAAAAAGCTAATGTACTCAATGCTTTTTTTGCCTCTGTCTTCACGAACCAGGTCAGCTCCCAGACTGCTGTACTGGGAAGCACAGTATGGGGAAATAAGTGGTTCGGGACTATTTAGGAAAGCTGGATGAGCACAAATCCATGGGGCTGGATGCGCTGCATCCGAGGGTGCTAAAGGAGTTGGCGGATGTGCTTGCAGAGCCATTGGCCATTATCTTTGAAAACTCATGGCAATTGGGGGAGGTCCCGGATTACTAAAATTGTTATTAGTCATCCCCAAGTGCATCACC
The DNA here is from genome assembly GCF_011386835.1 of Chrysemys picta bellii. NCBI lineage: Eukaryota > Metazoa > Chordata > Testudines > Emydidae > Chrysemys > Chrysemys picta. The sequence goes on along the minus strand of NC_088793.1, from coordinate 40,578,283 downwards.
TTACACTTTTCATTATTACATTTCATCCTATTTCTGATACTCCAATTCACAAGCTCATTCAAGTCTCCCTGCAGAATATCCCTATCCTCCTCCGAATTTGCAACGCCTCCCACCTTCGTATCATCCGCAAACTTTATCAGCCCACTCCTGCAATCGGTTCCGAGGTCAGTTATAAATAGATTAAATAAAATGGGTCCCAAAACCGAACCTTGAGGCACTCCACTAGTAACCTCCCTCCAACCTGACAGTTCACCCTTTAATACCACCCGCTGCATTCTCCCCAGTAACCAATTCCTTATCCACCTCTGGATTTTCATATCGATCCCCATGTTTTCCAGTTTAACCAGTAATTCCTCATGGGGTACAGTGTCAAACGCTTTACTGAAATCCAGGTATATTAGGTCCACCGCATTTCCCTTATCTAATAAGTCCGTTACTTTCTCAAAGAAGGAGATCAGATTCGTTTGGCACGATCTGCCCTTCGTAAAACCATGTTGTAAATTATCGCACTTGCCATTAACCTCAAGGTCCTCAACTAGTTTCTCTTTCAGAATTTTCTCCAGCACCTTGCACACTACAGATGTTAAACTAACAGGCCTGTAGTTACCCGGATCACTTTTTTTCCCTTTCTTGAAAATAGGAACCACGTTAGCTATTCTCCAGTCTAACGGGACCACTCCCGAGTTTACAGATTCATTAAATATTATCGCTAATGGGCCTGCTATTTCCTGCGCCAATTCCTTCAATATTCTCGGATGAAGATCGTCCGGTCCTCCCGACTTAGTCCCATTAAGGTGTTCAAGTTTTGTTTCTACCTCGGATATGATTATATATAATATATTTAAGTATGGGTAGAAATGTAAAAATAAATATACAAATATAAATAGAAGGATACAAGAAGTCACAAGTAATGCACAAATAAATAGTTATAAATAAGTTAGCATCATGTATATATTATAAACCTATAACTAGACAAATATAGATATAAATATGACTAGAAATAAGGATTTAGGAGTAATATAGTTATGAATATATAGATATATATACACATGTTGGCTTCTCAATAAATTGAAAGTATGTATTATCAATCTATACTAAATACTTTGTCTAATAGTACTAATTATACTCTATAACACTATTAAATATATCAAATATGTTAAAAAATATGATTTGCCTGGTTTTCCCCAAACACAGTTCTTCAGGGCTTATACTCTCCATTGTTGGATCCTTTATGAGAGGGTTATTCTGTTACCCTTAGTGAGATCTGGTCTCAATTCCTGTAGTGCTTGCCAAGCATCTGATAGGGTCTTGAAGTATTGCACAGGGTCTGTCAACTTCAGTCTGTCAACTTTAGGATGTCTGAGGCTATATTTAATATCTCTTCCACTGGGAGCTCATTTGATTCCATTAAATGCTGCTTTTTTCTTGCTTAAATTTACAGAGAAATCTGGAAACAAATAAAATTTAAAATGCTTATATTTAAGAGTTCCTTTTCGCCCAGCAGCAGACATCAGCTTAACTTTGTCATTAAATTTTAGCAATTTAAAGATAATGGTTGTGGGGTTATTATTGTCCTCTCTTTTTGGCTCCTGTCATTCAATGAGCACTTTCAATCTCCAGGGGAGACAAATTGGGGTCCAGTCCCAGTAACTCAGAGAACGTGTTCTGGAAAAGGTAGTCGTTTTTGTTCCTCCCAGTCCTTCAGGACCCCCAGTAACCACAAATTATTCCTATTTTCAAGATCTTCTTGTTTCTCTTCAAGACTGGTTAGTTTTTGCCTTAAGGAAGCATTCTCCATTTTAGAGTCCTACAGTTCTATGAAAGTACTTATCTAAATAAGTCAAACAAGCTTTAGAGAGCTCATGTATATCTCGAGATAAAAGATCAAATTTTGTAGTTAAAAAGCCCATCATACCTGCAAAGTCCTGTGTGAAAGACCGCTGGGGATTACCTTACCTTTCTTTGGAGAATTATGGCTTAGATACTTGGGAACCCTTAATTGATGATTAGTGTGTGGGTATTGAGGGCACAAAGAATCAGGCAGCCATTTTCTCTACAGCTCACATAATGCCAAATTTTCAAAATCATCATAATTTACACACATACACATTTGTATGTACAATTTAATCCCATGTAGATGAGCGAAACACAGGAGACGCTTTTAAATGGTGGACTGAATCTTTACTGGACTGAATGAACCCTGGGTTGAACGGTATCCCAAAGCCTATCTGGTAAAAACAATAGTCCAGTGCAACAGGATGTGGCTTCACATTATAAGCACAACAAGGGTCAGGCACTCTTAACCTGCTGCTGAAATTCCCCCTTCCCACACATACCCATCATGCAACTGAGTGAGAGTAGGGACAAGAGATTCTCCAGTGTGCTAGAGCTAAGAGGTGTCTCCTGGATCTTTCTCTCTGTCCCAAGACTTAGTGAAAATCAACATTGCCAGCTTTTTTTAATCTCTTGGATGCAAGTTATCCAGTCCTGTTGATAGCTGATATTGAACAGCCTTCTAAGTTACTGTAGGAATGGAAAGTATTTAATAATTATCATGATATAAATATATCATCTGTTTCTTCCCAGATACAGAACAGAAAGATTTACTGAACACTTCAGTCTTTTCTGCATTATTACTGACAATTTTACCATTTCCAGTTAGTAATTGTATAGAATTGATTTTGTTTCTATTCTGTATAAGGTTTGAGGATTAACACTCCCTGTGTCATTCTGAAGCCTGTTCATAGAATTATAGAATATCAAGCTTGGAAGGGACCTCAGGAGGTTATCTAGTCCAACCCTCTGCTCAAAGCAGGACCAGTCCTCAACTAAATCATCCCAGCCAGGGCTTTGTCAAGCCTGACCTTAAAAACCTCTAAGGAAGGAGATTCCAACACTTCCCTAGGTAACCCATTCCAGTGCTTCACCACCCTCCTAGTGAAAAAGTTTTTCCTAATATCCACCCTAAATCTCCCCCACTGCAATTTGAGACCATTACTCCTTGTTCTGTCATCTGGTACCACTAAGAACAGTCTAGATCCATCCTCTTTGGACCCCCCCTTTCAGGTAGTTGAAAGCAGCTATCAAATCCCCCCTCATTCTTCTCTTCTGCAGACTAAATAATCCCAGTTCCCTCCGCCTCTCTTCATAAGTCATGTGCTCCAGCCCCCTAATAATTTTTGTTGCCCTCCGCTGTACTCTTTCCAATTTTTCCACATCCTTCTTGTAGTGTGGGGCCCAAAACTGGACACAGTACTCCAGATGAGGCCTCACCAATGCTGAATAGAGGGGAATGATCACATCCCTCGAACTGCTGGCAATGCTCCTACTTATACAGCCCAAAATGCCATTAGCCTTCTTGGAAAAGCCTGTTGAGTAAAAGTGAACCAGAGGAAACACATAAAAGCATGGCTGAGAGCTCTTTTTGTTTAGAATATTACCAGGTTCAATTATCACTGGGATTTGTGATCTATTACCATCACATTTTTAAGTTTTGATACATTTTGACTTTGAGTTACACTTGTGTATCCCAGCTACATTAAGGTATTTATCTATGCCATGCCAAGAGTTCTAGACCATTGTGATATCAGTGGTAACTTAACCTATCAGCTTAACCTATCAGCATTCTTACTTTACACCTAATTTGAATGCCGCAATTTAATTGGTTATATGAGGAAGACTGCACTGTTGGTGGATTACTTGGCCCAACTGCCCATTAAGAAATGAGGCAAGTTACTTATGCCAAGTTACTTATGTCAAGCCAGGCCTACAACACAGTTTAACATTTTTATAAAGCATTGTTACGGGGTGCACCACTCACTGCTGGTGTGGCGCCTACTCCTGTTCACTCTGGGGATTAGGTTTTGAGATCAATGACCCCTTCTGCAGCTTGCATGGGCAGCCCTGGGGTCAGTTGCACTGGCTGCTGCAGCTGCAGAAGTCACTGAGGTCCCGGAACCAGTGACTTGCGTGATCTCCATGACAGTCTCGCAGCCTTAGTCATAAAGCCTATTAATGTAAATAAATCAACACTATAGTACAAGTAATAAAAGTAGAAATAGTTCAGTTCAAGGTGTCATTGAACAAAAACACCACAGAGGCCTTGATCCTGCAAGTTCATGCATAGTGCACCTTAGATGGAATGTAGTTGAATATAGAGACTATTCTTGGATGCAAGTAAGATTATACCCTGCACTGAATGAGAAGGACTGAAGACCCTTGCATGCCATCTCCCTTCTTATGATTGCAGGGTGAAGAAGGGGTGAATGCAGTGTAAGTGGATAGCTATGTCTGGAGACATGATTGCTTTTAAGCATTATTTTTATTATGCTATTCAGGTGCTCGTCTGTACATCCCTCTCAGGAAATCAGATTAATATTTAACTTGAGCCAGCTGCCCTTGAATACTGTTCATCCTTTCGTCCAGTAAACTGTTTTTTGTTTAGAATTTGTACTACTAGAAGTAGGTGCCCCCATGTTACCAAATCACCCAGGATTTTCCTACAGGTTCAATTATCATGCCAGCTATGGTTCCATTCCATTTCAAAAGGGTTAACTTTTAGTGGTGGTGTGGGCTGACTACACAAAGTCTAAGGGTACGTCTATACTTACCCGCTGGTTCGGTGGCAAGTAATTGAACTTCTGGGTTCGATTTATCGCGTCTTGTCTGGACGCGATAAATCGAGCCAGAAGTGCTCGCCGTCGACTCCGGTACTCCTGCTCGGCGAGAGGAGTACGCGGAGTCAACGGCGGAGCCTGCCTGCTGCATCTGGACCGCGGTAAGTTCGAACTAAGGTACGTCGACTTCAGCTACGTTATTCACGTAGCTGAAGTTGCGTACCTTAGTTCGAATTGGGGGGTTAGTGTAGACCAGCCCTAAGTCTTCTTTCAAACCTTCATTTAAAAGCAGAGGGTAATCATACAGTCATTTCCCTGACTATAAACTAGCTACCCATAACAGCTAATGCAAGTCTTACCCTACAATGTCTGGGGAAGCTCAGTGGGCTGAGATGGATTCACTGTCCAGACCTTCCTTTCTCAGGCTGATCTTTCTTCTTTCACCTCACTCAGTTCCCCCTTGACTATTTATAACTTTCCTCTGACAGCTGCAGTGAGAGATTTCCCTCCTGGTCAAACTTTAGTGTTACATTCAAACTAGCAACAATCAATTGGAGCAACTGCTAAAACATTTGTATCTTAGATGCTACCGGTAAACAGACAGTTCCTGTCTGTCACTATAACTATTGATTCAGAGCTCAAAAGGGAATATTAACTTTTGGATGAACCTTGGGTAAAATAATGTCATTGTCTATATGTCTTTTTGAAGTTTGTAATAGACTGCCTAATGAATAAACTGCCGTATGTTAATTTGTGTAACTAATTACTGGTGGTGTTTGAAAAAAAGAAGGTTACATCAAAAGCCTATTGTTTAACTAGGACTGTGTGGTCAAGTGGATGCTAGAACACTGTATAAAAAGACAATTGGGTCCTGATTCTGTCATCTCAGGTCTTCTTAGACTTCATCAGGGGAAGTTTGAGTCACAAGACTGAGGTCCCAGTTATGCTGGTATGCCCTGAATATGAGATTTGGACACTGGACTATGACCTATGAACTGAATTCTAAAGGAACTCTTTGCAACTACAAAGCTCACCATGTCTGTTGTGAATCTGAACCTCAATGAATTGAACTCATATCTGTATGTATATTGATCTTTTAGCCATACTCTTTCTTTTGTTTTTTAATACATTTTAGTTTAGTTAAAAAGAATTGTCTGTAGCATGTATTTGGGTCAGATCTGAAACCTTCATTAACCTGGGAGGTAAATATGTCTGATCCTTTGGGATTGGTAGAACCTTTTCTTTTATATGATGAAATAAGATTTACAGAAATTTTCATTATATTTGACGTAGGTACCTGGATGGAGGCCTGAGGCTGGATCGCTGTAAGGGAACTGTGTTGTTTGGACTTCTGAGTAACCAGTAATGTAATAAAGAAGCTGTTTTATGCTGGCTTGGTGACTCTAAGTATTGGAATATCCACCAGCTTTTGCGGGTTTGGCTGCCCCATTCTTTGCAGTTCACCCTAACTGAGTGACCACAGCTGGCTCCCCAGTAGGACCCCGGTTACACCTTTCCTTTACATGCTAATTTAAAGCCCTCCTCACTACTCTAACAAGTCTGCTATTCAAAAAATTGTTTCTATCTGCCCAATGTTCCATGAAACCAAAACCCTCCAATAAGTTCTCCAGGAAGGGGAGAGTTGTCACACTTCCCATACATTCTTCATGCAGTGTTTGGATTTCTTTTGATGCACTTCCTGCTAACTCCAGAAACAAGTAATTCAGTCGCAGGTTGCAATTATAGAACAGTAGAAAATTTGTTACCTCATTTCTGCAAATAGTTCCTGGTCATAATAAAGGATTTATCTTGATCCCAATCTACTCATCAGTAACATACAAGTGGTAACTAGATGTGTCACATTAGCACTGTGGTACTGTAATTACAATGTAACTGGACTAATATTCCTATATTATGAAGCATCCTGTTTTAAATCTTTGTTTAATGAGAAATCAACTTATAATACAATGACATTTATGGAAAAATGTGCTTCTGATTATATGAAGCATAGAATGCATTTGTTCCCTTACCAAATCAGCGTGTGGCTTTTCAATAATAGTTTGGTAGGAAGCTAATTTTATTGCTTTCTCAGTTTATTTTAGGCTTGAATAATTGTTTTATACTGTAAATTTATTTTAATATATGAAAACTACCTGATAGTTTTAGGAAAAATTATGTGTCAAGGGCAGGAGGTGTTTGTTTTTTAAACCAGTCTGTACTTATGATTTTGTGTCCCTATTGAATCAATAAAAATGTGTAACTACTATCTGTGTGATATGACACCAATGGGTGAGTCCTGGGCAGCAGGGATTGAAGTCAGGATCTCTGGACCTAAAGGCATGAGTCTCTATTGCTTGAGCTAATACAATTAGTAGCTCAAAACCTGAAGCACACTCATAAACATCTGTGGTACAGTGCTTGTACAGGGAAGCTCTTCCTAAGCTTCAGAAGTCCAGTGCAACTCAGATGCCCACATGGGCACCATTTGTAATATGATCCTCCTGGTTGTCTCACCAAGTTTTAATCTCCCCCCCACCCCATATAACCCTGCTGTCCACTACAAAGGGCTATGGTCTCTGTTTCTCACTCCTGAGTTTGAAGTAAATAGCTACCTTTTCCTGGATATGCAGTCCTCAGCCTCAAGTTAAAAGTTAATTCAATGACTGAGGTGAGACAATCAACATTTTCAATTAACCAGACTGAAAATATTTAAAATTAACATTGACACATAAAACATGAACATAAAAATACAAGTTCCATGTCATATTTAACCTACATCACAATCCTCCTAACCACACAAGTCTCAGCCTTACAGTCAGCCCTCTGATCATAGTCTTTCTATCAGACCCCTTCTGCTAATCTCCTAGGCCCCTTTTGGACTCAGCCAAAATCTCCCTCAGACTCTTTCTGGGCTTTGTTCAACTTTCTCCCTCAAATCCCCTGGAGCCAGAATCACTAAGACTCTCTCTCAGAATCTGTCAAGCCGCATGCCCCAAATGCTCTGCCTGATCTATTCTAATCCGTCTTCTGAAATTGAATTAGGCATAATCCACAAAGTTCAAGGTAAACCCTGTTGAGGGATTGTCTCGAAAGAGAATTGCACTATTAATTGTTTCCATCAATAATTCCATCATTCATGACTCTTCAGTTCTTTGTGATCAAAAAAATCAGTTTGGCTGGTGAAATGTATTTTAAACTCTTTCAGTACAACAGCCGAGAGGAATGTCTGTAGATTTTGTTTGTTTGTTTGTTTTGTTTCTACCCTCCACTCACGGAACTACTAATATGGTTAAAAATACTTTTAGCTTAGCCCACAAAGCAGAGTTGCATTTTAAAAACAAGCAGTGAATTCCCCATCCAGTTTTTTTGTTGTTGTGCTGGTTTCTTACACTATGTCACAGTCAGAAATTACTTCAGGCACCAGTCAGTTTAAATGCCACCAGGGAAATATTAGCTTGGCGGTGCAAAACAATAAAATTCATAGACACAACTGCTTGCTCAAAGAAGAGAGGAAAGGGGAAGAGAGGATTGATGTTTAAAAGGCTTTTACATGGAGATACTACATGTTCACTCTATCATAATTTAGGAAAACTTTCTAGTAGTTTTTTTGACTAACAACTAAGGCCCAGATCCTCAGGCCTCTGCCTATCCTGAGTTAAGTGAGCTGGGTGGCTACCAGGTGACTTTATGGGTGGTTATGAAGAAGGAATCTTATTGCTCATACATTCACAATTGTTGCTGAGTATAATCAAATGATTAACAAAGGTTAGGAAGGGAAGTGGTAGATGTGTATATCTTGACTTTAGTAATGCTTTTGATACTGTCTCGCATGATCTTCTCATAAACAAACTAGGGTAATACAATCTAGATGGTGCTACTATAAGGTGAGTGCATAACTGGTTGGAAAACAGTTCTGAGAGAGTAGTTACCAGTGGTTCACAGTCATGCTGGAAGGGCATAATGAACGGGGTCCTGCAGGGATCGGTTCTGGGTCTGGTTCTGTTCAATATCTTCAACAATGATTTAGATAATGGCATAGAGAGTACACTTACAAAGTTTGTGGATAATACCAAGCTGGGAGGGGTTGCAAGTGCTTTGGAGAATAGTATTAAAATTCAAAATGATCTTGACAAACTGCAGAAATGGTGTGAGGTAAATAGGATGGAATTCAATAAAGACAAATGCAAAGCACTCTACTTGGGAAGGAAAACTCAGTTGCACACATACAAAATGGGAAATGATTGCATAGGAAGAACAGGAGGACTTGGCTGCTACTCTGAAACCTTGCATAGGAAGAATTATTGCAGAAAGGAATGTATGGGTCAGTGAATCACAAGCTCGATATGAGTCAACAGTGTAACACTGTTGTAAAAAAAGCTAACATAATTCTGGGATGTATTAGCAGGAGTGTTGTAAGCAAGACACAAGAAGTAATTCTTCTGCTCTACTCCACGCCGATACGGCCTCAGTTGGAGTATTGTGTTCAGTTCTGGGCACCACATTTCTGGAAAGATGTGGACAAATTGGAGAAAGCTCAGAGAAGAGCAACAAAAATGTTTAAAGGTCTAGATAACATGACCTGTCAGGGAAGATTGAAGAAATTGGGTTTGTTTAGTCTGGAGAACAAAAGACTGAGAGGGGACATGTTAACAGTTTTCAAGTACATAAAAGGCTGCTACAAAGAGGAGGGAGAAAAAATTTTCTTTTTAACCTCTGAGGGTAGGACAAGAAGCAATCAGCCTAAATTGCAATAAGGACAGTTTAGATTGGACATTAGGAAAAACTTCCTAACTGACAGAGTGATTAAGCACTGGAATAAAATGCCTAAGGAGGCTGTGGAATCCCCATCATTGGAGATTTTTAAGAGTGGGTTAGACAAACACCTGTCAGGGATGGTCTACAACAGCGGTTCTCAAAGATTAGCAACCCAAGGACGCCCATTTTGGTTTAAAGTTTTTCCATGGACCACTAAGTCCCCTGCTCAGCTCCAGGCCACACCTCCACTCCATCCCTTCCCCCAGACCCCACACTTGCCCCACCCCCACTTGACCCCTGCACCTCATTTTCCCACCTCTTTATTCCCCCTTCCCTGGGTGGACTCCATCCCCATTCCTCCTGCTCCCGCCTAGCATCTCCTGCATGCCACTGTATGGAGGAGGCGCTGGGAGGGAGGGGGAGAAATTGACCAGTGGGACCGCTGGCCCTGGACATGATTCCACTCCCTTCCCCCGAGCGTGCCTGGTTCCCACTCCCTCTCAGCGCCTGAGCCTCTTGCATGCTGCTGAACAGCTGTTCCCCAGCATAGAGGAGGCTCTGGGATGGAGGGGGAGGAGCTGAGTTGATCAATGGGGCCCGCGGACCCCCTGGAGTACCCTCGTGGACCTCAGTTTGAGAAACGCTGGTCTAGATGATACTTAGTCCTGCCATGAGTGCAGGGGACTGGACCAGATGACCACTCGAGGTCCCTTCCAGTCCTATGATTCTCTTTAGCATTGATATTAGAGTATCAAGCCCTTGATTAATAGGGCATGGCATGGGATTTTTTTTTTACTCCACCTTGATTTCAATTGCAAGGTATTAGCACTCTTCCTATTCATGTGTGGCTAAAAATGTTTGTAAAAGGATTTTTTTTATGTTAATGGTATGGTGAGCGAGGCACCTGTCCTGCACTACCCACATGTGATTATGGGACATTTAAGTGAAATGCCCTGGCAATATCTGCATATATGACTTCAAATAGGCAGGTGTCAGTGTGACTACCTTCTGTATACTATTGAGCAGACATACCTGGTTATCAGTAACTTGGGGTTAAGTTTTATGACAATAGATGCTGCTATGTAATGGAGAACACTTTCCTGGCTTCCTGACATCCATTGGGATCCATGGACTTTGAGGATAAGATGGGTCAGCCTTATTTGATGCCATGAAGATTGTGCCTATAACTAGACATATATTAAAGTTGATCTCCATTTGGGTCAGCATATGTTGTCTTTTGTGGCAGAGTTTTGTCAGGACCTAGAGCAGGGGTAGCCAACCTGGGGCTCTAGAGCCACATGCGGCTCTTCAGAAGTTTATATGCGGCTCCTTGTATAGGCACCGACTCCGGGGCTGGAGCTACAGGCGCCAACTTTCCAATGTGCCAGGGGGTGCTCACTGCTCAACCCCTGGCTCTGCCACAGGCCCTTCCCTCACTCCACCCCTTCCCGCCTCCTCCCCTGAGCCTGCCATGCCCTCGGTCCTGCTCCTCCACTCCAGAGCCTCCTGCATGCCAGAAAACAACTGATTGGGAGATGCAGGGAGGGAGGGGGAGGCGCTGATCGGTGGGGCTGCTGCTGGGTGGGAGGCGCTGGGAGCGGGGCATGGGGGAGCTGATAGGGGGCTGCTGACATATTATTGTGGCTCTTTGGCAATGTACATTGGTAAATTCTGGCTCCTCTCAGGCTCAGGTTGGCCACCCCTGACCTAGAGTCTCAAATGCAGAGTTATGTACTTTTCTCCTGGCATCCAAATTGGCTAAGACAGAGGTTCCCAAACTTTCTGGCTGCATACACCTTTGGAAATTCATGTCCCGTGTGCACCCACATCAGCACAGGAGAAAGGAGGGGGACAGATGATACCAAGTTCAGAGCCCACACGTGGGACCAGTGAGCTCCAGGGCCCCTTTGCTGTGGGGCTCAGCTGCTAGGGCAGAGAGGGGAGAGCCTGTGCATGGATCTCATACAGGGGCGGCTCCAGGCACCAGCACACCAAGCGCGTGCCTGCGGCGGCAAGCCACGGGGGGCAGCTTGCCGGTCGCTGTGGGGGCGGCAGTCAGGGAGCCTTCGGTGGCATGCCTGCGGGAGGTCCGCCGGTCCCGCGGCTTTGGCAGCAATTCAGCGGTGGGTACGACAAAGCCGCGGGACCGGCAGACCTTCCCGCAGGCATGCCACTGAATCCGCATTACCAGCCAGACCTCCCACAGGCGTGCTGCTGAAAGCCGCCTGACTGCCGTGCTTGGGGGCGCAAAATACATAGAGCCGCCCCTGATCTCATGGGTGAGGGATCCTTAAGAGGGGGGCAGCTTCTCAGTCCCACAGGCTGTGGGGGAGCCCAGGGCCACTGACCAAGGAGGATTCAGCACCAGGCCCTTCAGCAGGCAGCCAGATCCAACCGCTGGGGCAGCATCCTGCCTAGCCTGCCTCTCCCTTGCAGAGCCCTCAATCTATGTTCTATTGGCAGCAGGAGGACTCCTTTGCCTTCTTGTCATCCCCCATCTCTTCCCTAGAATGCTACCAATACCTCACTGCTCCTCCCCTTCTCCCTACCTAAGTCCAGCTCCCCCAGCGTACTTCCCCCTGACTGCCCTGTCTCCCCCCAGCAGAGACCCCATCTCCATCATGCTCGGACCCGAGCTTCCCCAGCACGGTTCTCTTGCCAGTACCTCTTTCCCCTGCACTCACACCTCTGCAGTGCATAGCCTTAAAATTGAGGGAGCCCAGGATGCCCTGTTGAAGGATGGGGGCACCACCTGCGGCTCATCTTACAGGGAGAGGGTGAGTTGGTTCTCGATCAGGTACACACCATCTGGTGAGAGTGCACAGTGTGGGGGAAGGGAGCCAGCCCCTGCCAGTACTAGGATGGTGGCATAGTGCTAGGTGTGCTGGTTAATGATAATGGATGCCCATGGGGCAGGGACCATCGGGCCAACCTTCTACTACTAGTCTATAACTTGTTTCTATACAAAGTGAAGGACTTCCATCAGTGGGACTTGAAGCCAGAAATGCTCAGTGCTGCTGGAGAGGCAAGTTTTGTTCTGTTCTTGGTATAGAAAGTTTGGTAGCCAAGATAAGTTCCTTTCCTGAATACTACTCTCTTCTTCATCCATGATGTCAGAACACATATTCCATAAATGTGGATATTCAGGAGCAATTTGTAAAGAACTTCAGATGTATATCCAAAGCTTATTCAAACATTGCATTTAGAAATTTAATTGGAAATATCACAAGATAAGGCATTCTCATGAAATTTCCACTATTTCCTTGTTTCAGCTTTGCATAATTGTAAAATGTTACTGTGGTATTCTTGCACTTCTTTCAAAGTGTAGTGATCTGATATTATGGTGAATAAATATCATATGAATACATATGAAGTCTGTGTATCACATCACATTTGTAGTCCAACAAATACAAATGTTGTGCATGTGTGAATTTTCAGATGTTGTGATCTCTCTGATATTTGTTTCCATTAATTGGAACTATTTTGCTTCCTTATGTAGAAAGGAACCAGTGTGCGAAATTGCACTCCAAGGATGTTGGGTTTTACAATATCTGATCTTTTCTTAGAGGTGTGACAGGTTCCCTGGAGTGCAACCTGGAACTGGGGTACTGCTGAGCCCTCTGGCATACAAACCTGGGCTCCCTCTCACACTGATGCCGTGACAAGCTGCAAACCTCTCCAGGTACTGTATTTACACAGCCATCCACAGGCAGGGACACACCCAGCTGATTTACATGAATGCTTCTCCTACCCACCCCTGGACTAACAATAGAGAAGCTCCAGCTAATTCCCTCAGCTTCCCAGCCTAAGGCCCCAGGGTGGTACCATGGTGCCCTGGTTAGAAGCCTGTTTATTACCCAGTCTGCTCCTCCCTCAAAATGGAGAAGACATGCACCAGCTTTTGTACACAGAGCAGATTTCGCAAACTCTTCACCCAAAACACACTATTTAAGGTAAAATATAAAACAGATTTACAGTGTTTCTAAGAGCTTAGATATGTTTGCATTTTTCAGGCAGTGTGTGTTTGAGGATAAATTGACATTGAATTTTTAGCAGGGAAAGGCTCTTTTTTTATAGGGAGATTTAAAATCTGACCACTACACGCCTTCCAATGTCAGTAAAGCAGAGGTACTGTGAGCAGCCTCATTAGCTACACAGCCACCATTCATAAAGTGAGCACCATCCATGCTGTGCACTGAATGACATGGGGGGTTCCGTGGAGAAAAGGTATAAAATCATAGAACTGGAAGGAACCTCAAGAGGTCATATAGTCCAGTCCCCTGCACTCATTGCAGGACTAAGTATTATCTAGATCATCCCTGACAGGTGTTTGTCCAACCTGCTCTTAAAAATCCCCAATGATGGAGATTCCACAACCTTCCTAGGCAATTTATTCCAGTGCTTAATCACTCTGACAGTTAGGAAGTTATTCCTAATATCCAACCTAAACTGTCCTTATTGCAATTTAAGACCATTGCTTCTTGTCCTATCCTCAGAGGTTAAAAAGAACATTTTTTCTCTCTCCTCCTTGTAATAAACGTTTATGTACTTGAAAACTGTTAACATGTCCCCTCTCAGTCTTTTTTGTTCTCCAAACTAAACAAACCCAATTTTTTCAATCTTCCCTCATAGGTCATGTTTTCTAGACCTTTAATAATTTTTGTTGCTCTTCTCTGAGCTTTCTCCAATTTGTCCACATCTTTCCAGAAATGTAGTTCCCAGAACTGGACACAATACTCCAATTGAGGCCGTATTGGCATGGAGTAGAGCAGAAGAATTACTTCTTGTGTCTTGCTTACAACACTCCTGCTAATACATCCCAGAATGATGCTAGCTTTTTTTACAACAGTGTTACACTGTTGACTCATATTGAGCTTGTGATCCACTATGACCCATACATTCCTTTCTGCAGTAATCCTTCCTATGCAATCATTTCCCATTTTGTATGTGTGCAACTGATTTTTTCCTTCCTAAGAGGAGTACTTTGCATTTGTCCTTATTGAATTCCATCCTATTTACTTCAGACCATTTCTGCAGTTTGTCAAGTTCATTTTGAATTTTAATACTATTCTCCAAAGCACTTGCAACCTCTCCCAGCTTGGTATTGTTCACAGACTTTGTAAGTGTACTCTCTATGCCATTATCTAAATCATTGTTGAAGATATTGAACAGAACCAGACCCAGAACCGATCCCTGCAGGACCCCACTCATTATGCCCTTCCAGCATGACTGTAAACCACTGATAACTACCCTCTGGGAATGATTTTCCAACCAGTTATGCACCCACCTTATAGTAGTTCCATCTAGGTTGTATTTCCCTAGTTTGTTTATGAGAAGTTCATGTGAGACAGTATCAAAAGCCTTACTAAAGTCAAGATATACCACATCTACCACTTCCCCCCATCCACACGGATTGTTACCCTGTCAAAGAAAGCTATCAGATTGGTTTGGCACAATTTGTTCTTGACAAATTTTTGCTGACTGTTACTTACCACCTCATTATCTTCTAGGTGCTTGCAAATTGATTTCTTAATTATTTGATTTCTTAATTATTTGTTCCATTATCTTTCTGGGTACAGAAGTTAAGCTGACTGGTCTGTAATTCCCCTGTAATTTCCCTTTTTATAGAAGGGCACTATATTTGCCCTTTTCCAGACTTCTAGAATGTCTCCAGTCTTCCATGACTTTTCAAAGATAATTGCTAATGGATCAGATATCTCCTCGGTCAGCTCCTTGAGTATTCTAGGATGCATTTCATCAGGCCCTAGTGATTTGAAAACATCTAGCTTGTCTAAGTAATTTTTGACTTGCTCTTTCCCTATTTGAGACTCTGATCCTACCTCATTTTCACTGGCATTCACTATGTTAGACATCCAATCACCACCAACCTTCTTGGTGAAAACCAAAACAAAGGAGTCATTAAGCACCTCTGTCATTTTCACATTTTCTGTTATTGTCTTTTCCCCCTCGTTGAGTAACAGGCGTACTCTGTTCTTGGTCTTCCTCTTGCTTCTAATGTATCTGTACATTTTTTTCTTGTTACCTTTATGTCCCTAGCTAGTTTTGTGCTTTGGCCTTTCTAATTTTGTATGGATCATGTAAGTAAAGACAATATAATTAAAGACTATACTTATAATGGGGACAGATTGAAGTCTGGACAGACATTCCAGAATGTTCTTTTAACATAACTTTTAAACATAATAAGTAATTGTTTAAAAAGAAAAAGTGTGCATCTGTAACAACCCCATCTTTCACTAGCAGAGTATAGGTCTCTATCATTTGAGCCAAAGGTGTAATTCCACTAGCTAGCAGCAGTTGTAGATTTTATCCTCTGACTCACTCAGAGCAGACATGTAATGGGTTACATAAGCAAGAGCAGTAAGTCCCATTTTACATATAACATACCCAAGTGCACAGATTAAGCAGATTGGGAGGATGAGATTGGCTTCTGCCACATTAGAGATGTGGTTGTCTTCCCAGCTCTGTTAGAAGTGACCTTGTGCAAGCTGTTATTTAGTTATAACTGTATAATAGGGAGGCTTCCTCCTAGCATGGGGTGTGAGACCTAGCTCAATAACGAGAGTTATGAATAGAATTCTTAACACTAGTCATTGAAAGAGGTGGGCTAGAACATATGGTCTCCTGTCAATGAATCTTCCCTGGACCAAATGGCATTTTGGTGGGCTGAGCAGGACATGGATGCTTTCTGTTTGTCTCCTGTCCAAAGGTTCAGTTCCATGTGGCTGCTTCACTCTGATGCTGAGAGTTCAGTGGCCCTGGGAGCACACACTTTGCATTTGAGACATTTGAGAATTTAGGAGCAAGCCTCGACAAGCTACACTGTAAAAGACATTTTTCTGACCCCACAACTATTCCTCTGCTATAATTCAAGTACCTACTGTAGGAATAATAGGGTTATATTTTAAGTGAATGATATACTGAATGGGCTCAGGAATGACTGTTAAGGATTTTACCTTCTTATCCTATGTAGGTTACTTTGTCTGCATTAATGATTTGGGAAATAAAACAACTCAGTGTGTCTTACAAATTTATTAAAAAATTAAACAGACAGTTATAAAACAAATACAAGTTTAACTCAAAATCTGCTGAAAGCACTTCTGTTACTTTATCTTGATTTTTAAGGAAGTACAACTTTCAAAATGATTTCCTGCTTCTCTTTTGGCTACTTGGATACATCTTAGGCGTGGCTTAGTCAAGGTCAGCTCTCTTCTTTCTCCTCTGGGTGGCTGGTCCAGGGAATGGAGCAGAATGCAGCTCTGGTTATCTTGTTTGTGCAAGGGAATCTCCCTAACCCCCTTCTCTTTCTCTGCATGCTTTGCATCTTTTGTAGGGATCAGTGATTCCCCTGTTCCTCTCCAAGGAACGTTCTTGTCCAATTAGAGGTTCCTGCATATTGGTATAGGTCATCAAGGACCAATGATTTGACACCTGGGTCTTTAATTACATCAAAGGTTCTCATTTAGGGTGGATATGTTGTAACACAATTTACAAACAGTCACTCAGGCCTGAATCCAGATACAGCCTGTATTCCTTACACTACTCCAAACTATGATGACATTAGAGCTGTCAAAACTTTTTCTTCCCCAACCATTTATTTTGAACACCAGCAAAAAATCCCTATTTTTCACTTGCATTATTCTAAAAAAAGATTTTTATTCCAATTAAAAAAATAAAATAACCTGAGGCAGAAACCAAGCATGTACAATCTGAGTATGGATAGTTAGTTTATCTAATTTATAAGCAATTGAAAAGAGGGAGAGGATTATAATGAGGCAACCGTAATATAGATGTGGCTACCATGCATGCATATATATACACACACAAACACACATATATGTACATATGAGAAATTAATACAGTTATAATGTACGCTTCTTGCCAAAGAGATTAATATCGTACATCTTGTGGAATTATTACATTAAAAAATCTCATATTAATTGTCCATGGTCTATGTCAATATTTTGGGCTCGAGGTCCCTCTCTAGTTTTGACTTTGGCTTAAGGGTTTTCTCTCATGGTTCATAGGACTCTACCCTTCTCTTGATCTGATCCTCTACCCAGTAGAATTAAACATTCAAGGTGACATAATCTGAGAAAAATGGATAAAAGTGTTCTGAGTTATCTAGGCTGCCTAAGGTTAGGAAGTTAGCTACATATTGTGCTTATAATCTGATGGTTTTGTGTTCAATCCTTCATGAAAGCATGTACTTTTCTACTCTTTTCTCCCTGATTAGTGTTTGAGAAAACAGCATATTTATCCAAGTGCTGAGTCAATCTAATTCTGAGCACCTACATTAAAGTTAATTCATATTTTAACAAGAGAAACACAAACATTGGAATTGTCTCTTACAATTACAGTTTCCAAAAGCTATTAGATAAGTAAACACATTTAGACAAAGCACATTAAATTGAATCCTACATCTATTTATTAGAAAAAGAATATTCTTGTGCCTGGAAAATTTCATTGACTCACAAAGTGTCACGTTTAGTCACTTTCAGAGAGAGTATTTTAAGCACTGATTTACTTCCTCCTCCACTCCAAAAATGAATGTGTACTAACAAATTCATGCATTCATATATCTTCTCCTTGACATCAGTGACACAACCTCTTACAAGAATGGCCTAATTCTACCCTCAACTGGTGCTAGGGGAGAGTCTCAGACCTCTGAATCAGACCTGATGGTGAACAGAGAAGGAAAGAGTGCAAGCTCTGTGGCAAGTTCCTTTTACTGTTTTGGAAGTCACTTGGCTGGTGCAGTGTGAAGGTCAAGCTCCTAAGCTTCTGAGGGAATTAATGGGGTCGGGGGAGTGGCTGTTCTCCCCAACAGTCCCCCAGGGAACCCCAGTGTTATTAATCCTCATTGATTCTACTATACTTCTTCTGGATTCCCTGACTGCACAAGGAAACCCTCCCTGATGTAAGGTGGGGCAGCAGCTGGTTGTGCCTCTGGTAACTGCTGCCCCTGAGCTGGAGAGCTCAGAAGGGTGGAAGGGCTTGGAGATTAGCTTCTCAGTGACCCTCTGAGGTCCATGCAGGGAGTCAGTGGAATCTTTGAGTCAAGACTCCCCATAAAAAAATATGAGGCGTAAACTCTGGAAGTACAGACATGTCCCTACTGGTATCTGGGACCAATTCATATAAATGAAGCATTTATCTGAAAGAGAGAGGCATAAAATGAGACTGCTGTGATTATGGTGCTGGCAAAATTATATTTTCTTCAGTCTCCATAATTTGGGGTAGGAACATAGTTATTTTCTCACTTAATAAAAGCACTGCTGTCTGCTCCAAGGAGGATTCGTCTCTGCTAACATTCCTCAACTCATGCTCAGTCTTTTGTTTAAGCCAAAGGTTAGCTGAGCATCTTCTTATTTAATGCTTCAAAGAATCAGAAAGTGTGAAGAAAGTGCAGAACTAACTGGCAGAGAGAGTAAACAGGTATACAACAAAGTCAGTTAAGGACTTTGAAAGGAAACATCATGCATGAATGCTTAGCATCACTGAACTGCTAACTCCTGGGCACCAAAGGATTACCAGCTTTTGTTCTCACAGGAGGAATATAGATTAAAGTTTTCATACGAGGCATTTTAAAGCACAGTTTACTGCCAGCACCAGCTAAATTGCACAATGAAGTTTTGCACCAGAAATGATATCTGTAGCCTGTTTGAAGAGAGTCTCCTTGCAGCATGCATTTTAAAACGTGTGTTAATGAACTGTATTCATGAACACGGATATCCTCTATCACAGGTACCCAGGTACACTAAAGAAGTAGCAGTATAAGCTTACACACTTTACATGTAATTTATTCAAATGATCTCACATCTGATCTAAAATAACATATTCAAATACATGTATAATTAGAACTTACCCATACAGGCACACAAACATTTTAATGTCTTAGCCTTCTCTTTCAGCCCATTCCACCTCCTATCGTTTATTGCTGTCATTAATTGTGTCTTGTGTGTAAATTTCAATTGTGGGCAGGAGTTATGTCTTTTCACTTGTTTGAAAAGCAACTAACAAATTTGTGGGTGCTATATAATACATAAAAATAATGTCACAGATATTCTCCTCTGAGTCTACTGCAGGAATTTCAGTAAGAAACCTGCTATATAGGGTACTTAATGTGAAGTGGATCACTGTCTGAATCACATCCATTATGTCTTTTGTATATTTTTCTCTGAACTGGTTGTGTAATAGAAAAATAGATAAATAGAGTATAAGGGCTAAAGGAACCATTGGGATAATCTAATCTAATCTGCATAACACAGGCCATCTGCTGTTTAAATTAGAGCATATATTTTAGAAAAAAAACATCCTATTTAATTTAAAATGTCCAGCGATGGAGAATCTACCACAACCCTTGATAAGTTTACATTTGTTTTACTCTGCTCTTGGCACTTGATCATCATTTGTGGGTTTTAGTTGGTTTATAACTTTATTTATATATGGTTCGGTATGATATAAGGTGGCAGCTATTGGCTGAAGCCTTTCAAGTGGCTGAGTGAATACATTGCTAGGGCCTCTTATCTTTGAGATATTTCTTTGCTGATTATTTTTGAGTAGTCATTTTGGTTTTGTAAATTATGACCATTGATTTGAATATTATGGGCTGGTGATACAGGAGTAGCATAGAGCTTTCCTGCAAAGTGCCTTCTGTCTGGCACTATGATTAGTAATGTTTTAGTTTGGATAAAGGCATTTCATGTTGGTCTTTTTGCAGCCATTATTGTGCCCACTGTTCACATTAAAAATGGTTACTTACCTTATAGGAACTGGTTCTTTGTGATGTTCTCAGTGTGGATCTCACTGTAGGTGCACATAGAATCATAGGACTGGAAGGGACCTCAAGAGGTCATCTAGTCCAGTCCCCTGCACTCATGGCAGGACTAAGTATTATCTAGACCATTCCTGACAGGTGTTTGTCTAACCTACTCTTAAAAATCTCCAATGATGGAGATTCCACAACTTCCGTAGGCAAATTATTCCAGTGCTTAACCACCCTGACAGTAAGGAAGTTTTTCCTATCATTTTGAATTTTAATCCTATCCTTCAAAGCACTTGCAACCCCTCCCAGCTTGGTATCATCTGAAAACTTTATAAGTGTACCCTCTATGCCATTATCTAAATCATTGGTGAAGATATTGAACAGAACCGGACAGAACTGATCCCTGCGGGACCCCACTCATTATGCCCTTTCAGCATGACTGTGAACCACTGATAACTACTCCCTGGAAACGGTTTTCCAACCAGTTTTGTACCCACCTTATAGTAGCTGAATCTAGATTGTATTTCCCTAGTTTCTTTATGAGAAAGTCATGTGAGATAGAATCAAAAGCTTTACTAGAGTCAAGATATACCACATCTACCACTTCCTCCCTATCCACAAGGCTTGTTACTGTATCAAAGAAAGCTATCAGGTTGGTTTGACAAATGCATGCATGAGATCAGAGTCTTTGAATAGCCATGTCCAGGCCCTGTGCCACTCTGTTCTTTCATGCAAAGACATAAAGGGCAGGGTAGATGCAACCCTCCCTCAGTTCCCTTGCAGTTCAAACTGTGGCAGCTGAAGAATCTGAAAATAGGGAGGGAGGAAGGAAGGGAGGGAGGAAGGGCATAATGACTGAAGCTCTGCTCTCCCAATCATGGCATGTGACCTAACCAACAAGTCAGGGCTGTAATGTTTTACAAAGGTCAGTGGATCGCTTCATGTTGCTGCCTTGCAGATCTCAGATATCTGAAGCAGGCCAACATTCCATGCATGCTCACTACTATTTCCTACAGCCATTGTTTACCTCAGAGTTTACCTGGCACTGGCCACTGTCGGAAGACAGGATACTGGCCTAGATGGACCTTTGGTCTGACCCAGCAGGGCCATTCTTATGTTATGATCTGCTGAGCTTTCCCCCCTACTTTTGAAGTACCATGTGACCTGCAGCTTCCAATGGTGGAGTGACTCTTGCTTATTTAAAATGGAATCCAGGGATACAAAATGGAGTCTGGGAAATTTTTTTGTTATCTCACATTGCTACTGACCTTTGTACTAATTGAAACATTGTCTTGAGACAAAGGACCAGTGGCATCTATTCAAGCTCCTTGTTGGCTCCTGGTGCCAGATCTTGATATCTGACAACCTGAAATGGAGACAAAGTATCAGCAATGCCCAGGGACATGCTTGGTAGTGAAACAGATGTTGAAATGCCCTTCCCAGTCAAGTAAACTGAGTGAGCTGGAGGACTAGTTTTTAATAACATGGTGTGACAAAGTGGAAATTTTCTGTAATATTTTTATGAAACCTAAGTGTTCCTCAATTTTGATTGGTACTTTTTATTCCTACACAGTGGAGGCAAAATCTGCTGTTGGGGCAATGTAGGAGACATGAGTTGTACATGATAGCTAGCTGTCTCCAGAATTGGCTGTTGTGAGTGTCTGAAGTGCTGGGACAGTGAAAGGATAGAAACAGAACCTGAAATGGAGCCCATAGCAGTTTGACTAGCTGATGGTACTGGCTTGGCTAATCTAAGGACTTCTGGTGGTGTGTTCCATTTGACTGATAGATGCTACTCTGTTTTGAAAATTCTGCATGAAGTCACTACAAATACATGCTGAGAAGCAGTGAAGCTTGAAGGGTGTAAAAGTCTCTGACTAGGAGTCTGGGTCAGTTGAAGTTGCTGGGCAGAACTCATGGTTTGAAACAGGAGTGCTGGAGCTCTGGAGCTCAGTCTCGGAGGCACGGAAGCTGATGGGCTTGCCTACCCTGAAGGAAGAGTGGGACCATTGTGGGGCCTGCACGCTGACAGGGTTTTCCCAAGATACTGTTTAAAAAGCTGGGGCATAGCACAGATCCTGTGGATCCATGACACATAGGCACTGCTAGGTTATCACTCCATAGCTGCACTCTCTTTTGCTTCTAAACAACCGTCCTCGCCCCCCAGCCACACACACATACATACATGTATGCCTCCAGGTTAATTACCAGATTGATGGAAAAGAACTTTAGGAACTGTTATATCTTTACCTTTCCTGTATACAAGCTGTCAGCCATTTCTGGGTACATCACTTATGCAGCATTATATGGTATATTTGCAGAGTGATAATGGTAAATATTTTTGAAACATTGGAAGGTATATAAACTCTCATGCTTCAGGGCATAAAATAATTTCCAATTATTAGGGGCTAGGCGCAGAGCTGGACAAAATTTTTGAACCCACATTTTTTTTCAGTAAAATATGCAGCAGCAGGGATATTGAATCATTTCATAGATTTGTGTCAATGTTTCCAAATTGTTTTGGTTGGAAAAACAACCCTACAAAAAAAAATCAAATATTTGGTTTTGAAATTTTCTAAATGAAATGTTAAGATTTTTTAATTTGAAATGACTTTTCATTTCAAAATTTCCTTTAGTTTTATTTTTTTTTAAATAAACCATTAAATGCTCAATTCCAAAATGAAATATTTCATTTTGGGTCAAACATTTTTTTTAATTTTCAGAATTGTCAGCGAACAAATCACTCAGACACATTCTCCCCTTTTTCGTCTTTATTTTCTTTAAACATGTTTGTGTGCAAATGGGTCATGTTTTATTGTAGTATGCAGAAATTTCTCAGATAGTACAGTACATTTCTTCCTTTGATTTACAGTTGATTTGTTGAGAAAAGAAGTGGCGAGATAAA